>NC_044031.1:755434691-756034691 GCF_901765095.1 Microcaecilia unicolor | reverse complement strand
ATGCATCTGCTCTGGGGCTTCTAAGATGATATTTTTAAACAGCCATGCCTGATTTCAAATCCTAACCTTTGCAGCCGATCTTTTTAACCATTTTCATTTTATCATAATCGCCCTTTCAAAAATTAAATGCTGCTACAGTAGATTTCCTCTGTGACTTCACTTCAAATATTAGCTCAGATTTGATCATGTTATAATCACTGTTTCCCAGCGGACCCAACACTTACCTCTCATACAGGACCCTGCATTCCACTAAGAACTAGACCTAAAATAGCGCCCCCTCTTGTCAGTTCCTGGACCAATTTATTACGCCTAGGAATTTTACCTTCCCAGCATTCCCTAATATAACATTTATCCAGTCAGTATTGGGATAATTGAAATCACCTATTATACTGTTGTCCAATTTGCCAGCTTTCCTAATTTCTGTATACATTCATTTTTCTGTTTGTTCTGTCCTGGCAGATGGTAGTATAGCCCTACCAATATACTTCTTCCCTTCACACATGGAATTTGTATCCATAAAGATTCTGCACTGCTATCTGTTTGACATAGAATGTTTATTTTGTTTGACTCAATTCCCTCTCTTAACATATAGCGCGACCTCCCTCCAGTTTGATTGTTTCATTTAGATATAATTTGTACCCTGTTAACAAATAACAATTAATGGGACACTTTGAGGCGTATTTTCAAAGCACTTAGCCTTACAAAGTTCCATAGGTTACTATGGAACTTTGTAAGGCTAAGTGCTTTGAAAATACGCCTCAAAGTGTCCCATTAATTGTCCTCCATTCAACAGGCATCTACTTTTTCGTTTAATGCTATATACTCTAACACTTCAAATTGTTTTTTCGTATCATTTATAAGCTGTTTAGATGACTTCCCTATCAGGAAAGGTTAAAGAGGCTAGCTAGGTTTCTTCAGCTTGGAGAAGAGATGGCTGAGGGGGCATGTGATAGAGATCTATAAAATCCTGAGTGGAACGGGTAAATATGAATTGCTTGTTTACTCTTTCTCTTTCCAAAACTACAAGGACTAGAGGGCATACAAGCTACTAAGTAGTAAGTTTTTAAAGCAAAATTAAGAAAATATTTCTTCACTTAAAGTATAAATCAACTCTGGAATTTACCAGAGAATGTGGTAAAAGCAATTAGCATAGCAGGGTTTAAAAAAAAAGGTTTGGACAAATTCTTACACGTAAAGCCCATAAGCCATTTTTAAAATGGACTTGGGGAAAATCCACTACTTATTCTTGGGATAAGCAACATAAAATCTGTTTTTACTGTTTTGGGATCTTCCCAGGTACTTGTGCCTTGGATTGCCCACTATCAGAAGCAGGATACTGGGCTTGATGGACCTTCATTCTGTCCCAGTTGGCCAATGCTTATGTTCTTATTTCTCTCTCTCTCTCTCCGTTTTGAAAACTGACCATTTATTTCTGCTCTATTTCTTTAACTGGTTACCAGGTCACGAAAGGACATTTCTTCCTGTCCCTGTGACTTTCAGATTTCCTCAGAAGTAGCAGTAGGGTCAGATTAACTTAGGTGCTTCTGTTTTTTTAAATTTAGAGATGGATATATTTATGTAAAAAGTGTGTGTGCACTGTGGGGAGAGAAAGGGATTGACAAACAGAACAGAAGTTTGTGTGGTGAAAGAGAGACATTTTTGAGGGGACAGAGAAAACCCTACAACCTCTGACACCCCAACATAACTTTGTGGCATTTCATAGAGATACTTTCAGCTGCTGTGCTATAGGGTACTGTTTCCCAAGTCAGTCCTGGAAATACCCCCTTGCCAGTCAGGTTTTCAGGATATCCATAATGCATATGCTGCATGAAATTGATTTGCATACACTGCCTCCATTATATACAAATCTCTTTCATGCAAATGCATTGTGGATATCATGAAAACCTGATTGGCAAGAGGGTACTCCTGGATTGATTTGGGAAGCACTGTAATAGGGCATTTCATCTCGAGAGTACTGGTGTGCTGAAGAGTGGGTGGCTTACTATAGAATTTTTTTCTTTTATGGCAAGCAAGAGAACTCTTGTTAGGTGTAACTCAATATCTCAAAATACTTGACTGGGAATCTATATTTGCAAGATGACCTCATGTTAAAATGCCAGTATAGTTCACCTCTCTTTTGTACACTATAGTTTCCAAAATGCAAATATGACATTACAGTGTGCCCAAGGTTTGTATGAATTCCAGCTTTTGTGCATCGGCATGTCTGAATCTCTACGCCTCCTACCCCACCTCTTCCAGTTTTTGACAACAGATGGTTAATGAACAGGATTTATAAATGTAGATTCTGGTTTGTCTGACCCGCATTTCTGTGAATTTTGCTATTGGCAGCATTCTAGTGAGAGAATTACAGCATTTATTCTATTGTCATGTAAAGATTTGTTTCTTAATGGCAAGCTGAAGAATTGTCCTTTTTGGTGCTCCTACTCATGTTCAGTCATTTAATGTGATACCTTAATTCACCGGCAGTTGCAAGGTCAAAGTTGGATCATGAATTGGTTTGGTCTTTGGGTCTTTTTGGTGCACATGTCATGGTGTCTGCAAACAAAACTAAGATGACAGATTGTGGCCTTTGCACCATGGAAATATTTTGAGTACCAGATCGATATCTGGTATCTGTTTTGTAGGTTGTATGATAGTCCATAAATCATTAGTGGGGATAGGAAGGAGACAGGACGGAAAAATGAATGGAAGTCAGAGATGCAGCTTGAGAGCTGCTGGTGGCTACCCAGAGATTGGACAGGGATATTTCCCTCTTAAGTGTTATGCTCTACATCCCCAAAATTTTAAAAGATAAAAACAATTGGTATAATTTTTCATGCTAAATATTAAATAGAACAGTATTTCAATATCCATGGAAGCATGTACAGATAACTTTCATACATGACAACAATGTAAGGAGACTTGGGTGCTCATTTTCAAAGCACATAGACGTACAAAGTTACATGGAGGGGCATAATCGAACAGGGCCGGCCATCTAGATGGCCGGCCCCATAAAGCGGCGTCCCGACTGTATTATCGAAACAAGATGGCTGGCCATCTTTCGTTTCGTAAATACGGTCGGAGCCAACCAAATCTCAACATTTGGGCCAGCTTTAGAGATGGCCAGCATTGGTTTTCAGTGATAATGGAAACTAATGGTGGCCATCTCAAACCCGGCCAAATCCAAGGCATTTGGTCGTGGGAGGAGCCAGCATTTGTAGTGTACTGGTCCCCCTCACATGCCAGGACACCAACCGGGCACCCTAGGGGGCACTGCAGTGGACTTCAAAAATTGCTCCCAGGTGCATATCTCCCTTACCTTGTGTGCTGAGCCCCCCAAAACCCACTCCCCACAACTGTACACCACTACCTAGCCCTTAGGGATGAAGGGGGGCACCTACATGTGGGTACAGTGGGTTTTTTGTTTTTTTTTTGGGGGGGGGGGGTTGGAGGGCTCCCATTTACCACCACAAGTGTAACAGTTGGGGGGAATGGGCCTGGGTCCCACCTGCCTGAAGTGCACTGCACCCACTAAAAACTGCTTCAGGAACCTGAATACTGCTGTGATGGAGCTGGGTATGACATTTGAGGCTGTCATAGAGGCTGGCAAAAAAAAATGATTTTTAATTTTTTTTTTTTTTTAGGTGGGAGGGGGTTGGTGACCACTGGGGGAGTAAGGGGAGGTGATCCTCGATTCCCTCCGGTGGTCATCTGGTCAGTTGGGGCACTTTTTTGAGGCTTGGTCCTAAAAATAAATGGACCAAGTGAAGCCGGCCAAGTGCTCGTCAGAGCCGGCCTTCTTTCTTCCATTATCTGCCGAAGCCAGCCATCTCGTAACCACGCCCCCATCCCGCCTTCTGTATCCCGCCAAAACGCCCCCTTTAACTTTGGCCGGCCCTGCGACGGAAAGTGTTTGGAGCCGGCCAAAATTGGCTTTTCATTATACCGATTTGGCTGGGTTTAGGAGATGGCCAGCCATCTCCCGATTTGTGTCAGAAGATGGCCAGCCTTCTCCTTCAAAAATATGCAGGATAGTAACCTATGTAACTTTGTAAGTCTATGTGCTTTGAAAGGCCTCTTAATATCATTCCCAATGAACAAATAATTATTTTGAGTAGACATCTCAGGCCAGTTGCATCCTATTAACATGTGTAAACACACTACACACACTTCGCATATGGCTGTCATGAAAATTCTGCATCCAACATAGAGCCACACACTATCTTATCAATACAGGACAAGAGTTAAATTAGCTACTTGAAAGGTATTTGATACTGTAGGTGAACCATCAGCCATGTGCCCGCATCCCACTTGTAGTCCACCATCTCGTTTCCCTTCCCTACCCCTCCTCTGGAAATATAGCATATCCCCTTCTCTATTCCCTCCCCCTCCAGTAGTCCAGCATCTTCCTTCCCTACCCCCCCCCCCCCCCCCCCAGTATTTCGGCATCTCCCCCCTTCTGTTCCCTGTTGCAATGCTGCTACTGTGTGGTGTAGGATGATGATAGGACAGCTATTCTTCCCTTGCAGACAGATGCCCTGTCTTCTCCTCCTGCCATTTTCAGGAAATTTATTTATTTATTACATTTGTACCCCGCGCTTTCCCACATAATGCAGGCTCAATGCAGCTTACATAGTAAATTGAAATACAAAGTCATATAATAGAAATTTCAAAACATTATAGTTGAGCTTGATAGTGTATAATAAGCTACTGGTTTTGGTGAGGCTGTAGCACACAGGCCTGGTCCCAGGGATCACTAATCCTGGGGGACAAAGCAGACTAAGCCAGAAGCCTAGTACTGGTCCTGCACTGTTTATATGTCTGTGAAAGTTGAGGACCTAGCAGAGGAGCCATTCTGGGTGCAACTGACTGTCCACAATTATGTGTCTGCTCATTAAATTTGTGCAAAATTGTGCAGATGCATAATTCTACTACTATTAAACATTTCTATAGCGCTACTAGACTTACGCAGCGCTGTACAAATTAACATGAAAAGACAGTCCCTGCTCAACAGAGCTTACAATCTAAATTGGACAGACGAACAGACAGCTAGGGGTGGAGTATGGAGTAGATATACCACAGAGATCAACACATGTGAAACTCCCCACATATATCCAGAAATGTTTAATAATGTATTCTGCTATATTACTATCATGTATTCTATTTTCTCCGAGGACAAGCAGGCTGCTTGTTCTCACGACTGGGTGACGTCCGCGGCAGCCCCCACCAACCGGAAGAAGCTTCGCGGGCGGTCCGCACGCAGGGCACGCCCACCGCGCATGTGCGGCCGTCTTCCCGCCTGTGCGTGACCGTTCCCGCCAGTCTTTTCTTTTCCACGCCTGAGGAGACTCGTGCCGTCGCCGCTCTCCCTTCGCAGCCCCGGAAAGACAGTCGCGTTTACGCGATTTTGTTTAGTTTTGTTTTTTTGGTTACCGCGTGCCCCAGTTTCGTTTCTTTAAAAAAAAAAACAGAGCACGCGCTCCCTTTTCCCTCGTTTTTAGCGAGGGCGTCGCGTTGCGGCCTTGTGGCCACGCGATCGATTTATTTTTTCGAGGTGTGATTTCCGCCACCATTGACAACTTTAACTTCGCCGACGCGATTTTTCCGTCGATGTCCTCGAAGGTCCCGAGTGGATTTAAGAAGTGTGGTCGGTGCGGCCGGCCGATCTCGCAGACCGACACCCACGCTTGGTGCCTCCAGTGCCTCGGGCCGGAGCACAATATCAAGTCGTGTTCCCTGTGTCTCGGTCTCCGGAAACGGACTCAGGTTGCGAGGCAAGTTCTGCGGGACCGTCTTTTTGGAACTTGCGCCGGCCCCTCGACGTCGACTTTGACGGCATCGGTATCGACGCCCGGTCCTTCGGTACCGATATTGATGCCCGAAAAATCGGCATCGATGGCATCGACCCCAGGAGAACAGGTCCCGTCGGCCCGCCGGTCCTCCGGTGAGGGTAGAGGTGAGAGACCGCGTGGGCAGTCGGCCCCGGTCACTCCTTCAGCCCGTGGCCCTCGGGACCGAACCCTGTCTGACCCGGTTCCTCGGGACCGAGGGGGATCGACCTCCTCCTCCTCCATACCACCCGGTGACGGGCACCGTAAGAAGGCAAAGAAGCACCGTCACCGGTCGCCCTCGACGCATCCGGCTCTCGGTACCGGAGAGGAGTCGCCGCCGAAGCGTCCGCGTCGAGAGGAGAGGTCCCCCTCGGTGGTGGAGGTACCGCCACGTCAGGGTCCCAGCACTTCGGTGCAGTCTCCTGGACCCGAGCAGCTTCCGGCACCGATGCCTCTACCGGCCCCCACGTCTTTCCCGACAGCGGGCCTGGACGAGTGCCTCCGAGCCATCCTTCCGGGGATCCTGGAAGGGCTGATGCGCCAGGCTGTGCTGGCGCCGGGGGTGCTTGCGCCCTCGGCGCCGATGACTGTGGCGCCGGCGAGCTCTAGCCCGGTGCCGAGGTCGTCGACGACGACGCTTGCGGCGCCGGTCTCGACCGCCACGCAGGTGGAGTCCCCGTCAACGTCGATGGAGGGAGCTTTGTCCCCGCCGGCGCGGGAGTCCACCGGTCGACGACACCGAGGCCTTGGTGCCTCGACGTCGAGCCGGGCCCGGTTTCGGACTCAGCTACATGAGCTCATGTCCGATACCGAGGAAGAGGCCTCGTGGGGGAAGAGGAGGACCCCAGATATTTCTCCTCAGAGGAGTCTGCGGGTCTCCCCTCGGACCCCACGCCTTCACCAGAGAGAAAGCTCTCGCCCCCTGAGAGTCTCTCTTTTGACTCCTTTGTGCGGGATATGTCTATTTGCATTCCCTTTCCCGTGGTCTCTGTGGATGAGCCGAGGGCTGAGATGCTCGAGGTCCTCGACTATCCATCACCACCTAGAGAGTCCACCACGGTACCGCTGCACAATGTCCTCAAGGAGACACTGCTTCGGAACTGGATGCGACCATTAACTAATCCCACCATCCCCAAGAAAGCAGAGTCCCAGTACAGGATCCACTCGGACCCAGAGTTAATGCGGCCACAATTGCCCCATGACTCGGCGGTCGTGGATTCTGCTCTCAAGAGGGCACGGAGTTTGAGGGATACCGCCTCGGCGCCCCCGGGGCGGGAGTCTCGCACTCTGGACTCGTTTGGGAGGAAGGCCTACCAATTCTCCATGCTCGTGACCCGCATCCAGTCATACCAGCTCTATACGAGCATCCACATGCGGAACAATGTGAAGCAACTGGCGAACCTGGTCGATAAGCTCCCGCCGGAGCAGTCCAGGCCTTATCAGGAGGTGGTCAGGCAGCTGAAGGCGTGCAGAAAGTTCCTGTCCAGGGGTATCTATGACACCTGTGACGTGGCATCTCGTGCTGCGGCCCAAGGTATAGTGATGCGCAGGCTCTCATGGCTGCGTGCCTCTGATCTGGACAACCGCACCCAGCAGAGACTGGCCGACGTCCCTTGCCGGGGGGATAACATTTTTGGTGAGAAGGACGAGCAGCTGGTGGACCAACTGCATCAGCGGGAAACCGCCCTCGACAAGCTCTCCCACCGGGCGCCTTCAGCATCCACCTCAGCAGGTGGACGTTTTTCCCGGGCCCGGCAGGCTGCGCCCTATTCCTTTGCAAGGCGTAGGTACACCCATCCGGCCCGAAGGCCTCGCCAGGCACAGGGACAGCCCCAGCGCGCTCGTTCTCGTCAACAACGTGCGCCTAAGCAGCCCCCTGCGCCTCCACAGCAAAAGCCGGGGACGGGCTTTTGACTGGATCCACGGGAACATAGCCGCCCTCAAAGTGTCCGTACCGGACGATCTGTCGGTCGGAGGGAGGTTAAAATTCTTTCACCAAAGGTGGCCTCTCATAACCTCCGACCAGTGGGTTCTCCAAATAGTGCGGTGCGGATACGCCCTGAATTTGGCCTCCCTGCCACCAAATTGTCCTCCGGGAGCTCAATCCTTCAGCTCCCATCACAAGCAGGTACTTGCAGAGGAACTCTCCGCCCTTCTCAGCGCCAATGCGGTCGAGCCCGTACCACCCGGGCAGGAAGGGCAGGGATTCTATTCCAGGTACTTCCTTGTGGAAAAGAAAACAGGGGGGATGCGTCCCATCCTAGACCTGAGAGGCCTGAACAAATTCCTGGTCAAAGAAAAGTTCAGGATGCTTTCCTTGGGCACCCTTCTGCCAATGATTCAGAGAAACGATTGGCTATGTTCCCTGGATTTAAAGGATGCATACACTCACATCCCGATACTGCCAGCTCACAGACAGTAGCTCAGATTCCGCCTGGGCGCACGGCAATTTCAGTATTGTGTGCTGCCCTTTGGGCTCGCCTCTGCCCCACAAGTGTTTACAAAGTGCCTCGTGGTGGTGGCAGCGTATCTACGCAAGCTGGGAGTGCACGTGTTCCCATATCTCGACGATTGGCTGGTCAAGAACACCTCGGAGGCGGGAGCCCTCCGGTCCATGCGGTGCACTACTCAACTCCTGGAGATGCTGGGGTTTGTGATAAATTACCCAAAGTCCCATCTCCAGGCAACCCAGTCTCTGGAGTTCATAGGAGCTCTGCTGAATACCCAGACGGCTCAGGCCTTCCTTCCCGAAACGAGGGCCAACAACCTCTTGTCCCTGGCTTCACAGACCAGAGTGTCTCAGCAGGTCACAGCTCGGCAGATGTTGAGACTTCTGGGTCATATGGCCTCCACAGTCCATGTGACTCCCATGGCTCGTCTTCACATGAGATCTGCTCAATGGACCCTAGCTTCCCAGTGGGTTCAAGCCACCGGGAATCTAGAAGATGTCATCCGCCTCTCCACCAGTTGCCGCACTTCACTGCTCTGGTGGACCATCCGGACCAATTTGACCCTGGGACGTCCATTCCAAATTCCGCAGCCCACGAAAGTGCTGACGACGGATGCATCTCGCCTGGGGTGGGGAGCTCATGTCGATGGGCTTCACACCCAGGGTCTGTGGTCCCTCCAGGAAAAGGATCTGCAGATCAACCTCCTGGAGCTCCGAGCGATCTGGAACGCACTGAAGGCTTTCAGAGACAGGCTGTCCTACCAAATTATTCAAATTCGGACAGACAATCAGGTTGCAATGTATTACACCAACAAGCAGGGGGGCACCGGATCTCGCCCCTTGTGTCAGGAAGCCGTCGGCATGTGGCGGTGGGCTTGCCAGTTCGGCATGCTCCTCCAAGCCACATACCTGGCAGGTGTAAACAACAGTCTGGCCGACAGACTGAGCAGAGTCATGCAACCGCACGAGTGGTCGCTCCATTCCAGAGTGGTACGCAAGATCTTCCGAGAGTGGGGCACCCCCTCGGTGGACCTTTTCGCCTCTCAGACGAACCACAAGCTGCCTCTGTTCTGTTCCAGACTACAGGCCCACGGCAGACTGGCGTCGGATGCCTTTCTCCTCCATTGGGGGACCGGCCTCCTGTATGCTTATCCTCCCATACCTTTGGTGGGGAAGACCTTACTGAAGCTCAAGCAAGACCACGGCACCATGATTCTGATAGCGCCCTTTTGGCCCCGTCAGCTCTGGTTCCCTCTTCTTCTGGAGTTGTCCTCAGAAGAACCGTGGAGATTGGAGTGTTTTCCGACTCTCATCTCGCAGAACGACGGAGCGTTGCTGCACCCCAACCTTCAGTCCCTGGCTCTCACGGCCTGGATGTTGAGGGCGTAGACTTCACTGCGTTGGGTCTGTCTGAGGGTGTCTCCCGTGTCTTGCTTGCCTCTAGGAAGGATTCCACTAAAAAGAGCTACTTTTTCAAGTGGAGGAGGTTTGTCGTTTGGTGTGAGAGCAGGGCCCTAGAACCTCGTTCTTGCCCTGCACAGAACCTGCTTGAATACCTTCTGCACTTATCGGAGTCTGGCCTCAAGACCAACTCAGTACGGAATCACCTTAGTGCGATTAGTGCTTACCATTATCGTGTGGAAGGTAAAGCCATCTCTGGAGAGCCTTTAGTCGTTCGATTCATGAGAGGCTTGCTTTTGTCAAAGCCCCCTATCAAGTCTCCTGCAGTGTCATGGGATCTCAACGTCGTCCT
Organism: Microcaecilia unicolor; assembly: GCF_901765095.1. Classification (NCBI taxonomy): domain Eukaryota; kingdom Metazoa; phylum Chordata; class Amphibia; order Gymnophiona; family Siphonopidae; genus Microcaecilia; species Microcaecilia unicolor. Next base: position 756,024,658 of record NC_044031.1, on the reverse strand, counting down.
CACCCAGCTGATGAGACCTCCTTTTGAGCCACTGAATACCTGCCATCTGAAGTACTTGACCTGGAAGGTCATTTTCTTGGTGGCAGTTACTTCAGCTCGTAGGGTCAGTGAGCTTCAAGCCCTAGTAGCTCATGCTCCATATACCAGATTTCATCACAACAGAGTAGTGCTCCGCACCCACCCAAAGTTCCTGCCGAAGGTGTTGTCGGAGTTCCATTTTAACCAGTCAATCGTCTTGCCAACATTCTTCCCCAGGCCGCATACCCGCCCTGCTGAACGTCAGTTGCACACATTGGACTGCAAGAGAGCATTGGCCTTCTACTTGGAGCGGACACAGCCCCACAGACAGTCCACCCAATTGTTTGTTTCTTTCGACCCTAACAGGCTAGGGGTCGCTGTCGGGAAACGCACCAATTGGCTAGCAGATTGCATTTCCTTCACTTACGCCCAGGCTGGGCTGGCTCTTGAGGGTCATGTCACGGCTCATAGTGTTAGAGCCATGGCAGCGTCAGTGGCCCACTTGAAGTCAGCCACTATTGAAGAGATTTGCAAGGCTGCGACGTGGTCATCTGTCCACACATTCACATCACATTACTGCCTCCAGCAGGATACCCGACGCGACAGTCGGTTCGGGCAGTCGGTGCTGCAGAATCTGTTTGGGGTGTAAATCCAACTCCACCCTCCAGGACCCGAATTTATTCTGGTCAGGCTGCACTCTCAGTTAGTTGTTCTTCGTAGGTCAATTTCTGTTATACCCTCGCCGTTGCGAGGTTCAATTGACCTGGGTTCTTGTTTTGAGTGAGCCTGAGAGCTAGGGATACCCCAGTCGTGAGAACAAGCAATCTGCTTGTCCTCGGAGAAAGTGAATGATACATACCTGTAGCAGGTGTTCTCCGAGGACAGCAGGCTGATTGTTCTCACCTACCCTCCCTCCTCCCCTTTGGAGTTGCGTTTTCATGTTGTTTCTTGCTTGTCATTCAACTGGCGGGAACGGTCACGCACGGGCGGGAAGACGGCCGCGCATGCGCGGTGGGCGTGCCCTGCGTGCGGACCGCCCGCGAAGCTTCTTCCGGTTGGTGGGGCTGCCGCGGACGTCACCCAGTCGTGAGAACAATCAGCCTGCTGTCCTCGGAGAACACCTGCTACAGGTATGTATCATTCACTACCATGCAACCGAAAATCCTTCTATAAAACCAAATATCTATTCTCTTTTTACTTCCAATATCCATGATGTATTGTAAATACATCCAATATCCATGATGTATTGAGCCTGCAAAGAGGTGGGAAAGTGTGGAATACAAATGCAAAAAAATAAATAAATCTTCATGGTTCAGGAGGACAGAGAGAGAGAGGAAATACTACTACTGCTTATTTCTATAGCGCTACTATGAGGAAAGACTAAAGTAGTTAGGGCTCTTCAGCTTGGAGAAAAGCCGGCTGAGGGGAGATATGATAGAGGTCTATAAAATAATGAGTGGAGTTGAACGGGTAGACATGAAGCGTCTTGTTTACACTTCCCAAAAATACTAGGACTATGGGGGTATGCGATGAAGCTACAATATAGTAAATTTAAAACGAATCGGAGAAAATGTTTCTTCACTCAACGTGTAATTAAACTCTGGAATTCGTTGCCAGAGAATATGGTAAAGGCAGTTAGTTTAGCGGAGTTTTAAAAAGGTTTGGACGGCTTCCTAAAGGAAAAGTCCATAGACCAGTATTAAATGGACTTGGAGAAAATCCACTATTTCTAAGATAAGCAGTATAGAATGTTTTGTTCTCTTTTGGGATCTTGCCAGGTATTTGTGACCTGGACTGGCCACTGTTGGAAACAGGATGCTGGGCTTGATGGACCTTTGGTCTTTCCCAGTATGGCAATACTTATGTACTCAGTACTATACACTTAACACATATGAAACAGTCCCTGCTCGACAGAGCTTGCAATTTATTTGAGATAATACAAACAGGTAAGAGAGATTCACCTGATAGAGTTCCCAGGGAGGAGTGTAGGGAGAGAGAAGGGTGGAGAGATACTGAGGAGCTGCAAAGTGAATGCACTTGTAAGTCAATAAGAGGAGTTTGAACTGTATGCGGAAATGGATGGGGAGGCAATGAAGTGACTTGAGGAGAAGGCGGGAATGTAAGTCATGCAGCAGAATTTTGAAAAGATTGAAGGGGAGAGAGATGGCTTACTGGGACAGCTGTGAGAAGTAAGCTGCAAAAGTCTAAGCAAGATGTGATAAGGGAGTGGATAAGGGTTTTGGTAGTGTGCTCTGAAAGGAAGGGATGAATTTTGATGGTGATAGAGAAAGAAACAGGTTTTAGCAGTCTGGATATGTGCAGAGAAAGAGAGAGGCGTCAAAGATGACCCCAAGGTTATGAGCTAATGAGACAGCATGAGAGTGTTATCCACAGAAATAGAGAATGGGGGAAGAGGAGAGGTGGGTTTAACAGGAAAGATGAGCTCAGTCTTGGCCATTTTCAGTTGCAGATAATCTTGGGGAAGGGGGACAAGGAGGTACTCTGTTGCGTTCTGTGTGTCTGGTTGGATCTTTTTATATTTTGCTTATTAAATGATTACTTTTCTTTCCAACAGGAATACTGACAGGCTGGGTAATGGCGTGCTGTATGCATCTGTAAACCCGGAGTACTTCAGCGCTGCTGACAGTAAGTGCAAATGTTAAGCATCCGGTATTGTTTCTTACAAAATGCTAAGTAAACTTTGTAGAGAATGCAAGTGTGATAATCAAATTTTACATTTAAGACTCATAAACAGCACTGTGCAAAGGGTCCAGAAAACACTTAGTGCTTGATGTTTCATATGACTGTGACCTGAAGAGGGGGTTGGTGGTTGGGAGGTGAGGATAGTGGAGGGCAGACTTATACGGTCTGTGCCAGAGCCGGTGATGGGAGGCGGGAAATACTGCTGGGCAGACTTGTACGGTCTATGCCCTGAAAAAGGCAGGTACAAATCAAGGTAAGGATACACATATGAGTTTATCTTGTTGGGCAGACTGGATGGACTGTGCAGGTCTTTTTCTGCCGTCATCTACTATGTTACTATGAGGTGTTCCGTATGGAAACTCCTCTGCCTGACCATGAATTTCAAGTAGGAAAAAGGCGTTTGTAGTTCAGACTGTAGGTAGTTGGTGTATAGAGAGAGCAAGGAATTGGAGAAGGTGCAGAGAAGGGCGACGAAAATGATAAAAGGGATGGAACGACTTCCCTATGAGGAAAGGCTGAGAAGGTTAGGGCTCTTCAGCTTGGAGAAAAGGCGGCTGAGGGGTGATATGATAGAAGTCTACAAGATAATGAGCGGAGTAGAGCGGACAGATGTGAAGCGTTTGTTTACACTTTCAAACAACAACAAAACCAGGGGACACAAGATGAAGCTAGAATATGGTAGATTTAAAACAAACAGGAGAAAGTTTTTCTTTACTCAGCATGTAGTTGGACTCTAGAACTCGTTGCCGGAGAATGTAGTGACAGCAGTTGGCCTTACAAAGTTTAAAGGGGGTTTGGACAGATTCCTGAGGGAAAAGCCCATTGAACATTATTAATTTTTTTTTTTTGGGGGGGGGGTGGTTTTGCTGTGTTCTTGAAGCCTGGATTGGCCGCTGTCTGAGTCAGGATGCTGGGCTTGATGGACCATTGGTCTTTTCCCAGTATGGCAATGCTTATGTTCTTATGTAAGTCTTTTTAACATTTGTAGTAGCAAAAAGTCCTGGAAATTTCAGAGGTGATATTTTATGCGTGTCCTGTTGAAACTCGCAAATTTTAGTTATGAAGGTCGTGACTGTGCAGTATTGCAGTCCAGATATATACAGGAGAATTCTGTATATGACGTAGAGACTTGCATGGGAACGGGGTTTGCGGGAATCCCGCGGGGACGGAAGCAGTTCCTACGGGGTTCCTGTGGAAGTGCACTTGTGCCAGACTCTCATCTACTGAGTACCAAGTTCTTTGCGTGCTGTCTCCTCCTCCTCCTTGCTTTAATAGCACAGGTGCGGAAAGTCTCCATTACAGAGGTGGTAGAGATACAAATGGTGATGAAATTCAAAAAGGCATGGGATAAACACAAAGGATCTCTAATTAGAAAATGGAAGCTATTAAAAAAAAAACTAAACTTAAATGGCTGCATCTGTGCGGATCTGTCGAGTGACACTTAGATGGCGACTCTGGCTGTGATGAACTAGGACCGATACCGGGAGACCTGTATGGTCTGTCTCATATGTGGCAATCTGGTTTAAGATGGGCTGGAAAGGGCTTAGACAGCAACTTTAGTGGCTGGAACATGAGCATGGTGATGGACAGACTTTTACGGTCTGTGTCCAGCAAATGAGAAGATGAATAAGCTGGAGTGGGCTTCGAGGGCAACTCCAGCAGTTGGAACATAAAGATAGGGCCAGGCAGACTTCTATGGTCTATGTCCCAGAAACACTACAGAAAGACCATAATCAAGTATATAATATCACATTCATTGTTGATTTAATCATGAATTTGTAATGATTGTGTCTATTGGGCAGACTGGATGGACCATTCCAGTTTTTATCTGCTGTCATTTACTATGTTACTAGTAATTCTCTCTGCTCCAGGACTGATGCGCAGACCTCAGCTCTGACATAGGCACAAGCATCATATGTCACCTGACCTACTGGCGTGTGTATTTGGCGATCTGTTAAAACACAGTGCCAGTGAATCAGAGAAGTCTTACATTTGCGCACCAGAGTGTTCCAACTTCCGTTCCATATCATCATGCTGATCAATCCATAGACTGGTGGGTTGTGTCCATCTACCAGCAGGTGGAGATAGAGAGCAATCCTTTTGCCTCCCTATATGTGGTCATGTGCTGCCGGAAACTCCTCAATATGTTCTCTATCTCAGCAGGTGGTGGTCACACACAGCAGCAGCTCTGGCTAGGTCTCCAAGCCTAATTCTTAGGTTTTGTTGAGTACCTGGGGTTGAGGGCTCTTCTTGAGCAAGTGCAAACCTGGTGGTCCCAGGTCCCTCCTTTTCTCCCCCCTCCCGCTGGCTCCGTAAAAGAAAAAAAAATTTGAACGTCCTTTAAGGGCGTTTATTTCAACGTTTATATCAGCTGCTCACTGGGACACCAGTTCGTTACAGCTTGGAGCAAGAAGCAGGTAATTTTTACCTTTTGTAGCGGGCAGGGGGTTCCCCGTTCGGTCTCCACGTGGCTTATGGCGTCGGAGGGCGAGGGCGCGAAGAATCGCTCCCCGGAACGCGTGTACGCGTCTAGCGGGGTTTGCGGGGGTTTCAAAGCCTGAATCGCCTTTTTTGGGCGTCAGTTTGGAGTCCGGTTAGTGTCCCGGTTAGTGTCCCGGTTCTTCCTCCGGTGCGGCGGTTTTTCCCGCCATAAACGCCCATCCCCCGCTGCTCCCCCCCCCCCCCCCCCCCCCCCCCATTTTGGCCGGCCACTCTGCTCGGACGGCTGCTTCTTGGGCCGCCCTCGAGGTGGGAGACGTTAATGCTATGGTCGCCCTTGATTCGGGCGACGGCAAGAAAGCAGCAAAAGTTAAGCGCCGTTTTACCTGCGCGGCTCCTTCTAGGAGTTTTGCGCTGGACGCCATTTTGGATGCGCAGCATGTTTCTCCCCCGCTCTTGCGAGCGCCGGTTGAGGGTGCGTCTAGGGCCGTGGCCCAGGCTGCAGAAGTGCACAGTCTGGGGGGTTTCTCCCCTGAGTTCATTTTGCTGCTGCATCAGGCTTTTCTTATGCAAAACGCTGCCCCTGCTCCCCTGTCCGATAAAGGGGTTGAGGCCTCCGGAAGCAAACGCCCTCGGGTGGATTTCCAGGCACTAGAGGACTCTGTCTCCTCGGATGTAGATAAGGGCAGCGTATCTGAGTTCTCCCAACGGTCCTTTGGGGATTCCTTGGAGGAGACGGATTCCCGCTCGGATGGAGCGGATGACCCCTCTGCAGCGCGGATCTTTCGCTCAGAGGATTTGCCCAACCTGTTAGTGCAGGCCATGAGCATCTTGAAGATTTCCTCTCCGGAGGACGTCTCTCCCTCAGCCTCTGCGCCCGCCTAGAACCTTCCACGTGCATGAAGCTATGCACACCTTGATTTCGGCTCAATGGGATGTCCCAGAAGCGAGCCTTAAAGTGGCTAGGGCTATGTCCCGCCTCTATCCTCTGCCTGAAGGTGAACGGGAGGCCTTTCTTTGGCCTACCATGGATTCTTTAATCACTGCGGTGACCAAGAAAACGGCGTTGCCGGTGGAAGGTGGCATGGCCCTAAAGGACACCCAAGACAGAAGATTGGAGGCGGCTTTAAAGTCGTCCTTCGAGGCGGCTGCTTTAAGTTTGCAGGCCTCAGTTTGCGGCTCCTATGTGGCCAGGGCGTGCCTGACGATTGTGCAGCGGGCTTCCCCCTCGTATCCTTCCTTGAGGGCTGATTGGCCGGCCCTGGAATCGGGCTTGGCCTACTTGGCAGACTTGCAGTATGATGTCTTGAGAGCCTCGGCTAAAGGCATGGCTCAGACAGTCTCTGCACGGCGCTGGCTTTGGCTGAAGCATTGGTCTACTGACCACGCCTCTAAGTCTCGCCTGGCTAAGTTGCCTTTTAAAGGCAAGCTGCTCTTTGGGGTCGAGCTGGACAAGATTGTGACCGATCTCGGCACGTCTAAGGGCAAGAGGTTACCGGAGGTCAGGACTCGGGCCAGTGGTGCCCGCCCCAGTTCCTCCAAAGGACGGTTTCAGGAAGCCCGTCGGTATCGCCCGGGCAAGTCGGGCTCCTCTGCCCCCTCTTCCTTTAAAAGGAACTTCTCTCCCAAGCAGCATTCCTTTCGCAGAGACCGCCGTCCCGGAGGTGCGTCCTCCGGTCCTCCCCCAGGGTCTCGTACCCAATGACGGGGCCCTGGTCCATGGCCCAGAGCAGATTGGGGGACGTCTATCCTCGTTTCGGGGCGAGAGGACCAGGGTAACTTCAGACGCTTGGGTGCTGGAAGTCATCAGAGACGGCTACAAGCTAGAGTTCTGCCGACCCTTAAGAGACGGGTTTGTGCACTCTCCCTGCAAGTCTCCGGTCAAAGCTGTGGCAGTGCAGCAGTCTTTGGACAATCTGATCCGCCTGGATGCAGTCGTTCCGGTGCCAGAAGATCAGCTTGGCAAGGGACGTTACTCCATTTACTTTGTGGTACCAAAGAAAGGAGGTTCAGTACGGCCTATCCTCGACCTCAAAGGGGTCAATCGGACCTTGAAAGTTCGGCACTTCCGAATGGAGACTCTCCGCTCTGTTATAGCGGCAATGAAGGCAGGGGAGTTCCTAGCATCCTTGGACATCAAGGAAGCTTACTTGCATATTCCCATCTGGCCTCTTCATCAACGCTTTCTGCGCTTTGCAGTCCTGGGCCGACACTTCCAGTTCAGAGCCCTCCCGTTCAGGTTGGCTACTGCTCCGCGGACCTTCTCCAAAGTAATGGTGGTCATCGCGGCCTTCCTGCGCAAGGAAGGAGTACAAGTCCATCCTTATCTGGACGACTGGTTGATCCGAGCCCCCTCTTATGCAGAGTGCGGCAGAGCTTCAGACCGGGTGATTGCTCTTTTGAGCTCCCTGGGGTGGATCATCAACTGGGAGAAAAGCCAGCTGCGCCCGACTCAGTCCCTGGAGTATCTGGGAGTTCGTTTCGACACCCAAGTGGGCAGAGTGTTCCTGCCAGACAATCGGATTGTCAAGCTTCAGGCTCAGGTGGACCAGTTCCTAGTAGCCTCTCCTCTTCGGGCTTGGGACTATGTGCAGCTGTTGGGCTCTATGACGGCCACGATGGAAGTAGTGCCCTGGGCCAGGGCCCATATGAGACCTCTACAGCACTCTGCTGCAGCGATGGACTCCAGTGTCGGAGGATTATGCTGTGCGCCTTCCCTTGGTTCCAGCGGTGCGCAAGGCGCTGAGTTGGTGGCTGAGGCCAGACAAGCTGTCCGCAGGAATGCCTCTTTTGACCCCGGAGTGGGTTGTCGTCACGATGGACGCCTCTTTGACGGGCTGGGGAGCACAGTACTTGGGAAGGACAGCGCAGGGGCTCTGGTCTCCTGCAGAGGCAAAGTGGCCTATCAACCTCCTGGAACTCAGAGCCATTCGGTTGGCGCTTTTGGAGTTTCTCCCGGTACTGGCGGCGAAGCCAGTACGGGTCCTGTCGGACAATGCCACGGCTGTGGTCTATGTCAATCGCCAGGGAGGTACCAAGAGCGCCCCTCTAGCCAAGAAGGCCATGAATCTATGCCAGTGGGCGGAAGCGAACCTGGAACAGCTGTCGGCGGCCCACATTGCGGGAGTCATGAATGTCAAGGCAGACTTTCTCAGTCGCCATACCTTGGATCCCGGAGAGTGGCAGCTATCTGCTCAGGCGTTCTTGGACATCACGAAGCGCTGGGGCCAGCTGAGCCTAGATCTGATGGCGTCATCGGCCAATTGCCAAGTGCCGCGCTTTTTCAGCAGAGGACGGGACCCTCGATCTCTGGGAGTAGATGCTCTTCTCCAACAGTGGCCGACACAGGAGCTCCTCTGTGTTCCCGCCCTGGCCCATGTTGGGCAGGGTGCTAGGCCCGGTGGCAAAGCATCTGGGCCGGGTAATCCTGGTGGGTCCGGACTGGCCCAGACGTCCCTGGTATGCGGACTTGATCAGGCTCTCAGTGGACGGCCCTCTGTGTCTGCCAGCGGAGCAGGGCCTGTTACATCAGGGTCCCGTGGTGATGGAGGATCCCTCCCCCTTTGGTTTTACGGCCTGGCTATTGAGCGGCAGCATCTGAGGAAGAAGGGCTTCTCAGATAAGGTCATCGCCACTATGCTGAGAGCGAGGAAGCGCTCTACTTCTACTGCTTATGCCAGGGTTTGGCGTACCTTTGCATCGTGGTGTGAGGCAGGCTCTCTTTCTCTCTTCACTGCTCCAATTTCTTCAGTGTTGGCGTTCCTGCAAGAAGGTCTGGAGAAAGGCCTGTTGCACAGTTCCCTTAAAGTCCAGGTGGCGGCTCTGGCTTGCTTCAGGGGTCGCCTGAAGGGTGCTTCCCTGGCCTCGCAGCCTGATGTGGTGCGCTTTCTCAAGGGAGTTAATCACCTACGCCTTCCTCTGCGCTCGGTGGTGCCTGCGTGGAATCTCAATCTAGTGCTAAGAGCCTTGCAGAAGCCGCCTTTTGAACCCTTGTCGAGGGCATCTCTGAAAGACCTGACATTGAAAGCAGTCTTTTTGGTGGCTATCACTTCAGCCAGACGAATTTCTGAGCTCCAGGCGCTATCATGTCGGGAGCCCTTCCTGCAGTTCACCGAGGCAGGAGTGTCTATTCGCACGGTGCCTTCCTTCCTGCCCAAGATTGTTTCTCGTTTCCATGTGAATCAGCAGCTCTGCCTACCCTTCTTTCGTAGGGAGGACTACCCAGAGGAGTACTCTGCTCTCAAATATCTAGATGTGAGACGAGTCATCATCAGATACTTGGAAGTGACCAATGATTTCCGGAAGTCGGATCATCTGTTTGTCCTGTTCGCAGGTCCTTGTAAGGGTCTGCAGGCATCCAAGCCTACAGTGGCACGATGGGTCAAGGAAACCATTGCAGCAGCTTATGTGGCCGCGGGGAAGATGCCGCCTATCCAGCTGAAGGCTCACTCCACTAGAGCACAGGCAGCCTCGACGGCAGAGGCCGGGTCCGTCTCCTTGGAAGAGATTTGTAAGGCGGCAACTTGGGCATCGGCTCATACCTTCTCCAGGCATTACCGCTTGACTGTAGCTGCTCGGGCGGAGGCCCGGTTTGGAGCTTCAGTGTTGCGGTCAGGGATTTCTATGTCCCGCCCTGGGTGAGTACTGCTTCGGTACATCCCACCAGTCTATGGATTGATCAGCATGATGATATGGAAGGTAAAATTATGTATCATACCTGATAATTTTCTTTCCATGAATCATAGCTGATCAATCCATAGCCCCTCCCAGATATCTGTACTGTTTATAGTCTGGTTGCATTTCAGGTTCAAGTTTAGTGTTCTGTTCCTGTTCAGGAGGATCTTCGTGTTCAAGTTTTTTCCGATTGAATTCTTCTGGAGTTGAGACGATTTTGTGTTACAGTGAGCTGCTGCATTCCTCTCCCCTCCGTTTTACGGGGCTGGATTGAGATCTAAATTCTGCCAGCGCTCCCTCCCACTTCGTGCGGCAGTAGGGCAGCCTTATATCCCTCCCGCTTTGGCGGTGTTAGGATCAGCCAGCTCCTCCCGCGGTTGCGGTCGCAGGATAAGCCAGATCCCCCCGCATCAGCGGGTGTGGTGTCCCTCCCCCGCTCTGCGGGGATGAGCTGGACGGATTCCCCTCCCCTACTTGTGTGGGGATGAGCTGGGTTGATTCCCCTCCCCCGTTTCGGCGGTGGTGAGCTGGGCAGAGTGTCCCTTTGTGGGTGTAATTCTCTAAGTGCTGAGTCCTGCGGATGGAGCTTTGATATCGACATACTGAGGAGTTTCCGGCAGCACATGACCACATGTAGAGAGGCAAAAGGATTGCTCTCTATCTCCACCTGCTGGTAGATGGACACAAACCACCAGTCTATGATTAATGGAAAGAAAATTATCAGGTATGATACATAATTTTACCTTCCTTCCTTGCCTGCAGTGCTGTGGCTCAAACTCAGAGAGCAGACGGGAATTTTTTTTTTTAATGTACCATTAAATTCTTGCAGGGACGGGTTAGATTCCCTATGGGGACAGATGGGGACGGGTTAGATTCCAGTGGGGATGGGTTGGATTTCTGTCCCCGTGCAACTCTCTAATATGGCGCAAAAAGTTAGGCAGCACTAATGCACCAAATTTTCAGCGCAGGAAAGCGTTCTAACTGATGCAAAGTGCCGAAATGGGGCAGAAACGGCAGATCTGCGTGAAAACACACTTAAAGCACTTGTTTTTAGAATAGCATTTAAGTGTGTCTTTGTGGATCTGAAAAGGGGGTATGGCCATGGGCGGGTCAAGGGCGTTTCCTTAAAATAACTGAAGTTATAGAATAGTGTGGATCTGATCCCCCACCTTGGACGCCAGGATTTACACCTGGTTTCAGTTTGTGTAACTCCTCGTGCCCAAAGTTGAGTGCGATCCCAGTTCTACGCTGTTCTGTAATAGCTGCCGATCCCAGAGTGCCATTATAGAACGCTGTTCAGCATCAACTTTTTTTGGCGCCAAATTTTGAGCTCCTTTTTGCTGAATCCAGCCAATAATGCTTTAAATTTACGTATTCTGAAATTTGTGTTAGGAAAGCATTTGAAGTAGGTAGTTGGGTTGCTATGGAAGTCCACTTCAGTGCACTGCAGCTGTACCAGAAGTGGAGGAGTAGCCTAGTGGTTAGTGCAGTGGACTTTGATCCTGGGGAACTGGGTTCGATTCCCACTGCAGCTCCTTTTGACTGTGGGGAAGTCACTTAACCCTCCATTACATAAGTGCCTGTATGTAAACCGCTTTGAATGTATTTGCAAAAATACCACAGAAAGACGGTATATCAAGTCCCATTTCCCCTACCAACCTAATACCTTTGACTTTCAAATTTTACTTAGAAAAATAGAAAATGACAGGCTGTATGGTCTTTATCTGCTATCTAGTCTGCCCATCCAAGCAAAAGTCAACAAATTAACTTTATTTGAACAAGAGTTGGACAAGCTTAAATCACTTAGTATTTAATTACATCTGTTCCAAACTCAAGTTTTGCTGGTCTAACGTTACATGATGTATTTTACTTTGTTAATATATTTTGAACATGTTCATGATTTTCTAATTGTTATGTAAACCACATTGTACCTGAGTTGTACTCAGGTCAATGTGGGATATAAATGTCATAAATAAATAAACTTTAATTTGTTGTACAAGTACAGCTTAAAGAAATTACTACGACTCGTCCATCTGGCATCTTCCATGTTAGACCCAGTTCTGTCAAAATTCCTTGTACAGAATCTCAAATCGTCGTATCCTCAACTTGTCACCATGATTTAATACTAGTTTAAAAAAAGGTTTCCTTCCTATGCAGTGAACATAAGAATAGCCTTACTGGGTCAGACCAATGGTCCATCTAGCCCGGTATCCTGTTTCCAACAGTGGCCAATCCAAGTCGCAAGTTCCAGGCAGAAACCCAGTGGAAAAAGACAGTTGTTGACCAATTCTTGTTGGATCACACTTTTCCAGAGAATTATAAACTAATCTCCAACTTAGTGGAAAAGCAGCATTAGAAAAATTAAGACTTTGTTGAAAGGAAGAATCTGTTTACATCCTCGCCAGTCCAGATTTATAGTGCCAGATGTTCAAACTTTCAACTTGAAAGCTATCAGATTAGTCCAGTGATTCCTGTTTGCAATAGTATATGACTCATGCTGATCCCTTAAGAATCTTTATATCCCATTGTATTGCCCCCTATAGAGCAATAGCACCATTACACGTTGCCTTTATTCTTGACCCTTGAGGCAGTTGCTTTGCGCCGAAACACGGCCTGTGTCGGGTCCATGTTGGAAAATTGATTTTTATCAATAAAGAACTGTGTCCCGTCTCTGAAGGCTCTTGGTGCTTTTTGCTGTATTTTGGACTCTGTTCTGTACTTTGGACCCTCTCTATATTGACTTTATTCTCTCCAAATCATGGAGCAGGCTTTGCAGTAGTCTGCTCTGGTAGCAGGTTGGTATGCTACTTTCTTAAAGCTGCCTTTTGGCTAGGCATTGGGACGCCAGGCTCCCACAGTGCCATGGGAACTGAAACCTGAGCTGGGAATGAAGCCTTAATCTCTTGCCAAATCATTAGACTGCCAAGGAGCCCACCATTCTTGAGTGTCTGGCATAGTGCTTACCTTCCCTTCCCAATCAGAAACAGGAAAAGTTCCCAAGCCCTAGCTAATAGTGAAAGGGTCAAGGTGAAATTAGAGAACCCCCCCCCCCCCCCTTAAAGGATTGCTTTCAGGGTTTGGGAATACATTTCTGAGCAGCACAGTGAACGTGATTTCAATTACTGAGCACATGGCTGGTTTATCTTGTTTAAACTGCTTAGTGTGTGTCCGTCTCATCTCAAAAAGAAGTTTTGATGGGTTTCTGTTGGTGTAAAACTCTTTCTCTACCTTTGTTAGTATTTGTTTAAATTCTGCACCTGCTTCAATGCAGAGCCAATGACACAAGCCTAAACTAAGCTTCAGGTCCTGTCTGACTTCGAGACAGAAAAATGTCCAAGACCATTGTTTGGGTTTATCTCAACCTTTTTCATTAATAGCTCAAGGCACGTTACCCTCAGTTACTATATAGGTATTTCCCTGACCCTAGAGAGGTTGCAAGCTTAAGTTTGTACCTGAGGCAGTGGAAGGTTGCGACCCTCGGAAGCTATGTGGCTACTCACCATTTTCACTGCTGATGGATGTCTGAGGCCTAGAAGCCATGTTGTTTTGCTTCTGTTAACATTGAGGCTGAATAAATGGCTTTTGAATCTATGCAGTCCTTGACTCTGCCTAATCTGGCAGGCAGTCTTCTGTGGACGTTGGCCCTTCTCATGCAATGATCTTAAGAGTCTTCTTTGGGGGAGGGGGGAGGAATGGAAGCACTTTCCCTTTTTGGAGCAGGTATTTGTCATAGCTAAGATGTCTTCACTGTCCGTGCAGAATGCCTCCATGGTGGACTGCCAGCCTGAACAGCAGCAACATGACAAAGTACGCACTTCCACAACACAGCACTTCTTGTGCTGCTTCTCCAGTGCCAAGACAGATCCATCATAGTTATTCTGGCACAGACCAAAATCCCGTGCTGCTTTTGACAAAGGGATTGATGCAGATCATGTATCTGCCCTACAGATGACTCGGCACAGTCTTGCCAGGTGCCGAGTCATAATTCTCCTTCCTGTGCATGACTCTGTGCAGTTGGCAGTTTTTTGTTGTGGAGTCCCATACACAGGATAATTTGCATTTTTGAGCTCTAATACTGGTCATAGTGGCTGATGACTTTTCCCATTCAGTATTCTTGCCATTGCCAGAACCACCACATTCCTTTTTGTGGAAAATGTTCCATTGATTTTGTAAAAAGGTTATTTACAGACTATTCCAGGAGTCTATTGTCGGGATCCTTCTCTGTCTACTAAGTGCACTGCAGCACAGCAAGGAGTGCTGTGCTGTCCTCAGCATCCAGTGATTTGTCTTCTTGCATTTATCGTATTCTAAGCCATGAAATGATCATTCCTCGTCTGAAGGAGTAGCCTTGTGGTTAGTGCAACGGACTTTGATTCTGGGGAACTGGGTTCAATTCCCACTGCAGCTCCTTGTGACTCTGGGCAAGTCACTTAACCTTCCATTGCCCCAGGTACAAAATAAGTACCTGTATATATGTAAACCACTTTGAATGTAGTTGCAAAATACCACAGAAAGGCAGTATATCAAGTCCCATTTCCCTATTTGAGATTCTACATGGAATGTTGAAATTATTTGTAGATTCTCCATGGAATGTTGCTACTATTGGAGATTCTCCATGGAATGTTGCTAGTGGAGGAGTAGCGTAGTGGTTAGTGCAGCGGCCTTTACTCCTGGGAAACTGGGTTCAATTCCCACTGCAGCTCCTTGTGACTCTGGGCAAGTCACTTAACCCTCCATTGCCCCAGGTACAAAATAAGTACCTGTATATATGTAAACCACTTTGAATGTAGTTGCAAAATACCACAGAAAGGCGGTATATCAAGTCCCATTTCCCTTTCCCTTCCCTTTCCTTTATTTCCTTTTGCGTTACCCTTCCAGGCTGTTCCGGAAGAGTTTGCAGAACCACAGTCACCAGCACATGACTCCATCCATAATGATGGTCTGTTATCTGGTGTATCTCCACTTCCTATGAGAAACTTCTCGTATGAGGATATATTGTATCCCAGTTTCGTACAGAAGATGGCTAAAGAAGTATTCTTCCCATTGCAGAAAGTTGCTGACCTACATGGTGCAGGCCAATGAATTTGTGATGGAAGCAACACATTCAAGTCAACCTCATGCATATTCATTGTGGAAATCTTGAAAATTCAACTCATGGACTATGGTTGTCCGACCCCTATTCTAGACAAACAAGCACAATTCAGTGTAGAAGTGTTTCCTTCTGATAAGAAGTTGCCTTCCCTGCCAGACTCAAGAGGCCCAGCGTGAAATTTATGCAAGGCACTATCAAGGTGAGAACGCAACCTACAAACGTTTGGACTGAATCATCTAGACACTGCTTCTTGCCTTACAAACCCAGATCCAGCAAGTTCAGATCTTTCTGAAATGGAGGGAACATAGTGACAGGTTCCTGGATGCTGTGTATCATCAAATCTGGACGTTGCCTAAGGTTCCTTTCTGAACCCAGCTGAGAAGTCTTCCTGGAAGAACAATTGCAGCTGAATGTGTAAATTTTGTGGGGATGAAGCAATTTTTCTCCAAGCCAACACAAACTCTGTCCCTTTTCCAGGGAGAAGTCAGGGGTTCTTCTATTCCAGGTACTTTCTCGACGAGGTCGGGTGGAAGAGGGGAGTTGACCCATTCTGGGCTTGGGAACCTCAATTTTTTCCTCCTCATGAAAAAGCTGAAAAAGGACACCCTTTCCATTGTATTTAACCAAAAGGGATTGGCTAAGTTAAATCTCAAGGATTCAAATGTTATTTGCAGTTAACTTGCGCTATCAAACCATTCATTTTCTGCTGTTGCGGGCCGTGTCCTCCAGTACCAACTCTGAATCTTTTCCAAGAGACTCCAATTTATTTTGCATAGCTTCCAACTTACCTAGTAACTAGAATTTTTTTTAATCAATATGTCCACGTCTGTGGTAACCTCCACCATGATCTCCGTAGAATCTGAGCTTCCTTGTTCCCACTGTCTTAGAGTCGCACTTTCTCGTTGTCTCTACATTGCAATTCTGCTGACATCCTTCCGTTGGTTTGGGGTGGTTATAATCTATCACCCCCATGGACACCTGAATGTGGAGTTCCCAAAGAATCCCCCCTCTCGCCAACCCTATTTAACCTAATGATGATACCTTTAGCCAAACTTCTAGCCAATCAAAACCTCAACCCCTACATATATGCAGATGATGTCACAATTTACATCGCATTCCAACATGATCTAAATGAAATCACCAACGAGATCAACCAAAGCCTCCAAATCATGCACTCCTGGGCGGATGCATTCCAGTTAAAACAACACAGAAAAAACACAATGTCTTCTACTCACCTCACAACATAATACAAAAACCTTCTCCTCCATAACCACACCATACCGTTCTCTTCCCGTCTCACAAAACCTGAAAATTCTTGGAGTTACCATTGATTGAAACCTCACTCATGATACCCACGTGAAGAACACAACGAAAAAGATGTTCCACTCCATGTGGAAACTCAAAAGAGTAAAACCTTTTTTCCCGAGATACATCTTCCGTACCCTGGTACAGTCAATGGTAATAAGTCATCTGGACTACTGCAACGCACTGTACGTTGGCTGCAAAGAACAGACTATCAAAAAACTCCAAACAGCCAAGAACACTGCCGCCAGACTCATTTTTGGAAAAACTAAATATGAAAGTGCAAAACCCCTAAGAGAGAAACTTCACTGGCTACCAATTAAAGAACGCATTGCGTTCAAGATCTGCACGATTGTCCACAAAATCAGTCACGCAGACGCCCCAATCTAAATGCTAAACCTCGTGGACTTACTTCCCAGAAAACGCCATAAGATCATCCCGCAAATTTCTCAATCTGCACTTCCCCAGCTGCAAAGGACTAAAATACAAGCTGATGCACGCCTCTACCTTCTCCTACATGAGCACGCAGTTGTGGAATGCATTACCCACAGCCCTGAAACTACTGACGAAATAACTAACTTTCGCAAATCTCTGAAAACATTTCTCTTTGACAAGGCCTACAAAGAGAACCCACAGCCGTACTAAACTACCTCACCAACCTACCTTCCATACTTACCCGCCTAACACTTTACCTCTTTCCTCCGCTACTCAATCCTTTACACTACTAATTGTATCTGATATCCTGGAATGACAATGTCATTACAAAACTATGTAAGCCACATTGAGCCTGCAAATAGGTGGGAAAATGTGGGATACAAATGCAATAAATACATTTTAGGCAAGGGGCCCACAAGCTGAGCTAATCACGTCTGCTGTAGCTGATAGCGCCACATGATCTCACGCTGTAACTTTTTAAATGCAACACTGCGAGACAGATGAACTTAACGAAAATTGTCATGTGAAATACTATGCAAGAACTGTCCCCCAAGAAGTCGCTTCAGCAAGCTTTTTGTTACTTCTATAAGTTAAAATCCTCACTATTAGCAATTATGTATCTGAGCTCACTGTGTTCCTCCTAAGAGCAGTACTGAGTAAGGCAGTACAGTCCACTCCACATATGTGCATGCTGGATAAGTGCAAGGACAAAAAAGCAGATCAAAAATATATAGTTTATTAAATGACAACCAAATAAACAAATCAGCTGATTTGTTTATTTTGTTGTCATTTAATAAACTATATATTTTTTGATTGATCTGCTTTTTTGTCCTTCCATCTTGGAGTTTGCAGATCGTTTGCCTTGCTGTTTTCTTGCTGGATAAGTGCATACTCTGTTTATCTGCACTACACAGCGTTGGTCTCATTTTTCTACCATAAATTCTAATGAGCAGTCAGTTTGCTTAAGCAGACCAGCTGTAAACTTATGCTCCTCTTAGATGCCAGCTTTTCACTGGCTCTTTTTATTTATTTTATTTTATTTATTTGTGACATTTATATCCCACATTATCCCAAACAAGTTTTGAGTTCAATGTGGCTTACAGTAAACAGTATAGGATACGTAACAAAGAATAATGCATAAGAAAGTAATTTGTTGTAAGAATCCAATTTTACAATACAGTATCGTAAACATGCTGGGATAGCTATGGATGTTTGACATTTAGAAAATCTATTATGAATGAGAAATTGTACATGAAGCACTTGACTGTCATTCCATTTTGTGTTCAACTGCCCAGATCAGCCAGTGTCTTTTCATTGGTGTACCACTGCCGTTGCTGTCCTGTTAATAAATAAGTGTGTCTACACTGACTACTAGACTATCACACGTGATCAGTCTTAATTGACGTTTTTGCAAAATTGGTTATTGTCCTATTAATAAATAAATTGCACTACACTGGCTGTGTATTTACATAGTAACATAGTAGATGACGGCAGAAAAAGACCTGCACGGTCCATCCAGTCTGCCCAAGAAGATAAATTCATATGTGCTACTTTTTTATTTGTACTGTCCTCTTCAGTGCACAGACAGTATAAGTCTGGCCAGCCCTATCCCCGCCTCCCAACCACCAACCCCGCCTACCAACCACCAGCTCTGGCACAGACCGTATAAGTCTGCCCAGCACTATCCCTGCCACCCACCACCGGCTCTGGCACAGACCGTATAAGTCTGCCCAGCACTATCCCCGCCGCCCAACCACCAGCCCCGGCACAGACCGTATAAGTCTGCCCACACTAGCCCCGCCTCCCAACCACCAGCTCTGCCACCCATTCTAGGCTAAGCTCCTGAGGATCCCTTTCTTCTGCACAGGATTTCTTTATGTTTATCCCACGCATGTTTGAATTCCGTTACCGTTTTCATCTCCACCACCTCCCGCGGGAGGGCATTCCAAGCATCCACCACCCTCTCCGTGAAAAAATACTTCCTGACATTCTTCTTGAGTCTGCCCCCCTTCAATCTCATTTCATGCCCTCTCGTTCTACCGCCTTCCCATCTCCGGAAAAGGTTCGTTTGCGGATTAATACCTTTCAAATATTTGAACGTCTGTATCATATCACCCCTGTTCCTCCTTTCCTCCAGGGTATACATGTTCAGGTCCGCAAGTCTCTCCTCATACGTCTTGTAACGCAAATCCCATACCATCCTCGTAGCTTTTCTTTGCACCGCTTCAATTCTTTTTACATCCTTAGCAAGATACGGCCTCCAAAACTGAACACAATACTCTAGGTGGGGCCTCACCAACGACTTGTACAGGGGCATCAACACCTCTTTTCTTCTGCTGATCACACCTCTCTCTATACAGCCTAGTAACCTTCTAGCTACGGCCACTGCCTTGTCACACTGTTTCATCGCCTTCAGATCCTCAGATACTATCACCCCAAGATCCCTCTCCCCATCTGTACCTAGCAGACTCTCACCGCCTAACACATACGCCTCTCTTGGATTTCTACTCCCTAAGTGCATCACTTTTGCATTTCTTCGCATTGAATTTTAATTGCCAAACCTTAGACCATTCTTCTAGCTTTTTCAGATCCTTTTTCATGTTTTCCACTCCCTCCGGGGTGTCCACTGTGTTACAAATCTTAGTATCATCCGCAAATAGGCAAACTTTACCTTCTAACCCTTCGGCAATGTCACTCACAAATATATTGAACAGAATCGGCCCCAGCACCGATCCCTGAGGCACTCCACTACTCACCTTTCCCTCCGAGCGAATTCCATTCACCACCACCCTCTGGCGCCTGTCCGTCAACCAGTTCCTAATCCAGTTCACCACTTTGGGTCCTATCTTCAGCCCATCCAGTTTATTTAAGAGCCTCCTGTGGGGAACCGTGTCAAAAGCCTTGCTGAAATCTAAGTAGATTACGTCTATAGCACGTCCACGGTTCAATTCTCCGGTCACCCAATCAAAGAATTCAATTAGATTCGTTTGGCACGATTTCCCCTTGGTAAAACCATGTTGTCTCGGATCTTGCAACTCATTTTCTTCCAGGAAATTCACTATCCTTTCCTTCAGCATCGCTTCCATTACTTTTACGTGTGGTAACCGAGAAGGGTCGCATTGGTTATGTGCAGGTTGAACTTCGATCCCGAATTCCTGCACTTAAGAGGACTGTACGTGAACTAATGTGCTGTCTTTGGAAATGTGGTGTGGTGGGTTGTAAAGGACCTGGCTAAGCACATTAAGCTGGACCCTCCAATTCTTAGGAATGTAGCAGGAGCTGAATGTTCAAGAGACGGGTAACCAGGACCGAACTGCTTAGGATGGGGGAAGTAGTAAGCCTCTACTGAGTAAAAATATGCGACTGAAAAAGGAGTCTGGCAGACTGCAGTCTAAACAACTTCACGCCATTTAGGCCCTGAAACATCTGAAGAAGAGGGACTTGGGTGGTCTGGAAAGCACACAGGTATCCTGACAGAGAAACTACATTTTTAACACACTAAATCAGCATTACGATTTATCATTTTGCAGTGGCCTAGTGGTTAGGGTGGTGGACTTTGGTCCTGAGGAACTGAGTTCGATTCCCACTTCAGGCACAGGCAACTCCTTGTGACTCTGGGCAAGTCACTTAACCCTCCATTGCCCCATGTAAGCCGCATTGAGCCTGCTATGAGTGGGAAAGCGCTGGGTACAAATGTAATAAAAATAAATAAAATTTCCCCTGAATGTTTACTGTGTTCAGTCAATACAAAGTTCCAGAAAATATGCAAAGAATCCAGTGCTTTCTAGAAACATTTTTCACTTGAACCACGGCACGTTTAGGGGTCAGGAGACCGATGGTGGGGGTGAGGTAAAAAGCAGTGTTGACAGGGCAGTGTCATTTTCATTGCATTGTTCTGCTTATTTCCCTTCTGTAGGCAGAGCCGGCTCAAGGGGTTTTTTGGCACACTGAACCAACTCTTGTGAAAGCAAAGGAACTTGCTCTCACTGATACGAAGGGTGAGCCAGGCTTTTTGGCATCCATGTGGTTCAGCGCCCTCAGCTACTGCCTCACCCAGCTCGTACTTTAAGCCGGCCCTCTCTGTAGGATAGTAGAGATTAATTGATGGTCTCCTGTAAGGGCATGTCAGCATGAATGAAACATCTCATTTGCCTGCCTGGTTTCTGTGCACCTGTTTTGCAGTGTATGTGCCGGATGAGTGGGAAGTGCCTCGGGAGAAAATCACCATGTCTCACGAGTTGGGTCAGGGCTCCTTCGGCATGGTGTACGAGGGCATTGCCAAGGGTGTGGTGAAAGACGAGCCTGAAACCAGAGTGGCCATCAAAACGGTTAACGAGTCGGCAAGCATGCGGGAGAGGATTGAGTTTCTGAACGAAGCCTCTGTGATGAAGGAGTTTAATTGTCATCATGTGGTATGTAGAGATGTTTGTGTATGTATGACAAAAATATGTGTTGCACTGTGTATTTATTTTAAGGAATGTGAAAAGTGCACCAATAGGAGTTCTGCCCCTGCAACTTATTTGATAAAAATATGTATGTGTGTGTATATATATATATATATATATATATATATATATATATATATATATATATATATATATATATATTTATTTATTTATTTGTTTGTTTGTTTGTTTGTTTGTTTGTTTTTAGTAGGCCAAGGGTTCCTTTTACTAAGCTGTGGCAAAAAGTGGCCTGCAGTAGCGTAGGCGCATGTATTGGGCGCACGCTGGGCCAGTTTTTACCACATCTACAAAAAAATGGCTTTTTTTTTTTTTTAATGTGACAGGGAAAGGGCCTGCGGTAAAAATGAAATTAGTGCGTGCCCAAAACCGTCCTGAGCTATTAACACCACCCATTGACCCAGCAGTAAAGGCTCATGCGCTACACACGTGGTGACCATTTGGCACGCGCCAAGCAGGGGCGTAGCCAGACTTGGCGGGAGGGGGTCCAGAGCCCGAGGTGGGGGGCACATTTTAGCCCCCCCCCCCCCCCCGACCAGTTTTGACACCCACCCCGCCCAGTGGCGGCACCCCTCCCTCGTCCCTTTCGCCCCCCCCCCCCTGCCGCTGCCAACTTTCCCCGCCACCGCCAGGTACCTTTGCTGGCAGGGGTCCCCAACCCCCACCAGCCGAAGTCCCCTTCAGCGCCAGTCTCCGAGTCCGGCACATTCGCTGATCTGGATTCTGTTTCTGTAAGTCCTGACGTCCTGCGCTGAAGGGGACTTCGGCTGGCGGAGGTTGTGGACCTTCGCCAGCAAAGGTACCTGACTGCGGGGGAGGGGCCGGCGGCAGGGGGGTGTGAAAGCAGGGGGGCCAGTGCTAAATCTATGGGGGCCCATGCCCCCGTGGCCCCACCTAGCTACGCCCCTGGCGCCAAGTGCCAATTACTGCCAGAACTGGCGTGCCTAGGAGGAAATAAATAATTCATCCGTGCATTATTGGCGTGCACCAAATCTGAAATTGCTGCCAGGAGGGTGCGCTGACCCTGGCGGTGGTCTCATTTTGGCACGCACTGCATGCGCGTAGAGCCTACCGCGGCTTAGTAACAGGGAAGTTCATTAGAAGCATTCCATTGATGTAACATTGTTGCAAAAATACACCTTTAGTTTATTGTTTCAGTAAGAATTTGCAACATTTGACCCTTTCATGAAAGAAATGTCATTATCCATAGGAGGGAAAACATTTAGAAAACTCGGACACCAGCTAAAATTAGGAACAAAAATGAAAATTTGTTTTATGGTTTTGATGCACTCGCTCTCCCTTTCTCCAGCCACTCTCCTGTGTTTTCACAGCCATAGTTTCTCTCAACATTTACCTTGAATTGGGGCCAGCTTCCAGATTTAAGGCACTGGCTCTTGCCCGTTAGTTTAACTTTTAATGTATGTTCTTGCTGTTTAAGCATTTCTGTTAATTCTCTTTTTGTCTCTTCTAGGTACGTTTACTTGGAGTTGTGTCCCAAGGTCAACCGACACTAGTTATAATGGAACTAATGACTCGAGGAGACCTCAAAAGTTACCTTCGATCTCTTCGGCCTGATAACGAGGTCAGCAGAGAAGTAAATTGGGGAAAATTGGTTTCTCTTAAAAGGATTTGTCTGTAAAAACCTGGAGAGTACCCCAAGTTCTGCATAGCCCAGTCCCATGAGCCTTCATCTAACACTCCCATACTGTTCTCATATGTGAAGAGCTCTCCTGGTTGCACTTAGATATAAATATACAAGCAGGGCTTAATTTTTTAATAAAAGCAAGTGGAACTGAGGAGCTAGGGTGTGGACTGGCCAGGGCCAAGAGAACAGGAAGAGAGGGGGTTGGATTGGGGAATAGAGTGCCTGTTCTTTGTATTTCCTCCATCCTCATCCCCTCTTCTCCTCCTCCCTGCCACTGCCTAGAGCAGTGGCGTAGCTACATGGGGCCACTGGGGCCTGGACCCCTTAAATTTCTTCTGTGCTACTGGTTTTGGCTGAAGTCTTGTCCAGCGTCAGTCTCCAGCGCCGCCACATTGCCTGCCCTGCTCTGTCTTCCCCTCATGTCCGTTACGCTGCTTTTAGTGAAACTGAGCACACTCAATTTCACTAAAAGGAGCGTGCAGGACATGAGGGGAGGACAGAGCAGGGCCAGAGACAGGCACTGGACAAGGCTTCAGCTGGCAGGCGTTGGGGACCCCCACCAGCTAAGGTGTTCGCTGCAGCCGTGGGTGAGGATCAGCAGGGGGGGAGGGGGGCAGCAGACAAAAATGTGCCCCCCCCACCTCTGGCTCTGGCCCCCTCCCACCGTGAGGTCTGGCTGCTCGTCTGCCTCTGGATTTTGAAAAGAAGTGGTGGAACCGTTTTCAAGGCTGTTCCTCCAGAAATTAAGCCCTGTTTGCAGGGGATCTGAGCATTTATAGCTTCCATTGCTACCTATTTCCTGCCTTCCTCTTGCTGTATGTGTCCTTACCCCAGTGTGTGTCCTTGGTGAACCAGCTGACTGATAAACCCACTTGTACAAGCTTAACTGCACCTGGTGTTGCTAGCTCAGTGTACCCACCTCCATGACACTTGCTCACCTCTGATGTGTCCATGTGGATTACAGGAGCATAGCTATGTGGGGCCACAGGGGGCATGGGCCCCCACGGATTACGCCCTGGCCCCCTCTACATTTGACCCCCCCCCCCCCCCCCCCCCCGCCACATCAGGTACCTTGTTTGCTGGCAGGGGTCCCCA
This sequence comes from Microcaecilia unicolor, assembly GCF_901765095.1. Taxonomy (NCBI): domain Eukaryota; kingdom Metazoa; phylum Chordata; class Amphibia; order Gymnophiona; family Siphonopidae; genus Microcaecilia; species Microcaecilia unicolor. The sequence goes on along the minus strand of NC_044031.1, from coordinate 756,000,792 downwards.
ATTCCCGCCAGCTGAAGAGTCTTCTTCAGCACCGGTCGACTCCGGCACCTTCGTTGTGGGATCATCTGTTTCTGACGCCTTACGTCCTGCACCGTGCATGTAGCCCTGTGCAGGACGTAAGGCGTCAGAAACAGATGATCCCACAACGAAGGCGCCGGACTTGACCGATGCTGAAGACGACTCTTCGGCTGGCGGGAATTGGCGACCCCCTGCCAGCAAACAAGGTACCTGATGCAGCGGGGGGGGGGGGGGGGGGAGGCGGCTAAACAGTACCCTCCCACCTCGGGCTCTGGCCCCCCATCCCGCCGAGGTCTGGCTACGCCCCTGGTGGATAAACCCTGCAGCTTCATAAACCAGTGATGAGCTCGTGTATACTGCCACCAAGGTGGAGGTGTGAGTTGGGTTTAGTGCTCAGTCTTCTGGTCATTGGACTGATGAGCCTGTTCACCTGCTGAAGTGGCATTCAGCGCTTTAATGAGTTGCAATGGTATGAAGCGATCAGCTCATGTGTATTGTGTGGTGGGAAATTATTGGTGGTCTCTTTCCCTATGGCCTTGTGACAGGCTACGGATATGTGTGGGAAGGACATGGCAGGGGCAGCCTTAAACACTGATCTCTTAAACTAACCCCATCTCAACATCTAGGCAGCCGTTCTGCACTGCTGTGGCGTATTACTTTTTTAAAAGCATATTGGAAAACAGATTTTTGATGTACAGTTGTAAACAGTGGGGTGTTTCCAAAATCTCACATTTAATTCTGATACAGGAAAATCTCAGTTCCTTTTTCTTTTCCTCCCTCTCCCGCATCCTGGGAGACAGTTATCTCTGGTAAGCTTGCTGCTGCTGCAGACAGACCCTGTCCTCTGATGGATATCTTGTATATATTGTCTTGTAAAATAAAATGCAAGCAGAAAGCTCAGCGAGAGTAAACAGTCAGCAAGCAGAGTACAGCTGCTACCCAATCCATCCCTCCCCTCCCAATCCATCCTTAGCTGAAATGATAAGTAGTAGTAGTATTGTGGAGTGAAGGAGTGGCCTAGTGGTTAGGGTGGTGGACTTTGGTCCTGAGGAACTGAGTTCGATTCCCACTTCAGTCACAGGCAGCTCATTGTGACTCTGGGCAAATCACTTAACCCTCCATTGCCCCATGTAAGCCGCATTGAGCCTGCCATGAGTGGGAAAGCGCGGGGTACAAATGTAACAAACAACAATCCAGATGCGACTGGAAAGTCTTTACCTCCTGCAGCATTGATCTGTTGCAGGGGTGGGCAAACTTTATTATGCACGGCATAGCCGCCGAGAGAGGGGGGCAGGGGGGACAAAATTCCCCACCGGCGCCCCAGTCCCACCCGCCCTCCGTCGTCGACCGTCTGCCCCCTGCATTGAAATCGCAGTCTCACCTCCGTGAAAGCAGCACTGCAGGCAGCAGAACACGTCCCTTCGGCCCTCCTTCCCTCCCTGTGTCCTGCCCTCGTCTGACGTAACTTCCGCAAGGGTGGGACACAAGGAGTGAAGGAGGGCCGAAGGGAGGGGTTCTGCTGCCTGCAGCGCTGCTTTCACGGAGGTGAGACTGCGATTTCAATGCAGGGGGCCCGGCCCGGTGGCGGACGGAGAGGGGGAGCGGCAGCGGAAACCTCTGGGGGTGGAGAGGGGAGCAGTGGGGGGGGAGTGGTGGCAACCTCGGAGGCGGCAGGGGTGGTCCTGGCCCAGTCTCTCGGAGGCCCTGATGCACAGAGGGCCACATGAATGTCGGTACTGTCCCTAGTTGGTGCCAACATTACATAATGTCAGAACCAGAAATTTTATGGACCTTCTTTGATAATAAATGTAAATCTAACTTAAAATGATGGAAGCAAACTGCTAGTGACTATTCTGAAAGAAATAATGTATTTAAAATTGCCAAAACTGTGGTTTAATGTTTTCTGTAAATGCTTCCCCTATGGTCTCGTGGGCTGCCTAAAATTCAGTGGCAGGCCTCAGGTTGCCCTCCCCCTGTTTTGTTGTATTCTGTCTCAATTCAACACGCCATCGAGCAGTAGGTCGTAGTAGCAGGCTCCCACTCCCAGAGCAAGCTGGTGCATGCTTGCCTGACAAGTTGTGCCTTCCTTTTTGTTCCTGCAGCTGAGGCAAATTGTCCACAGAATTAGGGTAAATTGGTTACAACATTGATCATAACACTTCATTAAAGAAACCTGACCACTCACTTCCAACTCCAGCATCTTTCATACCTTTAGTAGCAGAGATAAAACACCACTCCTTGCTATTTACGATAGTGTATCAAAGTTTCTATTAGATATCCTATGTCTCTCTCCTCTGAGCTTGGATGATATGGTTACTTTAGAATGATTATTGAGCCTTTAGTATCTCTCAGTGGGTGTTTCTCTCTCTTATCAGGTGTCAACAGGGTTACTGTGTCCTTAAACCCAGTGGTGTTTGTAATTCATTCTTCTTTAGGCATTACTAGTGTTCCCTGACAGGCAGATGATCAGAAGCAAACGCCAGCGCTAGAGGGTCCCCAAGGTAGCACCAGGGAGGGCCACTGGTGTGCGGGGAGGGGGGTTTGCGGATGGAGGGGCACAGTCACTGGGGGGGGGGGGGGGGGACAGAGCACTGTCAGTCCGCCCCTGTTGAAGATAGAGGTGAATCATGGTCAAATTTCTTTTTACCAAATAATAATTTGCAATGGCAGTGTTTTGAATTAACTGAATTCTTCTAATCTGAGTGAGTTGCAACCTATGGTTTAAGGAGTTGCAATAATCTAATTTGGATTCAACAAGGAAGAAGATTTATTCCTAAAAGAGAAAGTTTCAATCATAGGGCGAATAGAGTTAGAGTGAAGAAACATTTTTGGACCACATTAGAAATCCGTTTACGGAAGGAAATTGTGTTGTCAAGGTTCACTCTCAAGTATTTTGACTGAATGGGAATATTCATACCATGAGTCCGTGGTGGAAAGCAGAGTGGGGAGGGTAAACCTGCAGAGAAAATAATAGTTGGCAGTCACCAATATCACCGCTTGCAGCCTTCAGTGCTGTGCCCACTTTACAGTTGTTAGCAACTTAAGTACATAAGTATTGCCATGCTGGGAAAGACCAAAGGTCCATCGAGCCCAGCATCCTGTTTCCAACAGTGGCCAATCCAGGTCACAAATACCCGGCAAGATCCCAAAAATGTACAAAACATTTTATACTGCTTATCCCAGAAATAGTGGATTTTCCCCAAGTCCATTTAATAACGGATTATGGACTTTTCCTTTAGGAAGCCATCCAAACCTTTTTTAAACTCCGCTAAGCTAACCGCCTTTACCACATTCTCTGACAACGAATTCCAGAGTTTAATTACACGTTGAGTGAAGAAAGATTTTCTCCAATTTGTTTTAAATTTACTACATGTAGCTTCATCGCATGCCCCCTAGTCCTAGTATTTTTGGAAAGCGTGAACAGACGCTTCACATCTACCCGTTCAACTCCACTCATTATTTTATAGACCTCTATCATATCTCCCCTCAGCCGCCTTTTCTATAAGCTGAAGAGCCCTAACCGCAACCACATTGCCTTCCCTGACTAAGGTTTTAGGATTCAGTCTCCCCATGACCAGATCTTTTGTCTTAGAGCACTCTGGAGCTGATGCATTTAGTGAGATGTCTGGCGCAAGTTCCTGGGTGCATGATGCAAAAAAACTGTTTTGCACAGAAGTGAACCCTGCACAAAACCTTGTGTTAGACACCAGCACACAGCAGGTTAAAATGAATAGTAATGAGACTGCTGCTTGTTTGAAGCGTGCTCAGCAAACCGAAACTGATTAGAAGAATTACTTCAACAAGGAGGAAAAGTGCATCATTACGCACTGGCATCTTCAAGTTGGCTCTCAATATTGTAAATAGACTGATCTCATTGACCCCTGACACAGGCTCTTGATGCCGAAACACAGCCTGTGTCAGATCAAACATATAAATGATAAGTGACCGACTCACCCGTAAATGCACACTAGAGACTTCCCTCTGTCCCCACCCTCGCGTCACATCAGAGGGCGGAACAGAGACAGAAACGGACGCTGCTGGCCTGCCGCTGGAGAGCCTGGAGACGAAGGAAAGGAACATCACCGGCGCACCACCTCCACCCTCCCCCCATCCCCGACGTTGTCGTCGCCTCCACTGCTCCCTCCCCCCCTCCGTATCGGACCCCCTGCACTGACATGACAGCGCCTCTCACCTCCATGTGGAAGCTGCCTGCACGGGGTCCGGCACGGAGGGGGGAGGGAGCGGCAGTGAGGAGGGTAGCTGGACATGGGAGGAGGGCAGGGGGGAGAGAGGAAGGTTGCTGGACATGAGGAGAGAGCAGGGCAGAGCGGAGGGGTGCTGGACAGGGGGGAGGGCAGGAGAGAGCGAGCAGGGTGTGGGAGGGGAGGCCAAGGGAAAGAGGAGGGTTGCTGGATATAGGGGAGAGAGAGGGGTCGGTGGACGAGCTTGAGGCCAGGGGAGACAGGCGGGCTGCTGGACATGGGGGGGAGGGCAGGGGAGAGAGCAGGTTTGCTGGACATGGGGGGAGGGCAGGGGAGAGAGGAGGGTTGCTGGACATGGGGGGAGGGCAGGGGAGAGAGGAGGGTTGCTGGACATGGGGGAGGGCAGGGGAGAGAGCAGGGTTGCTGGATATGGGGGGAGGGCAGGGGAGAGAGCAGAGTTTGAGGACAGGGGGAGGCCAGGGGATGCAGGAGGGCTGCTGGACATGGAGGGGAGGGCAGGGCAGAGAGGAGGTTTGCTGGACATGGAGGTGAGAATTACAAATCTCGCCCGTTTTAACGGGCTTAACGGCTAGTCTATTAATAAAGAACTCATGGCCTTGCAATGCTTGAATATCCCCTGGTGCTTTTTTTTTTTTTGTATCCTGATTGACATACAAGTTCTGCACACTTGTCTAAGTTCAGTCCTCAAGGGCTGCAAACAGGCCTGGTTTTCAGGATATCTTTAATGAAGTAACATGAGAGAGATTTGCATGGCCACTACTACTACTATTTAACATTTCTAAAGCGCTACCAGGGTTGTGCAGTGCTGTACAAGTAACATAGTAGATGACTGCAGAAAAAGACCTGCATGGTCCATCTAGTCTGCCCAACAAGATAAACTCATATGTGTATACCTTACCTTGATTTGTACCTGCCTTTTTCAGGGCACAGACCGTACAAGGCTGCCCAGCAGTATTTCCCGCCTCCCAACCACCAGTCCCGCCTCCCATCACCGGCTCTGGCACAGACCGTATAAGTCTGCCCTCCACTATCCTCGTCTCCCAACCACCAACCTCTGTTCCCCCACCTGCTCCGCCACCCAATTTCGGCTAAGCTTCTGAGGATCAATTCCTACTGCACAGGATTCCATTATGCATATCCCACGCATGTTTGAATTCCGTTACAGTTTTCATCACCACCTCCCGCGGGAGGGCATTCCAAGCATCCACCACCCTCTCCGTGAAAAAATACTTCCTGACATCTTTTTTGAGTCTGCCCCCCTTCAATCTCATTTCATGTCCTCTCGTTCTACCGCCTTCCCATCTCCGGAAAAGATTTTTTTGCGGATTAATACCTTTCAAGTATTTGACCGTCTGTATCATATCACCCCTGTTCCTCCTTTCCTCCAGGGTATACATGTTCAGGTCAGCAAGTCTTTGCTCATACGTCTTGGAACGCAAATCCCATACCATCTCGTAGCTTTTCTTTGCACCACTTCCATTTTTTTAACATCCTTCGCAAGGTACAGCCTCCAAAACTGAACACAATACTCCAGGTGGGGCCTCACCAACGACTTGTACAGGGGCATCAACACTTCCTTTCTTCTGCTGATCACACCTCTCTCTATACAGCCTAGCAACCTTCTGGCTACGGCCACCGCCTTGTCACACTGTTTCGTCGCCTTCAGATCCTCGGATACTATCACCCCAAGATCCCTCTCCCCCTCTGTACCTATCAGACTCTCACCGCCTAACACATAAGTCTCTCGTGGGTTTCTACTCCCTAAATGCATCACTTTGCATTTCTTCGCATTAAATTTTAATTGCCAAACCTTAGACCATTCTTCTAGCTTCCTCAGATCCCTTTTCATGCTTTCCACTCCCTCCCGGGTGTCCACTCTGTTGCAAATCTTAGTATCATCCGCAAATAGGCATACTTTACCTTCTAACCCTTCGGCAATGTCACTCACAAATATATTGAACAGAATCGGCCCCAGCACCGATCCCTGAGGCACTCCACTACTCACCTTTCCCTCCTCCGAGCGAACTCCATTTACCACCACCCTCTGTCATCTGTCCGTCAACCAGTTCCTAATCCAGTTCACCACTTCGGGACCTATCTTCAGCCCATCTAGTTTATTTAAGAGCCTCCTGTGGGGAACCGTGTCAAGAGCTTTGCTAAAATCTAAGTAGATTACGTCTATAGCACTTCGATGATTCAATTCTCCTGTTACCCAATCAAAGAATTCAATGAGATTCGTTTGGCACGATTTCCCTCTGGTAAAACCATGTTGTCTCGGATCTTGCAACTTATTGGCTTCTAGGAAATTCACTATCCTTTCCTTCAGCATGGCTTCCATTACTTTTCCAATAACCGAAGTGAGGCTTACCGGCCTGTAGTTTCCAGCTTCTTCCCTATCACCACTTTTGTGAAGAGGTACCACCTCCGCCGTTCTCCAGTCCCTCGGAACCTCTCCCGTCTCCAAGGATTTATTAAACAAATCTTTAAGAGGACCCGCCAGAACCTCTCTGAGCTCCCTCAGTATTCTGGGGTGGATCCCGTCCGGTCCCATGGCTTTGTCCACCTTTAGCTTTCCAAGTTGTTGATACACACTCTCTTCCGTGAACGGTGCTATATCCATTCCATTCTCAGGTGTACTTTTGCCAGTCCCTCGCGGTCCTTCTCCAGGATTTTCTTCAGTGAAAACAGAACAAAAGAATCTATTTAGCAAATTGGCTTTTTCTTTATCATTATCAACATAGCAGTTCGCTGTATCTTTTAGTCTCACAATTCCCTTTTTAGTCATTCTTCTTTCACTAATATACCTGAAGAAATTTTTGTCGCCCCTCCTTACATTTCTAGCCATTTGTTCTTCCGCTTGCGCCTTCGCCAGACGTACCTCTCTCCTGGCTTCTTTCAGTTTCATCCGGTATTCCTCCCCGTGTTCCTCTTCTTGAGATTTTCTGTATTTCTGGAACGCTAACTCTTTAGCCTTTATTTTCTCAGCCACTTGCTTGGAGAACCATATCGGTTTCCTTTTTCTCTTGCTTTTATAGGTTTGTGGCCCTATTTATTACTTCTTTCAGCCTGGACCACTGCCCTTCCACTTCATGTTCGTCCTCCCAGCCCATCATCTCCTTCCTCAGGTATTCCCCCATTTTACTAAAGTCAGCATGCTTGAAATCCAGGACTTTGAGTTTAGAGTGGCCGCCCTCCACTTCAGCCGTTATATCAAACCAAACCGTTTGATGGTCACTGCTTCCCAGGTGTGCACCCACTCGGACATTTGACACACTATCCCCATTTGTGAGCACCAGATCCAGCATCGCTCCCTCCCTCGTGGGTTCCGTCACCATCTGTCTGAGCAGAGCACTTTGGAAAGCATCCACGATCTCTCTACTTCTTTCCGATTTGGCAGACGGAACCTTCCAATCTACATCCGGCAGATTGAAATCTCCCATCAACAGAACCTCTTTTTTCTTTCCTAATTTTTGAATATCTGCAATCAGATCTTTATCTAGTTCCTCTAATTGTGTTGGGGGTCTGTAGCCAACACCCACGTGGACAGAGGTTCTATCCTAAGACTAACAAAGAAGGACAGTCCCTGCTCAAAGGAGCTTACAATCTAAAGGGCAAAAAGTGCAGTCAATCAAGATTGAGGCAGTCTAGATTTCCTGGATAGAGGTACAATGGTTAGATGCCGAAAGCGACATTGAAGAGGTGGGCTTTGAGCAAGGATTTGAAGATGGGCAGGGAGGGGGCTTGGCATATGGGCTCAGGGAGTTTATTCAAAGCATAGGGTGAGGCGAGGCAGAAAGGGCGGAGTCTGGAGTTGGCGGTGGTGGAGAAGGGTACTGAGAGGAGGGATTTGTCCTGTGAGCGGCGGTTACGGGTAGGAGCGTAAGGGGAGATGAGGGTAGAGATCTCTTATGCATATTCATTAGGGATATCCTGACAACCTGGTCTGTTTGCAGCCCTCGAGGAGTTGAGCTTGGACAGGTCTGGTTTACTACATCAGCAAGCAAAACTTAAGTGTTACATTTGCGTTAGAAGCCACTTGGGTTCCCTTTGTGAAAGGAAAGGCATGGTTTCTCCCCTGTTCTTAGGTTTTATACTTCCTCCAAAAGCTCATAAGTTAATTCCCATTGGTTCAGAGTCTTTGAATGTAACTCCTGCTGTTACACTGTGATTCCTCAAAACACAGGGGGATAATAAATAAACTGTAATTAGAGGGAAAAAAAATCACAAGATTGCCTTCAAAGAAAATCCCCCAAACTAGTATTAAAGCGATCAAGTATAATATATAAAAAGGTTTTTAAGTGCTCATAATTAGTGAGAGCTAAAACAGCATCTCTCAGAAGTTTTAATCATTGCACTAAACCATTGCAAATCATTTAAAACTGTTTTTGAATTGCTTTTTAAATTGCAAAACTTCAAAAAAAAAAAAAAACATAACTTATAGTGAAGTCTTCCAAAGTGCACAATGTTTTCAGTGAAACCATTTCAAATAGAAAAATATTGAGCAAAGCAACACTTAACCTGGACTAATAGTTTAAATGCCTTTACGGTACTATGTAAGCCACATTGAGCCTGCAAACAGGTGGGAAAATGTGGGATACAAATGTAACAAATGCAAAATCTTAAATATTCAAAATATGATGTGTTGGGTCCCTGACATGGACTATGTTTTGAAAAACTGCGTCAGGGAGACCGTTCACACCAAAATGTCCAATTCAAACACTTGTCACAGAAAACTACTTTCTTGTCTAGGCTCACAAGTCCAATTTATACCCATAGCCGCCGAGGAGGGGGGGCAGTGGGAGACAAAATTCCCCGGGCCTCCAAGGGGGGCCCGGCACCACAGTCCCACCCGCCCTCCATCGTCGACCATCTGCCACCAGGCCGGGCCCCCTGCATTGAAATCACAGCGCCTCTCACCTCCATGTGAAAGCGCAGCAGGGCAGCAGATCGCCTCCCTTCGGGCCTCCTTCGCTCCCTGTGTCCCGCCCTCGTCTGACGTAACTTCCATGAGGGCGGGACACAAGGAGGGAAGGAGGGCCGAAGGGAGGTGCAGCGCTTTCACACGGAAGTGAGAGGCGCTGTGATTTCAATGCAGGGGGCCCGGCCCGGTGGAGGGGGGAGCGGCAGCAACCTCGGGGGGGGGGGTGGAGAGGGGAGCGGCGGCCTCGGGGGGGGGGGGGCAGCCTTGCCCCAGGCCCAGTCTCTCGGCGGCCCTGTTTATACCTGTAGCTGTCAGTAGGGTGCAAAGCACTGTGATAGGCACATCCTGTTTGGAGCAGAGGCCTGAAAGTTCTGTCTGCAACTGCAGCAGCAAAGCATTTTGGCATAGCACAGTTCACAGCAGTAGTCTGGGCAATAGGGCAGTCTTGATATTTTATTTATTTGTTTAATACACATTTATATCCCACATTTTCCCACTTAGTTGCAGGCTCAATATGGCTTACACAATACCAAAGAAGTAGACTCTGGTTCAATAATACAAATACATAGTATAGAAATAGTATAGAGACATAGTATAAGGAACAAAGGGAATGGTGAAAGAAGTCAAATACCGTCCATATTTTGCTATGTCAAGGAAGAGTAACGTTAATTTCGGTCAGGAGGGTAGGCCTTCTTAAACAGGTTGGTTTTCAGTAGTTTCCTGTAGTTAAGATGGTTATGGATGGATCTCACGGTTTTAGGCAGTGCGTTCCACAGTTTATTTATGTAAGAAAAACTGGATGCAGAAGATGATTTGTATTTAAGTCCATTGCAGTTTGGATAATGCAGGTTTTAAGTAAGTACGGGATAGGCTGGCACTGTTTCTAGGTGGTAGATTTATGAGATTTAACATATATCCAGGAACTTCACCGTAAATAATCCTGTGGACAAGAGTACAAACCTTGAAGGCAATATATTCCTTAGTGAGGAGCCAATGCAGTTTTTCACGAAGGGGTTTGGCACTTTCAGATTTAGGTTTTCCAAATATCAATCTGGCTGCTGTATTCTGTGCAGTCTGAAGTTTCTTTATCTGCTACAGAGCCCATCGGAGGCTGTTGCTTTGAAAACTGTTTCAGACAAAACAAAAACCCAGCTGACACCAAATGTGGGTCAGGCATCAGTTTATTAAATGTTTATATTTCTACTAAAAGTTACAGGGCTGTACTGAGACAGTTTTATAATATACATTTAATTATGAAATTAAACCTGTTTAAAGGGCTTGTTCATATTGCCATAAATCAAGCATTTTTCAGTAGTAACTTGAGGTGAGTTACATTCACATACTCTAGGTATTTCCCTGTCTCCAGAGGACTTTCCCAACATCATAGGGAGTCCCTGTAGGATTTGAACCTTGGTTTCCCAGGTTCTCTGCCTGCTGCTCCAGGCATTAGGCTACTCTCCTTCATGTATTTTACAAAGCTTTTCTGTGAATACATTTGGCTAGACTGCCTCCTATCCTATTAGTAGATTGCAGTTGGGAAATTTAGAGACAAAGGTGGTGCTAGCTGCATATGTTGATGGGGGAGGAATGGAGTTTGTGAAGGAGTTGGGGCTTAGATGGGTGGAGTGAGGGATGTTTGACTCTTAACTTTTGTAACTTGTTGGGAGGTTGCTTCTTGTGAAATGTGTGGGTGGCAGATGTCGTTTTCTGTCAGATTTTACAATTATGAAAAGTTTAAACCTTGAATACATAAAACGAGCATGTCCCTCAGCTGGTGACCTCATGCTTTGTTTTACTTTGCTGTTCTGGCATTTGAAGAAACAGTGTTGCTTTTGGTGGCGCAGACAAAACAAGCCAAGAGCAATCAGGATTTTGTTATCTGACCCCTGGTTTTCTCTAGACCAGTATGTCCAATCTCGGTCCTTGTGGGTTGAAAGCCAGCTGGGTTTTCAGGATTTCCTCATTGAATATGCAAGAGATCGATTTCTATGCATGGCCTCCATTGTATGCGGATTCAGCACTTGATTCAAACTTCATCTTTTGAGTAGATTGCGACGTTTGCTTCCAGCAATGCATTTTCTGAAAGTAGTTGAGGCCATGGTGTTAACTGGTCAAGATTACTGTAATATTGTATACCTAGGGTTGTCCGCAAATTCAGCAGTATGCCTTGCATTTGGCTTGTTGAAATAAGATCATATTTCAGCTCACTTAAAGCAGTTTGGCTGGCTAGGGTGCCTCCAGGACCAGGTTTGGGAGCCACTGGCTTAAGTGATAAATCTTATTTTTAATGAGCGTGCTAAAAGCAACATTCTTACGTGACCATTAATACAAAAGGGCCATTTTTTACGGCTTGTATTTATTCTCTCAGAATAAAGATGTACAGTAGAAGTCCAAAAATCCGGACTGCTCACGGATGAGGTCAGTCTGAATTTTTGGATTTTCTGGATTCTCCGGCAGTACTTTTAAAATTCACATTTTACACAGGAATAAAGCCACAGATAGAAGTGGTTGGGGCCACATCTGGCATTTTGTTGCTTAGCCTGTCAGGTCTGGTTCTCCCACCTGACCATCATTTATATGGTGACACGTAGGCCATGTCAGCAGTATTTCTGGGGTTCTCTACTGAATAGCTGGGCATCTGAAAAGTGGAGGGGAAGGGAGCGTGTGATTGAAAAGAGCAATGGATATTGACCCCAGCTCCTTCCCCCTGCCTCCCTCGTGTTTGTCAGCGTTCGCTACAGCTCAGGATTTAAGAGTTGTGGCCACAGGGTTAATGGCACATTGGCCTAGCCACTGACTTCTGAGAAAAAGAGCAAAGAAGGGGAGGGATTTGACAGTTGCTGCTGTTACTCTTTAGTTCCTTCTGCAATAGAAGATTCAAAGTCAGTATAATACTTGCTGATAGATACGGTAACAGGCCTGTCCCGTGGGTATATCCCTGGGTTTACTGTGCCCCGTCAGTCCAAACTGACCATCACCGCCCACCATGCATCTAATGAACTAACTGTGTTCTGGATAAGGTAATTGGAGCAGATGACTTTTCCCCCCATCAGAACTCAAAGCAGCAGGTTTTGCTGTTCATGCAGGAACTTCTTTCTCCCTGCACCACACAGCACTGTTGAGTCTGAGACGAGGAGTTCTGGAGGAGTGGCCTAGTGGTTAGGGTGGTGGACTTTGGTCCTGGGGAACTGAGGAACTGAGTTCGATTCCCGGCACAGGCGGCTCCTTTGGACTCTGGGCAAGTCACTTAACCCTCCATTGCCTGCCGCACAGAGCCTGCCATGAGTGGGAAAGTGCGGGGTACAAATGTAACAAAAATAAAATAAATCTCTCACATTGGCCTCCAGTTCTGACGTCTTGCAAAACCAGCATAAAAGTTCCTGTACCACGTGGCTTAGACTCAGGGCCACGCTGTACAGGGAGAAGGAAGCTCCTGCTCTGGTTGCAGTAGTGGCTGCAACAAAACACCTTTTCAAAAGGGCCATGAAAATCCCAGTTTCTAGTTGCCATGGCATCCTTGGTACCTGGGATTTGTCGAGCCCTGGAAATAGTAAGCGAGCAACAGAGGAAACCGTAAGGAAGTGCTTACATTGATTCAGGTCTTTGCTGAAGTGAAATACCCCTCACTGTCAACTCTTCCCAAACCTGTTGATAGTGCTATATCTTTCTTTTCCTTCCAGGTGTCACCCTCCCTTCTGTCTATGAATCTTATGCTGAGAGAGCAAATCGACTGTGCATTAACAGCATTGAAGAAGGCCGAGCTTGGGGGGTGGAGGGTAGTGAATAGCATGGAGAACTCGGCATTCAAACACCAGCTTATTGGAAGACTCACTCCTGCCCATGCTGGTTCCAGTTCAAAATGCTGGCCCTCCCCCCCCCCCCCCCCCCCCCATCTGCCTGACCACCCATAGGTCTGTCTTAAGAAGCGAGCCCTGGTGGACTCTTGGCTTCGTTAGAGGCAGGAACGAACCCCGCTCGTGCTGGTTTTAATTGCAAAATGGCTGCCAGGACATCCTGCGGCAGTCCAGCCAGCCACTTTGATGGCGCAATGGCATGGGGCAGGAATGAGTGGAGTTTGTTCCTGTTCCTGAAGAGGCCCCTAGACCACCAGGGCTGGCTTCTTAAGGTAGGGGACAGGGTCTACAGGTGGGGATGGGCAGAGAGAGTGGAGCCCCCACTAGGGAGGGAGATTCAGGAGAAGGGTTTCTCTTTTTTTTTTTTTTTGTTTGTGTGGGGGTGCAGCTTGTTTCTGCTGAAACTGAACAGCCAACTTGAGTCACAAATTCAGTTTCGGCAGAAACTGAAGATCCAGCTTTCAGTCTAGCTCTAATTTAAACACCAGCTTAAGTGAGAGGTTTCTCCTTTTAATGATGTAAGCGTTATATTTTGCATTGGAATTTAAACTCTCTCCCAACTCTGAATTGGTCAAGTCGAAGTATTTCTCTCTCAGATCTCTCGGGGGAAAAATACTTCACATGCATAGAAGAAAACTCCTCTCAAGTACAGTATCCTTTTTAGTGCCGAAAAAAAAATAGCATAAAACTAGCATTTCTAAGAAAAAAAACAACAGAGCTGTTGCAACCAAAGTAACTTGTTTTCTTTCAGCTTCTTTTTACACTACCCAAAATAGAAAGCGGTAGTGTGGGGGAGTGCCCATGGGTGTTTCTATTGTAGCCACACTTGATGTGGCTGGAGAACAAAGTGTGTGGTTTTCCCACTAAACAGATGTCTGTGCTCTGTCTAATGACAAGCTGCTTTCAGAACTGGTCCTTTAGGTTTGTTAGCAAAACTGGCTTGTGGTGCTCCGAGTAGCCAGAGCTTGCTGCTTCCGTAGTGGGGATGGAAATATTGTATGTATGTTTGCGCAGTCAGGTCACTCAACATGTCCTTTCCGATGTCCCCCAATCAGAGCAGTGCAGGGCAGTCACCTCCGACGTTGAAGAAAATGATCCAGATGGCAGGAGAGATTGCTGATGGCATGGCCTACCTCAACGCCAACAAGTTTGTTCACAGGGATCTTGCTGCTAGGAACTGTATGGTGGCAGAAGACTTCACTGTGAAAATCGGAGGTATCTTTTCCTTCACTCTTCTGTCTTGCTAAAGTAGATGTCCGATATGTAAGCAGAATGTTGACGTAATGCTTTCATGGTTTGATTATAGCTTCTTTTTTTTTGGGGGGGGGGGGGGGGGGTTGTTTTTTCTCTTTTATAAAACCCTGGAAAGTTTTCCCAGATAGTTCACTCAGTTCCAGTATCTCTGTGCGGTAATTTGGTCGACGACGTAGCTTGAAAAAAAAGCAAAGTTCCATCACTAACTGCTGTGCTTGAACCCTGGAAAGTAACTTGAATCTTCTGTAATGTCCATAAGCTGTTTTTGGTCAGTGTCTTTATAACCGTGACATCCACCTTCTGATGATCTCTATTTGTATGTATTTAAAAAATATTTAAAACGCACCAATTAATTTTAAAGAGGTCTAGAATAAAACATAAACGCATAAAACAAAATACCAACATTACACACACAACACAACTATAAAACAAGGGTATGAACATCAAAAAGAGCGAAATCAAATCTTCAAATGCTTGTTCAAAGAACATTGCTTTAGCATGTTTCCAGAATCGTAATCGTTTTTAACGCACAAGCCCAAAGGCTAAGTTTGTTCAAAAAGTGGGCACCACTCAGGAAAATGCCTGGATCCTACATAAGGTTCCATCTGAACTTTATATAGGACCTTTAGAGGCCCCCCTCTTCCCCCAAAGAGCAATCGTCTGCAGCACCACTGTAAAATAAATAGGCCTGAGGCCATTAAGGATCCTTTTACAAGGACACGCTAAAAACGTGGCCTGCTTTACTTTTAGTTTGTGAGTTTCCCACGCACTCGGGCCACAGCATGTCTGCATGAATGCAAAAATTCTATTTACCAGAAATCAAATAGGATGAAATCTTAATGTTTAGGGGACCATAAAGCATATCCAAAACTGTTCCCAGCTTTGTACACAACTCATTTGTCTTAAACTAATTTTGTAGCACATGTTATTTTAGTTAACATAGTAGGTGACGGCAGAAAAAGACCTGCACGGTCCATCCAGTCTGCCCAACAAGATAAACTCATATGTGCTACATTTTGTTTATACCTTGCCTTGATTTGTATCTGCCATTTTCAGGGCACAGACCGTAGAAGTCTGCCCAGCACTAGCCCCGCCTCCCCCCACCGGCTCTGCCACCCAATCTCGGCTAAGCTTCTGAGGATCCGTTCCTTCTGAATAGGATTCCTTTATGCTTATCCCACGCATGTTTTAATTCCGTTACCGTTTTCATCTCCACCACCTCCCGCGGGAGGGCATTCCAGGCATCCACCACTCTCACTCCGAGAAAAAATACTTCCTGACATTTTTCTTGAGTCTGCCCTCCTTCAATCTCATTTCATGTCCTCTAGTTCTACCGCCTTCCCATCTCCGGAAAAGGTTCGTTTGCGGATTAATAGTAGTATGGATCTTCAGAAATAACAACATAAATGCTGCAGAATCAATTTATCTTAACCAGCAGAGTTAAATCATCATTGATCCAAAATGATTTTTCAAGAATTTTTTGTTTGAATAGCATTGCTGTAAAAAAATAAATAAATAAAGCTACTTGGCTTCAAAAACAGTCAGAAACTCTGGCGACATGGCCAGGCTTCATTTTTCTTCTTAGAAGCTGAATATGAAGTGAGAAAAATTAAATTGAACCTCTTCCCTGAAGAAGAAAAACGAAACCTGGCCATGTTAGCAGAGGTTCTGACTGTTTTTGAAGCTAAGTAGTTTTTTTTATTTTTTTTTTTTAACAGCAATGCTATTCAAACAAAAAATTCTTGAAAAATCATTTTGGATCAGTGACGATGTACACTCTGCTTCTTAAGATAAGTTCATTCTGCAGCATTTGTGGTGTTATTTCTGAAGATCCATACTACTAAAATGACGTGTTGTAGTTTAAGACATATGAGTTGCATATGATACTGGGAACAGTTTTGGAAATTCTATTTACGGCATTGATGGCCAGGTGCTAAGTTCCAAATTAGCGTCTGGCTGTTTACCACGTGAGCTCTTACTGCCTCCTATTTACTTGGCGGTAAGAGCTCACGCGCTAACCCCCGCGACAGTGGTGTAGCTACGTGGGGCCTGGGCCCCCATAGATTTGGCCCTGAACCCCCCTGCCGCCAACCCCCCGCCGCCATCTCCTACCTTTGCTGACGGGGGACCCCAACCCCCACCAGCCGAGATCCTCTTCTTCCGGTGCAAGGCTTCGTTCTGTTTCTGAGAGTCTGACATCCTGCACGTTGTACATGCAGGACGTCAGACTCACAGAAATAGAATGAAAGCCTTGCGCCGGAAGAAGAGGGCCTTGTGCCAGAAGAAGAGGACCTCGGCTGGCAGGGATTGGTGCCCCCACCAGCAAAGGTAGGCGACTGCGGCAGGAGGGGGGTCGAGAAGGTCGTTGGCGGGGGGGGGGGGGGT
This sequence comes from Microcaecilia unicolor, assembly GCF_901765095.1. Taxonomy (NCBI): domain Eukaryota; kingdom Metazoa; phylum Chordata; class Amphibia; order Gymnophiona; family Siphonopidae; genus Microcaecilia; species Microcaecilia unicolor. The sequence goes on along the minus strand of NC_044031.1, from coordinate 755,984,137 downwards.
CAAAGTTGGTGTTCGGGGGGGGGGGGCTAAAATGGTGCCCCCTCACCTCGGGCTCTGGATCCCCCTCCCACTGAAGTCTGGCTACGCCCCTGTCCCGCGGTAATTGGACAACACGCAGCAATGTGGCTGTGCTGATGATTACCGCTGGGAAGTGCCCCCCCCCCCCTGCGCTGTAGCCCTACCATATCTTTGTAAAAGGGTCCCTTAATATCTTAAAGACTTGAGGCCAGAATTTTAAATTTTGCTCTCTACACATGGCAACCAGTTCAATTTATATAAACAAGGAGAGAGACGCAACATTTTTCTGTAAACAATGTTTTCCATGTTTTATTTTGTCTGATTTCTATTGATAACCTGAAGAATTTCCAAAACCTTCAAATACCATTTGGGAAGGCCGAGATAAACAAAGTTGTAGTAGTATATTGAGGACAAACCCAATGTTTGCAACGCTAGTATCTTGAGCGTGTTGCAAAGATCGATCATATCATATTCACCATATCTTGCTTTCAAGGAAAGTTGTATAACACAACACTCGTGACAAGGGTAGCATATTACTGTAGTGCTCATCGATTTAGCAGGGGTAATTTGCTCATTTGGACATACAGAATTTAAAGTGAAGGAAACAGCTTTGTAGGTTCCTCTCACAGATTACAGATCTCGGTGACTGTTGTGTTGCAAGTTCTGCATCTCCTGCAGGTCTGATTGAAATACTGCCTCAAGCCATTCATTGGTTCAGAAAGGATAAGGTGAAAACTGGTGGTCCGCTGTAGCTTAAGGGGGACCCTTGGAACCTCAAACGGATGATGCCACAATATCGTAGGGTAGAAGATTTTGCAAACAAACATAAACCTTCCAACCGAACCCAGTCCATCACATGGTGGATTAATAATCACAAATAGGATAACTCAAGAGTTCCCAAACTTTTTCAATTTGCGCCGCCCCCCCCCCCCCCCCCCCCCCCCCCCCCCCCGGCCACATATGTCTCCCTTTCCCTGCAGCATCGCTCGCTACCTTCCTTCCTGCAGGTCCAGGATTGCTGCTGCTTCCTTCTCCTTCCCCCATCGCAACTGCAGTGCTTGCAACTTACATTTTTGGGCCGTCCACAATTCACGTAGGCATTCCGGGGCCTTTCCAGTGTGCCATGTCCGGTCTTCTCTGATGCAAATGTTCTGTTGTGAGGGCCGGACGTGGCAGAGGGAAGTCCCTGCAGTGCCTTTGTGAATCGCAGACGGCCCAAAAATGTAAGCTGCAAGCACTGCAGTGGCGGTGGGGGAAGGAGAAGGAAGTGGCAGATGCTGGACCTGCGGGAGGGGAGCGATGCGCCGCGGCACCCCTGAGAGTTTGCTGCGGCGCAGAGTTTGGGAACTGCTGGGATAACTAATTTTTGTGTGTTTGCATCTGTTCAGTAGTCTATAATCTACTGCTACTAAGTTTAATTCCCCCTTCCTCCACTTCAACCTTATGTTCTCCCAGCCTACATCATCACTGCTTCGCATTACATCATAAGTACATACATAAGTACATAAGTATTGCCATACTGGGAAAGACCAAAGGTCCATCGAGCCCAGCATCCTGTTTCCAACAGTGGCCAATCCAGGTCACAAATACCTGGCAAGATCCCAAAAATGTACAAAACATTTTATACTGCTTATCCCCTTTCGCCTTTCTCTGTTTCCCCCACCTCAGCAAACTGTTTAAACTTTCCAACCATTGAACAGTCTCCTTATTCACGCTGGTCTTTCACTGTATCTCCACCCCTCAGCAATCTTCAGTTTCTTCCTCCTGTGCATTCACTCTCTTAGCTTCCCCTCCTCCCTGAGCAGCTAATGCCCTTTCTCCATTGCTCTCATTTCTTCCCTCTTTCCACTTCCCCACCCTGAGCAGCCTCTAACTCCCTCCAAGTCTTCTCCTGTGGTCTCACTCATACCCTTCTTTTGAGCAGAGTGATTTCCTCTTTGTTTCTCACCCCCTCAGATGCTCATTGGTCTCTCCCTTCCCCCTTGCTTCAGACACCTAGGAACATACCATTCCAGAGAACCTGGGGGAGATGAAAGCAGCTCCTGATACTACTTGTTCTCACCGGGGAGGATGAGAGAACACCATTTTCAGGCAGGAGTGTTATAACCTTGCAGAAGAAAACTTTAGAAGCAGCCTTAAGAAGAAAACATTTTTATTTTAATTATTTAGTCAGTCTTGTACAAGTTCAATCTTTGAGGGCTCAGGCAGACCAGGTTTTCAGGATATCCCTAATGAATATGCATGAGTGAGATCTGAATTCAGTGGATAATAGTGGGCAAGCTAATCTTTCTCATGCATATTCATTAGGGATATCCTGAAAACCTGAGCTTTTTGCAGCCCTTGAGGACTGAACTTGGGGCAAGCCTGATTTACTTGTTGGTTAAACAGAACCTAAGCTATATATAAACTTCTTCTGTCTAGCCATTCCCCACTCTTATGAGTCTGAGTACTTGTGGGGGTGCGTGGAGTGACTGCTGAACTGACCCTCCAGCAGACCAGAAGAGATTCCCACTAATGTATATAAATTGTAAATCATATATGAAGAGTAAACTGTAGGAAAGATTTCTAGGAAGGTGCTGAGGTCAAAATAACCACAAACCTTTGCTCCCAAACCATGAAAAATAGAGAGTAGTAATAAATAGCTAAATTTACTGCCACTCATGTTGGATAACCCCTCCCTCCCCTTCTATTTGCCATGTGATTTGACCTCTCAGTGCATCTATGCTGTCCACCCTCCTTTCTGGGGTTAGCTTCCTGTTCTGGTTAAAATGTTGCAAATTTTTTTTTTATTCCCATCCCCTTTACCTATCTCAACTGGGATACAGATTTTGGCATGACACGAGACATATATGAGACAGATTACTATCGGAAAGGAGGAAAAGGTTTGCTGCCTGTGCGGTGGATGTCTCCTGAGTCTCTTAAGGACGGTGTCTTCACTACCCACTCAGATGTCTGGTAAGTGAAAACAGATTTACAGGGGAGTGTCTTTATTCCGTATTTCCTTTGCATAGCTTCAAAGTATTCCAGAACCTGTGGGACAGTTGTCCATTAACCAACAGGTGGAGATAGAGAACTGAAAACTGAGCTGACATATACCTCTCTTGGCACCAAGTCCAGCTCCTCAGTATTTTCTGTCCCCAGCAGGTGGATGGGCACACCTTTCAGCCTCTGGTTTAGAGAGCTGCATGGAAGCAGGGACATCGGGGATCCCCTTCAGGTCCGCGGGGATGGACCCAGAACCACAAGGGTAACCGACCTATACTTTCCCTCCCCGCACATACCTGAAATCACCCTGGTGGTCTAGTTGCTTCGGGGCAGGAAAGATCCCCACTCTTTCCTGCCCGCTGCCGCTGATCCATCTCGCTGCCACCACTTGTTTAAAATGGCTGCTGAGACTTCAAGCGGAGGCCTTGCAAGACTTCAGTGGAAATCTACACGTTCCACTCCACTCATTATTTTATAGACCTCTGTCATATCTCCCCTCAGCCGACTTTTCTCCAAGCAGAAGAGCCCTAGCCGCTTTAGCCTTTCCTCATATAGAAGTCGTCCCATCCCCTTTATCATTTTCATCATCCTTCTCTGTACCTTTTCTAATTCCACTATATCATTTTTTGAGATGCAGTGACCATAATAGCACTCGATATTCGAGGTGCGGTCGCACGATGGAGTGGTACAAAGGCATTATAATGTCCTCATTTTTGCTTTTAATAATACCTAGCATTCTATTTGCTTTCTTAGCCACTGCCGCCGACTGAGCAGAGGGTTTCAACATATCAATGATAGCCATCTAGGTTTCTTTCCTGGTCAGTGACTCCTAATGTGGAACCTTGCATCACATAGCTATAATTTGGGTTCCTCTTTCCCACATGCATCACTTTGCACTTGCTCACATTAAACGTTGTCTGCCGTTTGGATGCCCAGTCTCGTAAGGTCCTCTTCTAATTTTTCACAATCCTCTTGAATAATGTTGTGTTGTCAGCAAATTTAATTACCTCACTAGTTACTCCCATCTCTAGATCATTTATAAATATGTTAAAAAGCAGATATGTTAAAAAGCAGCGGTCTCAGCACAGCTTTCTGGTTTGGCATCAGGAGTGCCAAACGAATCTCATTGAATTCTTTGATTGGGTGACAGGAGAATTGAATCAGGGACGAGCTATAGACGTAATCTACTTAGATTTCAGCAAAGCTTTTGACACAGTTCCCCACAGGAGGCTCTTCAATTGGATGGGCTGAAGATAGGACCTGAAGTGGTGAACTGGATTAGGAACTGGTTGACAGACAGACGCCAGAAGGTGGTGGTTAATGGAATTCGCTCGGAGGAGGGAAAAGTGAGTAGTGGAATGCCTCAGGGGATCGGTGCGGGGGCCGATTCTGTTCAATATATTTGTGAGTGACATTGCCGAAGGGTTAGAAGGTAAAGTTTGCCTATTTGCGGATGATACTAAGATCTGTAACAGAGTGGACACCCAGGAGAGAGTGGAAAACATGAAAAAGGATCTGAGGAAGCTAGAAGAATGGTCTAAGGTTTGGCAATTAAAATTTGATGCGAAGAAATGCAAAGTGATGCACTTAGGGAATAGAAATCCACGGGAGACGTATGTGTTAGGCAGTGAGAGTCTGATAGGTACGGACAGGGAGAGGGATCTTGGGGTGATAGTATCTGAGGATTTGAAGGCGACGAAACAGTGTGACAAGGCGGTAGCCTTAGCTAGAAGGTTGTTAGGCAGAATAGAGAGAGTTGTGACCAGCAGAAGAAAGGGGGTGTTGATGCCCCTGTATAAGTTGTTGGTGAGGCCCCACCTGGAGTATTGTGTTCAGTTTTGGAGGCCGAGATTGGGTGGCAGAGCCGGTAGTGGGAGGCGGGGATAGTGCTAGGCAGACTTATACGGTCTGTGTCAGAGCCGGTGGTGGGAGGCGGGGCTGGTGGTTGGGAGGCGGGGATAGTGCTGGGCAGACTTATACGGTCTGTGCTCTGAAAAAGACAGGTACAAATCAAGGTAAGGTATACACAAAAAGTGGCACATATGAGTTTATCCTGTTGGGCAGACTGGATGGACCGTGCAGATCTTTTTCTGCCGTCATCTACTATGTTACTATAAGGGGGCTTAGTGGTCCTTCTAAGGCCTTCCTGATGCATCTAGACATTCAGGACCTGATTACAGCAGAATGGGTCTGACCAGACGAGGGACTGAGTGAGAAGAGCCATGGCTCGCTTCTACCCTTTGGTTCCGGAGGAGAAAGATAGATTGCAGTTTCCCAGGTTCGGTTCCCAGGTTACAGCAGTGACTGAGACAACCACCTTGCTGTTGGGCATTGCCCTAAAAGACCTACATCATAGGATGCTAGAAGGCTCACTGAAACAAGCCTTTGAAGTGGCCTCTTTGGAGCAACAGTGTGCAGCTCATTCGTGGCAAGAGCATGCCTGAAGTGGCATCAGCAGTCTGCAGCACAAGATGGGCTCCATAACACCCAGCTGGAAGCGTGTTTGGTCTGCTTAGTGGATGCTATTTATGATATGTTACGGGTTACAGTCCGCAGTATGTCTTTGGCTGTCACAGTACAACAAAAAATTGGCATTGGGCAGCAGATGCAACATCAGTCAGTTATTCTGCCCTTATGGGCAAGTGGCTATTTGGAGAAGATACCAGTAACTTGGTGAAAGAACTCGGGGAAACTAAGCTACAGTGGTTCCTGGAAGATGAACCGAAAGCCTCTGGTCGTCAGTCTTCAGGGGGCTCTTGAATTTGAAACAGCAGAGTACCGGCTTGGTCGTTAGCAATATGGTCAGAAAGTCCCACTTTCAGGCACACCATTCTTCCCTTTGCACAAAGGGATGGAAGTCCTCCTCTTGGTCAGCTAGGATACCCAGTGCCTCCAGAACTTAGCGATGATGCATGCCTGGTCCTCTTCCTCCAGTGGGAGGACATCTTCAGAAGTTTTTGGAGGAGTGGGCCAAAATCACATCAAAACAATGGGTTCTGGATATTCTTGCAGAAGGTTACAGTTGAAGTTCTCTCGCCCAGTCGCTCCTTGCAGTCTCCTTGTCGAAAGGGAACTAAGGCAGTTGAGGCTTAGGCCACCATAGATTCCTTGCTGGAGTACCTGAACGTTCTATTTGATACTGCAAGGGAGATGATCTTCCTCACGGAATGCAGGAGGTCAAAGCTAATTCAACAGATTTGTCTTTTCAGCCAAGGCGAGCCCAGGTTCTTTAGTGACAGCTGTAATGGAAGTTGTGCCATGGGCAAGGGCTTATATGCAGCCATTACAGAAGTCTTTTCTCAGCCACCAGTCTCCAGTGTCACAAAAGTACAACCTTCATCTTACTTGAATGCTGGTTGCCAGATGGAGTATGCTGCTGTTGTTGCCCAGGAATTTGACAGTCAGAGCTCCCTTAGCCATAACGTGACTTTGCTTCCTTTCTGGTGGGGGCCCTGGTATGAATTTTCTCCGACAATGTGACGTTGGTGGCATATATCAAAAAGCAAGGCAGGACTTGCAGCTGTCCAGTGGCAGTGGAGGCGGCCTCCCTTATGAATTAGAGAAAAATCATCTCTGCTGTCTGGGTCCTAGAATTTGGAGGCGGACTTTCTCAGGAGGTACTCCTTGGACTTGGAAGAATGGTAAGTATCCAGCCAGGGTTTTCAGCTATTAGTGGACCAATGGGGTTCTTCGCTTCTGGATTTCATGCCAACGAAAAGGAATGCCAGAGTGCTCAAGTTCTTCAGCCATTGGAAAGAAATGGGCTCGATGAGGATCAGTGCCCTATTTCAGCCATGGCCAGAGACACATCTACTGTATGTCTTCCTTCCTTGGCCCATGGTAGGCCACATGTTGAACAGGATCACATTACACAGGGGTCCACTGGATGGGAATCTTCTCCATTTTCCGCAGGTACACAGCCTACTGAAGCAAGGTCCAGTTCTCATGGAGGATCCATGCCTCTTTGGTTTTATGACTTGGCTATTGAAAGGGCTTGGTTGAGACGAAAAGGTTATTCTGATTTGGTCATTGCTACATTGCTTCAGACTTGGAAACACTACATCTATGGCATATTCGAGGATGTGGAGGACGTGCAAGGGCTGAGCACGTACATTGTCCATTCTCTGCTCAGATTGCACACATCCTAGCCTTTCTCCAGGCAGGCCTTCAGAAAGGATTGGAGCTGGGTTCTCCAAAAGTTCAGGTTGTGGCTTTGGCCTGTTTCAGTGGCCAACTACGGAAGACATTTCTTGTGGCTCACCTGGATATCATTTGATTCTTGCAGGGAGTGGGCCGCTTGCGACCTCCTGTCATATACCAAGTCCTTCAGGCTCTTCAGAAGCCTCCTTTTGAGCCTCTCCAGAAGGCCTCCTTGAAAGATCTTACACTAAAGACAGCATTGCTTTTTGGAGGCAGGGGTCTCTCTGTACACGGCTCCTTCCTTCCAAAAGTGGTATCAGCATTTCACCTCAGCCAATCTGTGGAGCTTCCATCCTTTCACAGAGAAGATAAAGAAGCTCATTATTCTTCCTTGAAGCTTCCTGGTGTGCGTAGAGCCCTCATTATAAATCTGGAAGTCACGAATGAGTTTCGCAAATCGAGACAGATTGTTTGTGGTTTTTGATAAGCAGAGGTGTGACCTTAGGCTTCCAAGCCTACAATTGCTAGATGACTAAAGGAGACTATTGCTTGAGCATATTTGCTTGTGGGGAAGCAGGCTCCTCAGGCTTTGCAGGTTCATTCTATGAGGTGTACAGCGACGTCCTGGGCAGAGATTACTGTCTCCGGAGCATATTTGCTAAGCGGCAACGTGGTCGACACTGCATACCTTTGCCAAGCACTACAGGGTGAACGTTGTGGCGTGTTCAGAAGGGACTGTCCTTTTTTGTTAAACTGTACAGTGCTGCGTAACCCTAGTAGCACTCTACAAATGTCAAGTAGTAGTAGTGTTCAGAAGTCAGTTTGGGGGGCTTTGGTTTCAGGGCAGTGGCACCAAGATCCCAGCCACTAAGGATTTGTTTTTGAATAGTCCACAGGTTCTAGAATAGTGGAGACGCTGTGTAATGGAAGGAGAAATTTAAGTCTTACCTGATAATTTTCTTTTCCATTAGTTCTTCCCACTATTCCAGAGCCTGCCCAAGGTTTCTGATGTTTAGTTGGTGCAAACTAGCAGGTCAGATAATTACTTTCACTTTGCATGGTGTTTTCTGCATATCTCTTGTTTTCTACAAGTTCTCCAGAGATGAGAGAGGTCCACACGTTTACTCTTCTGATTATAGGTTAGCGAATGGTTTAAGGTTGTTGTGTTTATTCGCAGTTTATCCTTACTGCTTGTCTACATAAATACTAAGGAGCTGGACTGGATGCCAAGAGAGGGATGTCTCAGCTCAATTTTCAGTTCTCTATCTCCATCTGCTGGTTGATGGACACAACTATCCCCACAGGTTCTGGAATAGTGAGAAGGACTAATGGAAAGAAAAGTATCAGGTAAGACCTAATTTCTCCATCTTTCTCAGTATTATAAATAGTAACCTAGTAAATAATGATAGAAAGACCAGATTGGCCCATGCAGTCTACTGTACAAAGATTCTTCCACTTAGGTAGTGGAATATAAAAATTCCTGCATGTATCCCAACATATACTCACCCCAGCCCCTGTCTTTTCCTTCACCTAACCTCTAATCTCCCATGACTGTCCAGTTGTAGGGTACCACAGCCAGAAAACTAGCAAAGCCATTGCCAAGACATCTGACTTTTGTGCTCATTAAGTCATGGGTTTTAACATTGGTTGTTCGATGAAGGTTATCCCAACAGCATCTCAGATTCCTGATACACCATTTCCACAGCTGTTTGTGTTGTCATCACCACTCCAGACAGCTTTATCCCAGTGTTGACTTGGATGCTCATGCTGTTAGGATCTTAAATGTCTGTTAATGTCAGTTCTAGGTCCCAGCTATTTCTATATGTCATGTAAGCCAGGGGTTCTGAACCCAGTCCTCGGGGCACAGCCAGTCAGGTTTTCAGGGTATCCACAAAGAATATGCATGAGAGAGATTTCCATGCACTGCCTCCTTAAGAGTGCAAATCTATCACATGCATTTTTATTGTGGATACCTTGAAAACCTGACTAGCTGGGTGTGCCCTGAGGACTGAGTTGAGAAGCACTGATGTAAGCAAATACCAAATATTTGGCCTTGAGCCCCCAACCCTCCCCCACCCCAACTTTGCAGTAGCTTTCTCAGGGACCCTAGCCTGTCTATGCACGTCATGTTGCAGCTGTGATTAAAGTGGGTAAGCACATGAAGGTCAGAGCCGCATCCTATAGCACGTGTCCCTGGTGGTTCTGAAAGTTATTCATGTCTGTCTTCACAGCAGCGGTGGAAAGCTGCTCAAGATTGTTTTAACTGCATCTGTCTTACCTGTTTCTTACCCCTGAAACTCACTGGACTTGCTGGTCAAAGAGATCCTGTTTATTTTGGCAGATTTCCTGTTGGTCTCCATTTGTCTCTGTCCTTTATATGCTGCAATTTTCTGAGGTCAAGCTTTGACATTTTAAACTTAATCCTGTGGGTAAGCGACACGTGCACCCAGTGGGAGGTGAAAATTAACTTGTGTAGGGAGAGTGGACTCAACTATGTTGTTTGCTCTACTGCAGGGAGGGGAGGAGGAAGTTAAAATTAAAAAAATAAAATAAATTTTTTTAAAGGCACAAAATTTAAAAAAGGATCCAGAGTAACATATTTATATCTCACAAATTTTGGTCAAGATCATCTTATACAGCCAGCAGGAAAAACATAATAAAAATCCAAATGATAAATACATATCAATATCAATTCAATTCTTATATCCCGCAAATACCAAGAAACTAGTTCAGTGCTAGTCATAAAGAAAATAAACTAGGTGTACCTAGAATGTACAGAGTGAACAAAGTACAAATTGTACAAGCCTAGAAGCTCCTTTAGAACTCTGCAAGTTTGCTTCAGACTTAAGGACACCAAGAGGTATTGGCCTGGTAGTCGTCATCTTTTCAGAAGCCCGGGTATCAACAGAAGCGCTCCTTTCGTTTGGACAAATGAGCTTCCAAACAGGGTTCCAGGTCCTCCTCGGCTGCTCATTCCTCACAGTGATGGGGTCCCGGTTCACTCTTTGCAGCAGATGATCGGAAGGCAATTGTCCCAATTCTTTGTGGAGTGGACCAATGTCAGACCTTATAGACCTACCAGCAAGAAACACAAAAAGTTGTTCATGCACTTTCTTAAACCTTCATTACCCCAACTGTAAGGGACTAAAATACAAATCATTATATGCATCCAGCTTCTCCTACATCTGGAATGCACTACCGATTGCCTTAAAATCAACATATGATCTGACAGCCTTCCGAAAGTCACTGAAAACTACCTTATTCAACGAGACTTATAAAAAGAATCCTTCATAAAAGACTTACCATCAGATTTGTATTAGAACTAATCAACATTGAATTCCTTAATTTGGCTACTTTAATCTCACCGTTATTATTTAACGCTATACTTTATCCTACATTTTACATATCTGATATGTATTATTTCTTTACTTTCAATTTTCTTGATATCTTATGTACCTTAATTGTAATAACACTCTGTTCTTCTCATTCCGTTAATGGCAATTGTCATTGCGGCATAATGTAAGCCACATTGAGCCTGCAAAGAGGTGGGATAATGTGGGATACAAATGCAGCAAAATAAATAAATAATAATTACCATAGGTCAATGGGTTCTAGAAATTATCAAAAAAGGCTACAAATTAGAATTCTCTTCTCCCATCGTAGATTTATTCTTGGAATCCCCGCGCAAGCGGGCGGTGGTTCTCGCCACTGTTCTCTCCTTAAAGGGCATTGGAGCGATGATTCTAGTGCCTTTTCACAAGCATGGTCAAGGCCGCTACTCTGTTTACTTTGTGGTGCCAAAGAAAGAAGGAACTTACTGTCCTGTACTCGACCTCAACAAGTTTCTAAAGATCAAGCATTTTCAAATGGAGACCTTACGCTTGGTTGTGATGGCAGTTCCGGCCGGGGAATATCTCACTACACTGAAGCATACTTACACATTCCCATTTGGCTTCCTCATCAGCCTTTCCTCAGATTTGGGATTTTGGGTCAGCATTTTAAGTTCCAAACAGTGCCCTTTGGCCTTGCAACATCTTCTAGACCTTTTCCAAGGTTATGGTAGTGGTAGCAACATTTCTGAGGAAGGAAGGGATCAGAGTGCATCCCTATTTAGATGGCTGGCTGATCATGACTTCTTCATCTCAAGAGAGTCATCGAGCCACTGCCAGGATGATTTCCCTCTTGCAGTCCCTAGGTTGGGTAATCAGCTTTCCCAAAAGTCACCTAGTTCCAACATAAGTTCTGGACTATCTGGGAGTTTGTTTTGACACTGCTCAGGGCAACGTATTTTTGCCAAATCAAAGAAGGATCAAACTGCAGAACCAGATTCAACTCTGGATTCAAATGATGAGTCCTTGCACATGGGATTATGTCCAGGTTCTGGGCTCCAGGGCAGAGATGTTGGATGTGGTGCCATGGGCCAGAGAGCTCATGTGCATCCATTTCAGCAGTCCTTATTGAACCGGTGGTTGCCAGTGACTCAGGACTATGGCCTTCAGCTATTGTAGACTCCTCAGGCACAGAGCAGTATGTCATGGTGGTCAGCAATCTCCGCAGCATGTCTCTGGCCATTCCATCCTGGATCATGGTAGTTGCAGATGTTGTCCTGTCAGGATGGGAAGGGTACACTTGTTTCCAGTGTCTCCAGTACAACACTCATGGTTGATAGACCGAAATGGAGTCATCATGGCCCATCAACTGTTTAAAGAGCAGTTCGCAAGTCTCTTTTGGCCTTTCAACACATTCTACAGAGCAAACCAGTTCGCTTCTCTTGGACAACATGATGACAGTGGCTTTCATAAACTGGCAAGGAGCCAGTTGCAGTGCTCCTCTAACAATGGAGCTCATTCTCAGCAACCCACATTGTGGGAATGTTGAATGTTCAAGCAGACTACCACAGCAGGAACTCCTTGGACCTGGGGGAGTGAGAGCTATCACTGGAAGTCTTTCCTCTGATCATTTAGAAGTGGGACACCCCAATTCTGGACCTTATGGCTTCTCTTCACAACACCAAAGTCCCCTGGTTCTTCAGCAGAAGAAGAGAGTTCAGATCAGAGGGTCTAACCAGTGGAGGAGTGGCCTAGTGGTTAGAGTGGTGGACTTTGGTCCTGGGGAACTGGGTTCGATTCCCACTGCAGGCACAGGCAGCTTCTTGTGACTCTGGGCAAGTCACTTAACCCTCCATTGACCCAGGTACAAATAAGTACCTAAGCCGCATTGAGCCTGCCATGAGTGTGAAAGCGTGGGGTACAAAAAAAAAACCCACCATTCTTTAAATCTGACCAGATTTGCATCTTCTTCATGTATTTTCTCCATGGCCAAAGATAGGCAGGGTCCTCTCCAGAATTCTCTTTCATCGAGGATTAGTAATTGTGACAGACTGGCCCAGGAGTCCGTGGTCTGCAGACCTAGTTCGTTTCATAGTGAATGAGCTGTACTGGCTGCCCCTGTGCTAGGGGTTGCTCCTTCAAGGCCCCATTCAGATGGAAGATCCATTCTGCTTTGGTCTTAAGGCATGGCATTTGAGAGGTCAAGAAAGAAAGGTTACTCTGAGGGAGATTTCGACCTTACTGCAGGCAAAACAAACATTCTACTTCTGTTTATGCTCGGGTCTGGCATACCTTTGAAGTATGATTTCCTTACAGACTTCCTTACCTCAGATTTTGGCCTTCTTGCAAGAGGGCTTTAAGAAAAATCTGTCTTACAATGGTATAGATGGCAACCCTAGCTTGTTGCAGAGGGTGTATTTGTAAATACTTCTTGGCCACTCATCCAGATGTAGTGCGCTTCTTAAGGGGGGTTAGTCGTCTTAAGCCGCCTCCATCATTATTGCTCCGAGTGGAATCTTAATCTTGTGCTTCAGTCACTCCAGAAGCCTTTGAGGAAAGCTACTGTGAAAGACCGTCCCCTCGAGTCTGTTTTTCTGGTCACCATCTCATCTGCGCGCAGGATTTCTGATTTGCAAACATTGTCTTGTAGAGAACCATTCTCCAGTTCTCTGAAATGGGAATACCAGTCGTATAGTTCCTTAATTTACTGAAGGTGGTGTCTGCATTACACTTGAATCAGCCTTTGTTCTTCCATCTTTGTGATGAGGATTATAAGGATGACTTTAAAATGCTCCATCTGCTTGATGTTCGTAGGGTGCACAGAGGGAAGGGGTGCAGCAAATGCAGTCTCCAGCGCCCTCCAAAGCCAGCAGAGCAATCTGGCTGCCATTACCCTACTGCCCATGTCATTGTTGGAGGAGGTGGAGTGTCCCTCAGCACAGACCTGTTACGTGGCTTTCATACCCGCTGGCTATTTCTGGAGTGTAAAGCTGGAGTGCATAAAAGCCGAGTAGCCGTGAAGGCTGTTCTGGGCATGCACATAGCAGCCACTTGAAAATAGTGAGCGGTTGTCTCCAGGGACTTTGGTGCATTGGTCCCTATGGAGCATACTGAGTTCAAGACATTCAGTTTGGTGCTCTCTCTCTCTCCATCTGCTGGTAGATGGTCATAACCAACAAGTCTCTGGATTCATCTGCTGTGATTAAAGGAAAGAAAATAATCAAGTAAGAAGACATTTTTCCTTCACTATTCCATATCTACTGAATTAATAATTCTGATGGAAGCACAGTTCTCAATACCATTTATCCAGGTTTCAAGTTTAATCTACATTTGGTATATCTCCAGTTAGTAGCTTTTCCAGGCCGTTACAAATCTGTCTAAAACTGTTTGTGGGTTTCTACAGCACACACACTTTTAATCGGGATAAAACAAGGGTGTGTTTAGGTCACTTTTCAAATACCTGTGCGCTGTTTTGCCCTTACTGAACTGCTTTGCAGAAAAAGCAGAATGCAGAGAGCATGGGTGATGTGTGTGTGCTTTGCAGCTGCCAGTTACAGGTCAATAGTGCAAGTGGTTTCCCTTTGAAAACTAGTTGTACTATGCATTATCTTAAAGTGCCAGGAACATTGCCCCTTTATTTATGGCCTAAAATTGTGTAATACTTTAGAGTGTTTCTTTCTTCCTTTTTTATATAATTCCCTACAGAAGGAGGGGGGGGGGGGGGGGTTGGTAAGACTCCAGCAGCAGCTCAGCACATCCACCTTTTCTAAGCAGTGACTGGCTGTATGGTGGGATTAAAAGGCAGCTTGCCTGGCAGAGAGCTCCTTCTCTTCCTACTCGCTGTTGATCGTGGCAGCCTTCAGAAGAGTAACTCCGATTTGGTCAGAATGTGTTGCCTTAAGAGCAGAACACCTGGTCCAGTTACTATTTGGCACACAGACTCCCCAAGCGGTTGGTTTCTGTCTTCCAGGTGGCTGTCCTGCCAGAAAGCGTTTTCTGATTTCTGTGATGCCTTTGTTTTAAGCCGTTGTGCTGATGATCTCTTGTTTCCAGGTCATTCGGTGTTGTATTATGGGAGATTGCGACACTAGTAGAGCAGCCATATCAAGGGATGTCGAACGAGCAAGTCCTACGCTTCGTGATGGAAGGAGGTCTCCTGGAGAAACCAGACAACTGCCCAGACATGTTGTACGTATAGTAGTAACTTTCACTGCCATCTCTGTTCAAATAGCCTGATTTTGGTGTTTCATTTTTACACTATATTTATTTGTTTGTTATTACATTTGTACCCCGCGCTTTCCCACTTAAAGCAGGTTCAATGCGGCTTACATAGTAATAGGGATTTCAGAGTATAAATAGAGAAAATATAAGATAGATAGAATAAGAGAAATAGGTAAGGGAGAAGGGAGTAAGAGGTATGAGCAAGGGGTAGGTGAGCACGGGAGGGGGCATTGGAGGTGTGAGGGGGGATGGGACACTGGATAAGCATAGTGAAGTTTAGTAGGAGATGTAGTTTGGGTCATTGTCGTTGTGTACTGGATATAGTGTCTCTAACGTAGCCCTGTGATGAAGGAAGAGATTAATAAAATACAGACCCTGATCTTATGTGTCATAAACAACCCAGTCATCATATAAAGCTGGGGTAACAAGAGTGACATAAAGAGGTCATGGTTTCAGAGCGAGTCGCATGCACTGCCTTCCATTCTATGTAAACACAATCTAATACTTCTTCGTTGTGGGTATCCTGAAAACCTGACCTGTTTGTCATCCAAGAACTGGAAAGAAAACACTGCTTCATGTTGTGTAATCAAACTGCTAGAAAAGCCCTGAGCATTGGGGTGTGATGACGGATGTGGGTATTGTAATACATCTAGCAGTAAGTGTAATTTCTATACGTTAAAATAACCACAACCCTCATCAAATCCCAGTGCTCTTGTTTTTACCCTGAGCCATGAGGCAGCAGCTGTTGTCTTGCAGGGAAGAAAAAGAGAGAGAGGCTGTGGTACAAACCACAGGGCTGTTCATTAAGCAAAGTGGTGGTTGGAAGGGGGCAGCAGAACATAATGGGGGGGGGGGGGGGAGGCAGGGAAGAAATCAGCAGAGGAGGATGAAAAATAGGGCCAGATTAAAAGGCATAGATAAACTGGACATATTTCTAGGGCTGAAAAAGTTTATGGGCTTCTGTGTGATTTGTCTTAATCTGGTCCTCGTTCTACTTTTATTTCTAAAAAAAGAAAAGCACGAGTCAAATGCAGTGGGGGGATTGGTTGTGGCACATGGGTGTGAGGATATGCAATGCAATGATGGCACTTGGCTTCTTATGCTCCTGATACTGGTATCCAGTGTGGCTGCCGTGAGGAGGGCGGGTTGTAGGCATAATACGACACTACATCTTGGTGCCTCCCGGTGCTTCACTGGGCCATCTGCTTCGCCAAGATGTGATATCATAAATGATGTGCATAAGCTGCCAGGGCCCCCTTGTAGTAGTAATGTGGCTGTAAGGGACAAGTGAGACTGGGAGAGGAGGAATTGGGAGGATAAAGGCAGGTAGATGGCACTTATTGATAGGAAGAGAGATGGCAGTGAGGAGAGGTACAGAAGAAGGGAAAAGAAAATACTACGAGTGAGAACCAAAATTGGTAAAGGAAAGAAAAATGTAAAAGACAGATGTACACACTAGTAAGGCCTGAAAACCGTTTACATTTTTGTATTCCTTATTGTCCAGCTACTTCAGTCCACACCAGTGGGTTAAATTCCACCCCCCCCCCCCTACCCTTAAACCAGCAGATAGAGAGAAGACACTTTCCAGTGACCACCCTAGTATACCTCCAGCAGGTGGTCAAGGTGGAGTGATGCAGCTGGGTTTTTTTTGTTTTTTTTGTGGAGGCCTGACTCCAATAAACCCAGCCATGGCAGATGTTCTTTTGATTGAGTCCTAGGGCCCATTTTATCTCCTAGGGACCATTTCTCAGTTGAGCTCAAGGCGTTTTAGCCCCTGTGGCCAGGCGCCCTTTGCCTGTGTGCTGGTGCCCTACTGGCCCTGTCCCTGCTTGAAGTGGGTTACTTGCATCTCCCCTCATCCATCTTTTCTCCAAGCTGAAGAGCCCTAACTGCTTTAGCCTTTCCTCATAGGGAAGTCATCCCATGCCCTTTATCATTTCCATCACCCTTCTCTGTACCTTTTCTATTTCTATTTATTTATTTATTTTTCAAAATGCGGTGACCAGAATTGAACACAATATTCGAGGTGCGGTTGTACCATGGAGCGATACAAAGGCATTATAACATCCTCATTTTTGTTTTCCATTCCTTTCCTAATAATACCTAAACAAGAGCGCAGAGGGTTTCAACATACCAACAATGAGACCTTGATCCTTTTTTGGGTGGTGACTCCTAATGTGGAACCTTGCATGACGTAGCTATAGTTTGGGTTCCTCTTTCCCACATGCATCACTTTGCACTTGCTCACATTAAACATCATCTGCAAAGAAAGCTTGCTGTTCGGAAGAGCGCAGGGAAATTGATCATCGGCCTGTGAGCACATAACTCGTATTAAGCTTCAGTATGTTAACACATTAGTAAAAACAAAATTACTAAACAAACAAAGCCCTAACTTTGTGCCTGATATAAATATCCTACATAATAATTTATACCTCGAACATTCTCTGGCTGGCTGTCTGGGTTCATAACATCTCCTGATGTCAGCCAGCGTTCCATTCCCCCTCACTGTCCCGCCCTCGCGTCAAGACGTAATGACGTCAGAGGGCGGAACAGTGAGAGGGAAGGGAACACTGGAGGCGAGCTGACGTCAGGATGTTATGAACGGAAGCCAGCCAGAGAATGTTCAGGAACAAGTCACTGGACATGGAGGGAAGGAGAGAATCGCGGGACATTGAGGGGAGGGCGGGCAGGGCAGAGGAGAATTGATGGACATGGATGGGATGGGAGGAGAGTAGAATTGCGGGACATGAATGGGAGGGCAGGGAAGAGGAGAATCGCTGGACATGGAGGGGAGAGAAGAATCGCTGGACATGGAGGGGAGGGCAGGGGGGAGAGAAAAAAAACACGCTTACACGAGAGCCTTCCTAGGGCCCGTTTCATTGTTGACAAAATGGGCTTGGTTCCACTAGTAAAATATAAAAATATCATGGACTGTACCTCTCTATCATTTTAGGGAATTATTATAGTGGTATGATAGATTTGCCTAGCAAAGTTTAGGGGGGGAAAAAAGCCTGGTTCATGGGCTGCTTTCTGCTGGAGACAAACAGAAGGATCGAGGGACTCCAGTGCCTGGGGTTCATCTGTAAAGAACCTTTTTGGCTGCAGTAGCAGCTCTGGTATCATGGAACATTCCCGTTTACTTATTTGGGAGGAGGAGGGATATTAACAGGCATATGTTGTTTCCACTCCCTACTTTGGTATGCCTTTCCCTTAGAGGTCCTGCAAAGGGATCTCTGTGGATAGCATTGCAGACCGTGATTCTGAGTCCGATTGGAATTATGCAAGGAGCTAGGGGAGAGGGATGCATCTTGCAAGGGAATTTGTACGTAGCTGTACCTGATTGCAGGCTCCATAGGAAATAAAAATAGTACATTATCAATGAGTATCTGTTTCTTGTTAAAATTTGCAGGGTTGCCTAATATAGAACATAGCTAGACAAAAAGGGAGAGCTTACAAGAAGGTGGAGTTTTGTGTATTTTGTGCTGGCCTTGCTTTGTATCTGTAATCCTAGGAAGGCCCCATTCATGATCCATGATGACAGCCGGGAAATGCGATCCTTGAGAGTATAGTAGTCAAACCTCAGAAATTCCTTTGAAGGATATTTGAGGGTTAAAGAAAGACACTAACCTATCAGTGCAATGTATAAGACTCAGACGCTGCAGCCAAGTTTTTCAAAATGATTGGAGATGCTAAATGCAATGTAATCTCTTCCTTCTGGGGTACAGTGAAAACAGCTTAATAAATCTAGGGGGTGCTGTTACTTACAGACTCAAGTGGTTATTTTTTTTTCCTAAAACATAGCATTGAAAATTAGATCAAACCTTTTTTTTTGTTTTTTTGTTTTTTTTGTTTAAACAACAAAAATCGTGTCTTCCAGAAGGCCTTTCATAAGGAGGGTGGGGTAGAGATTCATGTGCATTTTCCATAGGGGGGCCAGTACTGTAGAACAAGCTTCCAGGGTATGTTTGTTTTTTGTGCACCCTTTTCTCATTTTAAAAAAGTGCTGAAAACAAGTTTGTTTTTGCAGGCATTCTGAGTATATTTTATAGTTAGGTTTTTTTTTTTTTTTTTTTTTTTTGTTACGTACCGTTTTAAAATTATGTATGTTTGAATTGTAAGTCACTTAAAGTTGTTGTTTTTTTTTTATGTGGGGTATAAGTTTTAAAAATAAAGAAAATGTAAATATATTTCTGCAGCACCTTCTCTGCATAGCAAAATATTCCATGGAAGAAGCCATTGGAATGAGAAACGAATTTGGGGGGGGGGGGCATTGTGTGAAGGATACATTTGTAATAGTACAGAGACAGGCTGCATCATTAGTGCCCTCAATGCAATTCTGTGAACTGGCTGAGCAAACTTGACATTTTTTCAGATGTGTCAGAGTAGGTGAGGGGAGTAAAAAGAATAAAAGTTAAATTTATTTTTTTTGTTATATTTGTACCCCGCGCTTTCCCACTCATGGCAGGCTCAATGCGGCTTAGGTACTTATTTTGTACCTGGGGCAATGGAGGGGGTTAAGTGACTTGCCCAGAGTCACAAGGAGCTGCCTGTGGGAATCGAACTCAGTTCCCCAGGACCAAAGTCCACCACCCTAACCACTAGGCCACTCCTCCACTCACATCAGACTATCACCCCCAACAGAGATGAAAACATAAACAACATGTGCAAAGGCAGTGGCTGGGTCAGGAGACCCTGGAAAGCAATGAGCAAGAATGTTCCTAGTCTGGGGAAATCAGTACAGAGTGCTTCTGTGTTTTTCCTAGTCTGGGAAGTAACATTCCAGATTTGGAAACCCTGGTACTTCAAATCTCATATTCTTTGGCAAAGCAGAAATTGGCCAGCTCCACTGTGCCACATGGTACAATAGGGTAATTCTGAAATCCTCATTATTTTCATTATTACTTCTTCTCTTATGCCCTTTCCTTCAGATCCTCTGTAACCTACATATCCTTCTCACAACTTAAGCTTCCTGGATGCTTCTGCTATGGTCACACTTATTCTTCCTGTTTGCTTATGCAACTGTTGCCCCTCTTCCCCCATGTTGCTCCCTATCCGTTTCCGCATTCAATTCAAACTTCTCTTACTGACCTATAAGTGCATTCACTCTACCGCTCCCCAGTACCTCTCTACTCTTGTCTCTCCCTATACCCCCCACCCCCTCGGGTAGTTCGTTCTGTGGATAAATCTCTCTTGTCTGTCCCCTTCTCCTCTACTGCTAATTCCAGACTCCGTTCCTTTTATCTCGCTGCACCTCACGCCCGGAATAGACTTCCCGAGCCTGTACGTCTAGCCCCGTCTTTGGCCATTTTCAAATCCAGGCTAAAAGCCCAACTCTTCAACGCTGCTTTTGACTCCTAACCACTACTCACTTGCCCTGTACCCTTTTATCCCCACCTCTTTAATTCCCTTACCTCTTAGTTGTTCTGTCTGTTTGCCTGTCCTGTTTAGATTGTGAGCTCTTTGAGCAGGGACTGTCTTTTTGTGTATGGTGTACAGCGCTGTGTATGCCTTGTAGCGCTATAGAAGTGATTAGTAGTAGTATGTCTCCCCTGAGAATCAGGCTATATCTTTTCCTTGATCACATGAAAGCAATTCTACTGAGGATATACAGATGTTTTATTTAGTTAGGTAGGGTTAGGAGTTAGAGTTAGGGAGCAGGCTGTGCTTCTTTGACCCATGGCATAGTTGGTGGATGAGCCTGTCCCTCTTTGTTAGAAGCAGCTGCAGGCCAAAGGGGACCAGAGCAGGTAGTTGATGATGGTGATTTGTTTTTGCACTTGCTGATGTTTTGCGTCTTTATCGGCCAACTTGCTTGTTTTTTCTTTTTGAGTAGCGCATGCCGCCCTTAGACGTGCTCGCTGGTAGTTTTGCACTTTTACTGAAAAACAGAGGAACTGCTGTATTAAAAGCACCAAGGCAAGGAGTATGCTCACTCATTCCTGTTCACAAGCAGAGCACAGACTATTCCAGCTGAATTGCTCATGATAATCTCAGCTAGCAATTGCTCCCCCAAACTACCAAGCCCATAAAAATGTACTTGGAAAAGAAAAAAGAAAAAGTTTGCAGTGTCCCCTGAGGTCTACTGGGAAAAACTTTGTCCATGTAGTGTCAGCAAAGTCTTCAATACCAGAATATATTTAAAAATAATAATAAAGCAATCTTCCTTTTATGGGAAATGCTGTGAGATTTCTGATTCTAGAAGGGTTTAAAAGCAGCATCACATGTCCTCGCTTCTGCTGATGTCACATGCACTACTCCAGTGTCCCTGATATCCTTTTAACCCTGCCCCTCAGGCCTGCTGGGCTGCAAGCCAAGACATATCAAGAGCCTTTGGTCCCAGCTGATGGTTCTATTCAAGGACAACCCAGTTAGCTGGAGAAGAAACAGCTATGAAATAACAAAAATGGATTTCACGTGTTTGTCACTGGCTTTATTTTGATCTTCCCTCCCTCCCTTTTTTTGTGTGGGTAGGAAGGAGTAAGTAGCACATTTTAAAGGTTTTCTTTATATCTGTGAATATGACAAATGTCCTCTGTGTCTCCAAGGAGAAACAGTTTTGCCCTGCAATTTCTGTGCTGCTTTTTTAAAATGTTGATTCATTCCAGTAAGTTACTTGAGAAATCTGAAACCAAAACAGTATTCTCTTTTATTACATAGCTTCCCACTATTCAGAAGCTGTGGGATAAGTTGTGTCCATCAACCAGCCAGGTGGAGATAAAGAAGTGAAAACTAAGCTGAGACACATCTCTCTTGGCATCTAGTCCAGCTCCTCAGTATTTTTTATCTCCAGCAGGTGGATGGACACACTTTTCAGCCTCTAATTCGGAATGATTTGTTTCTCGTTCATTTGGTCAGCTGGTCCCCAGTTGAGCTTTGCGGGTGGCTTGAGTCTACAGAGTCATATCTGGAGGTGTTCAGATCCCTGTCTGTGATGCCCCGTGAATTTACTTCATTCCTTCTTTCACCTGTCCCCTGTGTCCTGTGGAGCTGTCCTTTAAAAAGAAATGGAGAAGGAAATAGATTTACTGGAGAGTGAGGGACAGAGTATCAGTCCTGAGTCTTTCTCATCTGGGGTAAAACTTGTAACATAGTAGATGATGGCAGAAAAAGACCTGCACGGTCCATCCAGTCTGCCCAACAAGATAACTCATATTTGCTGCTTTTTCTGTATACCCTACTTTGATTTGTACCTGTGCTCTTCAGGGCACAGACCATATAAGTCTGCCCAGCACTATCCCCGCCTCCCAACCACCGGCTCTGGCACAGACCGTATAAGTCTGGCCAGCACTATCCTCACCTCCCAACCACCAGTCCCGCTGCCACCACCGGCTCTGGCACAGACAGTATAAGTCTGCCCAGCACTATCCCCGCCTCCCAACCACCAGTCCCGCTGCCACCACCGGCTCTGGCACAGACAGTATAAGTCTGCCCAGCACTATCCCCGCCTCCCAACCACCAGCCCCGCCTCCCGATCTTGACTAAGCTCCTGAGGATCCATTCCTTCGGCACAGGATTCCTTTATGCTTATCCCATGCATGTTTGAATTCCGTTACGGTTTTCATTTCCAACACCTCCCGCGGGAGGGCATTCCAAGCATCCACTACTCCGTGAAAAAATACTTCCTGACATTTTTCTTGAGTCTGCCCCCTTCAATCTCATTTCATGTCCTCTCGTTCTACCACCTTCCCATCTCCGGAAAAGGTTCGTTTGCGGATTAATACCTTTCAAATATTTGAACGTCTGTATCATATCACCCCTGTTTCTCCTTTCCTCCAAAGTATACATGTTTAGTTCAGCAAGTCTCTCCTCATAGGTCTTGTAACGCAAATCCCATACCATTCTCGTAGCTTTTCTTTGCACCGCTTCAATTTATTTTACATCCTTCAGAAGATACGGCCTCCAAAACTGAACACAATACTCCAGGTGGGGCCTCACCAACGACTTATACAGGGGCATCAACACCCCCTTTCTTCTGCTGGTCACACCTCTCTCTATACAGCCTAACAACCTTCTAGCTACGGCCACCGCCTTGTCACACTGTTTCATCGCCTTTAAATTTTCAGATACTATCACCCCAAGATCCCTCTCTCCGCCCGTACCTATCAGACTCTCCCCGCCTAACACATACGTCTCCCGTGGATTTCTATTTCCTAAGTGCATCACTTTGCATTTCTTCGCATTGAATTTTAATTGCCAAACCTTAGACCATTCTTCTAGCTTCCTCAGATCCCTTTTCATGCTTTCCACTCTCTCCCGGGTGTCCACTCTGTTACAGATCTTAGTATCATCCGCAAATAGGCAAACTTTACCTTCTAACCCTTCGGCAATGTCACTCACAAATATATTGAACAGAATCGGCCCCAGCACCGATCCCTGAGGCACTCCACTACTCACCTTTCCTTCCTCCGAGCGAATTCCATTCACCACTACCCTCTGGCGTCTGTCAGTCAACCAGTTCCTAATCCAGTTCACCACTTCGGGACCTATCTTCAGCCCCTCCAGTTTATTTAAGAGCCTCCTGTGGGGAACCGTGTCAAAAGCTTTGCTGAAATCTAAGTAGATTACGTCCATAGCTCGTCCCTGATTCAATTCTCCTGTCACCCAATCAAAGAACTCAATGAGATTCGTTTGGCACGATTTCCCTTTGGTAAAACCATGTTGTCTCGGATCTTGCAACTTATTGGCTTCCAGAAAATTCACTATCCTTTCCTTCAGCATCGCTTCCATTACTTTTCCAATAACCGAAGTTAGGCTTACCGGCCTGTAGTTTCCAGCTTCTTCCCTATCACCACTTTTGTGAAGAGGGACCACCTCCGCCGTTCTCCAATCCCTCGGAACCTTTCCCGTCTGCAAGGATATATTAAACAAATCTTTAAGAGGACCCGCCAAAACCTCTCTGAGCTCTCTCAATATCCTGGGGTGGATCCCGTCCGGTCCCATGGCTTTGTCCACCTTTAGCTTTTCAAGTTGTTGATACACACTTTCTTCCGTGAACGGTGCTCTATCCACTTCATTCTCAATTGTATTATTTCCAGTCCATCGCGGTCCTTCTCCAGGATTTTCCTCTGTGAAAACAGAACAAAAGTATCTATTTAGCAAATTTGCTTTTTCTTCATCATTTTCCACATAGCGGTTCGCAGTATCTTTGTAGAGACATAGATTTGGGGGGGGGGGGGAGCAGTCAGTGGTAAGTCCAATTAAAGTTTGACTCTGAACTGCTTGGAGGGCTGCAAGTTATATTTGGTGCAGGAGAGAGATCCTGACTCAGCATTTCGGACTGCATTGCGCTGCGCTTGTGTCAGTTGGAGGTAGTGGCTACTCCCACAGAGGCAGTGAAGCAGTTTTCCCACTGTGAGACCCACCGGCTGGCGTCAGGGCGTTGCAATATATGCAAGCCAGGAATCCCCTGAGACATGGGGGAAATAGTTGGTGGCAACACATCTTCGGATTTGACACATCATCCGAATATGCTGAGGACTTCGGGCTGTCCAGCAGTGCCGATGCGCAGTTTGATGCAGGAGAGCGCAGGAATGGGCGCCATTTTGTCGGGACCAAACTGACAATGAGGGACAGCTTCTTGTCTAATCATGTGCAGATCACAGCTAACATGTTACAACCTCGGGGCCCAAAAGAGCATTCAGCTGCATCAGGATATTTGTTTTCTCCATAGCTTATATTGCTTTTACACCCGGCCTATTTATTGAAGCAGGGCCAGTTGGAGTTGCTGCAAGGTGCTTCAGTTTCTTGCCCCTCCGGTTCCTACGAGATCTCGTTTGGCCTCATCTGTTCACGTACATAAGTGTTGCCATACTGGGACAGACTGAAGGTCCATCAGGCCCAGCATCCTGTTTCCAACAGTGGCTGTAACATAGTAGATGATGGCAGAAAAAGACCTGCACGGTCCATCCAGTCTGCCCAACAAGATAAATTCATATGTGCTTCTTCTTATTTGTACCTGTCCTCTTCAAGGCACAGACCGTATAAGTCTGGCCAGCACTATCCCCGCCTCCCACCACCAGCTCTGGCACAGACCGTATAAGTCTGCCCAGCACTATCCCCGCCTCCCACCACCAGCTCTGGCACAGACCATATAAGTCTGCCCAGCACTATCTCTGCCTCCCAACCACCAGCCCCGCCTCCCACCACCGGCTCTGGCACAGACCGTATAAGTCTGCCCCGCCTCCCACCACCATCTCTGCCACCTAAACTCGGCTAAGCTCCCAAGGATACATTCCTTCTGAACAGGATTCCTTTATGTTTATCCCACACATGTTTGAATTCTGTTACCGTTTTCATCTCCACCACCTCCCGCGGGAGGGCATTCCAAGTATCCACCACTCTCTCTGTGAAAAAGTACTTCCTGATTTTTTTCCTGAGTCTGCCCCCCTTCAATCTCATTTCATGTCCTCTCGTTCTACCGCCTTCGTATCTCCGGAAAAGATACGTTTGCGGATTAATACCTTTCAAATGTTTGAACATCTGTATCATATCACCCCTGTTTCTCCTTTCCTCCAGAGTATACATGTTCAGGTCCGCAAGTCTCCCCTCATACATCTTGTAACGCAAATCCCATACCATTCTCGTAGCTTTCCTTTGCACCGCTTCAATTCTTTTTACATCCTTCGCAAGATACGGTTTCCAAAACTGAACACAATACTCCAGGTGGGGCCTCTCCAATGACTTGTACATGGGCATCAACACCTCCTTTCTTCTGCTGGTCACACCTCTCTCTATACAGCCTAAGAACCTTCTCGCTACGGCCACTGCCTTGTCACACTGTTTCGTCGCCTACAGATCCTCAGATACTATTACCCCAAGATCCCTCTCCCCATCCATTCCTATCAGACTCTCACCGCTTAACACATACGTCACAAGTAACTAGCAAGATCCCAAAACAGTACAATAATACATTTTATGCTGCTTATCCCAGAAATAAGCAGTGGATTTTCCCAAGTCCATTTTGATAATGGCTTATGGACTTTTCTTTAAGAAGCTATCCGAACCTTTTTTTAACCCCCACAAGCTAACTGCGATTGTCACATTCTTTGATAACAGGTTCCAGAGTTTAATTACATGCTGAGTGAAGACATATTTTCTCTAATTCATTTTAAATGTACTACTTTGTAGATTCATTGCATGCCCCCTAGTCCTAGTATTTTTGGAAAGAGTAAACAAGCGATTCATGTCTACCCATTGCACTCCACTCAGTATTTTTTATACCTCTGTCATATTTTCCTTCAGCCGTCTTTTCTCCAAGCTGAAGAGCCCAAGCCTTTTCAGTCTTTCCTCATAGGGAAGTAGTCCCATCCCCATTACCATTTTCATTGCCCTTCTCTAATTCCACTATATCTTTTTTTTGAGATGCGGCGACCAGAATTACACACAGTATTCAAAGTGTGGTCGTACCATGGAGCGATACAAAGGCATTATAACATCCTCTTTTTTTTTATTTTCCATTCCTTTCCTAATAGTCCCTACATTCTATTTGCTTTCTTTGCTGCCGCAGCACACTGAGCACAGGGTTTCAAAGTATCATCAACGATGACTCCTGGATCCTTTTCCTGGTCAGTGACTCCTAATGTGGAACCTTGCATTACATAGCTATAGTTCAAGTTCCTGTTTCCCACTTGCATCACTTTGCACTTGCTCATGTTAAACATCATCTGCCATTTGGATGCCCAGTCTCATAAGGTTGTCTTTAAATTTTTCACAGTCCTCTTGAGATTTATCTCTGCTTCTCCCTCCTTATCTGCTGTGGCATCCCATCCCGCTATCTGTTGGAGTTCCCCAGGGATCTGTCCTTGGACCCCTTCTCTTCTCTATCTACACCTCTTCTCTAGGCTCACTAATCTCATCTCATGGTTTCCAGTATCATCTTTATGCTGATGACACCCAGCTCTATCTCTCCACACCAGACATCACAGCAGAGACCCAGGCCAAGGTATCGGCCTGCCTATCCGACATTGCTGCCTGGATGTCCAACTGCCACCTGAAGATGAACATGTCCAAGACCGAGCTCCTCGTCTTTCCACCTAAACCCACTTCTCCTCTTCCTCCACTCTCTATCTCGGTTGATGGCACCCTCATCCTCCCCGTCTCTTCTGCCCGCAACCTCGGAGTCATCTTCGACTCCTCCCTCTCCTTCTCTGCGCATATCCAGCAGACTGCCAAAACCTGTCGCTTCTTCCTCTTCAACATCAACAAAATTTGCCCTTTCCTCACTGAGCACACCACCCGAACCCTCGTCCACGCCCTCATTACCTCTCTCCTCGACTACTGCAACCTACTCACTGGCCTCCCACTCAGCCATCTATCCCCTCTTCAATCCGTTTAGAACTCTGCCGCATGTCTTATATTCCACCAAAACCGTTATTCTCATATCACCCCTCTCCTCAGGTCACTCCACTGGCTTCCGATCAGATACCGCATACAATTCAAGCTTCTCCTCCTTACTTACAAATGCACTCACTCTGCTGCTCCTCATTACCTCTCTACCCTCATCTCCCCCTACGTTCCTGCCCGTAACCTCCGCTCACATGACAAATCCCTCTTCTCAGTACCCTTCTCCACCACTGCCAATTCCAGGCTCCGCCCATTTTACCTTGCCTCACCCTACGCCTGGAACTATCTTCCTGAACCCCTACGCCAAGCCCCCTCCCTATCCATCTTCAAATCCTTGCTTAAAACTCACCTCTTCAATGCTGCTTTTGGAACCTAACCTTTTGAACATATAGACTGCCCCAATCTGCCTGACCTATCAGATTGACTGTACACTTGTCTCCTAGATTGTAAGCTCTTTGAGCAGGGACTGTCCTTCCATGTTAAATTGTACAGTGCTGCGTAACCCTAGTAGCGCTTTAGAAATGTTAAGTAGTAGTAGTAGCATCGCTCTATTCAGAGGAGCCATCATTGAAGAAAACGTTAGTGGAGGGAGGGGGAAGACACAAAACTACTGAGGTTGTTTCATAAAGAGGAACTCAGTACTGTTATTTCTGAGGCATTGGTGGTGCTTTTCATTGAGGAGTCGCCTGCTTCGGCATCAGGAGTTCCATCCGTCTCTGTATGTCAGGTGTTCAGCGCTGTGCGCGTCTGGTAGCGTTATACAAATGCTAATAATAATAATAATGATGAGTGGGAATAGAGTTCCTCCTAAAGCCTTCTCGATGCATCCAGACATTGAAGATCTGATTATAGCAGAGTGGATCTCACTGGATGCGGGGTAGAGTGTGAAGAGCCCTGGCTTGCCTCTACTTGTTTCTGGAGGAGAAAGATTACATTTCAGCTACCGAGGGTGGACTCCCTTCTTATGGCAGTGACTTAAGAAGACACTACTGCCACCACTCCTTCTTCATAAAGATGTTGGTGCAGTGTAATGATCCAAAGAATAAATATAGTTATAATAGAAAAACTAGCCTCAGGTGCCCAGTGACTTAAGAAGACCACCTTGCCGTTGGAAGGGGGCATTGCCCTAAATGATCTACAAGATCATTTAGAAGCTAGAAGGCTCACTTTGATGCGGCCTCTTTGGGCCTTCAAGTGACAGTGTGTGGCTTGTTCATGGCTAGAGCATTCCTGAAGTGGCATTAGCAGTCTGCAACACAAGACGGATGACATAACGCCCAGCGGGAAGTGGGATTGGCCTACTTGGTGGATGCTCTATGACATATTATGGGTTATAGCTCACAGTATGACTATGCATAGAGTAGTCTCTATGCTGATGATTCCCAAATCTACCTCTCTACCCCTGAAATCTCAGCCAGCATCCAGACCAATGTCTCAACCTGCCTATCTGATATCGCTGCCTGGATGTCTCAACGACATCTCAAACTTAACATGGCCAAAACCAAGCTTCTCATCTTTCCCCCAAAACCTACCTCTCCTCTCCCCACTTTCTCTATTTCGGTGGATGGCACTCTCATTCTCCCTATCTCATCAGCTCGTAACCTTGGGGTCATCTTCGACTCCTCTCTCTCCTTCTCTGCTCACATTCAGCAGATTGCCAAAACCTGTCATTTCTTTCTCTACAACATCAGTAAAATCCGTCCCTTCATCTCTGAGCACTCTACCAGAACCCTTATCCACACTGTTATCACCTCTCGTCTTGATTATTGTAACCTACTTCTCACCGGCCTCCCTCTTAGCCATCTCTCTCCTTTTCAATCAATCCACAACTCTGCTGCGCGACTCATTTTGTGCCAAAGTCGCTATGCTCATATTATCCCTCTCCTTAAGTCACTTCACTGGCTCCCTATCCGTTTCCGTATTCAGTTCAAACTTCTCCTTTTGACCTGTAAGTGCATCCACTCTGCTGCTCCCCAGTACCTCTCCACTCTTGTCTCCCCCTCCGTCCCCCCTCGAGTACTCCGTTCTGTAGATAAATCTCTCGTATCTGTCCCTTTCTCCTCTACTGCTAGTTCAAGACTCCGTTCCTTTTATCTCGCTGTACCTCACGCCTGGAATAGACTTCCCGAGCCTGTACGTCTAGCCCCGTCTTTGGCCGTTTTCAAGTCCAGACTCAAAACCCACCTCTTTACCACTGCTTTTGACTCCTAACTTACTTGCCCTGTGCTTTATCCTCACCTCTTTATTCCCTTACCCTTAATTGTTCTGTCTGTGTACTGTCTTATCTAGATTGTAAGCTCTTTGAGCAGGGATTGTCTTTATGTATGGTGTACAGCGCTGCGTATGCCTTGTAGCGCTATAGAAGTGATAAATAGTAGTAGTAGTAGTATGTCTTCGGCTGTCATGGCACATCGGCAACTCTGGTTGCGGCAGCGGATGCAGCATCAAAGCCGTTCATAGTTAAACTGCCCTTTCTGGGCAAGTGGCTGTTGGGAGACAACCTCAGTAAGTTGGTGAAAGAACAGAGGGAACTTAAGCCACAGCGATTACTAGAGGATAAGTCGAAAGCCTCTCTGGTCGTCTGTTTTCAGGGGGCTTTTGATTTCTATACAACAGGCAGTACCAGCCTAGTCATTAACAGTATGTTCAGAAGTGCCACTTTCAAGCATGCCAGTCTTCCTTTCATGCAGACAGGAAGTCCTACTCTGTCAACTAGAGTGCCCAGTGCTTCCCGAGCTTTGCAATGACGCAAAGCTGATCCACTCTTCTCTTCCTCCAGTGGGACTCTTATCAGTTAATGTAAGTTAATCAGATTACTTCACTCGGTAGAAAACACAGTTCCAGGGAGCACTTTTAAGACAACTTTAGCATACAGACTAGGAAATCACCAGCACAGAAATTCAACGCAGTTTAAGAAGAAAACCAACAGCACAAAATCAAAACTAGCAATTATAGATTAGTTAATAGGATAGAGAGGCTTAGGACAGCAAGTGAAAGAACAGCGGGGGGGGGGGGGGGGGGGGTTCTACGTTTGTATTAGGGGGGATGGCCACAAGAGTCCAGGTGGTCCCCCCATGAACTTAGTGATATTTTAGGGGTTACATTGTCCAGACTTTTTTTTGTTTGTGAATCGGGTGGTGCAAATTGTATCTTGCATGTTTTTAATTCCCTTAGTATTGTATGGTTTCAGTATGTATATAGCCTGTTTCAGTAACAACTGTTATACTGTATACCGCCTACATTCGGTTGTCGTATTGATTAAGTTGAAGGCTGGGGATGGGGGTAGGTAAAAATTGTTAAAATTTTTATTACAGTTTTTTTTACTTGGTCTTTAATATGGAGGTATTGCATTTGAATCTTTGTACACCTCTATAGTTGGATGTGTTATTTTGACATGTCCTCAGTAAAAATGTTGAAAACTCGAAATATTAAACAATGCAGTTGTTTCTTAAAAAGGTGTTTAGCTTTCTATACCCAGACCTGACCAATTCAACCTGGCCGTGTTTTACCATTCATTGTGCTGGAACTTAGTGGAAGAGTAGCCTAATGGTTAGGCAGTGGGCTGAGAACCTAGGGAACTGGTTTGATTCCTACTGCAGCTCCTTGTGTCCCTGGGCAAGTCACTTAACCCTCCATTGCCCCAGGTACAAGTAAGTACCTGTATATACGATGTAAACCACTTTGAATGTAGTTGCAAAAACCATAGAAAGGAGGTATATCGAGTCCCATTTCCCTGTCCCTATTTGACATTCTACATGGAATGTTGCTAGTGGAGGAGTAGCCTAGTGGTTAGTTCAGTGGGCTTTGATCCTGGGGAACTGAGTTCAATTCCCACTGCAGCTCCTTGTGACTCTGGGCAAGTCACTTAACCCTCCATTGTCCCAGGTACAAATAAGTACCTACATATACCATATAAACTGCTTTGAATGTAGTTGCAAAAACCACAGAAAGGTGGTATATCAAGTCCTATTTCACTTCCCCTATTTGAGATTCTCCATGGAATGTTGCTACTATTTGAGATTCTGTTGCTACTATTTGAGATTCTACATGGAATGTTGCTACTATTGAGGTTCTAGATGGAATGTTGCTACTATTGGAGATTCTACGTGGAATGTTGCTAGTGGAGGAGAAGCCTAGTGGTTAGTGCAGCAGACTTTGATCCTGGGGAACTGGGTTCAGTTCCCACTGCCACTCCTTGTGACCTTGGGCAAGTTACTTAACCCTCCGTTGCCGCCAGGTACAAAAACCTTAGATATGAGAGCACTAGGGACAGAGAAAGTATTTACATAGAATAAATGTAAACTGATTTGGTTGTACCACAGAAAGGCGGTATCTCAAGTAAATGACCCTTTACCCCTTTTACCATACATAACAAAGTAGAAGAAAGACTTTATCTAAGGTTAGTTTAACGAAATAACCTCGACTTTGTTGTTTTTGTTGTTGTTTGTTGCAGGTTTGAGCTGATGCGCATGTGCTGGCAGTACAATCCCAAAATGAGACCGTCCTTCCTGGAAATAATCAACAGCATAAAGGATGAATTGGATCCGGGCTTCAAAGAAGTCTCCTTCTTCTACAGCGAGGAGAACAAGCCGCCAGACACGGAAGAGCTGGACCTGGAGACTGAGAATATGGAGAGCATTCCTTTAGACCCTTCATCCACCCTCCAGCCCTCTGACAAGCACTCAGGACACAAAACTGAAAACGGCCCTGGCATGGTGGTACTCAGGGCCAGCTTTGATGAGAGACAGCTGTATGCACACATGAACGGGGGACGCAAGAACGAAAGGGCCTTGCCCTTACCCCAGTCTTCGGCCTGCTGATCCTCAGAGCCAGAATCACACAGACAACCACGTTTAACTGACATTATTATTATTAAAAGAAAGTCAAAACGCCTACTGTACCTCAGTGGATACTTCAGAACTGCCATTGCTGCACACGGGAGAATCCTCTTTTCAGTTTAAAAACAAACAGGAGCAGACAGAGATGTCATTTTCCCCCCTCCCCATTATGCAAACTGATGATTATTACAGTTTTAAACGAGGGCACTGGTCATTGGGGCGAGAGGTGGATCTTTAAAAACACAGTGTTCGCACATTCACTTTCAAAAGAAAACACAAAAGCAGACCTCTCTGTTTTCCTTTATGCCCCTCCACTGGTGGCTCCTCTCCCTCTTTCTCATTCATAGTGGGAGAGACACAGCATACCTGTGCCCAGGTCGTGCTGTCGGGGTACATCCATCAAGATGTGAAAGAGGACTGGAGGGGCCCTTGCAAGCAGCTGTCTTAACGTGATAGGTTTTGCTTAAAAGAAAATAAGACAGACTGCATTCTTTAATATTTCTTCATCTTTTTAGGAACATGAGTTTAAAAATGCCTTTTTTCCCCTTCTTCTTTAAAAAAAAAAAAAAAAAAAAGGCCATTTGTCCAATATCGTTTTACTGCTGCCAGATTTTGCCAGGAAAAACTGAAAACTTTTCTCTGAAAATTTTATTTTGGTAGATATGGAATTTGAATAAAAATGACCAGCACACTCCCCTGATTTATGCACCACTTTATCCTTGGACGAATCAAGTCACCTCTGCCTTTCAGACATGAGTTTGCTTTTCCTTTTTCTTCCCCCCATCCTCTTTTCCCTAAATTAAACGGCTATGATTTTCTTGATCATGAGGGGAAGGAAAAGCAAAAAAAAAAAAAAAATGTATATATATATATTAATTCTGGTTAAGAAAAAATAAAAATGAAAAAGGCAGTTGTGACCCTTAAAGAAAAGAAAAAAGCACCTCAGAACTTGACGGGGGGGGGGGGGGGGCCTAAAGCATGCCAAACTTTAAAAATTAAAAAAAAAACAAGAAAAATGAAAATGGAAAGGGCTCTTCTGCAGCAGCGTGCAGGATACCAGGGACGTCCTGAGGACGCAAATGGTGCAGTTTCCGCTTTGTGGACGTTCTTGCTCTCTTATTAAAGATTTTTTTTAGAAAGGTCTCAGTTCTATGTCAGACCGGATCATTTGCATACACACCATTTTTTTTGTCACTTTTATAACTTTTTTACAGTTCAGATATCCATCTATAGGTCTGTACAGAAAAGAAAGCTGCTATTTTTTTTTTTGTTCTTTATCTATGTGGATTTAATCTATGATAAAAAAAAAAACCCTCAGGTTTTGCCTTCCCACCATTTCCTCTTTCCTATATCCTTACCCTCTCTGTTACCCAGAATCTCAACAAAAGCTGTCTCTTTCTACCCCCGTGTAGTGCAACTTTGCTCCCTCTCCCTGCACTCTTGGTAAACCAATATGTGTAACATGGTTTGCCATGAACTGTTTAATGCCTTTTTATAAATATACATTTCCTGCTTTCCCAGATTAGTCGTCTTATGACATCTGGACTGTGTACGGTGGGGATGAGCAGGCTAGACGGGGCTCTTTGTGTGCGTGTGTGTGTGTGTGTTCTTGGGGGTGGGGGCTTGGAGAAGAGAGAGACACATGCACACAACCGGTCACACAACTTTGCTGCTTTGTGTCCCTGTTTTCTCCAGCCGCCTACCACCTCCTACCCATCCTGCTCCTCCAGGTCCCACACAGAAGTTAAGTCTGTTACAATGCAAGACGTGAAGCTGCAAACTCAGGTCAGACAGAAAAGCAAAAAGGTTAATATTTAATGCATTCTTGTTCAATGTTCATTTATTCTTTGAGTCTTTCTTCTTGTTTTTGGTTGTGTGACTCATTTAAGGTTCTTTTCTTTTTTTTTGTCTTTTTATTTGGTGGGTACAACAGCAGTTTAGCTGAAGACACCGGACTTTTGAATTAAAAAAAAACAAAACAGAAGTTTGTTTAATCCTTCTGTCCATCCCATGGACAACCCCCTGCATATAATATGAATGGACTACAACCCTCAATTCCAAGGGTCTTAGTGATATGTAGCCATTGAAAGCAATGCAGACTTTGAGTCTTCACAGCATCTCCCTTCCCTCGTCTTTACCTTGATCCCTTCTGGGGTCTTATTCCTAATTTTCCTGCATTGTTTTGCCTAATTTGCATGTTTACTAAGGTCACTAAGCAGTTGGTTTGAGTTTTAGTGTGCATTGACCTCTGATGCACGTTAAAAACAGCCAGCACAGTAAAAGGCCAGTGGTAATTTGAGGACGTGGCGGGATGTTGGAAAAGTATGGGTGGAGATTGGGCGTGGACCGCACATTGCAGTTAGCACACGGTAGGTAGCACATGCTAACTGGGAAATGTGCACATAATTCAGGTTCACCTAATACCAACTCGGGGGGTGGTGGTGGTTGTAGGTTCATCTGTGCTCATAAGCGCCTGAAAAGTAAAGCACGTTAGGGAAACATGACATGACTGTGTGGAAATTGTAGAGGGGAACGCCAGACACACTCGTGAGTTACTGTAGGGTTTAAAGCTCTTTAGTACATACACCTCTCTATTTTGCTAAATGGAGATTTTTTGGGAGGGCTGGATGGGTTGAAAGGAACATGCTGTTTTTTTTTTTATAGCTGCACCTGGTTTCATTAAATTTCATCTTAAGTCTGTTGTTCAGGTGCTGTTTGTGCATTGTGGTGGGGGGGGGGGGGGGAGGAGAGGTACCTTCAGAGCCATTCAAATGAGGGAAAGATTTTAAGAACCTATAAATGCCAGATGTGAAAGAGAGGCTGGCACAAGAGTTGCTGGAAATAAATCTCTGGTTCTGACGGCCCACGGTTGTCACAAGCCGGGCAGGTCCCGTTGTTTTCGACTACATCCGTTGCCTGCAATTTGTTTCCCTAGACGAGCAACAACTGTTAAATATAGTCAGGCGGGGAAAAAAGATCACATTATTGAAACTTTTCTATTGAGCTTTTCTTACTCCCCATATTTTCAAAATGAGGGGGAAAAGCTTTAGTGACCCCAGGACCTAGGTGGCTTAACAGGGCGTGAGGCAGAGAGGCTCACTAGGTGAGGAGACACAAAGCTGTTCCAGAAAATTAAAAAGTGAAATATCGAAAGGGGCAGGGAAGAGGGGTCTTGTGTGTGTAATGTAGTGAGGGAAGATGCAGAACTTTTGCTTAGAAAGCTGAAGAGTCATAAATGTGGTTTATCCAGTTCCCGAACATTCACCTTGAAGTTACCACAGGAGAATGATTGTCCTGGGATGGAACAGTTTAATTTTCTCTTATATTAGTAATATAATTATTTTGAACAAAAAAAAACCATACTGATTTGCTAGTTGTGACTGGAGATTTAAAAACAAAAACATAATCTGTAGTGCTTTATTTTTGTGCTTCTGTAGTTTAGGGACCCTTTTTTTCTGCTCATGTCTGTCTCATAATTATATTTTTCTCTTAAAAAAGAAAAGGCATAAAAAGTTGTGTTAAGAAGGTATTCTATGTAGGATTTTCTTTAATTTATTGTTGTGATGTCAGTTTAAATCACTGTAGAGATTGCCCATCACAAATTGTAAGTAAGGGAAGGGAATTTTTTCGTGTGTGTGGCGGGACAGTTTGGCTGATTTTTCTTCAAGCCTTTATCTACCTCACTCCTATTTTTTTTTATATGTGCATGCATGTATATGTATAGATCTGTGTATATATACACATATATGCTTATATACATATAAAAAAAATACATCTCATATTTCTCAGCAGTTGACAATACCGTTTGAACCTGGTAACCTCATGCATACCACAAACCACAAATACTCAACCTAGAAAGGAGGGGGAAGTGCTTTTGCCAAGGGGTTTCCTTTATAGTAATATTTTATATCCATTTGTTTGTTTTTTTAATTAAACACTTTTTTTTAGGGGGGGGGGGGGAGATTTGCCTGGATAGTAAATTAGGGTTGGGAAAACTGTACTGACTTATACATACTTATTTCAGTAGCCCGGGGAGGGGAAGATGCATGATGGCTGGCATGTCAGGTTAATTGCAGAAACGCATGTTATAGTGTTTTGGTGGGGAGGGTCTTATGTGAAGGAGCTTGTATAGGTCAGGATCCACCATGTTAACCATTGCTTGGATGCTGCTACACCAATTTGAGGATGAGCACTGCAGATCATTGAAATGACAGGCGTAGATGATACCCCCCCCCCCCCCCCGCCCCGCCCATGAAAGCACAGGTCCAAGAAATCTACTTAATGCCTGAATGAAACACGGGATGAAATGCACCGAAAATGAATCACAGATATTTATCCTGCGTCTTTAAATCTTCCTCACTTCTGTTCTTGCACTGTATGGATTTTCCTGACACCAGAGACACACTGTCAAAAAAAGAATTACAGTTCAATTGCTAATCCACCCAAGTCGATGTTCAGGAGCCTCCCCTACCATGAAACAAGTTAGATATGTAGTATAATACACCAGTTCTTCTGGTTCCCTCAGAAAATCCTTTGCACATCACATGCGTTTCTAATATGGGGTACCTTGACTGCCATGAGCACAACTGTGAATACAGCACAACTGTGTCAGTCTTTGTGAGATGAACTCTCGGGTATCCTAACCACAAACCACAGAGCCGATTGGTATGGGAGTGACCTTGGTATAATCACTACCCCCTCCTCTCTTTTGCACATACTGATTTCCATAACTGGAGATCCTCAGATAATTCAGCTGGCTAAGAGGGTTTTATTGAAACTGTCCACGTTTTGCTTTGGTTAATTTTTTTTTGTTGTGTTGTTTTTTGTTTTTTTTTTTTGTAACTATGTAGGAAAAAATAACACTAACTGTGTTAAAGCACTTGTGATAGTCATGTAATTTAGAACAGTAAAGGATGTGTATGTCGTGTTAGCTTTCTTGGACCAAACCACCTTAAGTACAGTGTCCTGTTTCTCAGTCCCATTCCAGCATAATCTACATTGCTGACTGTAGCATGGTCCTTTTTTGCTCTCCCTTTTTAGGTGGGGTAGGGGTTAATTGTGGATGTTTTGGTCATGGATGATGATGGTTCCTTTATAGAATATACACACAGCTTCTAGGAAGTAACAATGACTTTATAGTGGCATTCAGTAAAGTGTGTACCTCTCAGTGTATTCTTCAGGGGCGTAGCCAGACACCCCATTTTGGATGGGCCTGGGCCCAAGGTGGGTGGGTGGGCAGGCAGAAGAACCCGGCCTTTCCCCCATCCCACAGGCGATTCGGTCTCTTCCACCCACCTGTATACCGTACAGTCTCTCAAACAACCTTTGTCAGCAGCGAGACCCGACTAATAACACACTGCTCGCGCTGGCCCGGACAGTCTTCCCTCTCAGGCGGCAGTATGTCAGAGGGGAGGCTGTGGGGCCGGCATGAGCAGTGTGTGTGTTAGTTGCTGCTCAGTGCTGGTGAAGATCCGCTACGCGGGAGGGAGGGTTGTTGGTTGTTTTCGGCTTGGGGATAACCCATCAGTCACAGAGGTGTGCTGCTACTGGGTGGGCCTGGCCCACTCATGGCTACGCCACTGGTGTTCCCATTCCCATGTAGTTTGACAGTTACCTTGCGATACAGTGATAGTTGTGTTATTGAAATGAGTCCCAAATTATCTTGACACTGAATGGAATGTGGAGAAATCCAGAGGAGCCAATGGGGGAACAGCATGAATTGGGCTCCCTTTCCAGTAACAGAAAAGGTGGTTTGGTCAGAGGGAAAGATGGCTATTAACATAAATTGAGACATATCACATTGCTTGGTACATTGATTTTTTTTTCTTTGTTTTTGTGGAATGGTAGAATAGAATTCAAAGACCAGTATAACTTAGAAACTGGAGGGAAAAGCCCATATTTCACCAGGGTGCCACCACCTCCTCACCGTGACACCTCTGTTTTTTAAACTGGTTTCAATTGATGCATGGTTCTGTCAAGACATTTGTTTGCCCTGAGAAACTCCTATTGAGGTAAAGTCCAGTGCACCCCAGTCAATTGGTTTACTCAATGGAACTATGCGAGATCTTTTGAGAACCACTGGGGGGGAGGTATGTAGTGTAATTCCATTTTAACCTAGTTACACACACCATATTTTGCAAAACCCCTGCCCGCACCCCTTCCTTTTAGCTAAATTAACCTATTCATTCCAATAAGTATTTATTTCATTTTGTGGTGTGTATATTTGCATCGACTGTGCATTGACCACTGGGCTAGACAGCTGTGGGACAAAGTTCTAAAGATCTTAAGATGAAAGCACCAGTAGTAGCTGTCAGTGCGAACCAAAACCACCAATCAAAGAAACATGAGGTTGTTGTTTTAAATTAAGTTCCTGTTGGTAACACTGAAGATACAGAACCATGCCGTGGAGTTGAGATATAAAGGGGACTTCCATTAGTGTCTCCATTCAAATGCCTGCCTGGTCATTCTATGTTAAAGCACTTAATTGTTATTCATAAAGTGAGAATGTACCAAAGCCGGTCAGAAACGGAGAAGAGGGATAAAGTCATACCGGGCTTGACCAAATGTTCAGTCTTGGTGTTTTATGAGTATGTTACCATCTGACCTCAGCAATGCTATTATTCTCTGCTCATTCTGTACTTGGTAAAATGTCGGGGGAAACCTGTGGTGTCCCAGTCTGGAAGGTTTAACCTGCCAAGAAAGCTAGTCATACTATCAACGCTTTTGAGTTAGTGCGTCTCTCGGACATGGAAACGGTTCCTGTCAAAAGAGGTTTACAAGTATGGCATGATTTAGCATACTTTTTCTTTTTGATGTCGCATGCATCCTTAAGAGCAACCAAGTTGCATTTTCAATAGGGCTGTAATGTCCAGTAGATTACGGGTAGTCAGATGACAGAGCTCTGGTTTACAAGAACTAATTTAAGGACCCTTTGTACTAAGCATTTCCCCATGGACACAAAACGGGGGAAACTTTACAGTACAGCTGGCCCTGAATAAAATCATTTTGCTTTTTGTAAGTTCATAACATAATTTAATGTATGTGTAGTTAAAAAAAAAAAAAAAAAAAGCTTGAAAAGTATTCTAAAGGCCACTTTCCTTTGTGTATCCGTGTATGTATACACCCACCCACAAAACACGCTAAATTATATGTATGTGCGATTAATTGGGGGGGGGGGGGGGTTAAGGCACTTGTTTACTCTCTAGCTTTACAATATTGCCAAAAAAAGGATCCTTGCTCGTTTGTCATAATTCACCTGAGTTGCGCCCAGGATTCATAAACGGTGATGCAAAAAAAAATTATTATTTTTTATTTTTATTTTTTAAAGGTTGGAGAGGTAATGGTTCTGTATCTGCAGTGTTCTGTTTTCCAGCAACCCTCTGGTTGGGGTAGGATCATTTAAACTGTACACTGCTGTTAACTTAATGGTTTTCAAGAACCTCATTGGCTGCAGAAACAGAACAGGTATTCTGGCTAGCCCCTTCCTAAGGTATTAATGGGTTTTTTTGTTTTGATCTTTTTGAATTAGTAGAAGTAGGGTTGAATGATCTGACTGAATTACTGGGACATTAAACCCCCAGGGCAATTTTGAGCACTGTTTGCATATCTCCTCATTGTTTGAGACTGACAATTTCCTATACAGTTATAATACTTCTGAATATTAACTGTCATAAAAAGTCTGAACATTGAATTGTCCCTTATCTGTGTTTATTCTTTACTTAAATAACAATATTAAGGGTTGTTCTTTTATTTGAGGGGAAAAAATGGGAAGGAACCAAATGAAATGGCAAGGAAAAATAAAACACGCTTTGCTTTGCTTCATCTTGCCCAGTCCCTCCACTCGAGTAGAGAAATCTTTCTGTTTCTTAGCCAGTGAGGTTTGGGGAAGGGGAGGGTGGGAGAGGATTGACCAGAGTTTGTCTACCTCTGGAGAAAAAAAAAAAAACAACGCTAAGAAACTGACGCATTGCTAATAAAAAAAAAAAAAAAATTTAAAAAAATCACTTTTCCAAGTTTTCTTGTTAGAAAAAAAAACCATTTTTAAAAAATACAAAAAAAAGCAGTAATATGGCCAATTTGTTACATACAAAAATGATTTGCTGAGTAAATTATTCATAAAGAAATTCCTGTGTTTATATTAAAATGAATCAGTAGATGATAAAGATTAAAACTGTTTCTGTATATTCTGTTGTAAGAATTTATTCCTGTTACTGCGATTATACTCTGGATTCTTTACATTATGAAAAAAAAGAAGAAACTTTGTCTATTTTGAATGGCTGAAGCTAAGGCAATTTTAGTTTCTCTACTCTGCTTTTTTCTAGTAGTTAAAGTACTACAAGACTTAAGTGAAATAAAAGAGTTCTGTATGCACTTGGTCTGCTGTGACATTTCTTAGTCTCTGCTGCCTCTTTGACTTAAGTAGAGGGTATCTCGTGCGTAGGAACCAACATTCCAAAATACAGATATCCCTCCCTGGATACCAATGAAGGAGTTTGCTCATTACTGGGGATGCTCAGCACCTACAAAGCTGGCTCCTGTGCCCTCAGGAGAAAGCACACCTTGTATTTATTTCAGGAACCCCCAGATTCGAAATATGGGGCCCAAAATTGTGTGCCCAAATTGCATACAATTAAGTAACGAGCCCACAAATAGCAATAATTTGGCACCAATTTTGCTACTGAGAGAAAAACATGTGATTTATACTAAATTGAACCTGCCAATTCCAAATATGAACTCCGAATTTGCCTGACACTTCTAGATTTTAAGTTATACATGCAAAGCTTCTTCACTTATAATATTAATGCATTATATATTGGAAACCTGGAGAGAGGTTCCATAAAGACATTTCTACAATGGAGAACAGATATCAAGGCCGCTGGAATCCCAACATGATGGGGGACTACTGCTGGTTTTTGCAACAGGAAAATATGAGCGGTCACAAACGCAAAAGCAGATGCCTGAAGCACTTTTAACAGCACTGGGCCTTGCTGAAGTAAGACTTTTAAACTGGAATACGAGACCTTTTTGACATTTTGTTGTTCCATTACATTTTCATATACTGTTTACTACGAAAATGTTGATGTAGATCAGGTAATTGTTGGAGTAAAACTCATTCTGTAAAAAATTATTCAATGCTTTCCAAGTGCTTAATTCATTTGGGCAAACGTATGCATAACAAATTTCCTGACGTGTTACAACAATTCTGACTTCGGATTTGGAATATGCACACTGAATTTAGTATAGAATAAATGGTTTTTGCTCAGTAGCACACAAAAATTGCAGTTAATTGGTTCCAATTAGGATTTGCACATGCATCTGGCTGCACACTATTCTGTAAGGCTCTGTGCCTAACTTTTCTACAGTGTTCCTCCAGACCAGCACAGATAACTGGCTTATGCACCTCCACCAGCAAGTGGAGACCAAGAACCATCGACTTCTAAGCTACCTATAAGTACATAAGTATTACCATACTGGGAAAGACCAAAGGTCCATCAAGCTCAGCATCCTGTTTCCAACAGTGGCCAATCCAGGTCACAAATACCCAATAAGTAGCAACATTCCACGTAGAACCCCAAAGAATAGCAAGATTATAGAATTCTAAAGACTAACAAAATTCCATGCAGAATTTCAAATTGTAGCAACATTCCATATGGAACCCCAAAGAGTAGCACAAGCACATAAGTACAAAACTGTTGCCACACTGGGACAGACCAAAGGTCCATCAAGCCCAGCATCCCGTTTCCAACAGTGGCCAATCCAGGTCACAAGTACCCAATAAGTAGCAACATTCCACGTAGAACCCCAAAGAATAGCAAGATTATAGAATTCTAAAGACTAACAAGATTCCATGCAGAATTTCAAATTGTAGCAACATTCCATATGGAACCCCAAAGAGTAGCACAAGCACATAAGTACAAAACTGTTGCCACACTGGGACAGACCAAAGGTCCATCAAGCCCAGCATCCTGTTTCCAACAGTGGCCAATCCAGATCACAAATACCTGGCAAGATCCCCCCAAAAAGTACAAAACATTTTATACTGCTTATCCCAGAAATAGTGGATCTTCCCCAAGTCCATTTAATAACGGTCTATGGA
Organism: Microcaecilia unicolor; assembly: GCF_901765095.1. Lineage (NCBI taxonomy): Eukaryota > Metazoa > Chordata > Amphibia > Gymnophiona > Siphonopidae > Microcaecilia > Microcaecilia unicolor. The sequence goes on along the minus strand of NC_044031.1, from coordinate 755,942,168 downwards.
CTTTTCCTTTAGGAACCTGTCCAAGCCTTTTTTTTTTAACTCCGCTAAGCTAACCACCTTTACCACATTCTCTGGCAACGAATTCCAGAGTTTAATTACACTTTGAGTGAAGAAACATTTTCTCCGATTCATTTTAAATTTACTACATTGTAGCTTCGTTGCATGCCCCATAGTCCTAGTATTTTTGGAAAGCGTGAACAGGCGCTTCACATCTACCCGTTCAACTCCACTCATTATTTTATAGACCTCTATCATATCTCTATCATGGCCTCTGCAGTTCCCCTAGAAGTCTGTCTGTTCTCGGTCTCCAGCAGTTGGAGGTGGTAAACATAGGAGCCAACTTTTCAAAACGACTGGGGTGCTCAACATGGCACACATTCTATAAGGAACCACCTAGTCCTACAAAGCAGGAATGTACATACATGACCTCTTATAGACACACAGAACATGGATTCTCAATAAATACAGAAAAAGTAACCACAAATTAGAAATACAAATATGCAGACAAAAACGGAACTGGAAATCCCAATAAGGCATACCCTGTGATCAGTGGAACGCTGGAGAAAAAGAAACAAATGCATTTTCTCCTGTATTGTGCAAAATATGAGAGAAGACGTACATTCTAATTTCAGCCACAAAAATCACTTTGTATTATTTTTGTTACATTTGTACCCCATGCTTTCCCACTCATGGCACGCTCAATGCGGCTTACATGGGGCAATGGAGGGTTAAGTGACTTGCCCAGAGTCACAAGGTGCTGCCTGTGCCTGAAGTGGGAATCGAACTCAGTTCCCCAGGACCAAAGTCCACCACCCTAACCACTAGGCCACTCCTCCACTGTTGCTACTATTTGAGATTCTACATGGAATGTTGCTATTCCACTAGCAACATTCCATGTAGAAGTCGGCCCTTGCAGATCACCAATGTGGCCGCGCAGGCTTCTGCTTCTGTGAGTCTGACGTCCTGCACATACGTGCAGGACGTCAGACTCACAGAAACAGAAGCCTGTGCAGCCTTCTACATGGAATGTTGCTAGTGGAATAGCAACATTCCATGTAGAATCCTCCAATAGTAGCAACATGCCATTAGAATCTCCAATAGTATCTATTTTATTTTAGTTACATTTGTACCCTGCGCTTTTCCCACTCATGGCAGGCTCAATGCGGCTTACATGGGCAATGGAGGGTTAAGTGACTTGCCCAGAGTCACAAGGAGCTGCCTGTGCCTGAAGTGGGACTCGAACTCAGTTCCCCAGGACCAAAGTCCACCACCCTAACCACTAGGCCACTCCTCCACTATTATGTATTCTTGTGTAGGCATTATATTTTTCAAATTGTTTATGCATTCTAAAGAAAGGAAACACATTTTTCAGCTTATAATAGTTCACAAAAGCAGAGAAGACTAATGCCAATACTAATTCTGCAAATGAAAAATAAATATATATATACACCAAAGCAAATCAAGGATATTAACTTATTTTGCATCTGCAGTAACAATCTAAGCAGGAGGCAGCTTGATCAGTCACTTTTCATCAAACAGCAAAAGAGTGGGTTCACAGAAATATATTTGGCCTCCTAGAAGTTGATTTATACGTTTACAGTTTTTTAAAAAAGAACTGAAGATTGGTCCCACTTTAGCTTCCTCTATCTTCTTCCTTCTCCAGGGTCTCTTGCCCATTTATCATTTCCTGTTTTTCCATTGATTTTTCTTTGTCTTGTTTCTTGTCTGTCTACATCCTTCAGTATTCAGCCCCGTGATCTTTCAGTTCACATCACTTACTTAAACTGTACCTTTTCCACTACTTTCATCATGGTAGGTTAATCTCTCTTACTGAGAAACAATGCCTTCATGTGCCCATAAATAGTAGATTTCTGTTGTTATGGATGATGGTTACATGTTTTAAACTCATTTATTTCAAGCACTTACCGACACGACCAGTCTACTAAAAATGCTGGCTCCTCCTACATCCCAATGGCTTGATTTTTGTGCATTTTGCACATGGACGTTTTTTTGTTTGGAAATGGACCAAAAACAAAACGTCCAAATCACAAAACATTCAAATACAAACGTCCCATAGTATTTTTGAAAAAAACAGATAGACGTTTTTCTTTTCCGAAAATGGCCTTCTGTCCTATTCAGATTTTGGACGTTTTCTTGCAAAACGTCTGAAGTCGGACTTAGACATCATATCGAAAATGCCCCTCCACAACACATCTATGGAAACAGTTCAGTTGTATGTATAGATCCCTCAAGAGGCAACATCTCTCAATTTCAACCTGATCACACACGTGTCTGCTATAAAAAAAAATCACTTCAACAAACAACAGAGCCTGCAACGTTTTCTAAAACCATGTCTGGTGATATGACAAACTAAAATTAAAGTTTTTATGTCACCTCAGTAAGGCCAGCACACAAACATCCACTACAAAACAGCATGCACACACTCGGAACCGTACCATAACAGCATTAACTCCCAGGACTCAAAGAGAATAACTTTATGCATAAAAAGGCAGCACTGTAAATATTACGCTGGGCTCTAAAAGTCCGATACACCATCTAGTGAAAAAAAAACCCCACAAACAGGACCGCAATAAGATCTCTACAAGGACACTATCAGCTAACAGAATACCACCTTAGTCACTCACACAAAACACAGACCCTCAACAAATTTCAAACAAGGGACCATAGATCACTAATAGAGATATGAAAATGAAAAAATGACCTGGAAACCTCAAGAAGTTAGACTTGCATGTACAGTAATACTAGCAGTATTGCACTCAGTCTGCTGCCCCTCACTATCTTTCTACCCTCATCTCCCCTTACGTTCCCGCCCGTAACCTCCGTTCACAGGATAAATCCCTCCTCTCAGTACCCTTCTCCACCACCGCCAACTCCAGGCTCCGCTCATTCTGCCTCGCCTCACCCTATGCTTGGAACAACCTTCCTGAGCCCTTACGCCAAGCCCCCTCCCTGCCCGTCTTCAAGTCTTTGCTTAAAGCCCACCTCTTCAATGCTGCGTTTGGCACCTAACCCTTACTGTTCAGTGAATCCAGACTGCCCCAATTTGACTGCCCCTATCGGACCGACCGTTCACTTGTCTATTAGATTGTAAGCTCTTTGAGCAGGGACTGTCTCTCTTTGTTCAATTGTACAGCGCTGCGTAACCCTAGTGGCGCTCTAGAAATGTTAAGTAGTAGTAGCAGTGGCGTAGCCACAGATGGGCCTGGGTGGGCCAGGGCCCATTCATTTAGGGCTCAGGCCCACCCAACAACAGCACATATTTAGTGCTATCTAATGGGGATCCCAAGCTTCGCCAGCTGAAGACCTCCCCTTGATAGTACTGAGAGCACTGCTTTCCACTTCAGCAATCTAAGCTTCCTAAGCTGCTGATACTGGCCTCATCGCATTGGGGGGGGCGGGGAGAACACTTGGTGCTCACCCACTTCTTGACTAGGCCCTCCCAAAATCTGCTGTCTGGCTACACCCCTGAATACTAGAGAAATACAAACTAAAATGAAAATATCAGAAATGTGCATTTCCAAAAAGTGACACATTCCAATTAATACATTCAGAATAAAATACTTTTTCAACTGTTTTTTTTTTGTCTGGTAATTTTGTCTCTCTTCTCTTTTTCTCTGTTTGTAACTGTTTTTACAGGGTCTTCTGTCCATTTGACATTTCCTCTCCATGTCCACCATCCATCTTCCCTCTGTGTCCCTATACATTTTGTCCAACATTTCCCCTCTGTATTCATTTACTTATCCTTCCCCTCCATGTTCAGCATCTCCCAATGTGTCCGTACTGTGACCTGTCCTGCATTGCCCCTCTGTGTCCCTATCCCCCTCCCATGTTCAACATTGACCCTGTATCTCCCTATCTACCCTCCCTTGTCCAACATTTGCCCTATGTGTCTCTCTCCACTCCCCCTTCATCTCCAGCATTGACTCTGTAAGTCCACCCCCCATCTCCATCATTATCCCTGTTGATCCCTATCTCTTCTCTGTCCATCATTGCCCTTCTGTGTCCCTGTCTCTACATTCCCTCCTATACCCAGGCCAGCATCTCGTCTTTATCTGTTTATACCTCCTCCTGTACCCCTACCCTGGAGCCAGTATCTCTCCGTCTCTTCCCAACCATCACCCCCATGGCCCAGTGTCTCTCCCCCTCTCTTCCATCCAGCATCTTTCCCCCTCTTTTCTCCTCCCCCAGTCCAGTCTCTCTCCCACCTCTCAACACTGGCCCACCATTTATCCTTTCCCGGATCCAGCACCTCTTCCTGTTGTCCTCTTCCCCCCCTCCCCCAACAATCCAGCAGAGCAGCACATTTTCCTTCCCAGGTCCAGCACCTCTTTCTCTACAGTTTGACGCTCCATCTGACTTGTCTTGATCTATGCTGTACAGCAAATCCACACAGGCTGCTTTGGGGCCTTGACTTTCCCAGGGATACATCCCGCCTCATCTGACATAACTTCCTGTTCTCGCAGGGAGGCAGATAGAGTGTCGAACTGCGGGGGGAGAGGGAGAAAAGGGTCTGAATAGCTATAGTGCTACCAGCATTTTATATATGGCTGTGCTGGCATACACACTGGAGCTCCATTCCGAGTTCTTCCATCAGTTTTTGATGACTGCAGGCTGGCAGTTGTCCGAAGCTCTCTGCTGTCAGACTGCTCGAGCACCCACAGAGACGGCACCTATGGTAAGTCTGTACAGTTCCAGACAGGAGCTAGGCCTTTCTGGATGAGGGGGAGGTTCCATCTCCTTCAGTCTCTGGTGAAGTCTATACAATACTCCTAATTAAAAATAAATAAATAAAAGGAAAGTTGCTGACAGGGTTTATTTTTGGCTAGTTTCCCTCTCAGCGCTGAGTTTCTTTGCTGGACTGAGGCAGGAGTCTCCTAGGCCTAGGGGTTGTCAAACTTGAGTGGCCAGGTACCTCCTCCAACAAAGGTACAGGGCAAGGAAGGAGGGCTGCTAGACCACCAGGTTAGGGGAGTTTGATTTGTGGCCCATGGGGCCACCAGGGCTTTTTTGGGGGGGGGGGGGGGGGATGCTGGGGGGGGTTAGGGGGGGCTGGAGACCCACCAGAACTCCAGCCTCCCTGAACTCATAGTGGGGGGGTCTGGAGGTCAGCCGGACCTCCAGCCCCCACGTGTCAGCTTGGGGTGGGGGTTCGGTGGGGGCACTAGGCCACCAGGGCCATGCTGTTTGAAGTTTGGTGGTCCCACGGATCTCCAGCCCCTGTGTTTTACAAAAGCCCAGACGACCTGTCATCCTCCCGCACTTTACCCTATGATCAGAGATAATAGCGCAGATAAATTTGCATGCTATTATCTCTGATCATACGGGCGGTAAAGCCCCATGCAGTTCCAGTGCTGTTTTTAGAGCGCAGCGCTTTCTATCATCTGGGCATTAGTGTGGAACTAATCTTTCTCCTGGTTACCATGCAATTTTGCTATGCAGTGGCCCAGATTGCTTCTTCCTCTGAGATGCATACATAGTAACATAGTAAATGACGACAGATAAAGACCTGTACGGTCCATCCAGTCTGCCCAACAAGATAAACTCATTTTACATGGTATGTGATACTTTATATGTATACCCAAGTTTGATTTGTCCTTGCCATTCTCAGGGCACAGACCGTAGAAGTCTGCCCAGCACTCTTCTTGTACTAAGTTCTGAAGCTAACGTCGAAGCCCCTTAAAATTTACACTCCAGCCCATCCCTATCTATTCAGTCACGATCAGGGTGTAGACCGTAGAAGTCTGCCCAGCTCCCGTTTTGTTTCCAATTACCGGCGTTGCCACCCAATCTCTGCTAAGATTCCACTTGAACCATTCCTTCTAAACAGGATTCCTTTATGTTTATTCCACGCATGTTTGAAGCCCCGGGGTATATGACAGACCTCATAGACCTGCCAACTAGAAACACAACAAAGTCAGCACAAACTATAATAGTGGAAACTATTATAAAGAATAAAATTATAGAACACGTAGACAAACATGGTATAATGGGACAGAGTGAGCTTGGGTTCAGCCAAGGGAAGTCTTGCCTCACCAATTTGCTTTATTTCTTTGAAGGTATGAATGAACATGTGGATAAAGGTGAGATGGATGATGTAGTGTATCTAGATTTTCAGAAAGCTTTTGACAGAGTTCCTCATGAGCGATTCCTGAGAGTTAGTCATGGGATAGGAAGCAATGTTCTGGTGTCGATTAGGAATTGGTTATTGGACAGAAAACAGAGGGTAGTAGAGTTAAATGGTCATTTCTTTCAATGGAGGAGAGTGAACAGTGGAGTGCCACGGGGATCTGTACTGGGACTGATATTTAACATATTTATAAATGATTTGGACATCGGAACGACAAATGAGGTGATTAAATTTGCAGATGATAACTAAACTATTCAAGGCTGGTAAAACATGTGCAGAGTGAGAAATATTATTTTTGTTACATTTGTACCCCGCGGTTTTCCCACTCATGGCAGGCTCAATGCGGCTTACATGGGGCAATGGAGGGTTAAGTGACTTGCCCAGAGTCACAAGGAGCTGCCTGAAGTGGGAATCGAACTCAGTTCCCCAGGACCAAAGTCCACCACCCTAACCACTAGGCCACTCCTCCATGAGGAAGACCTTAGGAAATTGGAAGACTGGGCATCCAAATGGCAGATGAAACTTAATGTGGACAAATGCAAGGTGATGCACATTGGAAAGAATAATCCGAATCACCTGATGCTAGGGTCCACCTTAGTAAATAGAGCTCTAGGTTTGATCTCAGGCTTTCCTGGCTGTAGGAGTCTCTCTGGAGTAGGTGTGTTGATAGGCTTTTGCTGAAGAATTTCAGCAGGCCATGCCAGTTCCACTATTACACGTTGTTTGGGTGGAAAGAACGTCAGATGTCCATTAACCATGAAGCAGCTCAATCAGGCGTCCTTTTTCAAAGGTACGCTAGCGTTTTTAGTGCACGCAAAATGCTAGAGACGCCCATAGGAATATATGGGTGTGTCTAGCGTTTAGCACATGCTGAAAATGCTAGCACGCCTTTGCAAAAAGGAGCCCTCAATGTGCAAATCCAAGGGAAGATGTACCGGGCATCTATGTAGCCCGATGTTGAGCATGATCTAATCTCCTCCTTCCCCCCCTCCTTTAGAAGAAGAGCACTCAGTTTAAGAATGATGGCACTAACATAGTTTAAGTTTAGGGAAGGGGTGACATGGGAGGGGGGGGTTGAGGCAGGGTTTCAGGTAGAGGCAGGACTTACTCTTGGATGTTTCTTGCTGGGAGGGGGAAGGGGAAAGAGACAGCAGGTCCTTTACTCTTCAAAGGGGCTTGTGGGGGAGGGAGGCCTTGCTCAGACCTTCCAGCCCCTTTACCCAGAATGCTGGTTAGAACATAAGAGTAGCTATACTGGGTCAGACTAATTGTCCATCTAGCCCAGTATCCTAGGGTTACCATATTTTGTCCTCTCAAAAAGAGGACACGTCCCGCCCCTGCCCCGCCCACACATGGCCCCTTTTGCATCCTTGCCCCGCCCCCTGTCACATATTCCCCTCCCCTCCCCTTACTTACAGTGGTGGAAATAAGTATTTGATCCCTTGCTGATTTTGTAAGTTTGCCCACTGACAAAGACATGAGCAGCCCATAATTGAAGGGTAGGTTATTAGTAACAGTGAGAGATAGCACATCACAAATTAAATCCGGAAAATCACATTGTGGAAAGTATATGAATTTATTTGCATTCTGCAGAGGGAAATAAGTATTTAATCCCTCTGGCAAACAAGACCTAATACTTGGTGGCAAAACCCTTGTTGGCAAGCACAGCGGTCAGACGTCTTCTGTAGTTGATGATGAGGTTTGCACACATGTCAGGAGGAATTTGGTCACTCCTCTTTGCAGATCATCTCTAAATCATTAAGAGTTCTGGGCTGTCGCTTGGCAACTCGCAGCTTCAGCTCCCTCCATAAGTTTTCAATGGGATTAAGGTCTGGTGACTGGCTAGGCCACTCCATGACCCTAATGTGCTTCTTCCTGAGCCACTCCTTTGTTGCCTTGGCTGTATGTTTTGGGTCATTGTCGTGCTGGAAGACCCAGCCACGACCCATTTTTAAGGCCCTGGCGGAGGGAAGGAGGTTGTCACTCAGAATTGTACGGTACATGGCCCCATCCATTCTCCCACTGATGCGGTGAAGTAGTCCTGTGCCCTTAGCAGAGAAACACCCCCAAAACATAACATTTCCACCTCCATGCTTGACAGTGGGGACGGTGTTCTTTGGGTCACCAACAGTTGTCTCCTTCTCGCCCAGCGTCTTACTGATGGTTTTGTAGCCCATTCCAGCCTTGTGCAGGTGTATGATCTTGTCCCTGACATCCTTAGACAGCTCCTTGCTCTTGGCCATTTTGTAGAGGTTAGAGTCTGACTGATTCACTGAGTCTGTGGACAGGTGTCTTTCATACAGGTGACCATTGCCGACAGCTGTCTGTCATGCAGGTAACGAGTTGATTTGGAGCATCTACCTGGTCTGTAGGGGCCAGATCTCTTACTGGTTGGTGGGGGATCAAATACTTATTTCCCTCTGCAGAATGCAAATAAATTCATATACTTTCCACAATGTGATTTTCCGGATTTAATTTGTGATGTGCTATCTCTCACTGTTACCAATAACCTACCCTTCAATTATGGGCTGCTCATGTCTTTGTCAGTGGGCAAACTTACAAAATCAGCAAGGGATCAAATACTTATTTCCACCACTGTACTATCTTCTGCCCTGGTGGTCTAGTGACCTCTTCGGGGCAGGAAAGAGTCCCCTCTTTCCTGCCCGGAGCGCTGCCCTTGCCCTGCATCCTTTTGCTGTGACGGTCTCTGGATTCAAAATGGCCACCGAGAGTTGAAGTCCCCGGTCTCACCTGCCTGCCTCTTCGGCTCCGGGCCCCCTGCATTCGAAGCGGCAGTCACAGATCGCCTCCGTTTGGGCCTTCCCTCCCTGGGTCCCGCCCTCACGGAAACTGGAAGTTACATCAGATGAGGGCGGGGCACAAGGAGGGAAGGCCAGAAGAGAGGCGATCTGCAACTGCTGCTTCGAATGCAGGGGGCCTGGAGCTGTGGAGGCAGGCAGGTGAGACCGGGGACTGCAGCGTCGGGGGAGAGGGCGGAGGCGGGGCAGCTTTGCCCCGGGCCTGGCCTAGTGTCTCGGCGGCCCTGTACCCCGCCCCTATGTCTCTGGAACAGGTTTGTTCTTATATTAACATGATTAAGTTCCTAATTAGCAAGGAGTTGTATTTGCAGATAGTTGCGCTGCAGAGTCAAATCTGCTCCTCTGCTCTTCCTTCCTGAGTTGCAGCTCCTGTTTCAAATTGTTTGTTCCGCAGAGGAAAGGTTAAATCTATGCTACAGGGGAATTCTATGCAAAATTCTTCACTGTGCAGTTGCACAAAATTCCTCAAGTAGCAGCAGGATAGGGATAGATCATGAGTTGTTCGTGCAGAACTAAGTGTAAGCCCATAATTAATATTTTTGCTTTATTCTTCTCTATGTTATGAGAATTAGAACGCCTAATTGTAGTGGATTTGAACTGAATAATTGTTGGGGGGTTTTTCATTGCTTAGTACTAGGTGTCCTATGATATGCTTATTTGATTCAGTTTTTCTGTGTAAGTTTTGCTTAATTTATATCACACATTATCCCAAACAAACTCGGGTTCAATGTGGTTTACAATTGAAAATACTGTGAGACAAAATAATAGAATTCAGTTATACAGTGACGATCCTAGCCGGCATGACACCCGGGGCGGAGCGCCGATGCGCCCCCCCCCCCCCGGCAAAATGACCCCCCCCCCCCGGGTGCAAGCCGCTGGAGGGGGGGGTGCCACGGTGCGCGCCTGTCAGCTGACTTCGCTGCAGCTCCCTCTGCCCCGGAACAGGTTACTTCCTGTTAGGGGCAGAGGGAGCTGCAGTGAAGTCAGCGAACTCAGCTGACAGGCGCGCGCCGCGGCACCCCCCCCAGCGGCGTGTACCCGGGGCAGACCGCCCCCACCGCCCCCCCCCCCCTTGGTACGCCACTGCAGTTATATCATGGGAGCAAATAGATGGATATGTCTGAAACATTTAACTAAGTTGAGATTAGCCTATATACCCAACTGGGCATTTAAAAGTTTGTCCTTTAATGATACCACATATTCAGAAATCATTGCAAAAGTAAACAACAACTTCTACAGAGTACATTCAAAGTTTAAATTTTATTTCCTTATTTCCATCTTCCAAAATTCCAGACAACAGATGTACAGATCTGGAGGACCCAAAGCACTCCAAAACAAGTAAATCAGAAACAACACAGTTAATACCTAATTGTTCAACCACTCTTAGGAATCATCTTTGGGTTTAAAAAGCAAACGTGCATGTAAGGTCTGGATAAACAAATTAAAACAAAGTTTAAAGTAAATGCCCATATGTAATACATGGTAGCAATAATGAAACAACGATGGAATATTCACATAGCAGTCAGACAGAGCCAACATTTATTTTCCACCGAACATAATTAACTTTGTATAAACTTGGTGGTTAATAACGTGCTGAACTGGACGTTAGCACATTTAGACTGACTCGACTTCTGCATGAAGGTAGCTTTGCCCTCATTATTCAATATCTGTCTTTTAAATAATAGTAATAAAAATATCAAGTGCATTTTTTAATAATATACCTCTGCAATCCACAAAACAAAAGGAGCAAGTTCCCACATGCCATCTTTTTCTTTTGATGTAAGCACAGAAAAAAAAAAAAAGATTTAAAATGCTCCCAGGTTTCAACCTAATTCATATTTAATGTGGGGATGTGAGTTCACACTAGGACTAGTTTAAAAATCTCCCTTCTGGAACTGGCTCACTTGAGAGCGCTATACATAGCTATTTGATAGCGGGGACATAAAATGAAAGATCAGTGCCAAACAGATGTAGAGAAGGAAAGTAAGAAGACAAGAGGAGAGAGAAGAAATGGAAAGGCCAGCCTGGAAAAGAATTTATAAGGCCGACTCATGGAACATAGAAAAAAGACTGGGACCAGCCAAATTTCCAAACATAGTAGATGACGGCAGAAAAAGACCTGCACGGTCCATCCAGTCTGCCCAACAAGATAACTCATATGTGCTACTTTTTGTGTATACCCTACTTGGATTTGTACCTGTGCTCTTCAGAAAAAAAACATTATATTTATTTAATACTTGTACGGACTGAGATGTACCTGCTTTGTAAAATGTATATTTTTTCTATTTTTATTTTGCAAAGTACAGGAGAAAATGCTTTTCTGTTTCTTTTTGCCAGTATTGCACTGTTTATAGAGTCTGGTTTTCTTGGTCAGAGAGGAGGGGGTCTCTATTTTAACTTTTGTTGTTGTTGTTGTTTTTTTTGTGGCTCCCTATTCTGTATTAGATTGGTAGGATGGAATGTTGTCACAATTTGGGTTTCTGCCAGGTGCTTGTGAACTGGGTTGGCCACTGTTGGAAACAGGATACTGGGCTAGATGGACCATTGGTCTGACCCAGTATGGCTAATCTTATGTTATATAGATGAGGGTCTGTCCATGTTCTGCATGTGTGACTGAGGTGAAGGATTCTGCCAGCATGTAGCATCTGTGTAGGAATGTGTAACAATGCAGCTTGTTCCAGTTTCCCAACAGTAGGTATATTGGTGCTCCAGAACCCAGTGTAATATATATAGCACTGTCTTTTCAAAGGTGGATTAGTGCTGTTATGGGGTGGTAAGTTTTGTGTTCTAGGGCAGTGTTTCCCAAGTTGGTCCTGAAGTACCCTCTTGCCAGTCAGGTTTTCAGGATATCCACATTAAATATGCATGACATTAATTTGCATATACTGCCTCCATTACATGCAAATCTTTTTCATGCAGATTCATTGTGGATAGCCTGAAAACCTGACTGGCAAAGTGTCTAGCCCTGTTTGAAAGTAGGCTCAGCCACTCTGGGGCGAGGACCGCCTTTGGTGGCCCTTGTCACCTAAAATAAAAATGCTGAAGACTAGTGTTTGAATTTGGTTAGTACTGTTTCGGTACTGTGGTTGGAGTGGAATCCTGATTGTGATTCGTGTAATATTGAGGATTTGTTTAGGTAGTCAGTAAGTTGGTTGGTTACCATCAGTGCCGTAGCGAGGGCGGCTGACACCCGGGGCGGTTCGCTGCTGCGCACCCCCCCCTTGGCGTGCACACGCACCCCCCCCCCGGAGCGCATTCTTACTAAAGGAGGTGGGCAGGAGGGCCGCTCCGCCCCGAGTGCACGTCGCTAGGAGCTGCGTCGGCTCTGCTGGTTCCCTGCTCTCTCTGCCCCAGAACAGGAAGTGCACCCGCCCCACCGCCCCTCCCCCCTTCCTACGTCACTGGTTACCATGCTTTCCAGTAGTTTGACAACCAGAGGGATAGATGCTACCGGGCACTAATTGGTAATATCATCTGCTTTTTTCTTTGAATCTTTAGGTATTGGGGTGAGTAGTATATTGCCTTTGTCCTTAGGGAAGAGTCCATGTTGTAGCAAGTAGTTTAGGTGAGATGTGAGGTCTGATATGAGGGGCAGATTTTTTTTTAGGTTGTTGGGACATATGTTCAGTTTACAGTGGGATTTGGCGAACCTGTTAATCACTTGGGTGACGGTTTCAGCGTTGAGGAGTGCGAAGTTTGTCCAGATTCGGTCTGCTGGGTCTGCTTTTTAGCTCCTAGCCACTACTCAATTGCCCTCCCCTTGTCCCTTCCTTCCTTCTCACCCATTACTTCCCTCACCCGTAACTGTCTTGTTGTATTATTTAGATTGTAAGCTCTTTTGAGCAGGGACTGTCTCTTTCTATCAGGTGTTCAGCGCTGCGTGTGTGCGTCTGGTAGCGCTATACAAATGCTAATAATAATAATACTCACCTAGGAATGGGTCCAGACAGTCAGTGAATTTTTCGATGTGTCACTGGTGTTCTGTGGTAGCGTACTGCGTAGATTTACAATTTTCTCGTTAAAGTATTTAGCAAGTTTGTCAGTCAATGGGGTTTCTTCTATCCTGGTGGGCCTCGGCCCTCATCCTCCGCATTGCTGGGAAAAGCATGGTCTTCAAGCTGGAATTTGATATCACTTTCTTTCGTGACAGGTTATGTTGCTTTTGCATGGAATGCCCTCCCGCGGGAGGTGGTGGAGATGACAATGGTAATGGAATTCAAACGTGCGTGGGATAAACGCAAAGGAATCCTGTTTAGAAGGAATGGTTCCACGGAATCTTAGCGGAGATTGGGTGGCGATGCCGGTAATTGGGAAACAAAATGGGAGCTGGGCAGACTTGTATGGTCTGTGCCCTGATCGTGACTGGATAAGGGATGGGCTGGAGTGTAAATTTTAAGGGGCTTTGACGTTAGCTTCAGAACTTAGTACAAGAACAGTACTGGGTAGACTTCTACGGTCTGTGCCCTGAGAAAGGCAAAGACAAATCAAACTCGGATATACATATAAAGTATCACATACAATGTAAAATGAGTTTATCATGTTGGGCAGACTGGATGGACCGTAAAGGTCTTTATCTGCCGTCATTTACTATGTTACTATGTATGTTACTATAAGTAAGGCCCCAATGGGAAACCTCAGGAACCTGCTGGCCTTCCTCTGTTAGCCAAGTTATAAACTCATTCCTTGGAAGAGGTGGAAGGGTGCTCATTGCTGGGAAATTCTGTTTTGGGCTGCAGTGAGGTCAGTATGACCCAGCAGCTTGTGGGAAATGGGATCTATTGAGATCCCAGCACAAAACGTCCAAAGACGTCAGTATTACAATGTCTTAGCAGGACGGTGCTCTGTACTGTATGTCTGTTACATAGAGAGACCTGATTTTATTGCACAAGGTGAGAACAAATGCAAGATGTTCAGCACCCTGCTGCTGCAATGCAAAACTTATTAAATGTTGCAGTTCAGGGCTTGGTGGGGAGGGAGAGGTCAGCGGCAGATCAGGGCATGGGAGTATAGCCAGCCCCTTACTAGGGGCCAAGTAGGCACAGAGGTTCCTGAAAATAATTTTATATGGGTGCCTGTTGCTTTAAGCAGGGAGAAAATATTGGAAAACAGCAGGATAGTACATCAAAAGTAAAGTAAAGGGTCGTGGAGGACAGCGGGAGACAGAGCTTGTGGCCTACACTGGAGCCAGTTAAAAGAGGCAAAAGGTGAGAAGGCAAAATAGTATTTTGAAGTTAAACACCTTTATTAGGTAACTCCACCCCCTCCCAAATAAGTTATTTACAGCCCTTTTTTTGCAACAACAAAAAAAAAAAACCATCCAAAATCTGAATAGGAAAGAAGGTCATTTTCAAAAAAGAAAAGCGCCAGAGGGTGCTGGTGAATGGAATTCGCTCGGAGGAGGGAAAGGTAAGTAGTGGAGTGCCTCAAGGATCGGTGCTGGGGCCGATTCTGTTCAATATATTTGTGAGTGACACTGCCGAAGGGTTGGAAGGTAAAGTTTGCCTATTTGCGGATGATACTAAGATTTGTAACACAGTGGACACCCCGGAGGGAGTGGAAAACATGAAAAAGGATCTGAAAAAGCTAGAAGAATGGTCTAAGGTTTGGCAATTAAAATTCAATGCGAAGAATGCAAAGTGATGCACTTAGGGAGTAGAAATCCACGGGAGGCGTATGTGTTAGGCGGTGAGAGTCTGATTGGTACGGACGGGGAGAGGGATCTTGGGGTGATAGTATCTGAGGATCTGAAGGCGATGAAACAGTGTGACAAGGCGGTGGCCGTAGCTAGAAGGTTACTAGGCTGTATAGAGAGAGGTGTGACCAGCAGAAGAAAAGAGGTGTTGATGCCCCTGTACAAGTCGTTGGTGAGGCCCCACCTGGAGTATTGTGTTCAGTTTTGGAGGCTGTATCTTGCTAAGGATGTAAAAAAATGGAAGCGGTGCAAAGAAAAGCTACGAGGATGGTATGGGATTTGCGTTACAAGACGTACGAGGAGAGACTTGCGGACCTGAACATGTATACCCTGGAGGAAAGGAGGAACAGGGGTGATATGATACAGACGTTCAAATATTTGAAAGGTATTAATCCGCAAACAAACCTTTTCCAGAGATGGGAAGGCGGTAGAACGAGAGGGCATGAAATGAGATTGAAGGGGGGCAGACTCAAGAAAAATGTCAGGAAGTATTTTTTCACGGAGAGAGTAGTGGATGCTTGGAATGCCCTCCCGCGGGAGGTGGTGGAGATGAAAACGGTAACGGAATTCAAACATGCGTGGGATAAACATGTAATGGTATCAGTTTATTACTGAAATATGTAGCATGTTTGCTGGATTATATATACACCAATGTATTTGTGTATCTTTTGAAGATATATGTTTGTGCAGCTTTTAGAGAATAGTTTCATTTCAAGCCTCTCTCTCTCCATTCCTTTTTCTGGGAGCTTCTGAGAGCAGGAATAAGTTAACTACAAACACTTAACAAACACAAAAGAGCTTCCTCTGCCCTCCCACCTAACAAAAGATGGACTAAGGTGGACACCTGAATAAAACAAAGAAACTCAGGGGAACCATAAACAGGACATTTGCTTGTCAAAGGTATACCTGCCCCTCCCATCAGCTTCCAGACATGTGCAGAAAGGAAGGACTTGTAATGTGTATCTGCCCCAGAGACTGAACAGGACATCAAAAGACATTTGCCAGCAAAGTCCAGACTGTAAGTCTCGTGATGTCATAACACATGAGACCAACTCAGGGGTCGTGTGCAGACATGAGACTACATTAACCATAATGCCTTGCAAAATATCCAAGACATGCACACACCATGCTTCTCTGCTAACATTATAAAAGGCCTGGAAACAGCCCAGCTCTCCCTCTTGGGACCTGCCTCTCTTGAAACCTGCTCCTCTTGGGACCTGCCTCCTCTGCAAACCTGCCTCTCTTGGAAACTGCTGCTCTCTTTGGGGTCCGCTGATGCCTTGCTCCTAAAACATGTGCTTACCTAATGCTGTTTATACTGTGTAACAAGGACTTGTAAGTAACATAACTTTTGATCTACCTGCTACTTTGTTCTATTTTTATGCACAGATTACCTGTAAAGATTCCTCTTAAAACCTACCTCTCGTGTGCAATTGTATATTAAATCAATCTTTTTGAAGCTAAAAATACGGTCTCTTTGTGTTCTGAGTATATTGAAGCTATATATATATTTAATTTATTTAATTTATTGCAATTATCACCTTTGGTGATTGGTGGAGAAATTAATATCCTAAAACTTATAAATACAGCGCTTGCTCTTAAATTATAAACAGTAGCGAGTTGCTCTCGAGCTATTTTCCCCAAAATAAATCATTTCTTCCAACATATTAATTGCTGGAGAAGTGGGTAGAATTTCTTGTAACAAACATAAAGGAATCCTGTGCAGAAGAAAGGGATCCTCAGGAGCTTAGCCTAGAATGGGTGGCAGAGCTGGTGGTTGGGAGGAGGGGCTAGTGTGGGCAGACATATACGGTCTGTGCTGGGGCTGGTGGTTGGGAGGCGGGACTAGTGCTGGGCAGACTTATAAGGTCTGTGCCAGAGCTGGTGGTTGGGAGGCGGGGTTGGTGGTTGGGAGGCGGGGATAGGGCTGGCCAGACTTATACGGTCTGTGCACTGAAGAAGACAGTACAAATAAAAAAGTAGCACATATGAATTTATCTTCTTGGGCAGACTGGATGGACCGTGCAGGTCTTTTTCTGCCGTCATCTACTATGTTACTATGTTTATCTTTTGTTTTTCAAAAATACAAGGTTTTCTGATTTGGACGTTTTGTTTTTTGTTTCTTTTTTCAAACAAAAAACGTCCAAGTGCAAAAAGCACAAAATCAAACCATTGGGATGTAGGAGGAGCCAGCATTTTTAGTAGACTGACCCCCCTGACATCCCAGGAAAGCAATTAGGGCACCCTAGGGGGCACTGCAGTGGACTTCATAAAATGCTCCAAGGCAGTGGCGTTCCTAGGGGGGCTGACACCCGGGGCGGATCACCGATGCGCAGCGCCCCCCCCCCCCCCGGAACAGCGCGACGCCCCCCCCCCAGCGAAAGAACCCCCGATCCCCCACGGCAAAAGAAACCCCCCCGGGTGCACGCCGCCGGGGGGGGGGGTGCCACCCGCCTGCTGGCTCTTCATTTTCATGCTCCCTCTGCCCCGGAACAGGAAGTAACCTGTTCCGGGGCAAAGGGAGCATGAAAACGAAGAGCCGACAGGCGCGCGGCACCCCCCCTAGCGGCGTGCACCCGGGGCAGACTGCTCCCACCGCCCCCCCCCCCTTGGTACGCCACTGCTCCCTGGTACACATCTCACCATTGGTCCTTTATCTTGTCTGCTGAGCCCCCCAAAGCCCACTACCCCCAACTGTACACTACTACCATAGCTCTTACTGGTGAAGGGGGCACCTGTATGTGGGTACAGTGGGTTTCTGGTGAGTTTTGGCGGGTTCACAGTTTCCTCCACAAGTGTAACAGGCAGGGGGAAGGTATGGGCCTGGGTCCACCTGTCTGCAGTGCACTGCACCCACCACTAGACTACTCAGGGACCTGCATGCTGTTCTAATAGACCTGAGTATAACATCTGAGGTTGCCATAGAAGCTGGCAAGTAATGTTTTTAATCATATTTTTGGGGGGTGAGAGGGAATTAATGACCACTGGGGGAGTAAGTCACTCCTGATTCCCTCCAGTGGTCATCTGGTCATTTAGGGCAACTTTTTGTGCCTTATTCATTATAAAAACAGGTCTAGCTCAAAACGTCTTAGTGTTAGTTTTGGACGGTTTTGTTCTCTTCCATTATGGCTCAAAAATGTCTAAGTGTTAGGAACGCCCAAATCCCACCCTTAACACGCCCCCTTGTGATTTGAACGCAGTTCTGACGTACTTCATAGAAAAACATCTACAAATTGGTTTTGAATTCCCTTGTAGATGTATTATCTCTTTAAGTTCAACTAATTATGTTTTTTTTAACCTGGGAAATTACTGGAATTTATAAATAGTAAGGAATAAGTTGTGATTATTTTTTTTATTACATTTGTACCCCGCGCTTTCCCACTCATGGCAGGCTCAATGCGGCTTACATGGGGCAATGGAGGGTTAAGTGACTTGCCCAGAGTCACAAGGAGCTGCCTGTGCCTGAAGTGGGAATCGAACTCAGTTCCTCAGGACCAAAGTCCACCACCCTAACCACTAGGCCACTCCTCCACTGTTGCTACTATTTGAGATTCTACATGGAATGTTGCTATTCCACTAGCGAAGTCGGCCCTTGCAGATCACCAATGTGGCCGCGCAGGCTTCTGCTTCTGTGAGTCTGACGTCCTGCACGTATGTGCAGGACGTCAGACTCAGAGAAACAGAAGCCTGCGCAGCCTCTACATGGAATGTTGCTAGTGGAATAGCAACATTCCATGTAGAATCTCCAATAGTAGCAACAGAACCTCAAATAGTAGCAACATTCCATGTAGAATCTCCAATAGTAGCAACATTCCATGTAGAATCTCCAATAGTATCTATTTTTTTTTTGTTACATTTGTACCCCGCGCTTTCCCACTCATGGCAGGCTCAATGCGGCTTACATGGGACAATGGAGGGTTAAGTGACTTGCCCAGAGTCACAAGGAGCTGCCTGTGCCTGAAGTGGGAATCGAACTCAGTTCCTCAGGACCAAAGTCCACCACCCTAACCACTAGGCCACTCCTCCACTCCATTATCCTTGAAAGTTACACTACTTGGCTGTGTATCCTTGTATTTCTTCTGCTCTAATTAGTTATTACGTGTAAAGTTGCTTGACTGACTAATTTTCCTAGTACTTGGATCATTATATTGTGGACAAAGATATTATTAATATTTTCTTCTTATTTTCTTTTTCCTATATGATTATGTAACCTTAGGGTTTTGCTGATTTGCTCATGTTTGTGTAAGTGCATACATGTAAATGAAAAATTCATTTAAAAAAAAATTGGTTTTGAAAATACCAATTTCGATGTTCTTGTGAGAAAAGAGAAATGTCCAAATGCAGATTTATGTCACTTTTTGGACGCTTTTCTCTTTTGAAAATGAGCCCAAAAGTATAAGCTGTTCTTCAAAGCGCTCTCCTTCACATGGCTCTTCCTTATTCTCCATTCTAAGAAGGTTCTTAGATTCGCTCCTTCCTTCTCTGCAGTTCCTCTTACAAAAAGCTAGAACCTGACCTTCAGATGTATTATAGCTGCTTGAATTAAGTGGCAACAGTGCATTAATATTGTATTCTAGACAACCAGTGGCGTCTAGACAGAAGTGTTTGGGGTGGTAATGGGGTGCAAGATAGGTATAGAACAGGGCAAGCCAAAGTAATATTTCTGAGCATCAGGCTGCCATGTAACAGCCCCCTCCTCTCCCCTCTAAATTAACTATAAAATAGATTGTAAGAAGTTGTCCAAGGTCTTCAGTGCATAATGCCCCCCCCCCCTCCAGGC
Source organism: Microcaecilia unicolor (assembly GCF_901765095.1). NCBI lineage: Eukaryota > Metazoa > Chordata > Amphibia > Gymnophiona > Siphonopidae > Microcaecilia > Microcaecilia unicolor. The sequence goes on along the minus strand of NC_044031.1, from coordinate 755,922,729 downwards.
CAAATTCGGCACACAGTATAATTATCATTATAATTATTTTAAAAGCAACATTCAAATTCTTCTGTGTGGGGGGAGTGAAGTCTGAATTCTGTAACGCATGGGAAACAACCTCAGCATCAACCTGAACCCTCCAGTTCTATAACACAGGAGTAAAGACATTTCTCATTACGATGCAACTATACAAAAGCAAATATTCAAACTGCGGCGTCACCTCAAGAACAGCAGCAACGCTCTGCTTCCACTTCCAGACATTTTGTGAAGTAAGGGAAGACCCCGAAAAATTACTAAGAGTCTACATAAGCAAACAATACTACTGCTTAGCATTTTTATAGTGCTATGTCTGTGCTGTACACATCAGGGGCGTAGCTACGTGGGGGCATGGGCCCCCGTAGATTTAGCCCTGGCCCCCTCGCCGCCGACCCTCCCCCGCCGCCGTCGGGTGCCTTTGCTGGTGGGGGTCCCCGGCCCCCGCCGGCCGAGGTCCTCTTCTCCGGCGCGGCCGCGTTGCTGGTCTGCGGGGGCGGGCTTCTGTTTCTGTGAGTCTGACATCCTGCACGTCAGACTCACAGAAACAGAAGCCTGCCCTTGCAGATCAGCAATGTGGACGTGCCAGACAAGAGGACTACGGCTGGCGGGGGTTGGGGACCCCCACCAGCAAAGGTACCTGACGGCGGGGGAGGGTTGGCGGCTGCGGGAAGAGGGGGTCAAAAGGGTTGGCGCTGGGGGGGGGGTCAAAGGTGGTGGTGGTGGTGGCGGGGAGGTCAAAAATGGCGGGGGGGGGGGGATGGGTTAAAAATGGCACCGGGGGGGCTAAAATGTGCCCCCTCACCTCGGGCTCTGGACCCCCCTCCTGCCAAAGTCTGGCTACGCCCCTGGTACACATTACACTTTCTCTGTCCGTAGAGGGCTCACAATCTAAATTTTGGTTCCTGGGGCAATGGAGGGTTAAGTGACTTGTCCAAGGTCACAAGGAGCTGCAGTGGGACTTGAACCCAGTTCCCCAGAATCAAAGTCCACTGCACTAACCATTAGGCCACTCCCTATATTATATCAACTGCACCTATGAAAAGGCAGCACTGCCAAGAGCACTAATACACATCAGTGTTGCCAGGTGGGCGGTTTTACCGCCCAATTGGGCGGTTTTCCGTGACCCGCCGCGGGAAATTTTTGCCCGCGGCGGGTTGCGGTTTTTTGGGCGTTTTTTCGGCCGCGGGGGCGGGGTTAATGACATTTTGGGCGGGGTTAGTGACGTTTTGGGCGGGGCCGATGACGGGGGAGGCGGGGGCGGGGGTTGATGACGGCGGGGGCGGGGGTTGATGACGGCGGGGGTGGGGGTGTCAGGGGCGGGGTTTGAGTTTGGGCGGGTTTTGGGCTGGATTTAGGCTGGTTTGGGTGGGAAAAAATTTTTCCACCTGGCAACCCTGATACACATCCTGTTGGGGAAAATGCAACAAACCAGATTGCTACCACTCCCTTCATGGAAACTACATACTAGCTGACTGCAGGTGAAAATGTGACCCACACTTTGGGCTGTGCCCCCTCCCCCCCCCCCTTCAAGGTCTGGCTACACGCCTAGTTATTGTGCAGCAAATACAGGGCAGGGCTGCTTTTCCCATGTACAGAAGCAGCCACCAAAAGTCCTTTGCAAATGAGCTGACTGGTTTTTAAATGAGGCCTTTAGCGATTCCATGCAATGTTCAGAGAAACGGCACACGGACCCCCCCCCCCCCCCTTGCCCTAATAACTAAAACCTAGTGACAGCTCTGAGCTGTCCCACATGCACAGAGCTCTTCCCTGCTTCCTGAAGTGTACAAATCCGTAGCACACTCTGCTACTCATCAACCGAGCAATGGACTCTGCTCTCTACCTGCCCAGCTCTTTCAGGTGCAGGCACAAAGCCGCCCCGTGAGTTCTTTTAATATTCTGCCCCAGATCTCTGCCCCTTTTTGGCATTAGTAGTTCAGTATACATAGCAACGAAGTTAAATAATTGTACGTCACTTTTATTCGAACATCATGCTTCGTCTTTCACGCGTCTTTCCCCGCTGATTTGTTGTTCACACACTTTCTGCATGTGTGCAGTGGCGTAGCCACAGGTGGGCACACGTTTAGCAGTAGCTGGTGGTGGGGATCCCAAGCTCGGCCAGCTGAAGACTGCCCCCTGATAGCAACAAAAACGTTACTCTCCACGATACTGGCACCTGCGTATGCTCAGTTTTCAGCACATACCTGCTGCAGACTGCCAAGGTGGAAAGAAGCATTTTCCCGCCAACTGTGATTTTTGTTTTTGGTGGTGGTTGTGGGGGGTGGGGGGGGGGGGAGAAGACTTGGTGCCCACCCACTTCTTGCCTAGGCCCACCCAAAATCTGTTGTCTGGCTATGCTCCTGATTTGTGGTGCCTATTGACTGGGCATGCGCACAAGAGCTGGGGCCTACCCACCAGGACCTTTTCTCCCTCTTGAACGTCCGATGCTCAACACGAACTGTGTGCATATAATTTGGATGCCACAGATCTATGGATCCTGCAGCTTCCTTTCAGCTATAACAAAAAAAAGCTGCTCTGTAAGATCTGGGAATCTCTGAAACATGGGTTTAAAGCCTGTGACTGCCAGATAATGTACAGTGCGCCAGTGATGGCGATGCAAATTATATGCGCACATGTAGCGCATTGGTTGGTAATTCCGACTCGGTGTTACAGCGCTGGAGTTCTGTACATCATGCCCCTGAGAGCCAACCATGGTCCCCTTGCTGAAAAGTGCAGTGGCCAGAGATCTGGCTCCAAAGACAATTATCTTCCCTCCTGGGTGGGGTATTTATAATCCCTTAGTTCCCCTCCAAAGGGATGGCTTCTACTGCAGTTGCTGGGTAGAAAGGTCAGCCCTAGTTCTATCTAAAAATTGCAAGACCTTTACCAGTCAAAAGTTCACTCTCCCGTTCCTGATAAAGACCAAAAGCTCATACACAGCACTCTAACAAATGCGATAGATAGCAGTGCTCAGCTGTCTCTGACAGAACCCTTAGATCACATGTAACACGATACTGATCTATCGACAATAAGCAACTGCTTGAAATTAAAGATAGTCAGTTCACCAAAATGTTCTTGATGTAGACTAATTTAAATCTTGATCTCGATTTGATCAGAGGGGGAGAAAAAGTCTCACAATATCACAAGCGCTTACATCTGGACTTCTTTGTCAACCCAACATTTGGGTGGCCCACTCGTCTCTGACAGGCAGGATCTGAATGCCCTCTACATATCCAAACAGAGAAATAAATAGCTGCAAAAGTTTACAGTTGTCTTGAGACAAATTTGCTATGAAAAGAACATGATAACAGGCATCCCTGATTCTATGCACTAAGATAACAATTGACATGCTTTTTGACATCACTCATGGCTCTGAAATGTGCCGGGCCCCCCTGAATTCAAATCATAGCGCCTCACCTCGACCTTGCTCCTTGTGAAAGAAGCGCAGCAGTGGCAGTCTGCAGATCGCCTCCCTTCGGGCCTTCCGGGCGGGACACAGGGAGGGAAGGCCCGAAAGGAGGTGATCTGCAGACTGCCGTTGCTGCTCTTCTTTCACACGGAGCGAGGTCGAGGTGAGGCGCTATGATTTGAATTCAGGGGGGCCCGGCCCGCTGGAGGACGGAGGGGGGCAGGTGGAGGGGACTGTGGCCCCGGCCAAGGGAATTTTGTCCCCCCTGCCCCCCCTCTCGGCAGCCCCACAGCACCGTTAGAAACAGAGTTATCGTTTTAATACATGGTTAAGTCATTATTATAAATATGTGATTCCATGATCTACTATTTAACATTTCTAAAGGGCTACTAGGGTTACGCAGTGCTGTACAATTTAACATAGAAGGACAGTCCCTGCTCAAAGGAGCTTACAATCTAAAGGACAAATGTACAGTCAGTCAAGGGGCAGTCGAATTGGGGCGGTCTAGATATCATGAAAGGTAAAAGGGTTAGGTGCCGAAAGCAACATTGAAGAGGTGGGCTTTGAGCAGGGATTTGAAGATGGGTAGGGAGGGGGCTTGGCGTAAGGGCTCAGGAAGTTGATTCTAAGCATAGATCTGTACTCCTCTCCCCCACAGGGAAGTGTTTCTGCCTCCCTAGTAATAGGTGGTCTTAATACTTTCATCAGCTCAGTTCTTAAAACCTTTTCGTTAGCTGGCTCCATGTTTTCCCCAAACTAACTGACCCAGTTAGTGAGCGGCTCAGGTGTCACTTACTGCTGTGGACCAGATATCGAGCAGAATGTACGCAACTTCTGTGACTAAACTTTTACCGTGACACCAAGACTTGGTTCACTCTAGTCCCTAAAGAACTACTTGACCACCAACTGTTCAAGAAGACCTTAAAAACATTCTTATTCTACTGGCAACTCCCATATTTAACCTCTCTCTTTAGTTGACTGTGCAGGGTTATTCGGTTATTCGCTGGGTGCTATGCCCCTTAGGTTCCCCCTGTGTAATCCCATGTTCCTTCCCCTCCTGTCATAATCCGTAACTGTGCCGTCTCTGTCCTGTATTGTTTCCTTATGAATTAATGTAAGCCACATTGCACCTGCTCTTGTGGGAAAATGTGGGGTACAAATGCACCAAAATAAATAAATAAAGGAGAAAAAACCTATTCAGTTCAGTGTGGACAGATAACTTGCAGTCTCTTTGCCCTGCAGTGTCCAGGGCAAAGATTTCTCTGGAAAATGAACATTCCAGAAAGGGGGGCCCAAGACAATTTGTTACCCACAGAAAATGAGCTGCTGCCCCAGCTCCTCTGCCACTGCCTCCCGCCCTTGCCCAAAATGACCTTTTCTATACTTTTCCAAATGAAGGTGGCAGTGGCAGCGACTCCCAAAAGCTTCCCTGCCACTGGTCCGGCTCCTCCTCTCTACTGCGGCGCCCTGCCTCTCTGATGTCATTTCCTGTTTCCTCGGAGGTGGGTGCCCACAGTAGAGAGAAGGGGCCAGGACAGGTGGCAGGGCAGCCTACGGGAGTTGCTGCCACTCGCCTTCTTTTCACAGTTTCATATGTATTGCCATACTGGGAAAGACCAAAGGTCCATCGAGCCCAGCATCCTGTTTCCAACAGTGGCCAATCCAGGTCACAAATACCCGGCAAGATCACAAAAATGTACAAAACATTTTATACTGCTTATACCAGAAATAGTGGATTTTCCCCAAGTCCATTTAATAACGGTCTATGGACTTTCCCTTTAGGAAGCCATCCAAACCTTTTTAAAACTCTGCTAAGCTAACCGCCTTTACCACATTCTCTGGTAATGATTCCAGAGTTTAATTACACGTTGAGTGAAGAAACATTGTCTCCAATTCGTTTTAAATTTACTACATTGTAGCTTCATCGCATGCCCCCTAGTCCTAGTATTTTTGGAAAGCGTAAACAGACGCTTCACATCTACCTGTTCAACTCCACTCATTATTTTATAGACCTCTATCATATCTCCCCTCAGCTGCCTTTTCTCCAAGCTGAAGAGTCCTAGCCGCTTTAGCCTTTCCTCATAGGGAAATCGTCCCATCCCCTTTATCATTTTTGTCGCTCTTCTCTGCACCTTTTCTAATTCCACTATATCTTTTTTGAGATGCGGCGACCAGAATTGAACACAATATTCGAGGTGCGGTCGCACCATGGAGCAAAGGCATTATAACATCCTCATTTTTGTTTTCCATTCCTTTCCTAATAATACCTAACATTCTATTTGCTTTCTTAGCCGCAGCAGCACACTGAGCAGAAGGTTTAAACGTATCATCAACGACGACACCTAGATCCCTTTCTTGGTCTGTGACTCCTAACCTTATCAATGGTTTATAAATTCCAGGATTAATTAACTTGCATGTTATCTGGCATATCACTTATGAACCATGTCTTTACTTATCCGAATAGTGCAAGCTGTGGGGTCCTTTTACTAAGGTGCACTGGAAAATGACTTGCGCTAGTGCAGGTGTGGGTTTTGGATGCGCACAGTCCATTTTTCACCGCTCCTGCAAATAAGCCCTTTTAAAAGTTTTTGCTGAAAAAATGGACGTGCGGCAAAATGAAAATTGTCGTGCGTCCCATTTTGAGTCTGAGACCTTACCGCCAGCCATTGACCTAGCTGTAAATTCTCACGTTGTAACCGGGCGCTAATGACCTACGCACGCCAGAAAATACGAAATACTTTTTGGACACACATAGTGGACGCTCGCCAAAAATGAAATTACCGCAAGGGCCACGAGGTAGCCGTACAATAACTCCATTTTGGATACGTGCTGGGCGCGCGTGGACGCTTACGTGGCTTAGTGAAAGGGCCCCCTGTATCTTCTCTTGTTTGTCTGTGCTTTAAATATTGACTGTATTGGATTGTTGTACACTTATTCTTGTCTACTTGATCTCAATTGTTAGCCACATTGAACTCGAGTATAACTTGGGATAATGTGGAGTATAAGGTGGTGGAAATGAAAACGGTAACAGAATTCAAACATGCGTGGGATAAACATAAAGGAATCCTGTTCAGAAGGAATGGATCCTCAGGAGCATAGCTGAGATTGGGTGGCAGAGCCGGTGGTGGGAGGCGGGACTGGTGGTTGGGAGGCGGGGATAGTGCTGGGCAGACTTATGTGGTCTGTGCCAGAACCAGTGGTGGGAGGCGGGGCTTGTGGTTGGGAGGCGGGGATAGTGCTGGGCAGACTTATACGGTCTGTGCCCTGAAGAGGACAGGTACAAATCAAGGTAGGGTATACACAAAAAGTAGCACATATGAGTTTATCTTGTAGGGCAGACTGGATGGACCGTGCAGGTCTTTTACTGCTGTCATCTACTATGTTACTATGAGGCTCATTTTCAAAGCACTTAGCCTCCCAAAGTTCCATAGAAACCTATGGAACTTAGCCTCCCAAAGTGCTTTGAAAATATGCCTCTATGTTAATTGTCTTAAATAAATGAATAAATGTTCTGAAACTTATCTAGTGCACTTTTACAGTCTCTTCTCTTACAGCTTGAAACATTGAGAACCTTTTTCCCTATTTAATAGGTCCTGCTGATCAAAACTTAAGTCAGTTGTATGATTCTAACTGCTGTGCAGCTGCACCAGCACCACCGAGGCCTCGCATGGTACGGCTACCTACTGATGAATGCTGGTGGCCAAATACACTTTCCTGAAAGTACTGCCCACGGGATTTCTCCCATGCTGAACATTCCTGCTTCCCTACGTGGCAAACACGTGTTCGCTCAGTCAGCTGAGGGTTGGGATATGCACTTCTATATGCAGACTAATGAGACAGATGTAAAAATAATGGGCTCTGTTTATCCATAGAACTATGGGCAAAACTCGATGAACCAGCAGTGATCTAAACAAGACAAGAATAACCTCAGAGACACGTCATTGGTACTGAGTTAACTTAACTGCATTGGTGTTTCAGTGATCATATCCTGATATAAGGCTATGATTGGGATTATGTCTTGGCTTCTCTTTTTTTGTTACGTACAGCTCCTTTTGCAAAAGATCAATTTTTGTTTCAATTGTGTTCATGTTCTATTGACCCGACGCCTGCCTTAGAGAAAGAGAAGTGTAAGGCCACTTAACATCTCTCGGCGTCCTTTCCTTCTTACAGCAAGTTAATACTTGTCGGCACGCTGTTTGTCAGTTCCTTTGCGTGCATGCGCATTGCCAACTTCGTTTTTAACTTCACAGAGTAAATACTTTGTTGGCAATTTCCGCCAAAGTCGCTATGCTCACATTAGCCCTCTCCTTAAGTCACTTCACCGGCTCCCTATCCGTTTCCACATTCAATTCAAGCCTCTCTTATTGACCTATAAGTGCATTCACTCTGCCGCTCCCCAGCACCTCTCCACTCTCGTCTCTCCCTACACCCCCCCCCCAGGTACTCCGTTCTGTAGATAAATCTCTCTCTTATCTGTCCCCTTCTACTCTACTGCTAATTCCAGGCGCCGTTCCTTTTATCTTGCTGCACCTCATGCCTGGAATAGACTTCCCGAGCCTGTACGTCTAGCCCCGTCTTTGGACATTTTCAAGTCCATACTTAAAGCCCACCTCTTTACCACTGCTGCTCACTTGCTCTGTCCTTTTATCCTCACCTCTTTATTCCCTTACCCCTAATTGTTCTGTCTGTCTGCTTGTCTTATCTAGATTGTAAGCTCTTTGAGCAGGGACTGTCTTTCTGTGTATGGTGTACAGCGCTGCGTATGCCTTGTAGTGCTATAGAAATTATAAGTAGTAAGTAGTAATATCATTTGTGACCCCTGAAGTAGGCGTTTTATCAAGCCGAAACACGGAGTGTGCCGGGTCCTTTATTCAAGCAATCAATAAAGCATAGTCCAAGTGCTATCTCCCGAGTTGGTTTTGTCTGTTGGTCAGCCTCTACTCCTGTTGGTTTGACTCCTATATAGCGACTGATATACAAAAACACCCAAACTAGGTGTAGGGAATATAGATGTACAAAGTTATATAGAGGGGAATTATCGATATGACTTCTCAGTCAGACTTTGTTTTGCACTAAACGTCCCAAATCTGAATAGCAAATGTTGGTGTTGGTGCCCCTTTACAAGTCGTTGGTGAGGCCCCATTTGGAGTATTGTGTTCAGTTTTGGAGGCCGTATCTTGCTAAAGACGTAAAAAGATTGGAAGCGGTGCAAAGAAAAGCTACGAAAATGGTATGGGATTTGCGTTGCAAACCGTATGAGAGACTTGCTGACCTGAACATGTATACCTTGGAGGAAAGGAGAAACAGGGGTGACATGATACAGACGTTCAAATATTTGAAAGCTATTAATCTACAAACGAACCTCTTCCGGAGACGGAAAGGTGGTAGAACTAGAGGACGTGAATTGAGGTTGAAGGGGGGCAGACTCAGGAGTAATGTCAGGAAGTATTTTTTTCCATGGAAAGGGTAATAGATATGTAGAATGCCCTCCCGCGGGAGGTGGTGGAGATGAAAATGGTAATGAATTCAAACATGCGTGGGATAAACACACAGCAATCCTGTTTAGAAGGAATGGATCTACGGAATCTTAGCGGAGATTGGGTGGCGATGCCGGTAATTGGAGAGTAAAGTCAATGCTGGGCGGACTTCTACGGTCTGCGCCCTGATCGTGGCTGAATAGATATGGATGGGCTGGAGTGTAAATATTAAGGGGTTTCAGAACTTTTAGTACAAGAACAGTGCTGAGCAGACTTCTATGGTCTGTGCCCTGAGAATGGCAAGGACAAATCAAACTCGGGTATACATATAAAGTATCACATACCATGTAAAATGAGTTTATCTTGTTGGACAGACTGGATGGACTGTACAGGTCTTTATCTGCTGTCATTTACTATGCTACAATGTTACTCTTTGGAGTTCTACATGGAATGTTGCTACTAATTGGGATTCCGGAATCGTGTAACTCTTTAGGATTCCAGAATCTTCAGAACATTTAGTACAGGAACAGTGCTGAGCAGACTTCTACGGTCTGTGCCCTGAGAAAGGCAAGGACAAATCAAACTCAGGTATACAAATAAATTATTGCATACCATGTAAAATGATTTTATCTTGTTGGGTAGACTGGGTGGACTGTTCAGGTCTTTATCTGCTGTCATTTACTATGTTACTATGTAACCATTTTTGAAAAAAAAAAAATGAAAATCCATTTCGAACAAGAATTTGTGCTTCATGCATCTATTTTTTTAGGCCATTAAAAAAAAAGGGGGACAAGTTAAAAATGCACAAAATCAAGCCATTGAGATGTAGTATGGGACCAGCATTCTTAGTAGACTGGTCCCCCAGACATTCCAGGAGAGCAATGGGGCACCCTAGAGGGGCACTGCTGTGGATTCATATAAATGCTCCCAGGTACACATCTCCCTGTTGCTCCCTTATTTTGTCTGCTGTGCCCCCTAAAACCCACCACCCCCAACTGTTCACCACTACAATAGCCCTTATGGGTGAAGGGGGCACCTATATGTGAGTACAGTAGGGTTTGGGTGAGTTTTGGTTCACTGGTTCCACCACAAGTGTAACAGGTAGGAGCAAGTATGGGCCTGGGTCTACCTGTCTACGGTGCCCTGCACCCACCGCTACACTATTCCAGGGACCTGCATGCTGCTCTAATGGACCTGGCTGTAACATCTGAAGCTGTCATAGTGTTGCAGGAATTGAGATAGGAATTTGTGATGCTTCAGGAGTCAGACAGCACACACCAGTATGAGAGAAAAATCTTCTTTATTTGCCAGCAAACAAAGCAAGACATCAGTTCTAGCTCTCTTCTCTTTCTCTCAGCTCTTTTTGTGTCATGTGGCTTCTGTCTCAGCTGCTTCTCTTCTGCTGTCTCTCCTGTTGTCTTCCAGCTTTCTTCCTTTCTTCTGAGCTCCTTCTGACGTAAACTGCTTCTGCTCCTACTTAAATACAGTTCTATCCAGCCTAGCCTAGCCTAGCCCAGCCCCCTTACTCTCCAATTGGTTAAGGAATAGATTGGTCACTTTGCCTCAACCAATCATTACTTTTGAAATATCAGTTACATAGGTTTGGTATTCCTCAAACTGACCTCTAACCTGGGGCCCCTTAAGCCAGACATTTGGTCTCCAGAACTCTTATATTTTCCGTATGATTAATGTCTCATCTTATAGCTTAAATTGCTTACTGGACTCTGGCATTCATTAAAGGGGTCAAAAGTCAATCTTACTTAATAGCATACGTATCAGGTTATCACTTTCAAGACCATTTCTACATTTTACCTATAATTAATCAAGGAGAAGAGAGCTGACTAGCCCTGACCTCGTTCACCTATCAGCTTATACATTGAACCAGCCAGAACTATGGCTAAGTCAAACCACATGTTGGCCTCTTCACTGCAGTCCTTGCTTAGAAAATACAGCAGAGAGTAACATTAGATTTAAAAAGGTATTCTACATTTAACTACACAGAATCAGTATTTCTTATAAGACATATTCTAAATATCAAAAACTTGTAAATACTAATCTATTGCCTCTCTCTCTCTAAATAGTATTTTCTATCTAAGCATTTTAAACTACAATATATCTGGCTCATGCCAGAGCTTACAAAGGCTACTCAGCATGCCTAATAATATACAGCTGTTGAGCTAGCTTTCATTATTCACAAGGGTGAAAGAAATTCCTGTCTCTGACCTTTCTAACCCAGCCCGGCAAACGTAAATAACCTAAACCAGATGACATTCCTTCACTTTAGTTGCCAGGTAAAAAGCTAGAATTCAAACTTCAAGCTTTTAATATCATTTCTTATATATATAATTATGCCATGGCTGCCTCATTCCCCCCTTTGAGACTAAAATCAGCTTATGCAGAGATAAGTCTCACAACTCAAACTCTGGAGATTATAGTGATCCTAACTAGGAATAGACTTATGAACCACCATTACCCTACTTGTTAAGGTCCGACGGCATACTGCCGAAGCACATGAGGCCAGGAAACAAAACAACAACCCTGCTAAAACTAAGACTATTAGGGAAATGAACAAGGGACGTATCCAGGAGGTCAATGACCACCACCAGGAGGTAAGGTCTAATCCTCCTCGGTAATCCTCCACATTAAGGCTGGCCAACTGTAGGACTTTATCCATGGCATGCCTAACTACATGCGTCCTATTTATGACAATAGTACAGCACTCTGAAGAATTTAGCACTGTGCAGAGACCACCCTGAGCTGCAAAGAGATAGTCAAGGCCCATACGATTATACCTAGAAACTATACTTAATTCATTAATTTGATCCTGCAATGCATTGACTACCACGTTCAGCTCATGAACTAAAACATGGAGTAGGGATTGAAGTCTCCGGGTAGCCATACCTAGTTCAGTAATACCCGCTACCGGGCCTCCAATTGGAATCCAGGCCGTGGCAGAAAGGGCTACAAGTCTCTTTTTAGTCAGAGGATAAGTAGAATTAATATACTGGAGGGCTAATTCAATCGCCTCATCCTCTGTGGCAACGGAGGAGGGTAAGGACAAAGCCTCTCGCTTAGAGCGGTGCGGGGATAGTGGCTTAAGAGGAATAACTTTAGGAAAATAATTCAAGGTTACCAATACACAAAAATCATATGTGGAGGGAAGAATCATGTGGAGGACATTATCACAGAGCCAGTAATGACCAAGGAGAGGGTGAGGAAAGTTCCCAATAAATGTTGGCTCAGGCTGGACAGGGTACTTAGGGTGCCCATAATGCGAGCCCCTATCCCAGGGGGAACGAAGACGAAATGGAGACTTTGCACACCATAGGCGCCAATCCCCAATTGTGACAGGCTGCTCATTTGTTAGTAACTCTTCATACCCCGGGGACTTATGAAAGTAGAAAATAAGCTTGGACACTATAGTCTTCTCAGTGGTACGCTTAGGAGCCAGATAATCACCTGGGTCATAATCTACAGGTATGGTAGCAGGGCACATAGGAGTACCTGGAGAAACTACCCACACAGATTCTCCTTTTTCTGGGAGAACATTAGTATAGTTACAGGGAATGGGAAGAACAGTTGAGATGCTTCTTGTTAAACAAAACACTCCAGAGGCTGGATAGGGAGACGTAAAAACTGGCCTTAGAGAAGAGTCAGAGGGGGAAGTAGCATTATAAAAGGACCACCAAGTATAATCCTGGCTCCAAGGACCTGAACTCGAAAAGTAGGGAGGTATAAGAGCTGGGAGTTGCACAGGGACAGGAACAGCTGGGACATCTGTGGTATAAGGAGAAAATCGGGAACACACAATACAAGGGGAAGTAATCTTTGCCTGGCTAATTAGTTCCTGGACAGAGTGTAACCAAAGGTTGGAGCGAGTTGGGGTATTAGGAACAAGGAGGCAAGGAGTAGAAAACAACAAAAGCATCCAAACTACTAACATTTTCTTTCTTCCTAATCTAAAACAAATACAGCAAACTAATTAGGCAATAATATTTCAACAGTCTGTGCTAATCACAGATTATTCTCATATAGTGTTCTCAGTCTTTGAGTTCTTATACCAGTTGGGATAGACCCTCAACTGATAAGGATCAAGCTCTCAAATTCCAAGGAAGCCAGAATCTGGGCAAGAAAGAGTCTCAGTGTGAAGCCGAAGTTCAGCCGCTCCTGCAGTATGCAGTTGACCCTTCTTTTCAGCTAGTAGATTCTTTGGTTCGGGTCAGGCGCAACTTCAATGGCTCCGCTGGATCACTTTCTGCTCTCCACTGTCTAGGCTCCGTCTGATCCGTGCTGGGCTCAGTCTGGTCAGCAGACTTAATTCGAGACCAATGGACCCATGGAGTTATCCCTGCGACCTTCACAGCTGCAGGGGTAGAAAGCAAAACAGTAAAAGGTCCTTTCCACCGGGGCCCCAAAGGCTGGAGCTTCCAATCTTTCACCCAAACTCTATCCCCTGGCAGGAAGGAATGTACCTGAGCCTGGAAGGGGACAGGGTTTATTTCTCTCACATAAGACTGAAGCTCAGAAATTATCTTTCCCAAGAGGGCTACCTGCTCCTGCACCTGGGCAGACCCTAAAATCCCTATGTCTCCCTTAATTCCCTGTAAAATGGCTGGGGGCTTCCCATACACAATTTCAAAGGGAGAGAGGGCTGTTCCTTTAGTTGGGGTGCATCGGAGGCGAAAGAGGGCTAGTGGCAATGCCTGTGGCCATTTCAATTGGGTTTCCTGACAAATCTTTGCTAGGCTATTTTTCAAGGTTCTGTTTGCCCGCTCAACCTGCCCTGAACTCTGGGGACGGTAGGCACAATGCAATTTCCAGGTAATGCGCAATGCGCGGGACAGGGCCTGAAGTGTAGCTTCAACAAAGGCGGGACCATTATCTGAACCTATGGCAAGGGGCAGTCCATACCTGGGGATGACATCCCTAAGGAGGGCTCGAGCTACTTCTGTGGCTTTCTCAGTAACTGTAGGATATGCTTCCACCCACCCAGAAAAGGTACAGACCATAACTAAGAGGTATCGGAGCCTACCGCTCCTGGGCATTTCTGTGAAGTCTATAACTAGGGACTCAAAGGGTGTTAGTCCTCTAGACTGAACTCCTGGTGGAATACGGGGTCCCTGACGGGCATTATTCTGGGCACAGAGAGTACATCGGGCAGAGGCAGTGGCAACCAGACTATCCAATCCTTCCAGCACCACTACTCGATTGAGTAGGCGGGCTAGTGCTGTTTTCCCTAAGTGTGATAGGTCATGAGCTTGAGACACTACAGGCCAAGCTAGGTGGCGTGGCACCAGAACTCTGGTATCAGGGAGATGTAACCAGCCATCAGGTCTCCTTACTGCACCTTCTTCTTGAGCCCATTTCTCTTCCGTTTGGGTATACATAGGTGTCCATTCTTGCAATCGGATTTGGAACAGGGGAGTCACAGTACTTGCTAGGGGTCCTCGAGCAGCTTCTTTGGCCACCCGATCAGCATGGCGGTTCCCTCGGGCCACTGGAGTATCTATTCTTTGGTGTCCCCTGCAATGAATGACAGCTACCTTCTTAGGGGCCCACACAGCCTCTAGCAGCTGAAGTATTTCGGGTCCATACTTAACAGGTTGGCCTGCAGCATTTATGAGTCCCTTTTCCTTATACAAAGCTCCATGAGCATGTAGGGTTGTGAAGGCATACTTGGAATCAGTATAAATGTTGGTTACCAGTCCTGCTGCTAACTCCAGAGCTCGTATGAGGGCCACAAGTTCTGCTTTCTGGGCTGAAGTTCCTTGGGGCAGGGCTCTTGCTTCTATCACCTTGTCCTCTGTCACCACAGCATAGCCTGCCAGTCGCTTGGAGTTCTCCACATAACTGCTTCCATCTGTAAAATAAATTACATCTGGGTCCCTCCACGGAACATCTTTAAGATCTGGTCGACTGGAATACACTTCATCCATGGTTTGGATACAGTCATGATCTGGTGGTCCCTCAGATGCTGGCAAAAGAGTAGCAGGATTAAATGTAGCCACTGTTTCCAGGTGTATCCGTGGATTCTCACACAAGCTGGCTTGGTACTTAACCATACGGTTATTTGTAAACCAGTGGTTGCCCTTATACTCCATGAGGGTAAGAACTGCATGGGGGACTTTAACAACCAGTTCTTGCCCCAAGGTCAACTTATCAGCTTCCTGGACCAGTAAGGCTGTTGCTGCAATGGCCCTCATGCAGGCTGGCCATCCTTTAGCCACTCCATCCAGCTGTTTAGACAGGTATGCAACAGGCCTCTGCCAGGATCCCATCATCTGGGTCAGCACACCCAGAGCAACCCCCTGTCGCTCATGGACATACAGTGAGAAAGGTTTCTCCACATCAGGAAGGCCTAACGCAGGGGCTTGGAGTAGGGCTTTCTTTATGGCAATGAAGGATTGTTGAGCAGTAGGTCCCCATTCAAATGGTTCCTTTTCACCCCCCTTTGTGGCTTGGTAAAGGGGTTTCGCCATCAATGCAAAATTTGGAATCCAAATTCTGCAGAATCCAGCTGCTCCCAGGAATTCCCTAACTTCTCTTCTGGACTTGGGTTGGGGAATTGCAGCAACTGCTTGCTTCCTACTAACATCCAGTCTCCTACTTCCCTGGGAAATACAAAAGCCCAGATACTTCACTTCTGACTGACAAAGTTGGGCCTTTGAGCGTGAGACCTTATAGCCTGCATCCAAGAGTAGCTCCAGCAATTCTCTAGTAGCCTCAAAACACTCTTCCTGGGTCACTGCTGCAATCAGGAGGTCATCTACATACTGGAGTAAAACTCGCCTGGAAGGCTCAGATTTAAAAGTCTTAAGGTCTTGTCCTAGGGCAGTCCCAAAAATGGTGGGGGAATTCTTGAACCCCTGTGGCAGGCGGGTCCATGTATACTGAAGCTTCCTTCCTGTTACTGGGTTTTCCCATTGAAAGGCAAAAAGCAATTGACTAGCGGGGGCCACCCGAATACAAAAGAAGGCATCTTTTAGGTCTAGTGTTGTGAAATGGGTAGCTCCAGAAGGTATCAATCCTAACAGGACATATGGATTAGGCACTACAGGGTGTAATGAGATAGTGGATTTGTTAACCACTCGTAAGTCTTGGACTGGCCGGTAGTCCTCAGTCCCTGGCTTCTGAACTGGCAATAGTGGCGTATTCCATGGAGACTGACAAGGACGAATAATTCCATGGGATAACAAACGATTCAAATGTGCTTGAATCCCTTCCAGAGCCTTTCTGGGAATTGGGTATTGGCGAAGATGGATTGGCCGGGCATTTGGAAGTAAGTCTACATGTACAGGAGGAATATTTCGGGCCAACCCTGGGGGATTATCTTCTGCCCATACCCCACTGACCTGAAAGCTGTCTGCCAGGGGTAGGTCAACTTGGCCCTGCGACTGATGCAGCCGCCATTCTTCTTCAAGAGGGCAGCAGAAACTCAATATACCCTTAGGGCTGGATGTTGGGGGCCGAAAGGAGACTGAAGTCTGGCCATCAGAGTCAAAGGAAATTTGGGCCCTAAGCTTGGACAGCAGGTCTCGGCCTAACAAAGGGATTGGACAGTCTGGCATATAAAGGAATTCATGAGTGACTATGTGTGAGCCTAATTGGCATCTACGGGTTGTCAGGAAGGGCCTCCGGTTCTGCACCCCCGTGGCTCCCACCACTCGGACAGTTTTTCCAGACACAGGCGCTAATCGCTCCGTCACAACAGAATGTTCAGCTCCTGTATCAATCATGAATGGAATTGAGCGGCTCCCTATAGTTAACTTGACCATAGGTTCCTGGGAGCCCAGTTTGTAGGAACCCGGTCTGTCCTATTCGTCCCATTCTGCCATCTCGGCTATCCCGATGATGTCAGATTCAGGAGGCTCATATCTTCCCTCTCGAACTCGGCCTCGGCTTCCTCGATCTCCTGGTCCCCTTCTCAGTCCCTGGCGCCTCTGGGGGCATTCATCTTTCCAGTGCCCTCTTTCCTTACAGTAGGCACACTGGTCCCTCTCCAATCTTGGTCTGGGATTCTCCCCCCTTGGCCGGGATTGATTGAAGGAATCTCGGGGCCTGGCTGGTGGTCCGGGGTCCCACTTTGGCTTCCCATTAGCTAGAGGTCGACCTCGGTTAAGGGTGGAATTAGTAATGGCTGCCGCTAAAAGGTCGGCCTTCTTCTGCATCTTCCGGTCAGCCTCTCGGCGCACCTCCTGATCTCTATTAATGAAAACCTTGGTTGCGATCTCAATTAGCTGGGTGGTATTCATCCCTGCGAATCCCTCCTGACGCTGCAACTTCTTCCGGATATCTGGCATACTCTGGGCCACCAATGCACTATTCACCATTCTCTGGTTTTCTTGGGCTTCAGGGTCAAATGGGGTGTATGTTCTGTAGGCTTCAATTAGTCGCTCTAGAAAGGCCCCAGGGGATTCAGTTGCCCCTTGGAGAATTTCAGAGACCTTTGCCAGATTAATGGGCCTCTTTATGCCTTTCCTCATACCTTCCAGTAAGTCCCGGCAATAGCCAGACAACAGTTCATAGTGCTGCCCATCATTTGGATCCCAATCTGGAGCTGCGCGAGGAAACCGAGCTCTAACCCATCCCTCTGGATCCTGTGTCCCCCCGGGGACACGCTCTCGCGTGATGGCCTCAGCATTTTGCAAAATCTTCCGCCTCTCCTCAGTTGTGAAGAGGGTCAGGAGAAGTTGTTGACAATCAGTCCAGGTTGGGTTATGGGTGGCCATAATGCTAGCCACTAGGTCCACCACTGCCTGAGGCTTTTCAGTATAAGAGGGGTAATGCGTCTTCCAATTCAGGAGATCGGTGGTTGTGAAGGGTACATACTGATAGGCCTGTGCCTGTATAACCTGACCCTGATTATTAGGATCCGGTCGAGTGGTAGTTACCTGACGGAGGGGCAGAACTCTCGAGGAGGTGGGAATGGAACCTGAGGTAGAGCTAGGAGCTACCCTCCTATCATGCTCAAAGGTGATTGCAGCAGGTCTAACCCATTCAGGGGAGGTATGTTGAACCCCTGAGGGATGGGGAGGGGTACTCATAGACTGAGAGGTGGTCACAGGTGAGTCAGTCCATTGAAAGGGATGCCGGGCCCCTGATGAGTGGGTAGGGGTATTAGAAGGAGAGGCTGGGCTGTCGGGAGTTGAGGAGTCAGGGAGTGGAACCCAAAACGGGTCTTCAGAGGTTAACAGGAGAGGATGTGGCACAGAAGGGTAGAGGCCGGGTGAAAAGTCCAACCTAGGGTGTGGCAGGTTTTGCACAGGAGGGGAAGAACTATCCGGAGAAGCCTGTGCTGGAGAAGCTTGGGCTGGGCGGCGTGGATCTCTGGGGGTGGCACGGAACCCCAACAATGGGCCATAAGGTGGTGGCTCAAGGTCTGAGGGGTCATCAGAGAGTATGGGTTTCTCGGACAGGGTAGGGGCGGAAGCCACCGATTGGGTGGTAGGCTTCCTAGGGCTCTTTCCCTCTTCTAGTTTAGATTTTCTAATCTTTCTTTGAACACGGCCTAACATAAATTTTACTGGGGATCCCATATAAGTTTTTAACCAGGAGGGAGGGTCAGTCACAAGGCTGTCCCAGGAATCTATATAAGGGAGTTGTTCAGAATATTCTGGTTCTCCTACAACTATGCTGTAGACCTTCCGGATTACTTCAATATCTAAGCTGCCACTAGGGGGCCACCCCACTCCCATAGATGGCCACTCAACTTCACACAAGGTACTTAGAGTACTTGAGCTTAAAGTCTGTCCATAGTCATTAATTAAAAATCCTTTTTTGAAGTTCTTAAGCATACAATCTAGGGGGGTATCAATTTGTCTAGATGATGTCCCACCCATAATGCTTACAGTTACAACACACAAAAAGGGAGGGAATTTTTGAAAGTGCAGTAAGGGGTCTGCACTCTCGAGACACTAGGTAGACAGACAGCAATCGCTTCCTTCCGTTGCTGACCAATTGAACTCGCGTTAATTGGAAATGCAGCTATAAGAAGTCCGCACTCAATAATCATTCACGCATCACACATTCCATACAGAAAATCCCACCCAACAATTTCAGATTTCTCAGATACAGATAAGCTCAAGCGTTTTCGCTTCTAATCTCCTCTAGATTAGAAGGTACTAGGGCCTTCGCTGAGAGTTGATCAGGCTCTCCTTCCTCAATTTGTTTGAGGGGCTGATTTACAATTTTCTAGCTAGAATTACAATACAGAATACAGAATACATACCCGGCGAATGTTCTCCAGTCAGTTGGGTGCTGGGATTAATGCAGGATTCATCCCACCGCTGCCACCAAGAATTGTTGCAGGAATTGAGATAGGAATTTGTGATGCTTCAGGAGTCAGACAGCACACACCAGTATGAGAGAAAAATCTTCTTTATTTGCCAGCAAACAAAGCAAGACATCAGTTCTAGCTCTCTTCTCTTTCTCTCAGCTCTTTTTGTGTCATGTGGCTTCTGTCTCAGCTGCTTCTCTTCTGCTGTCTCTCCTGTTGTCTTCCAGCTTTCTTCCTTTCTTCTGAGCTCCTTCTGACGTAAACTGCTTCTGCTCCTACTTAAATACAGTTCTATCCAGCCTAGCCTAGCCCAGCCCCCTTACTCTCCAATTGGTTAAGGAATAGATTGGTCACTTTGCCTCAACCAATCATTACTTTTGAAATATCAGTTACATAGGTTTGGTATTCCTCAAACTGACCTCTAACCTGGGGCCCCTTAAGCCAGACATTTGGTCTCCAGAACTCTTATATTTTCCGTATGATTAATGTCTCATCTTATAGCTTAAATTGCTTACTGGACTCTGGCATTCATTAAAGGGGTCAAAAGTCAATCTTACTTAATAGCATACGTATCAGGTTATCACTTTCAAGACCATTTCTACATTTTACCTATAATTAATCAAGGAGAAGAGAGCTGACTAGCCCTGACCTCGTTCACCTATCAGCTTATACATTGAACCAGCCAGAACTATGGCTAAGTCAAACCACATGTTGGCCTCTTCACTGCAGTCCTTGCTTAGAAAATACAGCAGAGAGTAACATTAGATTTAAAAAGGTATTCTACATTTAACTACACAGAATCAGTATTTCTTATAAGACATATTCTAAATATCAAAAACTTGTAAATACTAATCTATTGCCTCTCTCTCTCTAAATAGTATTTTCTATCTAAGCATTTTAAACTACAATATATCTGGCTCATGCCAGAGCTTACAAAGGCTACTCAGCATGCCTAATAATATACAGCTGTTGAGCTAGCTTTCATTATTCACAAGGGTGAAAGAAATTCCTGTCTCTGACCTTTCTAACCCAGCCCGGCAAACGTAAATAACCTAAACCAGATGACATTCCTTCACTTTAGTTGCCAGGTAAAAAGCTAGAATTCAAACTTCAAGCTTTTAATATCATTTCTTATATATATAATTATGCCATGGCTGCCTCAATAGAGGCTGGTGAGTACTATTTTTACTCATAGTAACATAGTAGCATAGTAGGTGACGGCAGAAAAAGACCTGTACGGTCCATCCAGTCTGCCCAACAAGATAAACTCATATGTGCAACTTTATATGTATACCTGACCTTGATTTGTATCTGCCATTTTCAGGGCACAGACCATATAAGTCTGCGCAGCACCTGCCCCGCCTCCCACCACCGGCTCTGCCACCCAATCTCGGCTAAGCTCCTGAGGATCCATTCCTTCTGAACAGGATTCCTTTATGTTTATCCCACGCATGTTTGAATTCCGTTACCGTTTTCTTTTCCACCACCTCCCGCGGGAGGGCATTCCAAGCATCCACCACTCTCTCCGTGAAAAAATACTTCCTGACATTTTTCCCGAGTCTGCCCCCCTTCAGCCTCATTTCATGTCCTCTAGTTCTACTGCCTTCCCGTCTCTGGAACAGGTTCCTTTGTGGATGGGAAAATTAGGTTCTTACCTTGGTGATTTTCTTTCCTTTAGTCACAGCAGATGAATCCACATTTTGGGGGGGGGGGGGGGGGTCAGTGACCACCATAGGAGCCAACTTTTCAAAATTATTGGGGGTGCTAAGCCTAATGGAAATAACCCCTTCCTGGACATATACAAGGAATTTTCTCAATATTGGGGGTGCTCAAGCACCCACAGAGTCGGCTCCAATGGTGACCACTGGGGGACTAAGGGAGGGGGTCCATCCCCGAATCTCTCCAGTTGTTATCTGGTTATTTAGAGAACCTTTTTGTGTCTTATTGGTTAGAAAAACAGGTCTAGAACAAAACGTTGAGGTTTTCACCCTAGATGCTTTGGTTTTGTTTCATTAAAGCTGTAAAACGTCCAAGCGTTAGGCAGGCCCTAATCCCACCTTTGAAACACCCCCCCCCCCCCCCCGACATGTTCCTTTGTGATATGGATGCACTGCAGATGAATTGCATAGATAAACGTCTGCAAAATAGGTTTCAAAAATACCGGTTTGGACGTTTCAAGAAGAAATTCGTCCAAATGGTGGTTTGTGATACTTTTTGGACATTTTTCTCTTTTGAAAATGAGCCCAATAGTAACCTATGGAACTTTGTAAGTCTAAGTGCTTTGAAAATGAGCCTCATAGGCTCTGCTGAAGAAAGAATAGTCAGCTACTAGTCGCCCTTTCCTCTCTGAGCACACCACCCGTACTCTCGTCCACGCTCTCATTACCTCTCGCCTTGACTACTGCAACCTTCTCCTCACCGGCCTCCCACTCAGCCATCTATCCCCCCTTCAATCTGTTCAGAACTCTGCTGCACGTCTCATATTCCGCCAGAACCGATATACTCATATCACCCCTCTCCTCAGGTCACTTCACTGGCTTCCGATCAGATACCGCATCCAATTCAAGCTTCTCCTCCTTACTTACAAATGCACTCACTCTGCTGCTCCACCCTACCTCTCTACCCTCATCTCCCCCTACGTTCCTGCCCGTAACCTCCACTCACATGACAAATCCCTCCTCTCAGTACCCTTCTCCACCATTGCCAACTCCAGGCTCCGCTCATTTTGCCTTGCCTCACCCTATGCTTGGAACAATCTTCCTAAATCCCTATGCCAAGCCCCCTCCCTACCCATCTTCAAATCCTTGCTTAAAGCTCACCTCTTCAATGCTGCATTCGGAACCTAGCCTTTCGAACATATAGGTTGCCCCAATCTGTCTGACCTATCAGATTAACTGTACATTTGTCTTTTAGATTGTAAGCTCTTTGAGCAGGGACTGTCCTTCCATGTTAAATTGTACAGCGCTGCGTAACCCTAGTAGCGCTTTAGAAATGTTAAGTAGTAGTAGTAGCTCCTCATTACCTCTCTACCCTCATTTCCCCTTACGTTCCCGCCCGTAACCTCCGCTCACAGGACAAATCCCTCCTCTCAGTACCCTTCTCCACCACCGCCAACTCCAGGCTCCGCTCATTCTGCCTCGCCTCACCCTATGCTTGGAATAAACTTCCTGAGCCCTTACGCCAAGCCCCCTCCCTACCCATCTTCAAATCCTTGCTCAAAGCCCACCTCTTCAATGTTGCTTTCGGCACCTAACCTTTATACCTTTCAGGAAATCTAGACTGCCCCTATTTGACTGACTGTACATTTGTCCTTTAGATTGTAAGCTCCTTTGAGCAGGGACTGTCCTTCTATGTTAAATTGTACAGCGCTGCGTAACCCTAGTAGCACTTTAGAAATGTCAAGTAGTAGTAGCTACTAGGGTAGGAGGGTGGAAGAGGGTATTATAAAACTGGATTAAAATATGAAGTACACAAGGTGACTATGGTGGGGCCGATGACACCATACGATGTTCCATGTATATTATTTAACGCTGTGTTGGGCTCACTTGGAATAAGATGTAATGAGCCGAGTTATATATGTTCTGTGTTATATTCTTTTTGCTCAATAAAGACTTCTAAAAATTAAAAAAAAAAAAAGAATAGTCAGCTACTTGGAATACAACAAGTTAGAAGATAATGATGCAACATAATCTGATTGATCACTTTGGTGTTTCCTTTGTTCCTCTAAGATAAGTTTTATTTAATTTCATTTCACTTTGTCATACATTAGAATGATCCAAGGCTGCCGAGAGACAGAGCTGCCCCCCCCCCCCCACACTCAGGACACAGCTGCCGGGCCCTCCCACTCACACTGGGGATGCAGCTGCTGCTGGGTCCAACCCGGGCTGCCTCTGCTGCCTACTCCTTAATACGCTGTCCCACTTGGATTTCAGGGCTCTGTGCTTTCCTGGTTCTCTTCTTATCGCTCCCATCATGCTTTTAGTATATACTCCACTTCTATCCCACTTTCAGTTGGTGTACCTCAGGGATCTGTCCTGGGACATCTTCTTTTCTTACCTTGGTACTCTGATCTCATCCCATGGTTTTCAGTATCGCCTTTATGCTGATGACTCCCAGATCTACCTCTCCACACACCAGAAATCTCAGCAGGAGAAATATTTCCTCAAATTATTACTTTAAAAGGAGTGAGGCCTGTGAAAACTTGGATTACTTTAAATCAGTGGGATTTGAATTAGAGATTTAAGTATATGTATTGTTAAATAACTTCTGGTTTTAAAAGAGAAAGAATGTAATCAGATGTATTATTTCTAACTAATATTGGACAATAAGTATGTTTTTAATGAAATGAATTGACTATATGCCGTATTTGGTCTTGAGGAAGCCAACCAGATGATCAATGTGGAATAATGAATTAGATGAGTAATATCTGGGGATAATCGGATTAATACCACGTTTTTTTTTCTGTTTACTGTTTAATTGATCTCCTTATCTTGTTTTACTCTCCCCATTTAGTGGTCTAAGGAAGAGAATAGAATTACCTGAAATAATTCCTATATATTACTTTCTCTGTATTTCCGGCAAGTTGTTTTATCGCTTGTAAAAATTTAAATGGTTATATAAAAAAAAAAAAAAATCTCAGCAGGAATCCAGGCCAGCCTGCCTGTCTGACATTGCTGCTTGGATGTTTCCCCGCCATCTGAAACTAAACATGACCAAGACTGAGCTTCTTATCTTTCCCCCTAAACCAACCTCTCCCCTCATCCTCCCTGTCTCTACTTCACTGCACTTATCCAACAGACTGCTAAAACTTGTCCTTTCTTTCTCTATATCACCAAAATTCGTCCTTTCCTTTCTGAGCACACCACCAGAACCCTCATCCACACACTCATCACCTCTTGCTTAGATTACTGCAACTTACTTCTCACAGGTCTCCCACTTAGCCATCTCTCTCCCCTTCAATCTGTTCAAAATTCTGCTGCATGACTAATATTCTGTGAGTGTCGCTATGTTCATAGTAGCCCTCTCAAGTCAATTCATTGCAGGGGTGTAGCCAGACCTTGATGGAAGGGGGTGGGGGGACAGAGCCCAAAGCGGAGGGGGCACATTTTGGGCCGCCTCTCTGCTGCTGCTGCCCCCCCCCACTACCACCCTGCCACCGCTCGATGGTACCTAGGCTGGTGGGGGTCCTCAACCTCTGCCAACTGAAGCATTTGTGCCGCGCTGGTCTAACATTGCCTGCCCTACTCTGTTCAGAGTTGCGCTGTGCATTCTCGTTTTAACGAAACTGAGCAGGTGAAAGTGTCACGCATGCTCAGTTTCACCAAAATAAGTGTGCATGGCGCGACTGAGAAGAGCAGGGTAGGCAATGCGGCAAGACCAGCATGGGACAAATGCTTCAGCTGGCAGAGGTTGGGGACCCCTGCCAGCCAAACCAGGGGCCCAGGCCCCCTTTGCCCCCCCCCCCCACAGCTATGCCACTGCTTCATTGGCTCCGTATTCGTTTCCTCATACAGTTCAAACTCCTCTTATTGACTTACAAGTGCATTCACTCTGCAGCTCCTCAGTACCTCTCCACTCTCGTCTCTCCCTACATTCCTCCCCCGGGAACTCCGTTCACTGGGTAAATCTCTCTTATCTGCACCCTTCTCCTCCACTGCTAACTCCAGACTCCGTTCCTTTTATCTTACCTGCACCATATGCCTGGAATAGACTTCCAGAGCCGCTACCTCAAGCTCCATCTCTGCCTGTCTTCAAACCTAAGCTAAAAGCCCACCTTTTTGATGCTGCTTTTAACTCCTAACCCATAGTCGCTTGTTCAGTACCAATGTTTTATCATTCCCTCCTTAGTAGTTCCCTTATCTCTTACTTGTCCAGTTTGTGTGCCCTAATTAGATTGTAAGCTCTATCGAGCAGGGACTGTCTCTTCATGTTCAGTATACAGCGCTGCGTATGTCTAGTAGCGCTATAGAAATGATAAGTAGTAGTAGTTTCATGCATTCCTAGAGGCTAAAATCCAGTTGTGGGAAAAGATAGCATAGATAAATTTTCCAATGTAAGCAGAAACACAACCACATGTTCTTATTTTATCTATTTTATTTTAGTTACATTTGTACCCTGCGCTTTCCCACTCATGGCAGGCTCAATGCGGCTTACATGGGGCAATGGAGGGTTAAGTGACTTGTCCAGAGTCACAAGGAGCTGCCTGTGCCTGAAGTGGGAATCGAACTCAGTTCCCCCTTGCAGATCACCAATATGGCCGCGCAGGCTTCTGCTTCTGTGAGTCTGACGTCCTCCACGTACGTGCAGGACGTCAGACTCACAGAAACAGAAGCCTGGGCAGCCTTCTACATGGAACGTTGCTAGTGGAATAGCAACATTCCACATAGAATCTCCAGTAGTAGCAACATTCCATGTAGAACCTCCAATTATTAGCAACATTCCATGTAGAATCTCCAAAAGTATCTATTTTATTTTTGTTACATTTGTACCCTGCGCTTTCCCACTCATGGCAGGCTCAATGCGGCTTACATGGGGCAATGGAAGGTTAAGTGACTTGCCCAGAGTCACAAGGAGCTGCCTGTGCCTGAAGTGGGAATCCGACTCAGTTCCTCAGGACCAAAGTCCACCACCCTAACCACTAGGCCACTCTGCCACTGTTGCTACTATTTGAGATTCTACATGGAATGTTGCTATTCCACTAGCCATGTAGAAGTCGGCCCTTGCAGATCACCAATGTGGCCGCGCAGGCTTCTGCTTCTGTGAGTTTGACTCACAGAAACAGAAGCCTGCGCAGCCTTCTACATGGAATGTTGCTAGTGGAATAGCAACATTCCATGTAGAATCTCCAATGGTATCTATTTTCTTTTTGTTACATTTGTACCCTGCGCTTTCTCACTCATGGCAGGCTCAATGCGGCTTAGGTACTTATTTTGTACCTGGGGCAATGGAGGGTTAAGTGACTTGCCCAGAGTCACAAGGAGCTGCCTGTGCCTGAAGTGGGGATCAAACTCAGTTCCTCAGGACCAAAGTCCACCACCCTAACCACTAGGCCACTCCTCCACTGTTGCTACTATTTGAGATTCTACATGGAATGTTGCTATTCCACTAGCAACATTCCATGTAGAAGTCGGCCCTTGCAGATCACCAATGTGGCCGCGCAGGCTTCTGCTTCTGTGAGTCTGACGTCCTGCACGTATGTGCAGGACGTCAGACTCACAGAAACAGAAGCCTGCGCAGCCTTCTACATGGAATGTTGCTAGTGGAATAGCAACATTCCATGTAGAATCTCCCATAGTAGCAACATTCCATGTAGAATCTCCAATAGTATCTATTTTATTGTTGTTACATTTGTACCCTGCGCTTTCCCACTCATGGCAGGCTCAATGCGGCTTACATGGGGCAATGGAGGGTTAAGTGACTTGCCCAGAGCCACAAGGAGCTGCCTGTGCCTGAAGTGGGAATCGAACTCAGTTCCCCAGGACCAAAGTCCACCACCCTAACCACTAGGCCACTCCGCCACTGTTATTGTTAGCAGAATGACTAGTTTTTGGAAGTCTTGAACAATTTTAGACACGCACACATGTATACCAAGCATTAGGACAGTGGTTTTCAAATCTG
Source organism: Microcaecilia unicolor (assembly GCF_901765095.1). NCBI lineage: Eukaryota > Metazoa > Chordata > Amphibia > Gymnophiona > Siphonopidae > Microcaecilia > Microcaecilia unicolor. Next base: position 755,895,926 of record NC_044031.1, on the reverse strand, counting down.
GTCCTAGAGGCAACCCAGCCCGTCAGTCAGGTTTTCGGGATACCTATAAAGAATAGCACGCACTGCCTCCACCTTTCTTTTATGAATATTCATGGTGAGCATCCCTGACTGGCCCCACTCCATTAGGAGGACAACCACAGTATGCACCAGGGCTCCACGACATGGTTGTCTACGCATGCGCATTCTGACTGAGGCCGCAGAGACTGCAACTCCCACAATCCACTCTGCCCCCAGCGCGCACTATTTCGCCTCCGTCTCTTAGCTCTTGCCCCTCCCTTTGTGTAGCGCGTAGCCGGATGGGCGGGGACCGAGCGAGAGAGACAGCCAATCACAGCCAGCTCGTTAGCGGCAGCCCGGTCTAGCCAATGGCAGGCCGCGTGAGGCGGCGAATCAGGTGTGTGGGCTTGCACTTGCAGCAGGCGCGAGACGTTGTGATGGAGACCGAGGGAGGGCGACGACGCGCAGGTAGGAGAGGTCAGAGAGAGGTGGGCGCAGAGCCGCGAAGGTCACAGCCGGCTCACCCAGTGCCAGGATAGTCCTGGTTTGGTACTTAGAGACGGACGAGGTGTAGCGGGGCTCTCCGTTGTAAATGAGTACTACAAGTCCCATCATGCATCGGGCAGGTGGTCATGTATGTAGGACTGGCTTGAAATCTCCTGGAACTGGGAGAATGTGCGCGTCAGGTTTTCAGGCAGTTGAATCCACTGAAGATCTGGAGCTAGCTGGCAACATCAAACCGGAAACAGAGCTGCCAAGTTTTACCCATTCCAGGAGGGAGACTGGCCAGTCCTGGATTGCTGTCAACCTCATCCTGGTACATTATGGGACCTGCAGCACTGATTTCAATGAATAGAATCATTGACTACAAATACTACACTGCTTTGGGATGTAAGATTAAAACCAGGACCGGCCAAAAAGTCTCCCTCTTGGAATGGGTAACTTGGCAGCTCTGTAGAAATGCCGCGTTACCCAGTTCCAGGAGGGCGACCTTTTGGCTAGTCCTGGTTTTGAACGTGTATCTTGAAGAGTAACATAGTAGATGACGGCAGAAAAGACCTGCACGGTCCATCCAGTCTGCCCAACAAGATAAACTCATATGTGTATCCTTACCTTGATTTGTACCTGCCTTTTTCAGGGCATAGAAAGAGTGAGGCACTTGTTTGTAATCCCTGACGCTTGTGTGTTTATTTATTTAAATAATCAGGTTACAAACCTGGTGCAGCCAATCGGATTTTCAGGATATCCACAATGAATATTCATGCAAGAGGTTTGCATGCAGTGAAGGCAGTGCATGCAAATCTCTCTCATGAATATTCATTGTTAACTAACACTTCTGGTCACAACACCCTATTTATCAGTTAATTCAATTAATTATCTCAATTATAACCTAAATATTACAAAAACTATACTCAACCTTAACTAGTACATCAAAACCGTACCTTTATTAACATTCAACATAAAAAATCAACATGAAAAATCAAATTGGTAATGGAGATTCAATTTTACCCACCGAAGTAGGTTAATTATCAACTATAACATCCGCTATTTGTATATTTATATCCAAAAATTGTACCTCATTACCTATGGATTGTACCGTAAACCGGATATTGGTGTCATATTACTATGATAACATTGGATGTCACATCCCTTTATACAAGTATTCCACAGGAAGCATGTTTACGGGTTATTAAACAGGCATTAGAGTTGCAAGATCTCTCTTATTCTATGATCCAGCTTCTATTACAGATGGCCACGTTTGTGATAGGAAAAAATTATTTTCGATTTATGGATCAGTTCTTTTTACAAACAAAGGGCGTGGCCATGGGTGCCACGGTTGCTCCTGTAGTTGCCTGTTTATATATGGCCTGGTTTGAATCTGTATATGTGTATACTTCTATATATAATAGATCTCATTTAGTTACTTGGAAGAGGTACATTGACGATATTTTTATTATATGTTCAGGAAACGAGAATGAGTTACAGTTATTTGTGGAGTACTTAAATGAATGTGACACCAATATCCGGTTTACGGTACAATCCATAGGTAATGAGGTACAATTTTTGGATATAAATATACAAATAGCGGATGGTCAATTTACTACAGGAGTATTTAGAAAAATTACAGATAAAAATGCGATTTTGCATTTTAATAGCCATCACCCTAGGAAATTAAAAGAGAGCATTCCGATAGGACAGTTTTTGAGAATTAAACGGCTCTGTTCTAGTTCGGTGGATTTTAACCAACAGGCGATGTCTATGTCTGAGAGATTTCAAAAACGAGGTTATCCACAATATGCAATAAAATCTGCTTATAAAAGAGCCAAATATGCTCAAAGATGCTGGTTGAATAGTGAGATTTCCTCTATGGATGTATCCACCCCCCAGGTAAATTGTATCCTTCCTTTTTATAAGCAAACACGTGAGATACAAGATATTATCCTTAAACATTGGTCTGTATTATCTCTTCATCATAGTTTGCAAATTAAACCTAGGTTTGCTTGTAACAGAGAAAAAAATTTAGGTGAGATTCTATCAAAGAAAAAACTGGATCGAAGGAAGAGTCATCAAGAAATGGGGGGACACACTAGCTGTAAATCATGTGTTTATTGTAAGTATGCTTTATGCACTACCCGAATTTGGGTGCAGTCTTTAAATAAATATTTTGAGTTGAGGGCTCATACAGACTGTAATACTCATAATGTGGTTTATGCTATATGTTGTCCATGTCAACTGTGGTACATAGGTGAAAAACCACGAGGAAAATTAAATTACGTATAGCTCAGCACTTGAGTAATATCAGATTACAAAAAATAGATACTCCGTTAGTTGGCCATTGGCTTCAACATAATCATTCGATAAATGATTTCAGATTTGTTATCATTAATTGTTTGCAAGATGGCTACGGCAATATAGAAAGAGAACTTATTCGTAGGGAGCAGCGGTTCATCTTTAAATGGAGAACTGTTCACCCATATGGCCTCAATAAAGAGGTTGATTGGGCATTACTAATGTCTGTATAAAAGTAGGTGCTGTGCATAAAGTTTGGACGTTCAATTCAGTATGATGCTGTACGTCATCAGTGACGGTTGTCCGGTTTTTGAGCCTAGCGCTTAAATGTGGCTGGTAAGAGATTTAAATAAATAATTGTTGATAGAATGATTTTTTAATATTGGTTATAGGGTTTAGTAAGTTTGTATGTGTATATTTAGGATCTCCTGAAGAAGTAATCATGAAACACGGCCTGTGTTGAGATCCGTGGACTGAGTGGATAATGTGAGATTTCAACACCGTTGTGGGAGGTATCCAACAGAAGGATTATTTTGGAGTGCAACAGATTGCGTTTGAAGAGACTGCACCCTCCTAAGGAGATTGATACTGTTTGGATTGATGACAGTGGTTTTTTATCAACGAACAAAATATTTGACATTTATTCATGGATGAACTTTACAGTGTCTTTTTGGGAATGCAAATAAGATAAGTAAAAGACTACATTTATTATATGCAAAGTTCAAGGAGGTATGCTTGGTAATTATGGACATCTGTTATAGTTGATAATTAACCTACTTCGGTGGGTAAAATTGAATCTCCATTACCAATTTGATTTTTCATGTTGATTTTTTATGTTGAATGTTAATAAAGGTACGGTTTTGATGTACTAGTTAAGGTTGAGTATAGTTTTTGTAATATTTAGGTTATAATTGAGATAATGAATATTCATTGTGGATATCCTGAAAACCCGACTGGCTGCACCAGGTGTGTAACCTGATTATTTAAATAAATAAACACACAAGCATCAGGGATTACAAACAAGTGCCTCACTCTTTCTATGCCCTGAAAAAGGCAGGTACAAATCAAGGTAAGGATACACATATGAGTTTATCTTGTTGGGCAGACTGGATGGACCGTGCAGGTCTTTTTCTGCCGTCATCTACTATGTTACTCTTCAAGATACACTCTGGAATTTGTTGCCAGAGAATTGCCATTGCCCCAGGTACAAATAAGTACCTGTATATAATATGTAAGCCGCATTGAACCTGCTATGAGTGGGAAAGCACGGGGTACAAATGTAACAAAAAATAAAAATTTTTTAAAAAAAGAATGTGGTAAAGGCGGTTAGCTTAGCGGAGTTTAAAAAAAGGTTTGGACGGCTTCCTAAAGGAGAAGTCCATAGACCGTTATTAAATGGACTTGGGGAAAATCCACTATTTGTGGGCTAAGCAGCATAAAATGTTTTGTACATTTTTGGGATCTTGCCGGGTATTTGTGACCTGGATTGGCCACTGTTGTAAACAGGATACTGGGCTTCATGGACCTTTGGTCTGTCCCAGTGTGGCAACAGTTATGTACTTATGTGCTTGGGATTCTGAATGGAACCTTGCTACTCTTTGGGGTTCCACATGGAATGTTGCTACACTTTGAAATTCTGCATGGAATCTTGTTAGTCTTTAGAATTCTAGAATCTTGCTATTCTTTGGGGTTCTACGTGGAATGTTGCTACTTATTGGGTACTTGTGACCTGGATTGGCCACTGTTGGAAACAGGATGCTGGGCTTGATGGACCTTTGGTCCTTCCCAGTATGGCAATGCTTATGTACTATGTAGGTCTCTTCTGCTGTTAAATCAGTCCAGACCTGATGTCTTTTGTACATAATGCCTCAACTGCATGTAATAAAGCAGTTCCCCATTACCCACTGGTCCATTGAGATCTCATAATGCATCAGGATGGGGGTTTGTCAGAAATCCAGGGCCGGCCTAACATCTCCCTCTTGGAACTGGCAGCTCTGAATCGTGCACCAAGCAGGCCTGGCACTTCTTGCTGAGCGTTCCTGCCAGCTGGCCATGGCTTAGCTTGACTTACTGGGAGCGTACACACCACTTGGCTCTGATACTCATCTACCTGCTGGGAATCTGTCGACCAGCTCATGCATTCCTTAGCCTGCTGAGTGCATGAACCGACTGGCCTTGGCCCCCAGTACTTGTATGCGCATAGGCAGCAAGAGCAATATCAGCTCCAACACTCCTTCACCCAGAGGCAGCTGTGTGCTCCTCAACCCAGCTGAACACATGTGCCAACTACCTTGGCACAGCTTGCCCCCCCCCCCTTATTTGCTAATGTGTCATTGTATCACTAGCCAGAGTGCCAGTGCGGATTAGTAGTTACAGTTTCTCCAGTTGAGACAGGCCTACCCGATCTGAACTGCAACAGAGTGGAATCAGGTCTGGCTCAGTCTGTTGGAGGGAAAGTCTAGAGCAGTCCTGGATTTCTGACAGCCTCATTCCGGTGTATCGGTTACATACAACGCTGAATCATGTGCATGCTATCATGAGGACATGAAATGAGATTGAAGGGGGGCAGACTCAGGAAAGATATCAGGAAGTATTTCTTCACGGAGAGGGTGGTGGACGCTTGGAATGCCCTCCCGCGGGAGGTGGTGGAGATGAAAACGGTAACGGAGTTCAAACATGCGTGGGGATATGCATAGAGGAATCCTGTGCAGAAGGAATGGATCCTCAGAAGCTTAGCTGAAATTGGGTGGCGGAGCAGTTGGGGGGAAGAGGGGGTGGTGGTTGGGAGGCGAGGATAGGGGAGGGCAGACTTATACGGTCTGTACCAGAGCCGGTGATGGGAGGCGGGACTGGTGGTTGGGAGGCGGGAAATACTGCTGGGCAGACTTATACGGTCTGTGCCCTGAAAAGGACAGGTACAAATTCAAGGTAAGGTATACACATATGAGTTTGTCTTGGGCAGACTGGATGGACCATGCAGGTCTTTTTCTGCCGTCATCTACTATGTTACTATGTGCTGGGATGGGGCCTGCAAAACCAAGGCTGGCAAAGAATCGCCCTTCTGAGACCAGCTAACTTGGCAGCTGCGTATTCACTTTTTACCTCGAATTAGAATTCTGAGTCGGACGGAAACATGTTTATAAAAGAGCGACAGCCAACTATCCCCTATGGAATTTTATTATTTTTATTTCTTATGGACAAGGGATTGATATGATAAAAGGAATATCTTGCAGGATTAGAGAGGAGTTCCATTATCCTTTAAGAAGATAGAACAAGTTGACTCACTGCTGATGATGTCATAGTATTTCTCTGTGTTCAAATATGAGGTCATCAGTCTGTGACAGTGTTTTCCAAGATTTCTTTCACACTTCAGTAGCATTTAAAAATTGCGAGATGAGGAAATTTGAGTGCTCAGAAATGAATTAAGTGACTTATTGGTCATTGCAGTACCCTCGTGGCCTGGGGTGAGGGACAGTTTTTGACTGGCTCTAGGACAAAGAAATATCAGAGTCAACCAGTCCTGGTTTAGGCTGGTTAATTATATGAACTTATATTTTCAAATTTTCCCAGAAAAGCAGGACCCTAGGCCCATCGATTGAAGTGGAACAAAATCACACTGCCCAAGCCTTTGTAAGAACAAGGAACTATCTAGAATTATTGACGCTAATAATTGGAGTTAATTGACACTTATTAGCAGTTACGTACCTAACTGCGCTTATTTACTGTTCTAGAAACTTTAACGTGATAACAGGCTACTGTACAAACTTGTTACTCTGCGTTATTGTATTTTTAAAAATGTTTCTTTGAAGGGGTGTGGCATGGGCAGAGAGAAGTGTTAGCCAGTTAGCATGCTGTACTTATTGTGTGCTAACTGGCTAATACAGAGCTAATGTGGCCAAATTGCGCACATAACTTAATTGGTTAAGAAGCCAGTCAGCACCAATAACTACTACTACTTAACATTTCTAAAGTGCTACTAGGGTTACGCAGCGCTGTACAGTTTAACAAAGAAGGACAGTCCCTGCTCAAGGAGCTTACAATCTAATGGAATTGCCCATTGATAAGCAATTATCAGCACTAATTGGTACTAATTAGAATTTACTTTCAAAGCATATTCTGTAAAATGCGTAAAATTTTAGCGCACAGATCTTAAGAGCGTGGCCATGGGAGGGGCGTGGCAACAATGGATAGTGTCAGGTTCAGGCTAACGGTCTACGGCGGGGTGACTACCAGAAGTCAGAGTCAGTTGAGAGTCTGGTTCAGGCTTACAGCTTCAGGCAGGTGGCTAGCAGAGTTCAAAGTCTGGTTCAGGCAGGCAGCTAGCAGCGGTCAGAGGTTTAGGCTTACAGGTTCAGGCAGGCAGCTAGTAGAGGTCAGAGGTTCAGCCAGGCAGGCAGCTAGCAGAGGTCAGAATCAGGTTCAGGCTACTCAGTCTCTAAATGGAAAGGCGTCTGATGTCAGGGAATCTGCCTGCAGCAGGATGGAAATCATGCATGCCGCTCTCTTCTGGGTGTGCATGTTTGCTGATCCCCTATCGTACCATGGGTCAGCGGCAAAGTTGTCAGCGATTATTTGCGTTGAGCGCCCGATGCTAGGATCTCTGCGGCGATCACGACAACTTGAAATTAGGGTGGGAACAACTTGGCCGTAGCTTTATTCCAAACCATGATTATGCAACAAATATTCATGAACAAGTGCACCCCAGCTAACCGTAAGTGTTCCAGTCCGCCGCAAGACTGATAATTTCTGAAAACTTCAGAATTCCCCCACTATCTAGCCGGGGGGGAGGGGGGGGGATTCGACTCAATGTGCAACTGTCTCAGCTGCAAGCATGATTACCCATCCAGGCTCGGGTACGCCCGCTGAACAAAAGCTGCGACATTTCAGAACACAAGCATGGTCATAGTGGGCAGGGATGCACTTCTTCCTGAGTACCCACCGATGGTGGCATCTAGGGGTTTGCTGGGGTTTAAAAACCCCTTTCACGGGTCCTCCCACCCAGCAAGATACTTCCACCGCCCACCAGGCACCCTGCCAATTCTAGCCCAGGGCACAGGCTCTTCAGCTGCACTGCACCCAACGCATAAACTCTGGAATTCGTTGCCGGAGAACGTGGTGAAGGCGGTTAGCTTAGCAGAGTTTTAAAAGGGGTTAGATGGTTTCCTAAAGGACAAGTCCATAAACCGCTACTAAATGGACTTGGGAAAAATCCACAATTCCAGGAATAACGTATAGAAGGTTTGTACATTTGGGAAGCTTGTCAGTTGCCCTTGGCCTGGATTGGCCGCTGTCGTGGACAGGATGCTGGGCTCGATGGACCCTTGGTCTTTTCCCAGTGTGGCATTACTTATGTACTTATGTAATATCGGCTACATGAACCCGGGGCACTCCGCCTTGGAGGTTTGGAAAAATCAAGGATGTGCTCCGAAGAAGAGACGCATACTTGCAATCGAATGAAGACGTAAGAAAAGAGAGACGGGAAGAGGACACAGTAACGTGAAGAATGGTGACACTGATGTGTTTTGGAACGCAATTAGGCGTCTGCAGCTGCCGTGTCACGCGTGTGCTGCATTACCTCGTTTCGTGACCTTTAATTTAGTAGTGACTAATGCTTGTTTACATCGGTGTAACCCTCTGTTTCATTTTGCTTCTCAGAATGGTAATTGCCAAGCATTTTGATAGATGAACTTAATCTGCACACACGGTTCCTTTGATAAATCTCTTTGCTGTGACTGACCTTCCACCCTTAGTGCATTAAACAACATTGCAGTCACTTTAGGCTCTTCATGTTGCAGCTGTAGCTTGCCAGGAAGGCATATTAATGGTCCAGGTATATCTTAATTACCTCATTGATATATCTGGCAGTGAAACAATCGCTTTCCCCGGTCTGTTTATTTAAAGGACACGCTATTGACCTGAGCATTATTACACATGTCAGTGCTGGGGAATCGCAGTTGAATATCCACAGTTTCACTTTCAGTCACAGATCCACCTTTTGGATACCAGCAGCTCTTGGTAAGGAGGCAACAGGAGTGGCAGAGTTTGCTCAATTCAGAAGACATGTTCTATTTTCATTTACCTCTGTCTTATGTTTTTTAAACTCATTTGGAATTATTCTTTTGTTTTATGTTGGTTCATAGGAGCCGACTTTGTGGGTGCTGTGGATGCTAATAATTGAGAAAATTCCTTGTGTGTGTCTAGGGAGGGGTTATTTCCACTGGGCTTAGCACTCCCAATAATTTTGAAAAGTTGGCTCCTATGTGTTACTACTACTACTACTTAGCATTTCTATAGCGCTGCCAGGGTTACGCAGCGCTGTACAAGTTTAACATGGGGAAGGATAGTCCATGCTCAAGAGAGCTTACAATCTAAAGGTTACAAACTCTGTAGTCAGTGTAGGTAACATGAATGGGGAAGGTGGTTAGGCGCCATAAGCAAGGGAGAAGAGATGGGCTTTGAGTAAGGACTTGAAGATAGGCAGGGAGGGCGCATGGCGTATGGGCGTTGGTTGCACTTCAGCTGAGGCTTCCAGAGTGGTGCCTGTTTTTGATCAGAGAGGGATATCATGATTTAAATGGTTGTTTTTTTTTTTTTGTTTTATTGAACATATAAAGAAGGATGCAGCTCAGCAATAAAATACTTCAGATGGTCAATATTTTACAATACTATAACAACCTCTACCCTAAATCCCCTCCCCGTTAAATCGCTTTAAAGCAGTGTTTTCCAAGTCCAGTCCTGGAGTACCCCTTGCCGGTCAGGTTTTCAGGATATCCACAATGAATATGCATGAACTTGCTTTGCATACAAATCTCTTTCACGTGTATTCATTGTGGATATCCTGAAAACCTGACCGGCAAGGGGTACTCCAGGACCGGACTTGGGATACATTGCTTTAAAGAACGTTTCGAGGAACAGACAAACAACAATACAAAAATATTTAAACAACATTCCAAGTCTCTATAACACCTAGTTCTTCAAACAGTCCAGAAGAAAGGAACCATCATCATAGCTAATTTGTGCATTGCTGCTAGTATTCATCCTCCCCCCACCTCTACTCCCCCCCCTCCATAGAGTGTTTAAGCCCACCACCCCAAGTATACTCTCTTCCCCTCTCCCCCCCCCCCCCCCCCCCCGTACCCATAGGGTGGTGATAACATGGAACCAACAAACCCTTTATAATGGACAGGGTTACACGGCCATTCCATTAAAAATTCTTAGATACGGGGGATATTAAAGCTGCAGTTCCAACGAAAATCCAGAAAATATCAAGGTATTCCTTTCTCAGTTCTCTTCCTCCTCCTTTTCAAGTAGAGGAGTGTGGTAGCCGTGTTAGTCCACTCTTAAGGTTATCAATAGAAATCAAACAAAATAAAACATGGAAAAGAAAATAAGATGATACCTTTTTTATTGGACATAACTTAATACATTTCTTGATTAGCTTTCGAAGGTTGCCCTTCTTCGTCAGATCGGAAATAAGCAAATGTGCTAGCTGACAGTGTATATAAGTGAAAACATTCAAGCATTACTATGACAGTCTGACAGGGTAGGAGGATGGGGGTGGGTAGGAGGTATACATGGGGACATCAAAGCATATCATTGATATTCTAACAGGATGGGTGTGGATAGATGAGGGGAGGGTGATCAACAGAGACATACAGCTTTATGGTTTATAATGGGCTAGGAACCCCAGGTCCTTGTTAAGTCCTTTCTGTTGGGTGTTAAAATATTCAATCATTCTGACTTCAAAGGTCTTACGTTCTTGTATGGTTTTAAAGTTACCTTTCAGGATTCTCACTGTGAAGTCACTGGTACAGTGTCCTGGTCCTGTAAAATGTTGACCAACAGGCGTGGGAACCCTACTGGCACCAGTATTGTTCATGTGATGTCTATGTAAATTGAATCTTGTCTTAAGCATCTGGTCTGTTTCTCCAATATAGCATCCTTCATTAAATTTTTTACACTGAATGATATATACCACATTGGAAGATGAGCAAGTGAAAGATCCCTTTATGTTGAATATCTTTCCTTTGTGGATGACTTTGGGGTCCTGTGAAATATTTTGGCATAGTTTGCAACTGGATAAATTACAGGGACGTGTGCCCTTCTGTTCCTTTTTAGTCTGTGATGGAAGTTTACTTCTGATTAGCTTGTGTTTTTCAAAAATCTTATCCGTGCATTTTCTGCCTTTCTTTTTTTTTTGTTCAGATTTTTGTGCTCTCTGATATTTTATGTGTGTTTTCTTCAAGGGAGGGGGGGATAGAAAGGTTGTGGGTCTTGCTGTCTGTTGTTTTTGTTTTATTTTGTATGTATGTGATGTGTAAAGAGAATAACAAGAGGTATGAAAATGATACCTTTATACAGTATTTTGAAAAGTCTAAAGTACAGGTCTTGGAGAACAGGCCCTCATAACTTAGGGGCAGCAGTACAGCGCCCCTAGAAGCCAGGGTTGGAAATGCAGGCCTCACTTGGCATCAGTTGGAAGAGAGATGGAAAGTTGATGCTGGTTGAGCTCTTTGTGCAGCTTCTGTGACCTCCGTTTCAAGTTTCTAGAATGCCAAAGGTCAATTCTGTCCCTGGTGAGCCTTTCACCAGAGCTGCCAAAAGGGTCCAATGTTTTGAGAGGGAGATTTAAGAACACGTCCCTAGCCACTCCCTGCTCTGCCTACTGGCTGCACCCTCCGGTACACCTCAGTTCCAGGGCCATTCCAGAAAATACGTGACAAGAGGAATAGATGAAAACTACAAATAATCATTTCCTTTATTCTTGCTGTGCTATCGGGGACTTATTTCTCGCCAGCTCTCTTAAAAGATTCAAGGCGAGTTACATTCTATTATACAAGAAGCTGAAAACACACATCAGGAATTAACATATCATTATAAAATACATATTAAATAAAAAAAAAATTACATCCCCCCCCCAATCTAGTAAACAATTAAGTCTTCAAAGCTTTTGAAATAAAAAATACTATTCATTAAATGCAACTGTGAAGGAAGATTATTCCTGTCATCTCTTACAACTCTTAATTTAGTTTCCATATCAGGACGACACTGTAAATATTACACCAAGTCCTAGAGCACCAATACAGCTACTGTTGGGAAACTAGGACAAGCTGGACAGGGCCGCCGAGAGGGGGGGAGCAGGGGGGACAAAATTCCCCGGGCCTCCAAGGGGGGCCCGGCGCCTCAGTCCCCTCCACCCGCCCCCCTCTGTCCACCACTGGGCCGGGCCCCCCTGAATTCAAATCATAGCGCCTCATCTCGACCTCGCTCCATGTGAAAGAAGCGCAGCAGCGGCAGTCTGCAGATCGCCTCCCTTCAGGCCTTCCCTCCCTGTGTCCATTAAATATTTTTTGAAGAAATCTGTAAGTCATGCCTGAAGCTCTTGGAAAGTTCAACAATCTTAAGGTTAAACGTCTATTATAATTCTCCATTTGTTCAATTTTCTGGTGGATTAAGAGTTTGTCTCTTACCAGGGCGTCCGTTGTTGATTTCATAACCTTAACCTCTTCCTGTACCTGTAGAACTTTATGTGAAGTTTCAGTTTTAACATTCTCAAAGGGTTCAGTTAAACTATCCATTTTACTCACAAGTAAAGTTGTATCCTGAGCTGACTTAGTTACAGCCACCGTTAGATCCTGAAGCGCCTTCCAGATAGAACTCAATGTAACCTCCACGGGAGACAAAAACTCCACGCTGGCTTCCCCTGCGGGTTTAGGAGTAGCACCACCAATTTGAGTTCTGCTGCTAACGACCTCCGTTTCAGTTCCTAACTCCTATACTTCGCAGGACATGGAGGCAGGTTGATTTCCGGGGGCGAAAGAGTTGTTTCCGAGCCCAAGAGCGTTGATGCTCCATCGGCGCTCAACGTGGGACTCGCTAACTCGGCAGTTTGTGGGCGACTCGTCGCATAGCGGTCCAAAGTTTGCTGAACAGGGGACGAAGTTCTGGCCATCGGCGGTTGGCCTTTAGCCGTCCCCTTCCTCTTGGTATGGGGCATCAGTATTAAAGAAGAAATTTAGGTAAGTAGAAAACTTTAGAGTACAGCGGGGCCTCTCAGCGTGCAAGCTTCAGGTCGCCATCTTGCCACTCCCTTTTTCTGAAGTCTTTTATGTTTGATTGAAATTTGCTGAGTGATTTCATCCTCACACCCCTCGTTTTCATTGTAGCATTGAAGATTGTTGTCGGTGGATGAAAACTCTTCATAGTTTTCCACCCGGTGTGCTTCCATAACATAATTTGTATTATCCATAGCATTTTCATTTTCATTCTTATCCTGTGTGTCCGTTCCAAGGTGTTCAAACCCGCAGTGAGCAAAACAATGCTGAAGAAGGGCAACCTTCGAAAGCTAATCAAGAAATGTATTAAGTTATGTCCAATAAAAAAGGTATCATCTTATTTTCTTTTCCATGTTTTATTTTGTTTGATTTCTATTGATAACCTTAAGAGTGGACTAACACGGCTACCACAATCCTCCACTTTCAGATGGAAACTCTGCAGTCGGTGATCTTGTCTGTTTGGGGGGGGGAGCTTCTCATCACGCTCGACCTCAAAGAGATGTACCTGCACATCCCCACCTGGGCACCTCGTTAGCAGTTCCTGTGGTTTGTAGTATATTAGGCTGGCACTTTCAGTTTAGAGCCATGCCTTCTGGACTGGCTATGGCCCCGAGGATATTCTCCAAAGTCATAGTCGTGATGGCAGCCTTTCTGAGACGGCAGGGGATCAGAGTTCGTTATGCTCATATTAGCCCTCTCCTCAAGTCACTTCACTGGTTTCCTATCCGTTTCCGCATACAGTTCAAACTCCTCTTATTGACCTATAAGTGCATTCATTCTGCAGCTCCTCAGTACCTCTCCACTCTCATCTCTCCCTACATTCCTCCCTGGGATCTCCGTTCACTGCGTAAATCTCTCTTATCTGCACCCTTCTCCTCCACCGCTAACTCCAGACTCCGTTCCTTTTATCTTGCTGCACCATATGCCTGGAATAGACTTCCTGAGCCGGTACGTCAAGCTCCATCTCTGGCCGTCTTCAAATCTAAGCTAAAAGCCCACCTTTTTGATGCTGCTTTTAACTCCTAACCCTTGTTCACTTGTTCAGAACCCTTATTTTATCATCCTCACTTTAATATTCCCTTAGCTCTTGTTTGTCCTGTTTATCTGTCCTAATTAGGGTTACCATATGGCTCCAGAAAAAAGAGGACGGATTGAGCCAGCCGGGTTTTACTTCCATTGCTTTTCCATTGAAAGCAATGGAAGTAAAACCCGGCTGGCTCAATAACTTCCATTGAAAGCAATGGAAGTAAAACCCGGCTGGCTCAATCCATCCTCCTTTTTCTGGAGCCATATGGTAACCCTAGTCCTAATTAGATTGTAAGCTCTGTCGAGCAAGGACTGTCTCTTCATGTTCAAGTGTACAGCGCTGCGTATGTCTAGTAGCGCTATAGAAATAAGTAGTAGTAGTTCACCCCATAGCAGGATGACTGGCTCATTCAGATGCCACCTTATCGAGATAGTGTGGTGGCGACCTCGACAGTTGTCCAACTCCTCCAGTTGTTTGGTTGGGTGATCAATTTCAAGAAGAGCAAATTGTCCTGTTGCAGTGGCTATACTCGGCAGGCCAGAATCTTTCTGGTGGAGGTAAGGAGCTTGAAATTGGTGCACCAGATACAGTTGCTCCTCTGTCTGTTCATACCCCGGGCTTGGGACCATGCCCAGGTTCTCTGGTCCATGACGGCTGCGATGGAAGTGGTGCACTGGGCAAGGGCACATATGTGGCCGCTTCAGAAGTGCTTGCTCGGTTGCTGGTCTCTGGTATCCCTGGACTATAGCGTCCAGCTACCATGGATGCAGGCAACCAGACAGAATATGCATTTTTGGTTGCTTCCTGGGAACCTGAACCTGGGGCTTCCATTCCCAATTGTGCATTGGGAGGTAGTGACCATGGATTCCAGTCTATCACGTTGAGGGAGCCCATTATGTGGGGCATCTGGCCCAAGGCATTTGGTCTCCTGTGGAGGCGTCGTGGCCCATCAGTTGCTTGTAACTCTGGATGGTCTGCAGAGGTCTGGTGGCCTTTGTTCCGCTGTTGGAGAGGTCTCCAGTGTGGCTATTCTCCGTCAATGCGACAGTGGTGGCCTACGTCAATAAGCAGGGGGACTCGCAGCAGTCAGCTGGCGGTGGGGGCCGGCTTACTGATGGCCTGGGCATCTTCTCTACCTCTCAGCAGCTCACATTGTGGGGCATGGCGATCCTGGTGGCCTTGGATTGGACATGGTGCCTGCAGTCTGGGGTGCGCAAGGGACTGGTATTGGGCACCTTGAAGGTTCAGGTAACAGCTTTGGCGTGTTTCGAGGTCCGTTTTCAGAACTCATCTTTGGCTGTGCACTCAGGCATGTTTCATTTTTTGAAGGGAGTGAGTCAGCTTAGTCCGCCGTTCTGGGCGCTGTTTCCTGAATGGGATCTCAGTCTGGTCCTTTGGGCTCTTCAGAAACCTCCCTTTGAGCCCCTCCGGAAGACAACCTTGAAAGATCTTACGCTGAAGATGGTGTTCTTAGTGGCTATTACTTCAACGTGGTACCCGGTCATAATAGCCCCTGACATAACATCCACTGTCAAAACGGCCTTCCCACAATATAGCCCTTGACCAATTAGCCCCCTGACAAAATGGCCCGATCAGGCTACCCAGAATATGGCACTGCATTTTGCTCCTAATAATCTTACCTTGCCAAACAGGATAAGGTTGGTAAGACTGTGAAAATGATGACAATATTGTTTTTTTGAATTAGCATGTTGTTGGAAGGCTAGTTTCCTTAAACAGCAGAACAGATCATGGATACCAGTTAGTAGCTATAGAATTATGTTTCATTATATCTGCTTTATACAATGCAATGCTGGTAGGAGCCTTTATCGGTAAAGATTTCACTTGTAAGTGGAGGCCATTTCGTCAAGGGCTATTTTGTTAGGCCCTGATTTGTCAAGGGCTGTTTTGTTACAAGGCTGTTTTGTCGAGGCTATTTTGTCAGGGCTATTATGTCGGGGTGCCCTCCAACGCATCGCATTTCAGAGCTTCGGGTGCTGTTGTTACGGGATTCTTTTCTCTGGTTTTCGGAGGCAGGAGTTTCGCTTCGGATGGTGCCTTCCTTTCTACCTAAAGTGGTGTCAACGTTCCATGTCAATCAATCTGTGGAGTTCCCTTCCTTTTGCCGGGTGGATGTGGGGGCTCGGTTTGCCTCCCTGAGACTCCTGGATGTTCGCAGGGCACTCATGCGCTACCTCGAGGTCACAAATGACTTTTGTCGTTTGGATAGGCTTTTTGTCCTCTTCGGCAAACGGAGGTTGGGCCTCATGGCGTCTAAGGCGTCTATTGCTCGATGGTTAATGGAGGCTGTGGTTTCGGCCTATGTTCTGGAGAGGAAGCATCCCCCTCAGGGAGTGAAGGCTCACTCTACCAGGCATATAGCGACCTCCTGGGAGGAGAACTCATTCTCCTCCCCGTTGGATATATATATAAGGCGGCAATCACTGCATACTTGTAGTAAGCACTGTCGGGTTGATATTGCAGAGCAATCGGAGGACGTGTTTGGGGCATCATTCTGTGTTCTTTCCATTAGTTCTTCACATTATTCCAGGAGCTCACCCATGATTTGAGGCCATGCTTGAGACTTGGAGAGTAGTGTTATGTATCGAGTGGGGGAGGGGGGCTGTCTATTTGGCAAGCCTTGGTGGCCCGGTGCGCTTTCATTTTGTGTTGCCCTTCCAGTGGCCATGCCTTATAGTTGTTGGCATTGTTCTGGTAATGGTTCATATCGCTGGACGTGCTCCTGGTCTGTTTCTTTTTTTCTCCTTCTTGGTGACTCGTACTGAAGAACTGGACTAGTCCCACCTGCTGGCAATGGTCATGACTTCCCACAGGTCGTGGAATAGTGTGAAGAACTAATGGAAAGGAAATGATCAGTTAAGACCTAATTTCTCCATAGCATCCACTTTTCTCCAGCACCCCTTCCTGCACCCACACACCATCCATATTTTTTTTCAGCCCCCCCCCCCCCATACCATCCATATTTTTTCCAGCCCTCCAGCACCTATACACCATCCATAGTTTTTTTCTTTCAATCCTGCCCCCACACCCACATACCATTCATAGTTTTTTCCAAACTCCCCTTACCCACACACTATCCATGGTTTTTTCCAGCCTCCCCCTCCACACCCACATATCCAGTTTTTTTCACAGGCCCCGCCTGCTGCACCTGCACTCACCAGGAAGGTAGAAGTTGCATCAGAAGTACCTCTGCGGGGCAAGAAAGAACACGACTCTTTCCTGCCCACTGCCACTGCTCTGGGCCAGTACCGAGACTTTCTGTGGCAGCCTCACTAGATTACCACTCGAAGTCTTGGCAGCCATTTTGAAGAAGTAGAGCACTGACTAGAGAGTTGCGGCAGTGAGCAGGAAAGAGGGGGGGTTCTTTCCTGTCCCCAAAGCAGGGGCGTATCTGCGTGGGGCCACAGGGGCCTGGGCCCCCGCAGATTTCGCCCTGGACCCCCCTACCATCGACCCTCTCCACCTCCCCCTCCCTCCTGCACGCCCGCCACCAACCCGTCGCCGATCTTTGCTGGCGGGGGACCCCAAGCCCCCGCCTGCCAAAGTCCTCTCTTCCGTGCAGGATGCAAGTTGCAACACTTCCTGTTCTTCTGAGTCTGACATCAACTTGCAGGACGTCAGACTCAGAATTTGGAACTCAGTCTGACGTCCTGCGTGTTGTACGTGCAGGACGTCAGACTTAGAAGAACAGGAAGCATTGCAACTTGCAGCCTGCATGGAAGAGAGGACCTCGGCTGGCAGGGGGTTGGGGTCCCCCGCCAGCAAAGGTAAATGACAGCAGCGGGGGAGGGTTGGCGGCGGCGGGAGGGGGTGGAGAGTGTCATTGGTGGCGAGGGGGGGTCTGGCAGTGGCGGGGGGGTCTGGAAATGGTGGGGGGGGGGATCGGTGGCGCCGGGGGTGGGGCTAAAATGTGCCCCCTCCCTCTGGCTCTGGCCCCCCCTACCCCCAGAGTCCAGATACGCCCCTGCCCCAAAGAGGTCACTAGACCAACAGGGAGTGTTAAGGTAGGCTGAGGCTTGGGGGGGGGGGGGGGACCAGCCAGCCTGTACCCCTTTTTGTTTCTCTCCTTCCCCCCTGCTTGGGTCCCTTCTCCCTCTCTGACTCTTAACTTGTGTGAATGGCTTTTATATTTCCTATATGAATATTGTAGTTCCTTTTTGTCTCTTCCAGTTTTTTTAAATTCTTTATTTATAGATTACAAATATACATTCACACAAAATAAATGTCAGAAAATCAAGAAATATAACAAAGAAGAATATTCTTTTCCTCTACATAACCAAGGAGAACAGAAATATCATCGTTACTTAGTCCACAATAAATGATCAAGACACAAAATAAATATATGAGGAAAAATTAAGATCTTCCAGTTTTTTATGTAAACCGCTTTGATCTGCTTAGTTAGCGAAGCGGTATAGCAAATGCGAAATAAACTAAGCTTTCACTCCATCCTTCACTGTGGCTTTATTATGGGCTAAAGGGGCTCAATTCTTTGCAAAAAGACTGAATCCTGCGTGGCTGGGGAATTCTGTGCAAATTTTGCGCTGCGCAGTCACGCAAAATTCCAGCAGGAATAGTTGATGTGGAATTCTCTACTTTTAGATGTTAGACTGGAAAGATGTTTTCGTAAGAAATTGAAAACTTATCTGTTCAAAAGGTTTTGAATGGATTGTTAGAATGTGTTGCTGTTTACACTGTATTGTAATTCCTAGTTTTGGATACTGTCTTTATAATGTGATCTGTCTAGAACCAGTATTGCTATACCTCAGAATATAAGAATAAAGTTTGTATTCCATTGTATTGCATTGTTCTGTGACTTGAGCTCCCATTGACTGCATGCCAAGGTAAAGGAAGAACAGAGACCTCACAGATAGAGGAGGCAGGAACAGAGAGCAGACTGGTGAGCCCACACCTTACAGGGGCAGACCAGAAGCAGTGAGTAAAATCAGAGTGACGAATGATCAATAAGATGGCGACGAAACAGTGTGACAAGGCGATGGCCTTAGCTAGAAGGTTGCTAGACTGTATAGAGAGAGGTGTGACCAGCAGAACAAAAGAAGTTTTAATGCCCCTGTATAAGTCGTTGGTGAGGCCCCACCTGGAGTATTGTGTTCAGTTTTGGAGGCCGTATCTTGCTAAGGATGTAAAAAGAATTGAAGCGGTGCAAAGAAAAGCTACGAGAATGGTATGGGATTTGCGTTACAAGATGTATGAGGAGAGACTTGCTGACCTAAACATGTATACTCTGGAGGAAAGGAGAAACGGGTGATATGATACAGACGTTCAAATATTTGAAAAGTATTAATCTGCAAACGAACCTTTTCCGGAGATGGGAAGGTGGTAGAACGAGAGGACATGAAATGAGATTGAAGGGGGGCAGACTCAAGAAAAATGTCAGGAAGTATTTTTTCACGGAGAGAGTGGTGGATAATTGGAATGCCATCCCGCAAGAGGTGGTGGAGATGAAAACAGTAACGGAATTCGAACATGTGTGGGATAAACATAAAGGAATCCTGTTCAGAAGGAATGGATCCTCAGAAGCTTAGCTGAGATTGGGTGGCAGAGCCTGTGGTGGGAGGCGGGGCTGGTGGTTGGGAGGCGGGGCTAGTGCTGGGCAGACTTCTACGGTCTGTGCCCTGACAATGGCAGATACAAATCAAGGTAAGGTATACACAAAAAGTAGCACATATGAGTTTATCTTGTTGGGCAGACTGGATGGACCGCGCAGGTCTTTTTCTGCTGTCATCTACTATGTTACTGTGTATATTATCAAAAGGAAGTGTCAGGCAAGATGGTGGCTCAGTTCCTGCTCCGATTTACCCTGTTACTGAGGAAAACCAAGAAGGAGACCTCTGAGAGCAAAGTACACACAGTTATTGTAACGAAAGAGGAAAATAAAGTACAGTTTCCAGTCAGTTCTGGGAAAGTTCACGCAAGCATCCAGTTCTGGTATTTGATGGATGGATCCATGTTCAGTAGAGGCGACAGAGCAGGGGGTATTATCGTATTGAAAAGTCCGGCTGTTCAGCTAATAAACAGCCTACAGTGAGTGAATCAAACCCTTGAATTAGCTTGGCTTTACTAAATTAAGAGCTCAGCTTGATTACTGCAGAATCCACTGTACAGCTCAGGGGGGTAGAACCACTGGCCAAGATTTCTGTGTTGGGATGCTTGAACTGCGTCCTTCTGCAGTCTGACATGATCCAGCTTGTCCTGTTCAGCACTAAAACTGACCCACGTCTCTCTCTCTCTCTCTCCCCCTTTCCGCCATCCGTTCCCAAACTAAGTAAAACTGTTAAGTTGCATTTGGACATAGAAGGAGATTGTTTAAGCCCTCCACAAGTCTGTCAACATCTGTTGGTTAAGATTCGGCATCTCCCTCCCTCTTTCCCCCCCCTTGCCCTATGAAGGGAAGCAGCTTGCCCTGTAAATTGCACCACACAAAAAGCGATCCCTACCGGGCCTTTTTGGAGGATCAGGCTT
This sequence comes from Microcaecilia unicolor, assembly GCF_901765095.1. Lineage (NCBI taxonomy): Eukaryota > Metazoa > Chordata > Amphibia > Gymnophiona > Siphonopidae > Microcaecilia > Microcaecilia unicolor. The sequence goes on along the minus strand of NC_044031.1, from coordinate 755,875,559 downwards.
TGGGGTGATGTAATGACCTTGTTTACCAGCTTAAGATGGCTGCCCCCGTCAGCCCCTCAGTAATGCTGAGAGCTGGAATGTCTGGAATTCTCACCACCCAGTAGGCTTCTAAATTTACACTGTGCCGGGGCTGTGGTACCTTTCAATGCTGCTGCTGCAGTGAGGCCCCTTTATAGAAGTTTAATTTTTAACCCCTGGTGGAACTCTCCCTGTCTCCCAGCATCTTACACGTTCTGGTTAGAACTGACAAAAGCCTTTCTGCGTGAAATGACTAACTCATATTGGCCTTGCATGGATAAAACCCGAGGGTTGCTGTAAAGTATCAGGGCACAGAAGAGGTCTTTGCTAATTCGAGCAACTTCTCCCATTCTGATCGAGGATACTGGTGTCCCGAATCCTGCACTAACCCGCCACACAGCATCCTCACAAAATGTTTTCTATAGCCACCGGACAGAAACCAGCCCTCTCTTTAAAAAAAAAAAAGCAGGTTTTTATTAAGTACAGCCTCTCAGGAAATTCTCGAATTCTGAAATAATATCCCAGAGTATTTGGTTTTCATCCTGGAGTGTTTTGCGTAACCTTTCATGCCTATAGATTGTGTGACCTTAACGGGTGTGTAGTGGAGGAACTGGGGGGAGCATGGGGGGGGTGAAGAGGGGCTTGCCTTACCTCTGTGGACTGTGTATCCCTAATGAGTGGGTAGTGCAGGAAGGTTGTTCACCTTATCTTATCTTCCAGCTACACTACAAAGACTTTCCTTCATAGAATCCATCTTGATGGTGTTAATGTTCACAAAGTCAGACTGTCCTTGCGTCTAAGGTTGCTAGCTGGTTTAATAAAAAAAAAAAATAATAATTTTTTTTTTTTTAACTGACAGGTTGATCCAGTCCTGGATTACCTCATTTCTCTTTTTTGGGAAATCAATAGAAATAAAATAAAACAGAGAAAAGAAAATAAGATGCTCAGTATTTCAACTTGCAACGGCTCATTAACATATATGTAGTAAGTCACTTTGCTATGTTATCCTCTGAGGTGCTGTGTACCCGGTGCTAATGTTACCTAACTTCCATAGCTTACGCCTCGCTGCGACAACTACCCCCCCTGTCATCCATGGGCGGGAGGGCGGGTCAGCACTAATCTCTCCACCTGCTGAGTTTATCATGCGTGGGATAAACATAAAGGAATCCTGTTCAGAAGGAATGGATCCTCAGGAGCTTAACCGAGATTGGATAGCAGAGCCGGTAATGGGAGGCGGGGCTAGAGGTTGGGAGGCGGGGATAGTGCGGGGCAGACTTATACGGTCTGTGCCAGAGCCAGTGGTGGGAGGCGGGACTGGAGGTTGGGAGGCAGGGATAGTGCTGGGCAGACTTATATGGTCTGTGCCAGAGCCGGTGGTGGGAGGCGGGGCTGGAGGTCGGGAGGCGGGGATAGTGCTGGGCAGACTTATATGATCTGTGCCAGAGCCGGTGGTGGGAGGCGGGGCTGGAGGTCGGGAGGCGGGGATAGTGCTGGGCAGACTTATATGATCTGTGCCAGAGCCGGTGGTTGGGAGGAGGGGCTGGTGGTTGGGAGGCGGGGATAGTGCTGGGCAGACTTATACGGTCTGTGCCCTGAAAAGTACAGGTACAAATCAAAGTAGGGTATACACAAAAAGTAGCACATATGAGTTTGTCTTGTTGGGCAGACTGGATGGACCGTGCAGGTCTTTTTCTGCCGTCAACAACTATGTTACTATGTTTATTGGACTAATTTAGTACTAAGTTCCCTTCCCTTATGTTTTCTTTTCCCCCCTCCCCGTCTTTCCTATTTTTAGATTGTATCTTTCCCTCCCCTCTGTTTTCCTTTTCTGGATTGTTTGTTTTGTTTATCTGTTACTGGTTTGACTTCCCCTGCCTCCATATTATTTTTTAATAATGGGGAAAGGGAAATTGGACTTGATTTACCGCCTTTCTGAGGTTTTTGCAACTACATTCAAAGTGGTTTACATATATTCAGGTACCTATTTTGTACCAGTGCCAGTGTAAACCACTTAGATTTTCATTCTATTTGTGGTATAGCAAATGGAACTTGAACTCGAACCCATGAACCCAAAGGCCTGAAAGAGTTCTGATCACACAGCCAAAGCTCTTCAGCTTTCCCCTCTCCTAAATCTTTACCCTATTGAGCCTATGTTACAACACCCAAAAGTTTTAGAGTTGGCAAGTTAAATCTTTCCAATCATAAAGGCACTCCAGGAGGACATTAAATCTGGCTCTAGTCTTAATTCCTTCTGCAAAATATTTCACAGGCACAGAGCCATAACTGAAAAGCTTGATTGGAATCCTAGTGAGCCTTTCTTGGGACGCAGCAGGAACTTTGTGAATTCTGATTTTGCTAGAAGGAATTCCAGCTCCCCAGAAACTGCGTAAGTTCTATAACACTGGTTTCTCTGCCTGGTATCAGAATGTTTCTTGAACCATACCCAGGCTCAGCAGAAGGGGCTGAAATCAGAAGATACGGATTTAATATTGTCATGGGAAGTAGACGTGAGTTTTGTGTACTGTCTGGTCCACCTGTGATGAGCAACGCTGCCTGTTGGCTGGGACATAGCCATGGCCAACCCCGGTGGCGTTATTAGGACGCACTGTGAAAAGACCTGGGCAGGTATCGCTGGTGGTTAAGCCGGATGCAGGACATGTCTCTGAAGTTGTGTCGAAGAAGAAGCACAACTAAGGTTCTCCTTAGTGTGCTCCTTTGGGGGGGAGGGGGAGACTGTGGAGAGAGTGTAGACTCATTCAAGGTTTGTATTTTTTCCATTGAGTTAACTTGTGGCAATATGGATACAGTTTAGAAATTATCCTTTAATACCTCTGGAAAAGGTTCGTTTGCGGATTAATACCTTTCAAATATTTGAAAGGTATTAATCCGCAAACAAACCTTTTCTGGAGACGGGAAGGTGGTGGAACTAGAAGACATGAATTGAGGTTGAAGGGGGGGCAGACTCAGGAGTAATGTCAGGAAGTATTTTTTCACGGAGAGGGCGGTGGATGCTTGGAATGCCCTCCCGCGGGAGGTGGTGGAGAGGAAAACGGTAATGGAATTCAAACGTGCGTGGGATAAACATAAAGGAATCCTGTTTAGAAGGAATGGATCCACAGAATCTTAGTGGACATTGGGTGGCAACGTTGGTAATTGAGAAGCAAAACCAGTGCTGGGCAGACTTCTACAGGCTATGCCCAGATCGTAACTGAATAGATATGGATGGGCTGGAGTGTAAATTTTAAGAGGCTTCGACATTAGCTTCAGAACTTTTAGTACACCCTTGTCACCTCTCGTTTAGACTACTGCAATCTGCTTCTTGCTGGCCTCCCACTTAGTCACCTCTCCCCTCTCCAATCGGTTCAAAACTCTGCTGCCCATCTTGTCTTCCGCCAGGGTCGCTTTACTCATACTACCCCTCTCCTCAAGTCGCTTCACTGGCTCCCTATCCGTTTTCGCATCCTGTTCAAACTTCTTCTACTAACCTATAAATGTACTCACTCTGCTGCTCCCCAGTATCTCTCCACACTCGTCCTTCCCTACACCCCTTCCCGTGCACTCTGCTCCAAGGATAAATCCTTCTTATCTGTTCGCTTCTCCACTACTGCCAACTCCAGACTTCGCGCCTTCTGTCTCGCTGCACCCTACGCCTGGAATAAACTTCCTGAGCCCCTACGTCTTGCCCCATCCTTGGCCACCTTTAAATCTAGACTGAAAGCCCACCTCTTTAACATTGCTTTTGACTCGTAACCACTTGTAACCACTCGCCTCCACCTACCCTCCTCTCTTCCTTCCCGTTCACATTAATTGATTTGATTTGCTTACTTTATTTTTTTGTCTATTAGATTGTAAGCTCTTTGAGCAGGGACTGTCTTTCTTCTATGTTTGTGCAGCGCTGCGTACGCCTTGTAGCGCTATAGAAATGCTAAATAGTAGTAGTAGTAGTACAAGAACAGTGCTGGGCAGACTTCTACGGTCTGTGCCCTGAGAAAGGCAAGGACAAATCAAACTCGGGTAAACATATAAAGTATCACATACCATGTAAAATGAGTTTATCTTGTTGGGCAGACTGGATGGACCATACAGGTTACTGTGTTACTATTGGGTTCATTTTCGAAAGAGAAAGACGTCCATCTTTCGACATAAATCAGAAGATGGACGTCCTCCCAGGGACGTCCAAATCGGTATAATCGAAACCCGATTTAGGACATCTCCATCTGCACTCCGTCGCAAGGATAGCCAAAGTTCAAGGGGGCGTGCCGGAGGTGTAGCGAAGGCGGGACTTGGGTGTTCCTAACCCTTGGATGTCTTTGACCCATAATTGAAAAAAACAAGGACATCCCTGATGAACACTTGGACGTTTTCACCCGGACCTGTTTTTCTTATTACTAAGGCACAAAAAGGTGCCCGAAATGACCAGATGACCACCGGAGAGAATTAGGGATGACCTCCTGTTACTCCCCCAGTGGTCACTAACCCCCTCCCACCCTAAAAAAACCATCTTTCAAAATATGTCGTGCCAGCCTCAGATGTCATACTCAGGTCCATGACAGTGCATGCAGGTCCCTGGAGCAGTTTTAGTGGGTACTGCAGTGCACTTCAGACAGGCTGACCCAGGCCCATACCCCCCCTACCTGTTACATTTGTGGATGAAACAGCGAGCTGTCCAAAACCCACCACAATCCCACTGTACCCATATATAGGTGCCCCTCTTCACCCGTAAGGGCTATGGTAGTGGTGTACAGTTGTGGGTAGTGGGTTTTGGGGAGATCAGCACACAAGGTAAGGGAGCTATGTTCCTGGGAGCAATTTGTGAAGTCCACTGCAGTGCCCCCTAGGGTCCCCGGTTGGTGTCCTGGCATGTCGGGGACCAGTGCTGGCTCCTCCCATGACCAAATGGTTTGCATTTGGCTGTTTTTGACATGGATGTCTTTGGTTTCGAAAATCGCCGAAAGTCAGAAACGTCCATGTGTAGGGACGACCAAATCTAGCGACGTCCAAATTTAAGGATTTGGACGTCTCTGATGGTATTTTCGAAACGAAAGATGGATGTCCATCTTGTTTAGAAAATACGGGTTTCTCCGCCCCTGGATTTTGCCTGTTTGCAAGGATGTCCAAATCGCAACTTGGACGTCCCTTTCAAAAATGCCCCTCCACATCACCTATTCTCATCTGTTCTTAATTTACTTTATTGTCCCTGTGGGTGACTTAATTCTCGCTTGTTGCGTGAAGAAATATTTTTTACAATTTGTTCTAAATTTATTACTTAGTAGCGTCATTGCATGCCCCCTAGTCCTTGTATTTTTGGAAAGAGTAAACAAGCGATTCACGTCTACCACTTCCACTCTATCGTATCTCCCCTCAGCCATCACTTCTCCAAGCTGAAAAGTCCTAACCTCTTTAACCTTTCCTCTTGGGGAAGTTGCCCCATCCCCTGTATCATTTTCATCATCCTTCTCTGCAGCTTTTCTAATTTTGCTACACAAAAGTAATAACATAGTAACATAGTAAGTGACGGCAGATGTCCATCCAGTCTGTCTAACAGTCTCGTTCATTCTCAATTCTAGATTGAATCAACAATGAACGTGATATTATATATTTGATCGTTTAAAACATACTTTCAAGACTGAAGGGAGTCAATTCAGGTTATTTAAAAATGGTGTTTCTCTTTCCCATCTTTTTCTATGCTCTGCAGCAATTGTAGAAACATAGAAACATGACAGCAGATAAAGGCCATATGACCCATCCAGTCTGCCCATCCTCTGTAACCCCTAATTCTTCCTGTTCCTAAGAGATCCCACATGCTTATCCCATGCCTTTTAAAATTCTGGAACAGTCCTTGACTCCACCACCTCCACCGGGAAGCCATTCCACGCCTCCACCACCCTTTGTGTGAAATAATACTTCCTTAGGTTATTCCTAAGCCTATTCCCATTATGACATCACAATATGAGCTCTGGTTACCAGAGACTGAAACTCTTCACACTAAGGGGGGAAAGTAAGCCAAGAATAGGACAATTGAGCCATTGTGACATCACTAATGAGGTTGGCTCTTAGGCATTGGTGGAATGAGGCATTATGACATCACAATATGAGCTCTGGTTACCAGAGACTGAAACTCTTCACACTAAGGGGGGAAAGTAAGCCTAGAATAGGACAATTGAGCCATTGTGACATCACTAATGAGGTTGGCTCTTAGGCATTGGTGGAATAGAAACATAGAAACATGACGGCAGATAAAGGCCATATGACCCATCCAGTCTGCCCATCCTCTGTAACCCCTAATTCTTCCTGTTCCTAAGCGATCCCACATGCTTATCCCATGCCTTTTTAAATTCTGTGAAATAATACTTCCTTAGGTTACTCCTAAGCCTATTCCCATTATGACATCACAATATGAGCTCTGGTTACCAGAGACTGAAACTCTTCACACTAAGGGGGGAAAGTAAGCCAAGGATAGGACAATTGAGCCATTGTGACATCACTAATGAGGTTGGCTCTTAGGCATTGGTGGAATGAGGCATTATGACATCACAATATGAGCTCTGGTTACCAGAGACTGAAACACACTAAGGGGGGAAAGTAAGCCAAGAATAGGACAATTGAGCCATTGTGACATCACTAATGAGGTTGGCTCTTAGGCATTGGTGGAATAGAAACATAGAAACATGACGGCAGATAAAGGCCATATGACCCATCCAGTCTGCCCATCCTCTGTAACCCTTAATTCTTCCTGTTCCTAAGCAATCCCACATGCTTATCCCATGCCTTTTTAAATTCTGGAACAGTCCTCGACTCCACCATCTCCACCGAGAGGCCATTCCACGCCTCCACCACCCTTTCTGTGAAATAATACTTCCTTAGGTTACTCCTAAGCCTATTCCCTCTTAACTTTGTCATATGCCCCCTCCCCCTCATTCCAGAGCTCTCCTTCATTTGGAAAAGGCTCTCTTCCTGTACATAAATGCCCTTGAGATATTTAAACGTCTCTATCATGTCTCCTCTCTCCCTCCTCTCTTCCAGGGTATACATGTTGAGGTTCATAAGCCTGTCCCTATAATTTTTGCATTCAAGACCGCTTACTAATTTCGTAGCCGCCCTCTGGACCGACTCCATCCTGTTCATATATCTTTTTGAAGGTGTGGTCTCCAGAACTCTACATAGTATCCTAAATGAGGTCTCACTAGAGTCTCATACAGGGGCATCATCACCTCCTTTTTTCCTTCTGGCCATTCCTCCAAGCATCCTTCAACTTTTGCCGTCACTTTTTCTACCTGTTTGGCTACTTAAGATCACCGCATACAGTCACACCCAAGTCCTGCTCCATTTTAGGCAAACCTACATTGCATTAATGAAGAGAAGAGAATGAAACAGCCTGCACAGTTTGTCTCACATGTGCGTCATTTAGCAAAGAATAGTATGAGAGGCATTTTAGAAAGGATATGCAAATCCAGATTGAGGCATCCAGGTCAGGACATTCCAAGTTCTGGATCTGCTGACATAGAGTCTGTTCTGAAATACATCCAGAAAAGGACATTTGTATGGCAGTTCACTGTGGCATACATGAACATCAACAGTCATCCTCTTTGGCCGCAACCATGATACTGACTGTTCGTGCCCTGCCTCTAGCCCCTCAAATCCAAGCATTTTAGTTTCTCATTCATAATGACACATTTGCACCTATGTGCCACACTGGGATAGACCAAAGGTCCAACAGTGGTTAATCCAGGTCACAAATACCTGGCAAGATCCCAAAAAATGTCAGTACATTTTATGCTGCTTATCCCAGAAATAAGCAGTGGATTTTCCCCAAGTTCATTTTAATAATGGTCGATGGACTTTTCCTTTAGGAAGCCAGCCTTTTTTAAACCCCGCTAAGCTAACCGCCTTTACTGCATTCTGTGGCAACGTATTCCAGAGTTTAATTACACGTGTAATGAAGAAACAATTTCTACGATTCGTTTTAAATTTACTACTTTGTAGCCTCATTGCATGCCCCCTAGTCCTAATATTTTTGGAAGAGTAAACAAACGATTCACATCTAACCGCTCCACTCCACTCATTATTTTATAGACCTCTATCATATCTCCCCTCAGCCGCTTTTTCTCCAAGCTGAAGACCCCTAGCCGCTTTAGCCTTTCCTCATAGAGAACTCATCTCATCCCCTTTATCATTTTTGTTGCCCTTCTCTGTACCTTTTCTAATTCCACTGTATCTTTTTTGAGATGAGGTGACCAGAATTGAACACAATATTCGAGGTGCAGTCGCATCATGGAGCGATACAAAGGTTTTATAACATCCTCATTTTTGTTTTCCATTCCTTTCCTAATAATACTTAACATTCTATTTGCTCTCTTAGCCACAGCAGCACACTGAGCAGAAGGTTTCAACGTATCATCAACGACGACACCTAGATCCTTTTTTTGGTCTGTGACTCCTAACGTGGAACCTTGCATGGCATAGCTATAATTCGGGTTCCTCTTTCCCACATGCATCACTTTGCACTTAACGTCATCTGCCATTTAGATGCCCAGTCTCCCAGTCTCGTAAAGTCCTCTTGTAATTTCTCACAATCCTCTTGCGATTTAACAACTTTGAATAGCTTTGTGTCGTTAGCAAATTTAATTACCTCACTAGTTACTCCCATCTCTAGATCATTTATAAATATATTAAAAAGCAGCGGTTCCAGCACAGACCCCTGGGGAACCCCACTATCTACTCTTCTCCACTGAGAATACTGACCATTCAACCCTACTCTCTGTTTTCTATCTTTTAACCAGTTTTTAATCCACAATATGACATTACCTCCCATCCCATGACTTTCCAATTTCTTCTGGAGTCTTTCATGAGGTACTTTGTCAAACGCCTTTTGAAAATCCAGATACACAATATCCACATGTTTGTTTACCCCTTCAAGGAAATGTATTAGATCGGTGAGGCAAGACTTCCCTTCACTAAATCCATGTTGGCTTTGTCTCATTAATCCACGTTTTTGAATACACTCTGTAATTTTGTTCTTTATAATAGTTTCTACCATTTTGCCCGGCACAGACTTCAGGCTCACCGATCTATAATTTTCCAGATTTCCTCTGGAACCTGTTTAAAAAATCGGTGTTACATTGCCCACCCTCCAATCTTCCGGTACCACGCTCGGTTTCAAAGATAAATTACTTATTGCTAACAACAGTTCTGCAAGTTCATTTTTCAATTCTCAAGTCTCTATAATATACTAGCACAATTCTTGCAGCAGTCATGCCTCAGGAGCAGGGATAAATGTTAGCTCATAAAATATATGTATATTTTACAAAACATCGGTGCAAATTGTGACATCGCTCCTGCTGTACCTAAGCTCCTCCCCTGAACACGCCTACTCTAAAATCGCTTACAAGTGCATGCCTAATTCCCTCCTTACTGGTTTCTGTCACTGGCACAAAATGGGAAGAAGCACCACGCTCTACCCTACTCTGTAGAGTTTTAACAAGATTTTGTATGAATGGGTTTTTTTATGCCAATGAAGACTTTTGATCCTGTTTAAGTCCTTTCTACCCAGTAAATGTTTGTCGAGTGGAGGTGGGGGTTGCTGAGGCTTTTTCCCTTTCATACTTTTTTGTACTCCACAGGAATATAGTGTTTAAATGGTACTTTGCATATTTATTTATTTACTAGGAAAAAAGGCCCGTTTCTGACACAAGTGAAACGGGCGTTAGCAAGGTTTTCCTCGGAGTGTGTGTGTTTTACAGAGTGTGTGTGAGAGTGAGTGTGTGATACAGAAAGAGTGAATGTGTGAGTGTGTGTGACAGAGCGAGAGTGAATGTGTGAGTGTGTGTGCAAGAGTGTGTGTGTGTGTGTGAGAATGAGAGTGTGTGCCAGGGGCCCCCTCCCACCCAGTTTCAGGGTCCGCCTGCGCCCCCTCCCTCTTAGTTTCAGGGTCCAGCACCCCTCCACGTTCCAGGGTCCGCTCTCCCTCCCTCCCTCCACCCACCCAGTTCCAGGGTCTTTTCCCCCCCTCTCCCCCTCCCTCCCAGTTTCTGGGTCTCTCCCCCTCCCTCCCAGTTTCTGGGTCACCCGCCCTCCCTCCATCCATCCCAGTTTCTGGGTGCGCCTGGCCCCCCTCCAAGTTCCAGGGTCCGGCCGCCCACCCTCCCACCCAGTTCCATGATTGTTGCCCCCCCCCCTCTCCCTCCCAATTCCAGGGTAGTTGCCCCCCTCTCTTTCCCTCCCCTCCCGCCACCCACCTGCAACGTTGTGAAGCTGACTCCTTGGCTTCATTGAAGTGATGGGTTCGTAATTTTCGTTAGGTTCGTCACTCTGTAGCCATCTCGAGGCCCCACCCTCGTGCCTCTGATAGGTCCGCCGCACTCGACGTCGAACGTGATGACGTCGAGGGCGGGGGACCTATCAGAGGCGCGAGGGCGGGGCCGAGAGAGATGGTTACAGACCGACGAACCTAACGATCCTTACGAACCCTTCACTTGAAGCCACGGAGTCAGCTTCAGAACGTTGAAGGTGCCTTTTATTATAGTAGAGATTTGTTACATTTGTATCCCACATTTTCCCACCTAATTGCAGGCTCAATGTGGCTTACTTTGTACCGGAGAGGCGTTTGGAGATTCCGGTGTAAACAAATACAAAGTGATATTGTGGTAAAATAAAGTTCATGTGGCACAGCCACACTAGGGAATCGTACAACGGAAGATTTGTGTTATGTCCATTACGTACTTTAGTTTTGTTGTGTTGCAGAGATCAGGCATTTATGTTGGATCGGTAGGATGTGCCTTTTTAAACAGGTTAGTTTTTAGTGTTTTCTGGAAGTTTAGGTGGTCGAACGTGGTTTTCAAGGCTTTTGGTAATGCGTTCCATAGTTGTGTGCTTATGTAGGAAAAACTGGACGCGTAAATTGATTTGTATTTTGTATGAGAGAGGTCTTTATTGTGAGAGATATATATATATACTCTTTCATCCTCATTGCTAAACAAGAGTTTTCCTTTACCTGACCAGGTTTCGAATCTCTTAGGGGCCCTTTTACTAAGCCGCTACGGCACGCACGCATGTCCTACGTGCATCAGTTTTGAACTACTGCCCAGCTACCGTGTGGCCCGGGCGGTAATTTCATTTTTTTACGCGCGTCAACTAAGCATGCCGGAAATTTTCTGGCATGCGGTGCTAACCGGGCGGTAATTGGCATTGTATGCATGTACATAAGTACATAAGTACATAAGTAGTGCCATACTGGGAAAGACCAAAGGTCCATCTAGCCCAGCATCCTGTCACCGACAGTGGCCAATCCAGGTCAAGGGCACCTGGCACGCTCCCCAAACGTAAAAACATTCCAGACAAGTTATACCTAAAAATGAGGAATTTTTCCAGTCCATTTAATAGCGGTCTATGGACTTGTCCTTTAGGAATCTATCTAACCCCTTTTTAAACTCCGTCAAGCTAACCGCCCGTACCACGTTCTCCGGCAATGAATTCCAGAGTCCAATTACACGTTGGGTGAAGAAAAATTTTCTCCGATTCGTTTTAAATTTACCACACTGTAGCTTCAACTCATGCCCTCTAGTCCTAGTATTTTTGGATAGCGTGAACAGTCGCTTCACATCCACCCGATCCATTCCACTCATTATTTTATACACTTCTATCATATCTCCCCTCAGCCGTCTCTTCTCCAAGCTGAAAAGCCCTAGCCTTCTCAGCCTCTCTTCATAGGAAAGTCGTAGACCATTACCGCCTGGTTTTTGCATGAGAGTTTACTGCTAGGTCAATGGGTGGCAGTCAGGTCTCAGGCCTAAGGTGGAAGCGCGCTAATTTTTATTTTCCACACGTCCATTTTTGGCCCTTGCCCCCCTCCCCAAAAAAAGGTATTTTTTGCAGGCACACTGAAAAATGAACCTGTGTGCATCCAATACATGTATCTACATATAGGAGCCAACTTTTCAAAATGATTGGGGGTGCTGAAATTTTTTTTTTTTTTACAGGTGGTGCATTCCCCCCTCCCTCCCCTGTTCCTGTCCCCCTCCCCCTCGTACCCCCAGCCCCCCTCCCTCCCTCCCTCCGCAGTTCCAGGGTCCCCGGGTCTCCCCTCCCTCCCTCTGAGTTCCAGGGTCCACCCCTCCCTCCCTCCCTCCGAGTTCCAGGGTCCCTCCCTCCTTCCGAGTTCCACAGATCCCCCCTCCCTCCCTCCGAGTTCCAGGGTCGTCGTCCCCTCTGAGTTCCGTGGTCGGTGTCCCTCCCTTCCTTCGAGTTCCAGGCCCCCTCCCTCCGAATTTTAAAAGTCACCTTGACTTACCTCATTGGGGTGTTACGGTGGTCGGCAGCAGCGGTAAAAAGCGTGCAGCTTTGGCCCTTAGTTCAGTTTTCCCTTCTCTCTCTCTCAGCTCTGCCGACCGCCGTAACCCTGATGAGGTAAGTCAAGATGACTTTTAAAATTCGGAGGGACGACAACCCTGGAACTCGGAGGGAAGAACGACGACCCTGGAACTCGGAGGGAGGGAGGGAACGAACTTCCAGTGGGTGAAATATTGGGGGTGCTCGAGCACCCACGGTACCCATGGAGTTGGCGCCTATGTATCTACACCAGCACAAGCCATTTTTTGGCACACCTTAGTAAAAGGACCCCTTATCGAAATGTTTTACGAGGCTCTTGTTTATCTCATGTTGCCCTGAATTTTTTTCTGCTTCCAGGACCTCTGTATCCAGTAGATGTTTCCACACAGGATGGTGCCGATGGTTTTTGGGTGGCGACAAATGCCTACTATTCAAAACTTGTCCAGCAAAGGGAATCTTCCACTGAGATATTCTCCATTTCCGATGAAGAAAAGGTAACAAAACAGAACCCAGGTGCACTGGGTCCTGCCGATGGACCAGTGAAAGAGTCAGTTCTGTACTTAAGTCCCTCCCTAGTCTGCTGAGTGAAGACATTTCAAGATGTCAGGACGTGTGAAAAGGAGAATATTCACAAGCCCAAAAATACTTTGGTGTCGCATCAGCCATTTGAGTTCTGAGGTCTCAATGAGTTCTGAGCTGTCACTGCACTTGAATGTTGCAACTGGAGAACATTTTTAAAGCAAAATATGCCTTTATGTACGGCTAAGCTAAGAAGAAAATTGAACTGTGTTTATCAGGGGTTATTTTCTGTGTGAAGTTTGCTCCCTTCTAGCAGAGAGAATGAGGCCATTACCACTACCTTGAATTACTGATGCACAAAACACTGAATTCTGGCCCTTTTATAAAATATTTTTGCATATTTTATATAAATGAATATTTGGAGATCTTAAAAAAAACCAACCAAAAACCATTGACAAAGTGGTTTAAATTTAGATATCAATAAAGTCTTGTTTGGTGATCTGTCCATAAAAAGATTTTTTTTTTAATTGGACCATGGGGTACATTAAAACTTGTTTGAATATGGTCTGTGCTAATTTTAAGCTGACCTTGTTTGATTTCCTAGTTTTTCACTTTCATAATCTGATCCCGGACAGTCATCTCATGGTACTCCTTCCTGCCCCCTGTTCTGTTTGTCACAAACTCCTCTACTCATGCTGGCCCCCACAACAGCCCATACAAGCAGTAGAAGCATCAGCTCCAGCCCCATGGAACTCTCTGCCACAAGAACCAGATTTCGGGAAACTACCAAAAACCCAGCTCTTTGTAGTAGCTTGTGTCCCACCACAGCTGCAGTCTCAGCGGACCGATCATGGACCACTTTAAGACTTTCAGTACATAGTGAAATCGCCCTATGCATGCCATATATAATGCCGACACAATCTCTCTGGTCCCCTTCACAGATGATTATTGTCCTTATTACGTATTCTATATTTACGATCACTTGACATCTCTGGTTCTAAGTTAAAACGAATTGGAGAAAATTTTTCTTATTTATTTATTTTATTTATTTGTTGCATTTGTATCCCACATTTTCCCACCTATTTGCGGGCTCAGTGTGGCTTACAATAAGACTTGAATAATAGAAATACATTTGTTACGACTAGGTTATAGAATACATTGAACAGAGTTGTGCGAGACATTCAAATATCCTTAGTAGTATAGCAGTGGGACAACAACATAGGGACATTAGGAGGAGGCAATGAGAGAAAAAGGGGCATTAATAGGCACCTAGACATATAGTGTACATAGTTCCATGGTTGAATGTGTGATTGACTGGATAAAGGGATGATGGATCAGATGTGGATGTGTATTGCATTGTGAACAGTCAGTAGTTTCTATGTGTTTTGGCTCTTTCCGTAGGTTTGTTCAAACAGGTGTGTCTTCAGTAGTTTACGGAAGGAGGTTTGTTCGTTAATCATTCTTAGGTTGCGTGGTAATGTATTCCAGGACTTCGTGCTCTTGTAGGAAAAGGTTGACGCGTGTATCGTCTTGTACTTCAAGCCCTTGCAGGTTGGGTAGTGGAGGTTGAGGTGAGTTCGGGATGATCTTTTGGCGTTTCTAGGTGGTAGGTCTATTAAATCAGACATGTACGCTGGGGCTTCACCGTAAATGATCTTATGGACTAGTGTGCAAGTTTTAAAAGTAACGCGGTCCTTGAGTGGAAGCCAATGTAGTTTCTCTCGTAGTGGTTTTGCCCTTTCATATTTAGGTTTTCCGAAGATGAGCCTGGCTGCTGTGTTCTGGGCTGTTTGAAGTTTCCTCAGTATTTGCTCTTTGCAGCCTGCGTATAATTAACTCTGGAATTCGTTGCCAGAGAATGTGGTAAAGGCGGTTAGCTTAGTGGAGTTTAAAAAAAAGGTTTGGACGGCTTCCTAAAGGAAAAGTCCATAGACCGTTATTAAATGGACTTGGGGAAAATCCACTATTTCTGGGATAAGCAGGATAAAATGTTTTGCACTTTTTGGGATCTTGCTAGATATTTGTGATCTGGATTGGCCACTGTTGGAAACAGGATGCTGGGCTCGATGGACCTTTGGTCTGTTCCAGTGTGGCAACACTTATGTACTTATGTGCTTGGGATTCTGAATGGAATCTTGCTATTCTTTGGGGTTCTACGTGGAATATTGCTACTATTGGGTACTTGTGACCTGGATTGCCCACTGTTGGAAACAGGATGCTGGGCTTGATGGACCTTTGGTCTTTCCCAGTAAGGCAATATTTATGTACTTAGGTAAGTTGTGATTCTTTATTCAATGCATTTATTCTATTTGCTTTTCCAAATTTGTTGGCATCCTGCTTTGTGCTCTCATGTTGGAAGTGCAGGAGATAAACTTTGATGAAGATGATTTTTCTTGCTTGCTTTTGTTGTTGCTTTTCCAGAGGAGCTATCACTTGGTTATATCCTCTCTGTCTTGGCTCATCAGTGGTCCTTTTAGGTAGTTGGCATTAACGTGTAGTATTTTAAAAGCAGCTTGTTCTGCCATACCACAGTGCCCTCTAGAGGACAAATGTAGTAGTACCTACCTTTCTGCACTAACCTTGGCAATGCAAAAACACCCAAAGCAAGTCACGTGATTAGAATATACGCAGGAGTTTTCTGCCCCTAACAGCTTTAAGCTTAAGAAGGAAGATGAAAATGGTGGGCACTATGGGGGGAATTCAATGAATGGTGCCCACTCTAGGCGTCGGAATGGTCCGCGCTAAGCTAGAATTCTCTAAAGAGCGCTGTGCGCAGAATGACCTTTATAGAATTCTGGTTTAGAGTGCATTTCATGCCTAACTTTGGGCACGAGTATTTACACCTGCCACGCACAACTGATCCCTAAAAATAGACCCAGGAACTGGGGTATTCTAAATTATACTGGAGGAAATTTGTCAAAACTGAAAAATCGTACAAAACCCACAGCAAACATAGAAACATGATGGCAGATAAAGGCCAAATGACCCATCCAGTCTGCCCATCCTCTGTAACCCCTAATTCTTCCTGTTCCTAAGCGATCCCACATGCTTATCCCATGCCTTTTTAAATTCTGGAACAGTCCTCGACTCCACCACCTCCACCGGGAGGCTATTCCACACCTCCATCACCCTTTCTGTGAAATAATACTTCCTTAGGTTATTCCTAAGCCTATTCCCATTATGACATCACAATATGAGCTCTGGTTACGAGACTGAATCTCTTCACACTAAGGGGGGAAAGCAAGCCAAGAATAGGACAATTGAGCCATTGTGACATCACTGATGAGGTTGGCTCTTAGGCATTGGTGGAATAGAAACATAGAAACATGACGGCAGATAAAGGCCATATGACCCATCCAGTCTGCCCATCCTCTGTAACCCCTAATTCTTCCTGTTCCTAAGCGATCCCACATGCTTATCCCATGCCTTTTTAAATTCTGGAACAGTCCTCGACTCCACCACCTCCACCGGGAGGCCATTCCACGCCTCCACCACCCTTTCTGTGAAATAATACTTCCTTAGGTTATTCCTAAGCCTATTCCCATTATGACATCACAATATGAGCTCTGGTTACCAGAGACTAAAACTCTTCACACTAAGGGGGGAAAGTAAGCCAAGAATAGGACAATTGAGCCATTGTGACATCACTAATGAGGTTGGCTCAGGCATTGGTGGAATGAGGCATTATGACATCACAATATCAGCTCTGGTTAACAGAGACTGAAACACACTAAGGGGGGAAAGTAAGCCAAGAATAGGACAATTGAGCCATTGTGACATCACTGATGAGGTTGGCTCTTAGGCATTGGTGGAATAGAAACATAGAAACATGACGGCAGATAAAGGCCATATGACCCATCCAGTCTGCCCATCCTCTGTAACCCTTAATTCTTCCTGTTCCTAAGCAATCCCACATGCTTATCCCATGCCTTTTTAAATTCTGGAACGGTCCTCGACTCCACCACCTCCACCGGGAGGCCATTCCACGCCTCCACCACCCTTTCTGTGAAATAATACTTCCTTAGTAACATTATAACTAACTATGTTACTATGTTACTAAGGAAGTAACTAAGGAATTAGTAGTAACTAAGTTACTAAGGAAGTATTATGTCACAGAAAGGGTGGTGGAGGCGTGGAATGGCCTCCCGGTGGAGGTGGTGGAGTCGAGGACCGTTCCAGAATTTAAAAAGGCATGGGATAAGCATGTGGGATCGCTTAGGAACAGGAAGAATTAGAGGTTACAGAGGTTGGGCAGACTGGATGGGTCATATGGCCTTTATCTGCCGTCATGTTTCTATGTTTGCTGTGGGTTTTGTACGACTTTTCAGTTTTGACAAATTTCCTTCAGTATAATTTAGAATACCCCAGTTCCTGGGTCTATTTTGTGCGGCTGTTAGCTTTGCTTTCAAAATCTGTGCTCTGGTTCACAAAATTACCTACGGTGAAGCCCCGGGATACATGACAGACCTGATCGACCTACCAACTAGAAACATATCCGAATCAACACGAATGTACCTAAATCTGTATTACCCAAGCTGCAAAGGACTCAAATACAAATCAACTTACGCATTCAGTTTCTCCTACATAAGCACACAACAGTGGAACGCATTACCAAAAGCCTTGAAAACTACGTACGACTACCTTAACCTCGGGAAAACACTAAAAACAAACCTGTTTAAAAAGGCATACCCTACCGATCCAACATAAATGCCTGATCTCTGCAACACAACAAAACTAAAGTACGTAATGGACATAACACAACTCTTCCGGTGTACGATTCTCTAATAGTACAACAGAAGAGTCTGCAACACAGCATAACCAACGATCGTACTGGACATTATATAATCTTCCCTTTCTTCGAACCCCTTTGTGCCTGATTCTGTATTTGTTTCTCTGCCGGACTGGCTAATGCCTTACGGCACTATGTAAGCCACATGGGGACTTCTCTGGCTTCAAACTTAACTAAGTCGGAGGCAATGGCCAGTTCAGAGAAGGTAAGGCAATCTTGAGGTAATACCTTCCCGTTACGATGGGCTCAGGATTCGTTCCGGTACTTGGGAATACAGTTGCCAATGAATCCACAGTTTTTATATGATAATATTACTAAATTGCTTGGGGACACTAGGCAGAGGCGGGCACTTTGGTTAACGCTTATGGGACGGATTCAGCTTTATTGCATGATAATCTTCCCGAGATGGCTGTATGTGTTGCAGTCGCTCCCTATTTGAGTCTTGCATAGAGATTTGGACTCCCTAAGGAAAATGTTGATCAAGTTCTGCTGGGGGGAGGCAGCAAAGGTTTCTTGCGATTTGGGAGTCCTATTTCAACAAAATTTTACCGGCAGCTCGAAGTCAAATCATGAATAGATTCTCCCTGGACTGTTGAGGGTGGCTGGGTAAAGGGGACCAGGCATCGCAGGGAAGGGTTAGGGTGGTAGGGAACAGGAGCCAAGGCATTAACGTGCAAGGGTAGGTTGGGACCTGAAGGGAAACAGTCCAACCTACTTCCAAGAATTTTACAACCATGTTGATATTTACGATTTGGTGGGGATAAGTATGGGGGGTTTGAGGAGAAAAGGGAGAAAACATGACGATGAGGACTTATTATTGGTCTTTGGTGAAAGCTTGATGTTATCATGCTGGATTGTTGGAGTTTGTTACAAATTACACAAGAATGTATTGTAGTACAATATATAGTAAATCTATAATTTTTTTTGTTCAGATTTCAAATATATTTTGTGGTCTATTAGTCTCAATTTTGTACATAAAGAAATATCCTATGTTTCTGTAATTAATCAAATTTCTTTTAGATTTACTATACAGAGTACGAGTCGGACAGTAGAAAAATAGAAAAGTCGGAGTCAAAGGTTTGCTGTACTGACTTCACAGCTCTGCTTAGAAATCATCAAATTTCGCTGGTCTGGTGCATTCTGAAAGATTATGGTGCATATTTTTCAGGTTCAAATTGAAGAATCCACTATTTCTCTCCAACCTTTGTATCACGAGGACTCCAAGCACAAAATTTTGGTTTTAGTAAATCCCAAGGACAAAGCTCAAGGTCAGCATCTGCTAACATTATTACAGTGCTTTGTTCATGCATTCCTGTGTTTCATTGTTTTAAGCGTCTCAAGTTCGTGTAACAAATGCCTGGAATGTTCTTTCTGCAGGGACAAGGCTGCATTCTAACCTTCAGATCCTGCATAGGGTCACTGTGTGCGCATTAGAAAGGTCATGCCAGCTAATCTGACTGGGCGATTTGACCTCTTCTGTATGATGAGCTGAATTGGCCACTTGTGTTTGCACTTGTTTACTTTGCAAAGCGTTTTTTGCATCTGAGCTTTGCTTCCTGCAAGTGATGGCTTAGATTATTTTTTTCTCAGAAAGGGAAAGGGAATGGGACTTGACATACTGCCTTCCTGTGGTTACAGTCAAAGCACTTTACATATTATTTAAGGTATTTATTTTGTACCTGAGGCGCAGTGCCTCTTGTGGTAATTTGGCGCGTGTCTGAAAAATAATTTTTATTTTCGGATGCGCGTATCGGACGGGCGCCAAGTGGCATTTGGAGCACGTGGGTCATTACCACCCGGTTGCCGCGTCCGACTTTACCGCTAGGTCAATGGTTGGCGGTAAGGTCGCAGACCCAAAATGGACGCGCGGCAATTTTGATTTTGCCGCATGTCCATTTTCGGCAACATTTTTTTATTAAAAAGGGCTTTTTTTTACAGGTGTGCTGAAAAATGGATTGGCGCGCACCCAAAAACCTGCGCCTACACTACCGCAAACCATTTTTCAGTGCACCTTAGTAAAAGGACCCCTAAGTGAGACTGGCCCAGAGTCAAAAGGAACTGCAGCGGGAATCGAACCCATTTCCCCAGGTTCTCAGGCCACTGCACTAAGCACTAGGCTACGTCTCCACTCCTGCCAGCTTAAGCTTTAAAAATAGAATATAAGAAAACCTTGTTGAGTGAGGCCACAGTCGATCTAGCCTAGCATTATGTCTCTGAGAGTGGCCAGATCCCCAAAATTAGGTCTGTTTCTCAGAGCTCATTTCCAGGATGAACAATGGCTCTCCCAAATCTATCTAGCTAATAATATTTTATGGAGTTTTCCTCTAGGAACTTGTCCAAACCTCTTTCACTTGATCACGTCCTCTGGCATCAGATTCCACGACTTAACTATGCGCTGTCTTCTGTAAGGAGCCGTCTAGATTTCAGCACGAAGAACGTGTGGGGATGCTGGAGTTACATTCTAAATCTCAAAGATATATCCCAACACCCACACACATTAATTTAGCAAGAAACGCAAGAGGAAAGGCTGAAGCGTCTAAGGTTCTTCAGCTCGGAGAATAGATGGCTGAGGGGAGATATGATAGGAAGGGTATGGAGTCCAGGTGTGCGGATGTTATAATGCCGTTGTATCGCTCCATGGTGCGACCGCACCTGGAGTATTGTGTTCAGTACTGGTCTCCGTATCTCAAAAAAGATATAGTAGAATTGGAAAAGGTACAGCGAAGGGCGACGAAAATGATAGTGGGGATGGGACGACTTTCCTACGAAGAGAGGCTGAGAAGGCTAGGGCTTTTCAGCTTGGAGAAGAGACGGCTGAGGGGAGATATGATAGAAGTGTATAAAATAATGAGTGGAATGGATCGGGTGGATGTGAAGCGACTGTTCACGCTATCCAAAAATACTAGGACTAGAGGGCATGAGTTGAAGCTACAGTGTGGTAAATTTAAAACGAATCGGAGAAAATTTTTCTTCACCCAACGTGTAATTAGACTCTGGAATTCATTGCCGGAGAACGTGGTACGGGCGGTTAGCTTGACGGAGTTTAAAAAGGGGTTAGATAGATTCCTAAAGGACAAGTCCATAGACCGCTATTAAATGGACTGGAAAAATTCCTCATTTTTAGGTATAACTTGTCTGGAATGTTTTTACGTTTGGGGAGCGTGCCAGGTGCCCTTGACCTGGATTGGCCACTGTCGGTGACAGGATGCTGGGCTAGATGGACCTTTGGTCTTTCCCAGTATGGCACTACTTATGTACTTATGTACTTATCTATAAAATGGTGAGTGGAGTGGATAGACGTGATTCGTTTGTTTACGCTTTCCAAAAATACTAAGACTAGGGGGCATGCGATGAAGCTAGAAAGTAGTAAGTTTAATTATGAATCGGAGAAAGTTTTTCTTCACTCAACGTGTAATTAAACTCTGGAATTCGTTGCCAGAGAATGTGGTAAAGGCGGTTAGCTTAGCGGAGTTTAAAAAAGGTTTGGATGGCTTCCTAAAGGAAAAGTCTATAGACCGTTATTAAATGGACTTGGGGAAAATCCACTATTTCTGGGATAAGCAGTATAAAATGTTTTGTACTTTTTGGGATCTTGCCGGGTATTTGTGACCTGGATTGGCCACTGTTGGAAACGGGCTCAACGGCTAGTCTCTATGCAGATTTGAGAATGGTGGTTCTTTTTTTTTTTTTCGTTGTTCTCCTAGTTTTGGCAGTATATGTGAACAACTCATGGTGGGGCGTGGAAGATATTTTGAAGACGTCTGACCCGAACCGTAAGGGAGTGATACAGGTTAGTATCTGCTGTTGGAGTGGAGCTGTGATTCGTCCTGTACACTTCCACAGCCGTTTTCAGGCTATTCTATCTACTATAACTCCTGTACTGCATGGTTAGCCATCTGATTTGAAAATGTCTTCTGTTTGGCACTGTTATTTCTTTTATCACGCAGTTCTTTCTGTTATGCTCTTTTTCCATCCTTTCCCAAAAGTACCTGTGTGTTTAACGCGTTGGCTGCTACAAAGGTTTCCTCAAAAAGGGAGTGAGTCGATGGGGTACTCGTCCAAAGCTGTAAGGAGGGAAGAGCCCTAAATCTCTCTTGGAAGGGAAGATGTTCAAGGGGAGATAGTGGGTCAGCAGGGACAGATATGGCCAAGAAACAGGAGACTGGAGCAAAATAGTTCTTAAATCAGAAGATAAACGGAAGGATAAGTGTAAGTGAGCCAGCCAAGAAATCAATCACATCTGGTCGTATCTGCTCACGTAAGTTTTAGATCTGCATCTGTAGGCTTCACCTTCCATCTTCCGGGCTAGTGCCCACCCTACCCCATGCTGTCATGATGTTGCACAGTATCCAGCAATAATTCTTATGCTGAAGGAATTAAACAGTTTTCTGTTAGTGCAAAATAATTTTTCTTTATAAAAATGCCCTCTTGTCTATTAAGGGAGCACTGAAATTAATCTCTGGAGTTCAGGGGTCCCCCAAATACAATCCATGAAGGACACAAACAGTTCTGTTTTTCAGGATTTCCCAAACGATTATTCGTGAGATATATTTTCATGTAGTGGAGCAGTGCCTGTACCTTTTAAATATAAACTGGAACTGTCAATATTGTATTTGCTGTGACAGGAAGACAGACTGAGGTAGTTTTGCTTTCAAGTTGTGGACATCGGTTACAACAGGCCTCGACAAATTTTCACCGAATCTAGGAGCCGCCCCAAAACTTAGGACCTGACGGCTGAAACCTCTTTCGTTTCTCTTCCACCCCACACCCAAAGTTGTTCACAGTGAAACTGAAGTGTGTATATTGGAGGGTGGAATTCCTTCGACGATCAGCAGTGACTCCGTTAGAAACTGATTTACTAAGACTTTTCCCATTCTCAAGCCACATTATGTCTCACCAATACTTTATCAACAATTACCCTCCTCAGTCCCTTAAAGTACCATTGCACATCACAGCCAAAAGCCAGAAGTTTCCCTTCTGGAAACATCTTGTCAGCACTGTGACATTACCCACCCGATAGGTGAAGCAAAGAGGTAATGGCCTCTTTTTCACATTATCATGGCATGGGTCCTCACCGCTGTCTCCCATATTCCCCTGCCTTAGCCTTCACCCAGTCTGTCTGTCTCTCTTATAACTCACCCCCCAGCCTTCATGCAGTCTCTCTCATAATTCACTCCCTTCCAGCCTTCATGCAGTCTCTCTCTCTCTCTCATAACACCCCTCAGCCTTCATGCAGTTGCTCTCATAACTCTCCCTCCTTCCAGCCTTCATGCAGTCTCTCTTATAACTCTCTCTCCCAGCCTTCATGCAGTCTGTCTCATAACCCTCCCCCCTTCAGCCTTCATGCAGTCTCTCTCATAACTCACCACCCTCCAGTTTCGATGTAACTCTGAGGGGCATAATCGAAAGGGGTGCCCAAATTTCCCTGAGGACGTCCTCGCAGGACGTCCCGGCGAAGGGGTGGGGAAACCCGTATTATCGAAACAAGATGGGTTTTCATCTTTCGTTTCGATAATACGGTCGGGGACGCCCAAATCGTGAAATTTAGGTCGACCTTAGAGATGGTCGTCCCCGATTTTCAGCCATAATGGAAACCGAGGACGCCCATCTCAGAAACGACCAAGTGCAAGCCATTTGGTCGTGGGAGGAGCCAGTATTCGTAGTGCACTGTTCCCCCTGACATGCCAGGACACCAACCGGGCACCCTAGGGGGCACTGCAGTGGACTTCAGAAATTGTTCCCAGGTGCATAGCTCCCTTACCTTGGGTGCTGAGCCCCCCAACCCCCCCCCCCCCCCAAAAAAAAAAAACTCACTCCCCACACCACTACCATAGCCCTAAGGGGTGAAGGGGGGCACCTACATGTGGGTACAGTTGGTTTCTGGTGGGTTTAGAAGGGGTCACATTTACCACCACAAGTGTAATAGGTAGGAGGGAGATGGGCCTGGGTCCGCCTGCCTGAAGTGCACTGCACCCACTAAAACTGCTCCAGGGACCTGCATACTGCTGTCAGGGAGCTCAGTATGACATTTGAGGCTGGCAAAAAATATTTAAAAAGTATTTTTTTAGGGTGAGAGGGAGTTAGTGACCACTGGGGGGAGTAAGGGGAGGTCATCCCCAATTCTCTTCAGTGGTCATCTGGTCAGTTTGGGCACCTTTTTGAGGCTTGGTTGTAAGAAAAAATGGACCAAGTAAAGTCACCCAAGTGCTCGTCAGGGACCCCCTTCTTTTTTCCATTATCGGTCGAGGACGCCCATGAGTTAGGCACGCCCCCGTCCCGCCTTCGCTGCGCTTCCAACACGCATCAGTGAACTTTGGTCATCCCCACAATGGAAAGCAGTTGAGGACGCCCAAAAGCGGCTTTCGATTATGCTGATTTGGGCGACCCTGTGAGAAGGACGCCCATCTCCCGATTTTTGTCGAAAGATGGGCTCCCTTCTCTTTCGAAAATAAGCCTGTCTGTCCCTCGCATCTTGCCATTGGGCAACTTGCTACTTTCCTACTTACCCACAGTGGTTCAGCTCACTGTTGTTAGCTTGAGCCATGTAGTGCAGGAAGCTTGGGTACTCTCAAGGTTTCAAGTCCCATGAGGTTCAAAATCGCGAGAGTACCCGAGCTTTCTGCACTGAGCTTACAACAGTGAGCTGAACTGCTGTGGGCGGGTAGGTAAAGTTTTCTGAGGCAGCACAAAAATAAGTAATATAAATTTGGGGGCAAGAGATCAATTTCTAGGTGCCATGGCGACCAGGCTCCTGGGATTTGTCAAGTTGGGTTAGAGTATGGATACTTCAGTAATCCTAGTGATACTAGGACAGGATTTCTATGGACTTCATAATATTATATCCTTTATTTTACAAACCTATCCTCATGTAAATAACAGTGTTTACAGTGTAGATTGCATACTTATGCATGTCAAGTTTGGGGAAGATGAGCCCTTGGATTGTGACGAGGTTGGCTCTGTGCTACGTAAGTGCCATGCAGGTCCTTGTCAACGGTTGCTGATGGGACCGCCTGGCAAAGGCTGGGAGTTGGAGAAGGTAGAACTGGACTCGGACTGGTTGAGGCATAGGACTAGGCAATGTGTATCAGACTGGCTGGAACACAACAAGGGCAGTCTAGAGGTTGGCTCTTAAAAGAGCTCTTGGAGTTGGCTCTTAAGAGAGCCTTTTGGGGCTGGCCCGACTGAGTCGAGGCCAGAGAATAACTAGAACATCAGGGCTGGACAACTGGAACAAGCAGGGCTGGAAGCCAAGCAACGAACACTGGAGAAGCACAACTTTAGAAGCCTGTTGCCAAAGCACTGGTGGAGTGTAGAGTACTTCCTTAAATATCCCTTATCCAGGAAGTAAAATCTTCTGTAAGTGCCCCATCTAGGGCTATAAAAGGGAAGTGCAGCAACCAGGAAGTAAAAACTCAAGACTCTAGGCACGGAATGCTTCAGGACTCTAGCGGCTTTCTGAACAAGGTGAGGGGCATCCCCTCCTGAAGCACCCTCCCCAGCCTCCTAGGTTTGGGCGTAAAGGGATAAAGGTGATGAAAACGCCTAATGGTTACTGGGGCTCACACGTTGACAGCCGGTTCACATGTATTATCTACCGGTCCATAACCCTTCCAGGCCAGGAGATAGTGTAGTCTTCCCCTGATGCTCATAGTGTCCAGTATGTCCCGTATCTTGAACTGTGGGTCAGTGGTAACTGCAGGTGTAGGTGGTGGAGGTTCCTTAGCTGGTGTAGGTTCCTTAGCCGCTGCCCTCAATAACACCACAGGTTTTAGCAGGGAAAAATGGAAGGTGTTGTGGGTGCGCATGGTGGGGGAAGATGTAATCAGTGCATAACTAGACCCAGCTGACGTTGCACTGCAAAAGGACCGATGAACCCGGGTGTGAACTGCTGAGAGGGCATCTTGAGCCAAAGGTGCCTGATGCTCAGCCACACCCCCTTCCCAGGGTGAAATGTGGGGGCTGGCTGTCATTTGCGATTGGCCTGCTTCTTGTAGTTGGCTGACACCTGCATGAGTAGTCGCTGAGTTTGGTGCCAAATTTCCCGGATATCTCCGGCCACTCTATGGACCGCAGGCATGGAGGTGGAAAGGCAGTCCAGTACTGTAATCCAGGGATGTTGCTGATATACCTCACAAAATGGAAGAAGTGCTGGTCACTATACTAACATGGTTATTATATGAGAACTCAGCCTAAAGGAGTAGAGGCACCCAGTCATCTTGGCGCTCATTAATGTTGGCTCTGAGGAAGCATTTTACTCTTTCTGTCTGGCCAGTAGACTTAGGGTGATAGGCTGAGGAGAAGTCTAGCTGAATGCCAAAGTACTTACATAGCTTCTACAAGAAGAGAGAGGTGAACTCCACGATTGCTGACAATGTGTTCCGGTTGTCCATGGAGATGAAAAATCTCTTTGCTAAAGAGCTGGGCCAAGGAAGCCACTGACGAGAGGGAGTTCAGGGGAACAAAGTATGCCATCTTCGAAAAGTGGACTACCACCACCCAGATAGTAGTATATCCTTGAGAGAGTGGAAGATAGGTGATTTCAGCAACTATGAGGTTTTCCTGAGCTCTTCAACAATGGCATTGCAGTGTGAATCATCTACACATGAGCACTTAATTTGCATTGACCCCTGATGCAGGCGCTTGGTCGCTGAAAGGAGTCATTTCAATAAAAAGATTGTTCTGTCCTGTGCCTGAAGGTCCACTTGTGCTTTTTTGTTTGCTTTGGTTTCTTGCTGTACTTGGAACCCTCTCTTCTCTCTTCTGTAGAGAACTTCGACAGAAACTGCAGTAATTTGGAACGTGAGGACAGTGCCATGCAGACTTTTTTATAGTCTGTGTCCTGCAAATGACAAGATGAATTCAAATAGGCTCCTGTAGATGGAACATAAAGATAGAGCTGGGCGGACTTCTATGGCCTATGTCCCTAAAATAATAAAGAAAGACGACGATCAAGTGTATAATATCACGTTCATTGTTGAGTCAATCTAGAATTGAGGATGAATGAGACTGTTGGGCAGACTGGATGGACCGTTCAGGTCTTTATCTGCCACCACTTACTATGTTTCTGGGTTGTCTTACTGCTTAATTGAGAAGCCAAGTATGTTTTTTTTGTTTTGTTATATTTGTACCCTGCGCTTTCCCACTCATGGCAGGCTCAATGCGGCTTACATGGGGCAATGGAGGGTTAAGTGACTTGCCCAGAGTCACAAGTAGCTGCCTGTGCCTGAAGTGGGAATTGAACTCAGTTCCTCAGGACCAGAGTCCACCACCCTAACCACTAGGCTTCCTAGGACCAAAGTCCACCACCCTAACTACTAGGCCACTCCTCCATTCGATACAGTGAAAACAAGCTTGAGTTCCATCTGATCCAGTTTCTTCATCCAGTGCATTTATCAACTTAGGGTTCTTTTATCTCATAATGGAACTAGAGTAACATGGACTGAGGTAAGTGCTAATTAAAACATAATTTATCATGTTATCTGATTATCATTTCAACAGTATACTTTTACAAGTAGAACTCTAATAAGCTGTATTTGTGGCTGAAATGTCTACCATGCTCATCATGTTTTTGATTCTCTGGGCATTTTCCACCTTGTTCTCTTTGTGCTTTTCCTTATATAACCAAGGATGGGAACACTTAACAGTGACACAGGATGCTGAAAACATCACATGGGGACCATTTTTGCAGCAGTTTTATTGTTTTCTACCCTGTCATGTTCTGGACAAAGCTTTGGCTTTTTATTTATCAACAAATAGAAAAAGCCCGTTTCAGGCAGAAAGGAAACGGGCGCTAGCAAGGTTCCCCCCTCCCCCAGTTCCAGACCCCTCCTTTACTCCCCCCACCCCCCAGGTCCAGGCCGAGGCCCGTCCCTCCCGGTCCGAGTTCCAGATCCCACCTCCCTCCCTCTGAGTTCCCGACCTGTGCCTTCCTCCCTCCGATTTGCTGCCCCCCCATCCCCTCGTAGTTCCCGACCTGTGGCCCCCCCTGTCGCGACCGTCTTGAGCCCCCCTTCTCGTGGGCAAACCTCCCCAGCCGCCGTCGCATACCTGTGCTGGCTTGGGACCTCAACCTGGCTTGAATGAGGACCCGCGTTGGAATCAGTTTGTGCTCGTGCGTCTGACGTCTGACGCACCACACAAACAGATTCCACGGCGTAGTGCATCATGACGTCAGCAAGGCTTCGGAGACCCAAAGTTTTGGATGCAGGCAGCCAGGTTTTCGAATGTTGGAGGTGAGAATGATTATATAGGATTTGAATTTGAGATACCACCTCACATATGCGTGCCAAAGTAGATACATTAAAAATATATAACATACAGTTACCAAAAGTAAAACAAGGATCATAAATATTCAAATACAGGAAGCAATAAATACAATCACTGATTCCTCCTAGTAAATAAAACCCATTATCTTTTTAAGCCTCAACCAGGAAAGAACCACTGGCAATAGTGTGGGCTCTCACTTTTTAGCAGATTTTGAATCATTTACAGCAGGGGTGGGCAACTTTGGTCCTCGAGGATTTCCCCAATGAATATGCATGAGATCTATTTTCATGCACTGCTTTCATGGTTGCCCACCCCTGATTTACAGCCTACACAATAAACTCTTGGACATACCTGGATAAAAAGAATTGTAGCGGTCAGTTCTGCTAATGATTAAGTCCTGAGCCGTGCTTTGCAAGCTATAGAATGTAAGGGGTCCTTTTACTAAGGTGCGCCGAAAAATGGGCTGCGCTGGTGTAGGTGCATGTTTTGGGCACGCGCAAATCCATTTTTCTGCTCGCCTGTAAAAAAAAAAAAGGCCTTTTTAAAATTTTTGCCGAAAACGGACGTGTGGCAAAATAAAAATCGGCACGCATCCATTTTGGTTCTGAGACCTTACCGCCAGCTGTTGACTTAGCGGTAAGGTCTCACGCGTTAACCGTGCGGTAATCGTCTACACGGGTAGAATGACGATTACCGCCTGCCGCCCGCCGGAAAATAAAAATCTTTTTGTGGTGCGTGTAGCGGACATGCATCAAAAATGAAATTACCACAAGGGCCACGCAGTAGCTGGGTGGTAACTCGAAATTGACGTGCGTTGGGTGCGTGTAGGTACCTATGCAGCTTAGTGAAAGGGCCCCTAAGTAAGACTATCATTTCCTAACCTGTTTTGCTTAAGAAAAAATGTTTCAACAACCAATGAGACCTGGATAAACATCGCTCAGGGTGCTCCACATGGAAGCCCTGATTTTACAACTTAACGTGCAAATTCTGGATTTTTTTTGTGAAACTATTGTGATGTACAACTAATTAAGGAGTCAAGTTTTACATGTCAAAATTTTTTGGCTTTGTGAGGTGATTTTTAAAGCCAGAGGGAGACACAATTGCCCGCTCACTCATTCCTCAAAACACCAGGTCCCAATGAACAGTTAGCTTACACATGTGTATGATTCAGAGGAGGTGTAAATGCCAATGGGGCAGGGGCGTAGCCAGACACCCAATTTTGAGTGGGCCTGGGTCCAAGATAGGTGGGCAGAACTCCACCCTGTCCCACGAGTGATTTGGTCTCTCCCTCTCTCGCCTGCATGCCATATGGTCTCTCAAACATTCCCCCTTCTCTGCATACCTTTTAAATAGCAGATTTTCACCGGCAGCGAACAGCAACTAATACGCACTGCTCATGTTGGCTCCACAGCCTTCTCTCTGATGCAACTTCCTGTTTCCACATAGGCGGGAATACATCAAAGGGAAGGCTGTGGGGCTGGTGTGAACAGTATGTGTCAGTCACTGCTCGCTGCAGGCCAAGATCTTCTATTTGCAAGGTATGCAGCAGGGACAGTTGTTGGGAGTTTCGGCTGGTGGGGCTTGGGGATCCCTGCCAGCCACATCATAGGTGTGCTGCTACTGGGTGGGCCTCAGCTCAAAATGGTTGGGCCTGGGCCCATCCAGGCCCACCCTTGGCTTCGCCAATGCAATGGGGAAATGCCCCCCTCCCCACAAGTTGCAGAGCTGGCTATGTCCGGAGAGAGAGCCCTGATATTTCAGACTGTCTTTCACGACCAGCACAAAGGAAAGGATGCCTGTGTACTGTGCAAGGTGGTGTTATCTAAAGTAAGATTTTAGGATTCAGTTTTCCCCATGTGTACTCTGAATCTAGAAACCTGAGATGACATGTGCTTTTACTGGGGGGTGGAGTCACCAAGTGCATGCGTTGACTGAAAAATGCACTAATCTGTGCATATTTTTACATGATCTGCTTGAGCAGGCATAATGACCAGGCCTTCAGCCAACGTAGGCATTATTGCTACTGGATTTATTTATTTATGTATTTCTACATTTATATTCCGCACAATAATTAAAACCATCAACAAGGAATAAAACAACTCAATAACACAATATTACCATCAGCCACTCAACAAATTTCAGACATTAGTTTCACTCCAGGTTACCACAGGAAAACCTTCCCAGAATTCATTTTTTATTTTTTGTTACATTTGTACCCCGCCCTTTCCCACTCATGGCAGGCTCAATGAGGCTTACATATTGTATACAGATACTTATTTGTACCTGGGGCAATGGAGGGTTAAGTGACTTGCCCAGAGTCACAAGGAGCTGCCTGTGCCTGAAGTGGGAATCGAACTCAGCTCCCCAGGACCAGAGTCCACCACCCTAACCACTAGGCCACTCCTCCACTGTTGCTACTATTTGAGATTCTACATGGAATGTTGCTATTCCACTAGCAACATTCCATGTAGAAATTGGCCCTTGCAGATCACCAATGTGGCCGCGCAGGCTTCTGCGAGTCTGACGTCCTGCACGTCTGACTCACAGAAACAGAAGCCTGCGCAGCTTTCTACATGGAATAGCAACATTCCATGTAGAATCTCAAATAGTATCTATTTTATTTTTGTTACATTTGTACCCTGCGCTTTCCCACTCATGGCAGGCTCAATGCATCTTACATGGGGCAATGGAGGGTTAAGTGACTTGCCCAGAGTCACAAGGGAGCTGCCTGTGCCTGAAGTGGGAATTGAACTCAGTTCCTCAGTTCCCCAGGACCAAAGTCCACCACCCTAACCACTAGGCCACTCCTCCACTGTTGCTACTATTGGAGATTCTACATGGAATGTTGCTATTCCACTAGCAACATTCCATGTAGAGGTCGGCCCTTGAAGATCACCAATGTGGCCGCGCAGGCTTCTGCGAGTCTGACGTCCTGCACGTCTGACTCACAGAAACAGAAGCCTGCGCAGCCTTCTACATGGAATAGCAACATTCCATGTAGAATCTCCAATAGTATCTATTTTATTTTTGTTACATTTGTACCCTGAACTTTCCCACTCATGGCAGGCTCAATGCGGCTTACATGGGGCAATGGAGGGTTAAAAGACTTGCCCAGAGTCACAAGGAGCTGCCTGTGCCTGAAGTGGGAATCGAACTCAGTTCCTCAGTTCCCCAGTCGGCCCTTGCAGATCACCAATGTGGCTGCGCAGGCTTCTGCTTCTGTGAGTCAGACTCACAGAAACAGAAGCCTGCGCAGCCTTCTACATGGAATGTTGCTAGTGGAATAGCAACATTCCATGTAGAATCTCCAATAGTAGCAACCTTCCATGTAGAATCTCCAATAGTAGCAACATTCCATGTAGAATCTCCAATAGTAGCAACAGAATCTCCAATAGTAGCAACATTCCATGTAGAATCTCCAATAGTAGCAACATTCCATGTAGAATCTCCAATAGTATCTATTTTATTTTTGTTACATTTGTACCCTGCGCTTTCCCACTCATGGCAGGCTCAATGCGGCTTACATGGGGCAATGGAGGGTTAAGTGACTTGCCCAGACTCACAAGGAGCTGCCTGTGCCTGAAGTGGGAAACAAACTCTGTTCCTCAGTTCCCCAGGACCAAAGTCCACCACCCTAACCACTAGGCCACTCCTCCACTGTTGCTACTATTTGAGATTCTACATGGAATGTTGCTATTCCACTAGCAACATTCCATGTAGAAGTCGGCCCTTGAAGATCACCAATGTGGCCGCGCAGGCTTCTGCGAGTCTGACGTCCTGCACGTCTGACTCACAGAAACAGAAGCCTGCGCAGCCTTCTACATGGAATAGCAACATTCCATGTAGAATCTCCAATAGTAGCAACATTCCATGTAGAATCTCCAATAGTATCTATTTTATTTTTGTTACATTTGTACCCTGAACTTTCCCACTCATGGCAGGCTCAATGCGGCTTACATGGGGCAATGGAGGGTTAAAAGACTTGCCCAGAGTCACAAGGAGCTGCCTGTGCCTGAAGTGGGAATCGAACTCAGTTCCTCAGTTCCCCAGTCGGCCCTTGCAGATCACCAATGTGGCTGCGCAGGCTTCTGCTTCTGTGAGTCAGACTCACAGAAACAGAAGCCTGCGCAGCCTTCTACATGGAATGTTGCTAGTGGAATAGCAACATTCCATGTAGAATCTCCAATAGTAGCAACCTTCCATGTAGAATCTCCAATAGTAGCAACATTCCATGTAGAATCTCCAATAGTAGCAACAGAATCTCCAATAGTAGCAACATTCCATGTAGAATCTCCAATAGTAGCAACATTCCATGTAGAATCTCCAATAGTATCTATTTTATTTTTGTTACATTTGTACCCTGCGCTTTCCCACTCATGGCAGGCTCAATGCGGCTTACATGGGGCAATGGAGGGTTAAGTGACTTGCCCAGAGTCACAAGGAGCTGCCTGTGCCTGAAGTGCGAATCGAACTCAGTTCCCCAGGACCAAAGTCTACCACCCTAACCACTAGGCCACTCCTCCACTCATTCCTCTTTTACCTAAACTTTCAGAGTCTGTTCTTGCTTCCCAATTGACTTCTTATTTAGATGATGTGTAGACGTTCCTGGAAGTGTAGGTTGGGTGCAGTGGAGGCAGAGTTGTGATGTATGCATGTATTTTATAAAATGCATGGATAATATGGGTAGAGGGCATGTGCACATTTATACCTTCTTAAATCAGTATTAGATTAGAATTTGTGTGCAATCGGAGGTAGGTCTGGGACCCTCATAGGAGATCTCATTGTCTAAATGTTCTCCTTTAATTTTTGGTCTTGCTGGGCCTCCCAGGTTCGTTCTTTTGAAGAAAGGATTGTCCTTTTTGTCCTGAACTGCCTTATTTTTGGCACATTGGAGAGGATTCCCAGCGAGGACGGATCCACTTTCTTTGTAGCCCATTCTGCTGAGGAGTATGCGAAGATCGTCTGGCAGGCTGGAGAAGCTGTTGGTTTTTATACTGTCAAAAGCAAAGGTAAGAGGACTGTATGGTTCTTATTTCCTGGGAAGCCGTGGAAGCAAAATGAAGCTTTTAGGTTGGAAACTGAAATTCATAGCGTGCTCATACATTTTTGCCGTTGTGCAGGATCCTGGAATTAGACTGATCTCTGGAATCTTAATCTATTGGTGAGAAAATGGTATAAGGAAGAATGCTTTAGATTTTGTTTATAAGTACATAAGTAATGCCACACTGGGAAAAGACCAAGGGTCCATCGAGCCCAGCATCCTGTCCACGACAGCGGCCAATCCAGGCCAAGGGCACCTGGCGAGCTTCCCAAACGTACAAACATTTTATACATGTTATTCCTGGAATTGTGGATTTTTCCCAAGTCCATTTAGTAGCGGTTTATGGACTCGTCCTTTAGGGAACCGTCTAACCCCTTTTTAAACTCTGCCAAGCTAACCGCCTTCACCACGTTCTCTGGCAACGAATTCCAGAGTTTAATTGTGCGTTGGGTGAAGAAAAGTTTTCTCAGATTTGTTTTAAATTTAGGAATCTGGGAATATTTTGGGAAAGGAGAGACAATTAGAAAGGAGTCATAAGTACATAACTAATGCCATACTGGGAAAAGACTAAAGGTCCATCGAGCCCAGCATCCTGTCCCCGACAGCAGCCAATCCAGGTCAAGGGCACCTGACAAGCTACCCAAATGTACAAACATTTTATACATGTTATTCCCAAAATTGTGGATTTTTACCAAGTCCATTTAGTAGCGGTCTATGGACTTGTCCTTTAGAAAACCGTCTAACCCCCTTTTAAACTCTGCCAAGCTAACCGCCTTCACCACTTTCTCCGGCAACGAATTCCAGAGTTTAATTATGCGTTGGGTGAAGAAAAATTTTCTCGGATTTGTTTTATATTTACTACACTGTAGTTTCATCGCATGCCCCCTAGTCCTAGTATTTTTGGAAAGCTTGAACAGACGCTTCACATCCACCTCTATCATGTCTCCCCTCAGCCGTCTCTTCTCCAAGCTGAAAAGCCCTAGCCTCCTTAGTCTTTCCTCATAGGGAAGTCGTCCCATCCCCGCTATCAGTTTTGTCGCCCTTCGCTGACCAGACCAGATTTTAAACTCAATCGTAGGGAAAAGCTGATAATCACTCAGGGTGCATGGTTCTGAGTGAGGGGAAATTATCCTGTTAGAGAATATCTGTTTAAAAGCTGAAGAAGCTCATCTGGATTAGAGTAAAGGACAGGCAAATTTAATTCCATATTGGCAGAATCAGCAGCTAATTAGGAACAAAAGCATTGATTTAGTTGCCTGTATTCAGATATGAGAAGTCTAAAAAATAAATTGGAAAGTTAGAATGAAGATATCAAGTTAGAAATTGGCATGTTAAGATCTTCTGAGCTAGAAAGTGGCTGAGCGGGTGGTGGCAAACAAAGGTGTGACAGGGGGCGGAGCCATGTAGAGTGGGTGGAGCCAATGCAAAGTGGGGCGGGGCTGGGGGGGCATGTATTAAAAATCTCCCTCTCAAAAATTGGGACCCCCTGGCAGCTCTGCTGTACCCCCAGGAGGTGATGCGCAGGGGGTGGTGGTGGAGGTGATGCGCCGGGTCGGGAACCAGTGATTCGCCCCGGGTGGCAGCCGACATAGGAATGCCACTGCTTTATTTTAGAGCTCTGCTGTATGCTCCGGAGTTCCCTCTGGTGTTCAACCAGTGTAAAAATGTGCGTCTAGCCCCGTCTTTGGCCGTTTTCAAGTCCAGGCTAAAAGCCCACCTCTTTGATACTGCTTTTAACTCCTAACCACTACTCACTTGCCCTGTACCCCACCTCTTTAATTCCTTTACCTCTTAATTGTTCTGTCTGTTTACCTGTCTTATTTAGATTGTGAGCTCTTTGAGCGGGGACTGTCTTTTCATGCATGATGTACGGCGCTGCGCATGCCTTGTAGCGCTATAGAAGTGATAAGTAGTAGTAGTAGTAATGTAGAAGCCTGCCCTTGCAGATCAGCAACGCGGCCACGCAGGCTTCTGTTTCTGTGAGTCTGACGTCCTGCACGTCATGCAAGGGAAGATGGCCGCCAGGTAGGAGGCTCCGTGTTGAGCTCCGGAGGTCCTAAGATTAGGACTTACCAGCGCTGTTCAGCGCTATCCTGGACCGTCCTAGATCGAACCGGAACGGACCGAGACGAAGCACTGCGAAGAGCTCCGCTGAGAACCGATCGAAGGGTCGGTTCCCAGTGTCTCGCAATCGCAGCGTGAACCCCAGGACAGTAGCCAAGGAGGGAATCGCTCACGGAGTCAGCGCCTCCTACTGCCTCGTGTCGCTGTACGGATCGGCGTGGCTGTATCAGCGCACAAGCAGGCAGGAGGTCGAGAGCAGCGGTGGCGGGGCAATCGAAGCTGTGCGGCCCAGGACCGCGCGTCCACGTGGCAGCCGTCTCGTTCCGCTGCCTGGCGACCGGCACAGCGTGGGAGTTTGAGGTAGGGTGGTGAGTCGGCGGAGGGCGGCCGGGACCACGCGTCCACGTGGCAGCCGTTCTCCCTAGCCCATCTGAGAGCCAGGAGACCTGGGCAGCTGGCCCTGGTGTTAATCCTGCTGACGTGGGAGCTTGGGGAGCCAGGTGTCCACAGGCAGCTGTTCCCTAGGACCTCATGTTCATGTCCCGTGGCCCTCACTGGCTCTGGTCCTGCCTGTCTGCCGCCTGCCCTCTGTCCTGGCTTGCTCTGGCCCTTCAGCCTGCTCCGACCCGGCTTGCTCCAGCCCGCTGCTCTGCTCCCTCCTGCTTCTGCTTGTCCCAATCTGTCTGTTCCAGCTTACTCGGGCCCTGCTACTCCTACTCCTGCCTGTTCCAGCTTGTTCCAGTCCATCCGTTCCAGCCCATCTGCCTGAGCCTGTTCCAGTCCATCCGCTCCAACTTGATCCAGGCCATCCGTTCCAGCTTGCTTAGTCCGTCTGTTCCGACTTGCTACAGTCCACCTGCACCTGCCTGTCCAAGTCCGGCTGTTCCTACTTGCCCCAGTACATCTGCACCTGCTTGTCCTAGCGTGTTCCAGTCCTGCGGTGCCGCTGTCTTCTGCTCCAACTTGATCCAGCTTATACCAGCCCATCTGGCCTAGCCTGTTCCAGCTTGTTCCAGCCCGTGTGCCAGCTCGTTCCTGCTCTAATGCTCCAGCTTGTTCCAGCCCATTCCAACCTGATCCAGCCCACTCCAGCTTGTTCCAGTCAATCCCTGCTTGCTCCAGTCAATCCACCCCAACGTGTTCAAGCTTGTTCCAGTCCTCCTGATCCCAGTTTGTTCCAGTTCGCCTGACCCAGCTTCCCCGCTTGTTCCACTCCATCGGCTCCAGCGTGTTCCAGCCCGCTTGTTCCAGTCCATTGGCTCCAGCGTATTCCAGCCCGCCTGATCCAGCCAGCGTGTTCCAGCTCGTTCCAGTTCTCCTGAGCCCAGCTTGTTCCAGCCCGCCTGATCCTTCCAGTCTATCGGCTCCAGTGTGTTCCAGTCCGCCTGATTCAGCTTCTTCCGGCTTGCCCCTGTCCACCGGATCCAGCGTGTCCAGCTAGTTTCAGCTGCCGATCCAGCCTTCCCCTTGCTGTCCATCGGCTCCAGTGTGTTTCAGCCTGCCTGACCCAGCCTCTCCTTGCTTACTCCAATTCTTCTGCTCCAGCGTGTTCCACCTCGTTCCAGTCTTCCTGATCCCAGCTCGTTCCAGTCTTCCTGATCCCAGCTTGTCCGTCTGCTCATCCTGACACAGTTCATCTGTTCCTGCTTGTTCCAGCTTGTCCATCTGTACCTGCCTGTTCCGGCTTGTTCCTGCTTGCTTCAGCTTGTTCCGGCTTGCTCCAATCCATCTGACTGTTAACACATCGAGTAACCTGCCTGCCTGCTTGCGAGCCTCTCAGCCATTGACTTACCTACCTGCCTGCTAGCTTATCAGCCATTGACTTATCTAATCGCCAACCCAAAACCTAGCTTCAAGCCCTATCTATCTGCTTAACACCTCAGTCATTACATAGTCACCCATTAACACCTGTTAACTGCTTAACACCTCAGTCACTATATTGTCACCTGTTACACCTCAGTCACCACCTATGGCCCCTGTCCATGTTCTCTTCCTTGCCCTGTCCCTTCCTAATCTCCTTTCCCCCCCACTCCCACTGTCTACCATTAGAACTACTCGCTGCCCTCCCACCCTGCCCGCCACCGCAATACCCTATTCACCTCCATCCCTCACCTTACCATCCCTCTTGTCCCCCTCCTTCCTGGCTCTCAACCTTCGGCACTTCCTTCCTGCCATTAACCCATCCCCTTTCCTCCTCAGTACACCCCGTCTTCGTCGCCTTCGTCGCCCAACCTCCCCCACCCTCCTCCGCACTCTCTTGCTCCTCCTCCTGCTATCCGCGGGAGACATTAACCCTAATCCAGGTCCCCCTCACCTGTCCCCGTCCTATCCTTGCGAACGATCCCGGGATGTCTCCAATCTCGTCTCTATTCCCCTCCTTCCCCCCTCCTCCCTCCCCTTCTCATGCGCCTTGTGGAATGCCCACTCAGTCTGCAACAAACTGCCTCTCACCCACGATCTCTTTATCTCTCGCTCCCTTCAACTGCTCGCCCTAACCGAAACCTGGCTCTCCCCGGAAGACTCTGCCTCCGTTGCAGCCCTCTGCCATGGAGGCTATCTCTTCTCCCACACGCCCCGCCCAATTGGCCGCGGCGGAGGCGTTGGGCTACTACTCTCACCCTCCTGTAGTTTCCAACCCCTCCACCTACCGCAGTCTCACTGCTTCTCATCCTTTGAAGCCCATTCCATCCGGCTATTCTACCCGCTACCACTCAGAGTGGCAGTCATTTACCGCCCCCCTGATAAATCCTTCCCTTCCTTCCTTACCGACTTTGATGCTTGGCTCTCTGTCTTTCTTGACCCCTCATCTCCGTCCCTCATTCTCGGAGACTTTAACGTACATGCTGATGACCTATCCGACCCCCGTGCTTCTAAGTTCCTCACCCTAACATCCTCCTTCAACCTCCAGCTGTGCTCCACCACCCCTACTCATCGTGACGGCCATTGTCTTGACCTCGTCCTCTCCTCCTCCAGCTCACCCTCCAATTTCCACGTCTCAGCTCTTCCTCTCTCCGACCATCACCTGATCACATTCACACTTCTTCACCCCCCCCCCTCCACCCCGTCCAACTTTAACCACCACCTCCAGGAACCTCCAGGCTATTGACCCTCCACCTTATCATCTACTATCTCTAATCTCCTCCCCTCCATCATGTCCTCCGAAACTGTCGACAAAGCGGTCTCCGCCTACAATACCGCTCTCTCCTCTGCTTTGAACACCCTTGCGCCATCCATCTCCCGTCCCACAAAGCGCACCAATCCCCAGCCCTGGCTGACTCCTTGCATCCGTTACCTTCGCTCCTGCACCCGATCCGCTGAGCGCCTCTGGAGGAAATCTCGTACCCTTCCAGACTTCCTCCACTACAAATTCATGCTATCCTCCCTCCACTCCTCCCTATTCCGTGCAAAACAGGACTATTACACCCAATTGACCAATTCTCTCAGCTCCAACCCTCGTCGTCTCTTCACCACCCTTAACTCCCTCCTAAAAGTGCCCCCCGCTCCTACTCCCCCTTCTCTCTCTCCTCAATCACTGGCCGACTATTTCCGCGACAAAGTGCAAAAGATCAACCTTGAGTTCACGACCAAGCCACCACCTCCTCTTCACCCTTTAACCCTCTCCATCAACCAACCTACCCAGGTCTCTTTCTCCTCTTTTCCTGAGATCACCGAGGATGAAACTTCCCGCCTTCTTTCCTCCTCGAAATGCACCACCTGTTCCTCTGATCCCATCCCCACCAACCTACTCAACACCATCTCCCATACTGTCACCCCCGCCATCTGTCGCATCCTCAACCTCTCTTTCTCCACTGCAACTGTCCCTGACACCTTCAAGCACGCCGTTGTCACACCTCTCCTCAAAAAACCTTCACTTGACCCTACCTGCCCCTCCAACTACCGCCCCATCTCTCTTTTACCCTTCCTTTCCAAAATACTTGAGCGCGCTGTTCACAGCCGCTGCCTTGACTTTCTCTCCTCTCATGCCATCCTCGATCCACTTCAATCCGGCTTTCGCCCTCTGCACTCGACAGAAACAGCACTCTCTAAAGTTTGCAACGACCTGCTCCTGGCCAAATCCAGAGGTCACTACTCCATCCTCATCCTCCTCGATCTTTCCGCCGCGTTTGACACTGTCAACCATGATTTACTTCTTGCCATGCTGTCCTCTTTTGGGTTCCAAGGCCCTGTCCTCTCCTGGTTCTCCTCTTATCTCTCCCACCGCACCTTCAGGGTACACTCCCATGGATCTTCCTCCACTCCCATCCCACTATCTGTTGGAGTTCCCCAGGGATCTGTCCTTGGACCCCTTCTCTTCTCAATCTACACCTCTTCCCTGGGCTCGCTGATCTCGTCTCATGGTTTTCAGTATCATCTTTATGCTGATGACACCCAGCTATACCTCTCCACACCTGACATCACCGTGGAGACCCAGGCCAAGGTATCGGCCTGTTTATCCGACATTGCGGCATGGATGTCCAACCGCCACCTGAAGCTGAACATGTCCAAGACCGAGCTCCTCGTCTTTCCTCCTAAACCCACTTCTCCTCTTCCTCCACTCTCTATCTCTGTTGATAACACCCCTATCCTCCCTGTCCCATCTGCCCGCAACCTCGGAGTCATTTTCGACTCCTCCCTCTCCTTCTCTGCGCATATCCAACAGACTGCCAAAACCTGTCGCTTCTTCCTCTTCAACATCAGCAAAATTCGCCCTTTCCTCTCTGAGCACACCACCAGAACTCTCGTCCACGCTCTCATTACCTCTCGCCTTGATTACTGCAACTTACTCCTCACCGGCCTCCCACTCAGCCATCTATCCCCCCTTCATTCAGTTCAGAACGCTGCTGCACGTCTTATATTCCGCCAAAACCGATATACTCATATCACCCCTCTCCTCAAATCACTTCACTGGCTTCCGATCAGTTATCGCATACAATTCAAGCTCCTCCTCCTTACCTACAAATGCACTCAGTCCGCGGCTCCTCACTACCTCTCCACCCTCATCTCCCCCTATGTTCCCGCCCGTAACCTCCGCTCACAGGACAAAGCCCTTCTCTCAGTACCCTTCTCCACCACTGCCAACTCCAGACTCCGCCCATTCTGCCTTGCCTCACCCCATGCCTGGAACAATCTTCCTTCACCCATACGCCATGCCCCTTCCCTACCCATCTTCAAATCTCTGCTTAAAGCTCACCTCTTCAATGCTGCCTTCGGCGCCTAACCACTCGAGATATATAAAATACCCCAATCTATCCACCCTATCAGACTAACTGTTCACTCGTCCTCTAGATTGTTCACTTGTCTTTAGATTGTTTTCTTGTCTTTTAGATTGTAAGCTCTTTGAGCAGGGACTGTCCTATGTTTAAATTGTACAGCGCTGCGTAACCCTAGTAGCGCTTTAGAAATGCTAGTTAGTAGTAGTAGTAGACTCACAGAAACAGAAGCCTGCGCGGCCGCATTGCTGATCTGCAAGGGCAGGCTTCTACATGGAATGTTGCTAGTGGAGGAGTAGCCTAGTGGTTAGTGCAGTGGAACATGGGATGTTGTTATTATTTGAGATTCTGGAATGTTGCTACTTGAGATTCTACATGGAATGTTGCTACTATTGGAGATTCTGTTGCTACTATTTGAGATTCTGCATGGAATGTTGCTACTATTGGAGATTCTGTTGCTACTTTTTGAGATTCTGCATGGAATGTTGCTACTATTGCAGATTCTGTTGCTACTTTTTGAGATTCTACATGGAATGTTGCTATTCCACTAGCAACATTCCATGTAGAAGCCTGCCCTTGCAGATCAGCAACGCGGCCACGCAGGCTTCTGTTGCTGTGGGAAGCAGAAGCCTGCCCTTGCAGATCAGCGATGCGGCCACGCAGGCTTCTGTTTCTGTGAGTCTGACATCCTGCAGGTACGTGCAGGACGTCAGACTCCCAGAAACAGAAGCCTGCGTGGCCGCATTGCTGATCTGCAAGGGCAGGCTTCTACATGGAATGTTGCTAGTGGAGGAGTAGCCTAGTGGTTAGTGCAGTGGAACATGGGATATTGTTACTATTTGAGATTCTGGAATGTTGCTATTACTTGAGATTCTACATGGAATGTTGCTACTATTGGAGATTCTGTTGCTGCTATTTGAGATTCTACATGGAATGTTGCTATTCCACTAGCAACATTCCATTTTTAGATTGTGAGCTCTTTGAGCAGGGACTGTCTTTTTGTGCATGGTGTACAGCGCTGCGTATGCCTTGTAGCGCTATAGAAGTGATAAGTAGTAGTAGTAGTAGATTCTGTTGCTACTATTTGAGATTCTACATGGAACGTTGCTACTATTGAGATTCTAAAAGCCCACAATACTGGGCTTCAGGATGCTACAAAACTGTTAAATGCCTTAAGAAAAAGAAAGCTCTTCAGGTGTTTCTGAAAATGGCAATAGTTAGTTTGATTCTTAATTTCTGCAGGCAGATTGTTACATAAGTACATAAGTAGTGCCATACTGGGAAAGACCAAAGGTCCATCTAGCCCAGCATCCTGTCACCGACAGTGGCCAATCCAGGTCAAGGGCACCTGGCACGCTCCCCAAACGTAAAAACATTCCAGACAAGTTATACCTAAAAATGCGGAATTTTTCCAAGTCCATTTAATAGCGGTCTATGGACTTGTCCTTTAGGAATCTATCTAACCCCTTTTTAAACTCCGTCAAGCTAACCGCCCGTACCACGTTCTCCGGCAACGAATTCCAGAGTCTAATTACACGTTGGGTGAAGAAAAATTTTCTCCGATTCGTTTTAAATTTACCACACTGTAGCTTCAACTCATGCCCTCTAGTCCTAGTATTTTTGGATAGCGTGAACAGTCGCTTCACATCCACCCGATCCATTCCACTCATTATTTTATACACTTCTATCATATCTCCCCTCAGCCGTCTCTTCTCCAAGCTGAAAAGCCCTAGCCTTCTCAGCCTCTCTTCATAGGAAAGTCGTCCCATCCCCACTATCATTTTCGTCGCCCTTCGCTGTACCTTTTCCAATTCTACTATATCCTTCAAAAGATCTGCCAATTGTAAAAGAACGATTGTGTGTCTCCAAAAGATAATACGAATTAGCAGAAAAAGTATTGGAGTTTAAGAAATCATGAGGCAAGCAGAAGTAGAGTTACCATATGTCCGGATTTACCCAGGCATGTCCGGGCAACTGGACGGGTTTTGCCAATCTGCCCGTTTGTCCGGATTTCTGGACAAACGGGCAGGCTTATAGGACGGCCCGCCCGCCAGCCTGCCCGTTTGTCCAGAAATCCGGAGAAACGGGCAGATTGCTAGCCTCCCCTCCCCTTACTTACTAGTGCCCTGGTGGTCTAGTGACCTCTTCCGCCTTCGGGACAGGAAAGAGCCCCCTCTTTCCTGCCCGGAGCGCTGCCCTGAATGCATCCTTCCTGTTGCTGATCCTCGGAGCCGATTCAAAATGGCCGCCGAGAGTTGCCGTTACCTCGTGAGACTTCAATTCTCTGCAGCCATTTTGACTCGGCGCCGAGGATCAGCAACAGGAAGGATGCATGCAGGGCAGTACATAAGTAATGCCATACTGGGAAAAGACCAAGGGTCCATCGAGCCCAGCATCCTGTCCACGACAGCGGCCAATCCAGGCCAAGGGCACCTGGCGAGCTTCCCAAACGTACAAACATTCTATACATGTTATTCCTGGAATTGTGGATTTTTCCAAGTCCGTTTAGTAGCGGTTTATGGACTTGTCCTTTAGGAAACCGTCCAACCCCTTTTTAAACTCTGCTAAGCTAACCGCCTTCACCACTTTCTCCGGCAACGAATTCCAGAGTTTAATTACAGGTTGAGTGAAGAAAAATTTTCTCCGATTTGTTTTAAATTTACTACACTGTAGTTTCATCGCATGCCCCCTAGTCCTAGTATTTTTGGAAAGCGTGAACAGACGCTTCACATCCACCTGTTCCACTCCACTGATTATTTTATATACCTCTATCATGTCTCCCCTCAGCCGTCTCTTCTCCAAGCTGTATAGCCCTAGCCTCCTTAGTCTTTCTTCATAGGGAAGTCGTCCCATCCCCGCTATCATTTTAGTCGCCCTTCGCTGCACCTTTTCCAATTCTACTATATCCTTCTTGAGATGCGGCGACCAGAATTGAACACAATACTCAAGGTGCGGTCGCACCATGGAGCGATACAACAGCATTATAACATCCTCACACCTGTTTTCCATACCTTTCCTAATAATACCCAACATTCTATTCGCTTTCTTAGCCGCAGCAGCACACTGAGCAGAAGGTTTCAGTGTGTTATCGACGACGACACCCAGATCCCTTTCTTGGTCCGTAACTCCTAACGTGGAACCTTGCATGACGTAGCTATAATTCGGGTTCTTTTTTCCCACATGCATCACCTTGCACTTGCTCACATTAAACATCATCTGCCAT
This sequence comes from Microcaecilia unicolor, assembly GCF_901765095.1. Taxonomy (NCBI): domain Eukaryota; kingdom Metazoa; phylum Chordata; class Amphibia; order Gymnophiona; family Siphonopidae; genus Microcaecilia; species Microcaecilia unicolor. The sequence continues at coordinate 755,832,105 of NC_044031.1, read as the reverse complement.
TTAGCCGCCCAGTCTCCCAGTCTTGTAAGGTCCTCTTGTAATTTTTCACAATCCTGTCGTGATTTAACGACTTTGAATAACTTTGTGTCATCAGCAAATTTAATTACCTCGCTAGTTACTCCCATCTCTAAATCATTTATAAATATATTAAAAAGCAGCGGTCCTAGCACGGACCCTTGAGGAACCCCACTAACTACCCTTCTCCATTGTGAATACTGCCCATTTAACCCCACTCTCTGTTTCCTATCCTTCAACCAGTTTTTAATCCACAATAGGACATTTCCTCCTATCCCATGACCCTCCAATTTCCTCTGTAGCCTTTCATGAGGTACCTTGTCAAACGCCTTTTGAAAATCCAGATACACAATATCAACCGACTCCCCTTTGTCCACATGTTTGTTCACTCCTTCAAAGAATTGAAGTAAATTGGTCAGGCAAGATTTCCCCACACAAAAGCCATGCTGACTTGGTCTCAGTAATCCATGTCCTCGGATGTGCTCTGTAATTTTGTTTTTAATAATAGCCTCTACCATTTTCCCAGGCACCGACGTCAGACTCACCGGTCTATAATTTCCCGGATCTCCCCTGGAGCCTTTTTTAAAAATGGTGCTCCGGGCAGGAAAGAGAGGGCTCTTTCCTGCCCCAAAGAGGTCACTAGACCACCAGGGCAGTAGTAAGGTAAGGGGAGGGGGGTGACGGGGAGGAGGGGCGACAGGGTGCGTGACAGGGGGGCGGAGCGAGGGTGTGACGGGACAGGGCGGTGTGTGAAAGGGGGCGGGGTGGAGTGTGTGGTGGGGGCGGGGCATGTGTCCTCCTTTTTGGGGGACAAAATATGGTAACCCTAAGCAGAAGGATTGTAAAGCTGGGCAGGAGGTGTGGTTAGGCAGACTGGATGGCCCGTATAGTCTTGTATCTGCCATCATTTTTGATGTTTTTATAACTGTCATCTCAGAGACCTGGTGAAAAGAGGATAATCAACGGAACTCTGATAAAAGAGTGCAAAATATAGCAAAACTAGTAAAAAAGCCCCGTTTCTGATGCAAATGAAACGGGGGCTAGCAAGGTTTTCTTCAGAGTGTGCATGTGGGAGTGTGTGTGTCCCTGCCCTCTCCCTCCCCCCTCTGAGTCCTTCACTATGTGAGATTTCGTGCTGTGCTGTTTTCCTTCACTCATGGGGAAACCGGATATCTCTGGCGCTTCACACTTCCGGCTGGAGGCTTCATAGAACGTTGGTCTTGCCTTTTATATATATAGAAGATAATAGGGCAAATAGAATTGATGGTATAGTAATTTATTAACGTAGGATAAATCAGGGGCGTAGCTACCACCCAGGCCCACCCAATTTCAGTCCAGGCCCGCCCAGCGCCAGCTCCCATTGCCGGCCACTGCTGCTTTTCCTGATGAGCAGCAGTGGCCGGCGCTACAAAAAGAAGAAGCGCTCAGCTGACTGAGCTGAGCGCCAACGCATCGCTAAGGAAGAGAAAAAAATGTTTTTAAAAAAATGCGGCACCGCAGGCAGCCTCGAACCATTGGCTGCTGGCTCTGTGCAGGCTCCTCCCGTCTCTTACATCACTGCCCCTGTAGCGAAGCAGGGGCAGTGACGTAAGAGACGGAAGGAGCCTGCAGAGCCAGCAGCCAATGCTTCGAGGCTGCGTGCAGTGCCGCGTTTTTTAAAAAACATTTTTTCTCGTCGGGTTAGCGTTGGCGCTCAGCTCAATCAGCTGAGCGCTTCTTCTTTTTGTAGCGCCGGCCACTGCTGCTCATCAGGAAAAGCAGCAGTGGCCGGCAATGGGAGCTGGGGCTGGTGGGCCTGAATGGGAGAGGGAAAATGGATGGCAGGATGGGGGGAGAAAGAGGGAAAATGGAAGGATGGGGAGAGAAAGAGGGAAAACAGATGGGAGGATGGCAGAGAAAGAGGGGAAACGGAAGGATGGGGAGAGAAAGAGGGAAAACAGATGGGAGGATGGCAGAGAAAGAGGGGAAACGGAAGGATGGGGAGAGAAAGAGGGAAAACAGATGGGAGGATGGCAGAGAAAGAGGGAAAACGGAAGGATGGGGAGAGAAAGAGGGAAAACAGATGGGAGGATGGCAGAGAAAGAGGGAAAACGGATAGATGGGGAGAGAAAGAGGGAAAACAGATGGCAGGATGGGGAGAAAGAGGGAAAATGGAAGGATGGCGAAAGAAAGAGGGAAAACAGATGGGAGGATGGCAGAGAAAGAGGGAAAACGGAAGGATGGGGAGAGAAAGAGGGAAAACAGATGGGAGGATGGCAGAGAAAGAGGGAAAACGGAAGGATGGGGAGAGAAAGAGGGAAAACAGATGGGAGGATGGCAGAGAAAGAGGGGAAACGGATGGATGGGGAGAGAAAGAGGGAAAACAGATGGGAGGATGGCAGAGAAAGAGGGAAAACGGAAGGATGTGGAGAGAAAGAGGGAAGACGCTGGATGGAAGGGTAGGGAGAAAGAGGTGACACTGGATGGAAGGATGCAGAAAGAAAGAGGGGAGACTATTGGAAGGATGGGGAGAGAGAGGGGAGACACTGGAAGGATGGGGAGAGAAAGAGGAAAGCTGCTGCATGGAAAGGGGGAGTAGTGAAAGATTGGAGAATAAGAGGAAGGGGCATGGGGAGAACAAGGGTGAGAAAAAGATGAAAAGCCATAAGTAGATGAAGGAAATTAAAGAATGGATAGTAAGAATGAATTAAATCTGGACACAGAGAGAGGCAGAAAAATATTGAAGAAAGCAAAGAAAAAGGAGAGAAAAATGACAAATGGCCAGGAAACCCTGGCAGAAGAGTTAAGCGAAAACGAAGGAAAGCAGAATCTAGAGACTGGGAGCAACACAATGAGAAAAAGTAAATGGCCATACAACAAAGGTAAAGAAAATAATTTTATTTTTAATTTAGGATAAAGTAATATGGTGTTAATAAAGTTTCAGAGACCAATACTTCCTTCCTTAGGTCAGGAGAGGATACCGTAACAGCATTATACTGACCTGAGGCAGGAGGTTTTGGCCTCTGAAAGCTCACTGAAAAGGATTAGGCTATTAAATATATTGTCTGAAATCTGATGCACTGAAAAGCAGCACTTTACCCTGTGTGACAAATGCATCTGAGTGTGACTACATTTTGCTGGGGGGGGGGGGGGGGGGTAGAGAGAAAATTTTGTGCCCACCCACTTTGGGTTCAGGCCCACCCAAAATTGGCAGTCTGGCTACGCCACTGGGATAAATGTCCAGATAGGTAAGCTGGGTCTCAGAAAAATAGGCAACTGGTTTATAACAGGCTCAGCAAATGCTTGGATGAGATGATGGTACAGGGAGGAGAGCTATGATTAAGAACTGAACTGCTGGGAATAGGACTAGACATAGCTTAATGAGGGAATAATTTGCCTGAAAAATCAAAGTTATGCACCCAAAAAAAAATCATAGTTGTACAAAAGTAATTACTATAAATGTTTACACAATATACTAAATAGAATAGCATTTAAATATTGATAGAAACTATAGCCCTAATATTTAGACCGCGGGAGATAGCCACAGTCCGCACTGAACCTGGATATTCAATGCTGGGCTGTTTCCAGTGATCGTCATTGAATATCTGGATTTTTTTCGCCCAGTTTGGAGATAACTGGCTATGTCGATATTCAGACTTAGTCGGTTACCTTTATGTTTACAACGGTTTTTATTGATATTGCAGCAACATAAACATTAAAAACCAAACAAAAAAAACAGCACCACGGGCCTTTAAAAATGGAACACAGTTCTTTAATGAATGAGCCTTGACAAAAAGACCCGACAAGGGCCGTGTTTCGGTGACTAGCACCTGCGTCAGGGGTCACAGTGATGACATGGAAAAGTCGGGGAATAACTCGAATATATTCCTCTACAATATATTATTCCTTACCCCACGTCTCATGTAGTAAAAGCTACAAAGCACCAAGACACTTTCACTTTCTGTATCCAAATGGATTCCCCAAGTTTTCCACGTCATCACTGTGACCCCTGACACAGGTGCTAGTCACCGAAACACGGCCCGTGTCGGGTCTTTTTTGTCAAGGCTCATTCATTAAAGAACTGTGTTCCATTTTTAAAGGCCCCTGGTGCTGTTTTTTTTGTTTGGACTTTAGTTTGTACTTCGTTCCCTCTCTTTTGTTATATCCAAGCAACATAAACATTGTCATACAAGGCACTGCATATAACATTCATCAAACCTCGATCTAACTATACAATCATTTGTTAATGAACATGTATCATTTTTTGAATTCTTTTATTACAGCACTTATCCTCCCCCCACCCTCCCCCAAACCCCTCCTCTACCCCCTCCCTCCCTCCCCCCCCCAGACCTGGAGATCTATTCAGTAACAGCCCGAGGGGTTCACCCTGCATTTAAGAGTAAAGTACGACCTCTATGGCTTAGACTTCGCAGATAAGGACCCCAGACAGCCAAAAATGTGACTCTCTTGTTCTTTGAGAACCGGGATTCTCCAGCCTCCCAGGATACCAGCTGGTAGCCGGTTACCTTTAAACTGGTCAAAGGTTTACCAGGGTTTGACGCGGCCAAATATGACGACCAAACTTGGTTTAAAAATCAGCGGAAAGAACCGGTTATCCACCAGCTGTGAATATTCATTGGAGGTTAGCCAGTTATCCCCTGCAGAATATCGCACATAGCTGGTAGCACTATTTAACCAGTCAGCATCCGTTCTGACCTGTTAAATAGTGCTAAATATCGGGTGGAGTATATATATATTTATTTATTGGGATATATTAACCACCTTTATGAAGAGATTTACCCAAGGCGGTATACAGCGTATTAAGATACTTATATTATTCCAATGAATGAAGAATACTTGTGGGACCCAACACCTCATATCCCTACTCCCTGTTCATCTCTCACTTGCACATACAAAAACACACGTACAGCACAATCACATACCCGTGTGTGGCTGCTCTGAAACTTCTGTAGCCATCATGGTACTGCAATACTCTTATCACTGCACCATAAGAATGTTTTATGATGGAGTGAATGAAAATTTTGTAGCAAATTAATTTTAAGTAGCGCAGAATAACCAATTTTATTTAACCTCCATGTCCGTCTTCAGGATGGCTCGTCCTCTTCCACTGCTGCCCTGCCATTCTTGTTTTGTTTTAAAATTGTTGTATATTTTGATTTGTAATCCCACAAGAAAGAAGCAATGAATCCCGCAGATGAAATCCAGACGACAATGAGTGTAACTACCTTGAGAGGTGTGAAAGTCATAAACAGTTAATTCATGAGTGACCCGAGACAGCAGTGTTTTGGCTAATATTGTCTGTGTCGGGTCCAGTATCTATAACAAACATGTATACATAAACTTATATAGTGTGTATATATAAATAAATATTTTAACTCTTTATTATTTTATTCTTAACTAATTTGTAGTTAATACCTGAATGTATAATTGTGTTTTCCTGTTATAATGTATTTTTAATTTGCTTTTGTACGCTGCACAGAACCAACCACCAGTGGCATAGGAAGTGGGGGGGGGGGGGCGGTCCGCCTCGGGTGCACGCGCTGGGGGGGGGGGGTGTCGGCTCGCTGGTTCCCTGCTCTTTCTGCCTCGGAACAGGTTACTTCCTGTTCCGGGGCAGAGAAAGCAGGGAAGCAGCAGAGCCGACGCAGCTCCCAGTGACGTGCATTGGGGGCGGATCGGCCCTCCTGCCTGCCCCCCGCTGAAAGGTAGGGTGTGTTTTGGGGGGGGCGCCGTGCCCTGCACCCAGTCACTTATCTGAATCTTGCATTAGAGGCGTGCCGTGACTGCATTGTTGTAATGATTTGTCCATTTTCTTCCTCATTACTAAAGATCACATTCAGTCGACGCCGCGGGTTTCACTTTCCTTTCCTCAGGGACTAGGGTTAAGGCGGCCTCGTGCACGTCCAAATGTCAAGACGCCAACTGCAGTTTGTTTGCATGCAGTATTAGTGCAGTTTTTTTTAATGTTAATCTCAGTATCGTTTTTATCCATTGAGAAGAGTGCCTTGTGGCCGAAACACAGCTGGTGTTGAGTCTTTGTTACCCACCAATAAAATTTCTGCACTACTACTACTACTACTACTACTTAACATTTCTAGAGCGCTACTAGGGTTACGCAGCGCTGTACAGTTTAACAAAGAAGGACAGTCCCTGCTCAAAGGAGCTTACAATCTAAATATGGAATGTTGCTAGTGGAATAGCAACATTCCATGTACAATGTCAAATAGTAGCATCATTCCATGTAGAATCTCAAGTAATAGCAACATTCCATGTTCCACTGCTCTAACCACTAGGCTGCTACTCCTCCACTACTACTACTACTACTTAACATTTCTAGAGCGCTACTAGGGTTACGCAGCGCTGTACAGTTTAACAAAAAAATGACAGTCCCTGCTCAAAGGAGCTTACAATCTAAAGGACGAAATGTCAAGTTGGGGCCCTTGGTATGCCACTGGTGGACTGACCAACTTACTTCTGGAACTTTTTTGTTACCTTTGCTGTTGTTACACTGAAAAGCAAGAAGAACAACAAAAAAAAAACGAAAAAAAAAACAAAACAAAAACCCAATACATTCGCCTAGTTTCATTTCTCCAAGGCATAGTCCATACTCAGAAGGTTTTTATCGTTCCAAGCCACCCAGCTTACTGCCTTTTTAGAGCCTGAATGAAATTTCAGGTAGCCCAAGTCCATCCATTTGAGCTTCCAGTCTTTAGCCAAGAGTTCCTGCAGAGCTTGCTCAGGTGAGAAGGGCTGCACCTCCTCCCCCTAACTATGCCCAGTAGGAAGTTAGTCTGTTATTGAGATGGACATGGGAGAAGCCACTGTTTGCCCTGGGATTGGTAGCATGGGATCTTGTTAAGCTTAAGGATTCCGGAATCTTGCTACTCTTTGGAATTCCGGAATCTTGCTACTCTGGGATTCTGCCAGGTACTTGTGACCTGGATTGACCACTGTTAGAAACAGGATACTGGGCTAGATGGACCATTCTTATGTTCTTGGGAAACGTAGACTCCCCCTCCCTTTCTCTGATTGGGACATTGTCAATTCTTGGGCAGAGTAATAAATCTGGTTTCCTAAAGGTTCATGATCCTGTTCATGTGCTCCCCTCCTTGATTGGTGGAGGAGGGTCTGTGTACGTGTACCCTTTAATTTCTCTAGTGGTAGAGACTCTTCTAAAACTCAGAAAGGACCAGGGAATTATAATTGTCATAAGCGTCTTCTGTGGTAAAGGAACTGAAGCACGGAGAAAGAGGAGCAGGGAAAGCCAGATTGCTAATATTTGTTTATTTCAGCCTTGATATTCAGCCCAATTACCGTGTTTCCCCGAAAATAAGACACTGTCTTATATTAAATTTTGCTCCCCAAGACCTGCTAGGTCTTATTTTCAGGGGAGGCCTTATTTTTCGGGGAAACATCGGGGTCACTCCCCCCCCCCCCCCCCCGAGATCGCCGGCTCCCCTCCTCGATAGGTGGCTCCCCCTGCCCTCAGTCGCTCCCGGAAGTAACTAACCTCTTAAATGCTTCCTTTCACCATTCATCTTCGCACTCGCCGCAAGCAGCAGGGCAGGCCACTCCTTCCTTCCGTGTCCCGCCCTCGCCTGACGTAACGTAACGTCAGACGAGGGCGGGACACGGAAGGAAGGAGTGGCCAGCCCTGCTGCTTGCGGCGAGTGCGAAGGTGAAAGGAAGCGGTTAAGAGGTTGGTTCCGGGAGTGACTGAGGGCGGGGGGAGCCGCTGATCGAGGGGGGGAGCCGGCGATCTCGGGTGGGGGGGGTGACCCCGATGTTTCCCCGAAAAATAAGGCCTCCCCTGCTAGGTCTTATTTTCGGGGGATGCCTTATATTTTCAAATTTAAGCAAGACCTCTACTAGGGCTTACTTTCGGAGGATGTCCTATTTTCGGGGAAACACGGTAGCAGACTTTCTGTGTAGTTAACAATACAATATTAAAACAACAGAGTAGAAAAGAAACCCAGTAACTGATAGAAAGGAGAGAGAGAGAAAGAAAGTCTGTAATAAATGTTCTCCTAGGACAGAAATACATTAGTCCTCACAAGTAGGCAATGCCATCCAACCAAACTCAGGCTGGAGAAACAAAAACAAAACTCTTAAGGGCCATCTAGAGTAGAGTACCATGCATGTACAGGTCCTTCCACACTAGTGTCATCAAGCAGGGTCACTTCAGTTTTGTAAAAAAAAAAAAAAAATGTGTGAACATAACATAAGAACATAAGCATTGCCATACTGGGACAGACCAAAGGTCCATCAAGCCCAGTATCCTATTTCCAACAGTGGTAAATCCATGTCACAAATACCTGGCAAGATCCCAGAACAGCAAAACAGATTTTATGCTGCTTATCCTAGATGGATTTTCTCAAGTCCATCTTAATAATAGGTTATGAACTTTTCTTTTAGGAAATGATCCAACCCCTTTTTAAAACCCTGCTAAGCTAACTGCTTTTACCAAATTCTCCGGCAGCGAATTCTAGAGTTTAAATACTCGTTGAGTGAAGAAATATTTTCTACAATTTGTTTTAAATCCACTACTCAGTAGCTTCTTTGCGTACGTCCTAGTATTTTTGGAAAGAGTAAACAAGCGATTCACATCTACCTGTTTCAGTCCACTCGGTATTTTATAAACATCTCTCATATCTCCCCTCAGCCGTCTCTTCTCCAAGCTGTATATCCTAAAAGGATTTAAAAGTATGAATGTGTCATGTCCAACCATTCTTAATCCATAAAATGAACCCTGTATGTATATGCCACTTTTTAGTAACAAGTAACTAGAGATTGGAAGGCCCTTGTCAATGTATTTTCACTGAGGTAGTTGGAAAACTGGGGGACAGTCCTTATAAATTTCCTCCGTTTGTTTGTTCAGACTTTGACAATGTGTCTCTCTGCTCAGCCCAACGGGAGTCATGATTTCTCTTGTGTGTCCTTAGGTAGCCTGTGTGATGGCTGCACCAGCCTTTGTTACCTCCTTCCGGTCCTGGACACCATGTTTGTCAGAATGAAGTGCAGGCGACGTGGCCTGGGCACGGGAATGCTGCGGGACTTCTGCCACTCTTTTTCAGCCGAAGGTGCCTTGGGGGTCAGCTGTCCTATTTCTGCTGCTATGTACCAAGGTGACTGTCTTGAAGCTCCGATAGCTAGCACAAGTCCAAAAACACTCTCACACTTCAAAACATAAGTTTAGGCTTGTGATAAATATAGCTTAATTTTGTTGTTTAGGAGACCTTAGTTTTTCGGAGTCATGGGGCACTCAATGGTTTTTCGCCTCCACTCTCCTATCGTCACCGGTCTTCATACAATTTTTAAATTTTTAGTTTTATAAATTTTTTACAATTATATTTTTGTTGTTCATTCATCAGCAGTTGTCTTAAAAACTTCTACCATGTAAAGGTAGGCGTTTCATGCAAGTATTTAGTGATCTATATTTACTCATGTATTTATTTATTTGTAACATTTATACCCCGCACTTTCCCCGCAGGTTCAATGCGGCTTACTACTACTACTACTACTACTACTATTTAGCATTTCTATAGCGCTACAAGGCATACGCAGCGCTGCACAAACATAGAAGAAAGACAGTCCCTGCTCAAAGAGCTATGTAATAAAAGTGAGCCAAGTATAGGACAATCAAGCCATTGTGACATCACTGATGAGGTTGGCTCTTATTGGTGGACTGAGGCATTATGACATCACAATATTAGCTCTGGTTACAAGAGACTACTACTACTACTTATCACTTCTATAGCGCTACAAGGCGTACGCAGCGCTGCACAAACATAGAAGAAAGACAGTCCCTGCTCAAAGAGCTTACAATCTAATAGACAAAAAATAAATAAAGTAAGCAAATCAAATCAATTACTGTGAACGGGAAGGAAGAGAGGAGGGTAGGTGGAGGCGAGTGGTTACAAGTGGTTACGAGTCAAAAGCAATGTTAAAGAGGTGGGCTTTCAGTCTAGATTTAAAGGTGGCCAAGGATGGGGCAAGACGTAGGGGCTCAGGAAGTTTATTCCAGGCGTAGGGTGCAGCGAGACAGAAGGCGCGAAGTCTGGAGTTGGCAGTAGTGGAGAAGGGAACAGATAAGAAGGATTTATCCATGGAGCGGAGTGCACGGGAAGGGGTGTAGGGAAGGACGAGTGTGGAGAGATACTGGGGAGCAGCAGAGTGAATACATTTATAGGTTAGTAGAAGAAGTTTGAACAGGATGCGAAAACGGATAGGGAGCCAGTGAAGGGTCTTGAGGAGAGGGGTAGTATGAGTAAAGCGACCCTGGCGGAAGATGAGACGGGCAGCAGAGTTTTGAACCGACTGGAGAGGGGAGAGGTGACTAAGTGGGAGGCCAGCAAGAAGCAGATTGCAGTAGTCTAAACGAGAGGTGACAAGGGTGTGGATGAGGGTTTTGGTAGAGTGCTCGGAAAGAAAGGGGCGGATTTTACGGATGTTGTAAAGAAAGAAACGACAGGTCTTGGCGGTCTGCTGGATATGAGCAGGTTAACAAAGTGATATAGAATAAATAGGTGCAGCTGTAATATAGTAAGTAAAGAGGTGGTCGTTTTTACCCCTCTGCTGCTGTTATTCAATAAAATTGCTTCTTTTAACTGTATTTTGGACTATTTAGTCTTTTACTGGTCTGCTCACTTTTCCCTGCTGGTCTGCCCCTTTTGAACCGTTTGCCTGTTTGTTTCCTGTTTATTTGATCTATATAAGTGTGCCACTGAATACTTGCATGAAAAGCCTGAACGAACAACAAAAATATAATAAAAAAAATTACAAAACTAAAAATTTAAAAATTGTATGAAGACTGGTGACGATAGGAGAGTGGAGGCGAAAAACCATTGAATGCCCCATGACTCCGAAAAACTGAGGTCTTGCTGAACTAAACATGTATACTCTGGAGGAAAGGAGAAACAGGGGTGATATGATACAGACGTTCAAATATTTGAAAGGTATTAATCCGCAAACGAATCTTTTCCGGAGATGGGAAGGTGGTAGAACGAGAGGACATGAAATGAGATTGAAGGGGGGCAGACTCAAGAAAAATGTCAGGAAGTATTTTTTCACGGAGAGAGTAGTGGATGCTTGGAATGCCCTCCCGCGGGAGGTGGTGGAAATGAAAACGGTAACGGAATTCAAACTTGCGTGGGATAAACATAAAGGAATCCTGTTCAGAAGGAATGGATCCTCAGAAGCTTAGCCGAAATTGGGTGGCGGAGCAGGTGGGGGGAAGAGGGGTTGGTGGTTGGGAGGCGGGGATAGTGGAGGGCAGACTTATACGGTCTGTGCCAGAGCTGGTGATGGGAGGCGGGACTGGTGGTTGGGAGGCGGGGATAGTGCTGGACAGACTTATACGGTCTGTGCCAGAGCCAGTGGTGGGAAGCGGGACTGGTGGTTGGGAGGCGGGGATAGTGCTGGACAGACTTGTACGGTCTGTGCCAGAGCCGGGGTTGGGAGGCAGGGCTGGGGAGGTGAGGATAGTGCTGGGCAGACTTATACGGTCTGTGCCAGAGCCGGTGGTTGGGAGGAGGGGCTGGTGGTTGGGAGGTGGGGATAGTGCTGAGCAGACTTATACGGTCTGTGCCCTGAAGAGCACAGGTACAAATCAAAGTAGGGTATACACAAAAAGCAGCAAATATGAGTTATCTTGTTGGGCAGACTGGATGGACCGTACAGGTCTTTTTCTGCCGTCATCTACTATGTTACTTTGAGGCATATTTTCAAAGCACTTTGGGAGGCTAAGTTCCATAGGTTTCTATGGAACTTTGGGAGGCTAAGTGCTTTGAAAATATGACTCTATGTTTTCTAAACAACAAAATTAAGCTATATTTATCACAGGCCTAAACTTATGTTTTGAAATGTACCAAGGTGAGGCATGTGGCACAGAACCATGGGAAGGGGGGTGGGGGGGTCAATGAATAACTCACGTGCATTTGTTCAATAGGATGTTGCTGAGTAGGTTCCTGGCTGACAGCAGCAGTTTATTGAACTAGATCCAATCCTGGCAGGATGCTCTTTTTCAGCCTTATTTTCAGTAATAAACAGGAATAGCTATATAAATTAGAGACGGATAAAAAAGGGACTGGATTATTTGTATAGTCCCTTCTCAGTGGAGCTTAGAATTTAGTCGGAGCACACAAATAAGACAAATAGGAGCCTTCAGGAAACGTATTACAATAAATATGATTAAAATCAGCAGAGCTATGATCAGGAAGAGCCAGGGTTTGAACTTTAAAAAGCAACCTTCGAAAGGCGGGCGCTTGAGCAGGGTTCGAATATGGGACAGAGAGGAGGTGTGACATGCCAACTCGGGAAGGCCACTGCAGGCACACAGTGCCACAAGACAGAAAGCCCAAAGCCTGGAACTAGCACTGGAGAAGAAAGCAGAGATAAGAGCTGCTAGATTTTACCGGATACATTGGGAACTACAGTTACTTTCTCACTTCTGTCCATCCTGGGTTCGAAATCGTGGGCTTACATTGAATTTTGTACACAGATGCCTGTTTACTCCCTGCTGGTGTGAGACACGCTTTGCCATATCTGTATCCATGCAGGGAACAAGTACCCCTCTCCCTCTGGGTGGAAATCATTGATTGTCCAAAGTCATTTTAATTAGGATTTACTGACCCTTTGATTGAAAAATCATTTGTAGCGTCACAGTGCCATCAGGTGGTAAATTCTAGGTCTTGACTAAGCTCCTGAGGATCCATTCCTTCGGCAAGGGTGGCTATTATTATTATTAGCATTTGTATAGCGCCACCAGACGCACGCAGTGCTGAACACCTGATACAAATGTGATTTTTATTAAAATTTGAGTAATGTTGACTTTTATAAGGAAATATATTTTTTTCCATAGAAATTAATGGAAAGGAGGGGTTTCAAAATGTAGATTTTATTTATTTATTGCATTTGTATCCCACATTTTCCCACCTCTTTGCAGGCCCAATGTGGCTTACAATACATCATGAAAGGTGGAAATATATTAGAAGATAGACATTTAGTGTTACAGAGGATCTTGGGCAACAAGTAGAGAATGCCCACAGTGTCCCAGATCAAATTTATCTATGTAATACTGATAAGGGAGGAAAGGGTTTTGCATCCCTTTTATTTATTTAAAGTACAGGTATCTCAGATCCTGAGGGTGTCCGTGATCTTCCTTTGCTGGAGCAGCAAGGGCCCCTTGCAAGCAAGGCCAAAGCCTTGTCAAGAGATCTTCCTGATGAGTCACCGTCAACACCAGCACATACTGGAGAGAATCTTGATAGAGATACTTATGATAGAGCTAGGGTGGAATTCATAAATTTGCCGAACCGGGTCTTCATAAATCAGAAGGCCCTGAAAAATATAATTAAACCACAAAGAATCAGTTCTTAGGAAAAAAAATATTTAAAGAAATTAAAGGGTTAAAAAAATAAAGGAAAAAAATACTTACAGTGGTGGAAATAAGTATTTGATCCCTTGCTGATTTTGTAAGTTTGCCCACTGACAAAGACATGAGCAGCCCATAATTGAAGGGTAGGTTATTGGTAACAGTGAGAGATAGCACATCACAAATTAAATCCGGAAAATCACATTGTGGAAAGTATATGAATTTATTTGCATTCTGCAGAGGGAAATAAGTATTTAATCCCTCTGGCAAACAAGACCTAATACTTGGTGGCAAAACCCTTGTTGGCAAGCACAGCGGTCAGACGTCTTCTGTAGTTGATGATGAGGTTTGCACACATGTCAGGAGGAATTTTGGTCCACTCCTCTTTGCAGATCATCTCTAAATCATTAAGAGTTCTGGGCTGTCGCTTGGCAACTCGCAGCTTCAGCTCCCTCCATAAGTTTTCAATGGGATTAAGGTCTGGTGACTGGCTAGGCCACTCCATGACCCTAATGTGCTTCTTCCTGAGCCACTCCTTTGTTGCCTTGGCTGTATGTTTTGGGTCATTGTCGTGCTGGAAGACCCAGCCACGACCCATTTTTAAGGCCCTGGCGGAGGGAAGGAGGTTGTCACTCAGAATTGTACGGTACATGGCCCCATCCATTCTCCCATTGATGCGGTGAAGTAGTCCTGTGCCCTTAGCAGAGAAACACCCCCAAAACATAACATTTCCACCTCCATGCTTGACAGTGGGGACGGTGTTCTTTGGGTCATAGGCAGCATTTCTCTTCCTCCAAACACGGCGAGTTGAGTTCATGCCAAAGAGCTCAATTTTTGTCTCATCTGACCACAGCACCTTCTCCCAATCACTCTCGGCATCATCCAGGTGTTCACTGGCAAACTTTAGACGGGCCGTCACATGTGCCTTCCGGAGCAGGGGGACCTTGCGGGCACTGCAGGATTGCAATCCGTTATGTCGTAATGTGTTACCAATGGTTTTCGTGGTGACAGTGGTCCCAGCTGCCTTGAGATCATTGACAAGTTCCCCCCTTGTAGTTGTAGGCTGATTTCTAACCTTCCTCATGATCAAGGATACCCCACGAGGTGAGATTTTGCGTGGAGCCCCAGATCTTTGTCGATTGACAGTCATTTTGTACTTCTTCCATTTTCTTACTATGGCACCAACAGTTGTCACCAGCGTCTTACTGATGGTTTTGTAGCCCATTCCAGCCTTGTGCAGGTGTATGATCTTGTCCCTGACATCCTTAGACAGCTCCTTGCTCTTGGCCATTTTGTAGAGGTTAGAGTCTGACTGATTCACTGAGTCTGTGGACAGGTGTCTTTCATACAGGTGACCATTGCCGACAGCTGTCTGTCATGCAGGTAACGAGTTGATTTGGAGCATCTACCTGGTCTGTAGGGGCCAGATCTCTTACTGGTTGGTGGGGGATCAAATACTTATTTCCCTCTGCAGAATGCAAATAAATTCATATACTTTCCACAATGTGATTTTCCGGATTTAATTTGTGATGTGCTATCTCTCACTGTTACCAATAACCTACCCTTCAATTATGGGCTGCTCATGTCTTTGTCAGTGGGCAAACTTACAAAATCAGCAAGGGATCAAATACTTATTTCCACCACTGTATCTGATGTAGACCTTGAATTGAGTCTCTGTAAACTAATAAAAGTTGGTCAGACGGAGATTCTGGAAATAACTATAACTGGAGTTTGGAGAAGAAAAAGGTTGTACAACATTGTTAGCTTAAAAGGTTTTATTAATTCACGTGCACTTAAAGTACAAAGCAAGCAAGCACCTTGAAACAGTTTTTTAATCTTACAAATGGATTTTTAACTGTGTTATTCTATTTGGGTTTAAATATTCATTTAAAAAAATCTCTACTACTTCATAGTTTCTGTGCAATGAAACTTTTAATGGTTGAAAAACTGAGCTCAGTATGTGCTGTCTAACTGCTATGGTACTGTAAAAGGTTCAGGTGTTTGTTCAATACACTTCACACTTTCTCACTAAGGGGCCCTTTTACAACCAACGAGGGTGTACTGCTCGTTAAAAGGGACATACCGCCGGGCTACCACAGTAACCAGTTCCCATCCCCAGCGCGCGTCATTTCTGGCACTACAAAAAAAGTTTTATTTTTGTTGCGCTGGTGTGTAACCGGTGGTAATTGGGCTGCCGCTGGGGTAGCGCGGGAGTCCTTGTTCCCACCCAAAAAGAGGCGCGCAAAGGGTCCTTTTACCTGCTGCAGTAAAATGGGGGCCTCAGTGAGCATCAGAAACACGCGCCGATGCCAGCACAGGCTCCTTTTGCCGCAGCTTCATAAAAGGACGCTTTGTGAATCCCCTAAGTGGCTGGTTAGCAAAGGTTAAATTGAGTTGCAGTAACATCAGTCTGCCACTAGGGATTTTACAAAAGCCTCAATTCCATTTATATCCGCAATCATTGTTTCCCAAACTGTGGATCCTAATCCCAAATGGGAATTACAAAATCGTCATCTGGTGCCATGAGCATGTCTGTGGATTAAAAAAAAAAAGAATGCATGATACCTTTCTATCAGCCACATATGGGAGAGTGCAGAGCAAAGAGCCAGTAGCTCCGCTTTGTTGTATGGTTGCCCGCCGGCTAGCAGACGCTTAGAAGAGCAAAGAGCCAACCAGATAAGCTGTAGCACACCTTAACAGTGTTCTTGCTCCCCTTCCTTCTGATCACTGGCGAAGCTAGAGAGGAGGGAGAGATTGAGGGAGTGAACTGGGGAGATTGGATTAGGTGAATGGTTGAGGGGGGGGGGGAGGAGAGAGTTGAGGAGGTGAACCTGGGATAAGAGAGCAAAGGAGTGAGGGGAGAGTGAAAGAATGATTGAGTCTGTGGGGAAAGAGAATGAAGGAGGCCTGCCTGTGATGGTGGAGGAGAAAATGAAGGATTGGCCCGGAAAGAAGTGAGCTGGAAGAGGCAAGAAGGATTGATCAAGGGGAGCGCATGAGTCTTAGAGTACAGAGAGGTATGGGAATGAACCTAGCAGGGCAGAGGGGGGAGGGGGAGAGTGTATGAGTGGTTTATCCTACTACTACTACTTATCATTCTATAGCGCTCCAAGGCATACGCAGCGCTGTACACCATACACAAAAAGACAGTCCCTGCTCGAAGAGCTTACAATCTAGATAAGACAGGTAAACAGACAGAACAATTAAGGGTAAGTAACATATAACATAGTAACATAGTAGATGACGGCAGAAAAAGACCTGCATGGTCCATCCAGTCTGCCCAACAAAACAAACTCATATGTGTATACCTTACCTTGATTTGTACCTGCCTTTTTCAGGGCACAGACTGTATAAGTCTGCCCAGCAGTATTTCCTGCCTCCCAACCACCAGTCCCGCCTCCCATCACTGGCTGTGGCACAGACCGTATAAGTCTGCCCTCCACTATCCTCGCCTCCCAACTACCAACCTCTCTTCCCACACCTGCTCCGCCACCCAATTTTGGCTAAGCTTCTGAGGATCCATTTCTACTGCACAGGATTTCTTTATCCATATCCCACGCATGTTTGAATTCCGCTACCGTTTTCATCTCCACCACCTCCCACGGGAGGGCATTCCAAGCATCCACCACCCTCTCCGTGAAAAAATACTTCCTGACATCTTTTTTGAGTCTGCCCCCCTTCAATCTCATTTCATGTCCTCTCGTTCTACCGCCTTCCCATCTCCGGAAAAGATTTTTTTGCGGATTAATACCTTTCAAATATTTGAACGTCTGTATCATATCACCCCTGTTCCTCCTTTCCTCCAGGGTATACATGTTCAGGTCAGCAAGTCTCTGCTCATACGTCTTGGAACGCAAATCCCATACCATTCTCGTAGCTTTTCTTTGTACCGCTTCCATTTTTTTAACATCCTTCGCAAGATACGGCCTCCAAAACTGAATACAATACTCCAGGTGGGGCCTCACCAACGTCTTATACAGGGGCATCAACACTTCCTTTCTTCTGCTGATCACACCTCTCTCACACCTCTCTAAGGGAATAAAGAGGTGAGGATAAAGGACAGGGCAAGTGAGTTAGGAGTCAAAAGCAGTGGTAAAGAGGTGGGCTTTGAGTTTGGACTTGAAAATGGCCAAAGACGGGGTTAGACGTACAGGCTCGGGAGGTCTATTCCAGGCTTGAGGTGCAGCAAGATAAAAGGAATGGAGTCCCAGGGGTTCTCAACCCAATCCTCATGACACACTTAACCAGTCAGGTTTTCAGGATATCTACAGTGAATATACATGAGATAGATTTCCATGCAATGGAGAGAGCGTATGCAAATCTATCTCATGCATATTTATTGTGGATGCTCTGAAATCCTGACTGGCTATGTGTGTCCCGAGGACTGGGTTGAGAAACCCTGGTTTAGTCTGAGGATAAGGGATGAGCTGGGGGAGGACTGGATGGCTCTTGGGGGAGGGATGCCTTACAGACGGTGAGTACATCACAGGGGCGTATCTGCGTGGGGCCACAGGGGCCTGGGCCCCCGCAGATTTCGCCCTGGACCCCCCTACCATCGACCCTCTCCACCTCCCCCTCCCTCCCGCACGCCCGCCACCAACCCGTCGCCGATCTTTGCTGGCGGGGGACCCCAAGCCCCCGCCAGCCGAAGTCCTCTCTTCCGTGCAGGCTGCAAGTTGCAGGACGTCAGACTCAGAAGAACAGGAAGCATTGCAACTTGCAGCCTGCATGGAAGAGAGGACCTCGGCTGGCGGGGGGTTAGGGTCCCCCGCCAGCAAAGGTAAGTGACAGCAGCGGGGGAGGGTTGGCGGCGGCGGGAGGGGGTGGAGAGTGTCATTGGTGGCGAGGGGGGGGTCTGGCAGTGGCGGGGGGGGGGGGTCCGGAAATGGCGGGGGGGGGATCGGTGGCGCCGGGGGGGGGGGGGCTAAAATGTGCCCCCTCCCTCTGGCTCTGCCCCCCCCCCCCTACCGCCAGAGTCCAGATACGCCCCTGGTACATCATATAATAATTACTTTCAAAAACATGGATTTACTTAGTCATATGCTACTGAAACCAAGAAACACGTTGAATGTTCTTACGTTGTTTGAGTAATGATTTGCTTTGGTCGCTGTCTGGGGTTATGTGAATTTTCAAATGCTAAATGGGAGTCATGTTTGGGAACAACTAGAGCCCATGTGTCCATTCTGATCACCCTTAGCTGCTAGACTGAAATCTGGTTCCTGTCGTGTTTAAGAGAATCAGAAGAAGCCGTGTTCTTCTTCACCCTTCAAAGGGTGCAGGACTCTGGAACAAACTTTGATGCCTTGATTTTTTTTTTTCCTGTCTAGTTTGCCAGAAATTTCTGCAGTTCTATCCAGAGGAACGGGAGCGCCTGTGGGAAGTGGAGGCACCAGGTGACTGGAGCCAGCGCCATAACATCTGGTTGAAGATTCAGCTGAGCCGGATCCAGTCAGCCAGTGCGTTCTAGTTGGAAACAGTAACCTCTGAGACGGTGTGTCTGGTGTAAAACCTGGAAGAATTCCAGAATGGAGCAGTATTTTTGTTGCTTTTCACCTCAGCCAGATGTGCTTTCTTTGCTAACACAGTGTCTCCGGGATGGGAGAAGACATTTTCCTATTATTTAAAGCAAGATGTGCAACTCTTGTCCTGGAGGTTCATTAACAGATTTGGGGCTTTTTGTTTTCCAGGATATCTGGATGTCTTGCTCCAGGGGCGTAGCCAGACCTTTCATTTTGGGTGGGCCCAGACTTTGGATGGATGGGCCCTCCAAAATCCCCTCTCCTTTGTCCTGCATTTTTCTCTTTTTCTTCCGCTCCCAGATCCAGCATTCCCCCTCCTTGAGGCATAGGAGCCAACTTTTTAGAATTATTGGGGCTGCCCAGCATCTCCCCTCTCTCTGAAACTACCCCCATACCTAAGTACTTTTGACAGCAGCAATGTACATACACGGCCTGGCCAGCCCCACAGGCTTCCCTCTGCCACATCCTCTTGCCAGGGAGGAAACAGGAAGTGATGTCAGTGAGGGCAGGGCAAAGGGAAGCCTCTAGGTCTGATGGAGGCAGTAGAGCTGCTACAGAGGAATGTGCTGAGGTAGAACAGAGAAGGGAGGTGCTGTGGAGCTGCGGGCGGGATGCAAATGCCAGATCTGGGTGTGGGGGAGAGGGGAGTGAGGCAGCTGCTGCTGAACTATTTTGGAGCCATCAATATATTGGATCCTAGATAAATGTTTCCTCCAACACTTTTATTATTTAAACACTTATCTGTGTAAATTTTTCGGACTGGGGGCTCAAAGATGTCCGACATGCATGTTTCGCTGTCAAACTGTATCAAGGACCTCCCCTATGGAATGTATCTCACACCAAAAAGATAAAGTTAATAAATATCTCGTAGTTACCCTTTTGCCGTTTTAGCGCCAGCTTCGCTACTTTACTTCCGGTATTCCCCTTGCCAAGATGGCGACGGCGTTCTTCCTACATCTATTTAAATGTTAACTTCTCTGACATATCGGACCCCCCTACTCTTATTGGACAGCGCTGGAACCAATTAGGGTAGCCCATTCAAATTCTGCATTTAGACCTCCAGGGGCAACTGGTTTCAAGTTATAAATATGCCATTGTTCCCTATAATTTCAGATCTTTTTAATGGAGCCCCCTTCCATACCCTGCTGTATATAATCCAAGACCCTCCATTTGATTTCCTCCACTACATGATGTTTAGCGAGCCAGTGCTCCACTAAGGGGGCCTGAGTGTTCTGTGTCACAATTCTTGTGTTCAGTTAGTCGCACTTTTATGGGACGACTGCACCTCCCTATATATACCAAATTACAAGAGCATTGGATGCAGTATATAACATTCCTGGTATCACAATTTATAAAATTCCTAGCCTTCAAAATTTTTCCAGTATTAGGATCAGTCCAAACTGGTCCTTCCATTGTACTACTGACCATTTGCACCATTGACATTTACCACGTCTACCATGCTCCCCCTCGTTCTGTCTCCGTCTAGACGGGCCAAACTTATTCCCAGCTAACCTTTCCCCTATAGTTTGCCCTCGCTTATAAGAAATAACAGGGAAATCTGGGAAACACGGATATAGTTGAACCACATGCCAGTGCTTTCTCATTATCTGGACAATCTGTTGGCTAATCTCCGTGTAAGGGAGCACACAAGTAAACCCTCCAAAAAGCCATTGATCTAGTAGCTCTTCTTCAGTCTTTCGCTTATACAAGCCGACATCCGCACCCATGGTATCATCAGGGACTGAGACTTCTCAAAAGACAGACCTGCAAAGCTGAGCGTTTGTGGAGAAAATCAAGAAATCCAGCAGCTTTAGGTGTCTTTTGGGCCTGTCAGGAAGATTATTTTCATGGCATCAAACAAGCTATACAACATATTAGTTCCACAGGAGTTCTCGGCCTAGTCCTCTGGACACTCCTAGCCAGTCAGGTTTTCAGGATTCTCGCAATGTGGGATAAATTTACATGTTCTACCTCCATTCTAACTTCAAAATAATCCTCTACAAGTATGTATATGTCACCTTTTTAACACATCGATGGGCTCATTTTCAAAACAAAACGTCTAAAAAGTGACATAAAGCAGCATTTGGATGTTTTTTTCACAAAAATGTCCAAATCAGTATTTTCAAAACCTATTTTTAGACATTTTTCTATGAAGTCCATCAGAAGTGCGTCCAAATCTCAAGGGGGTGTGTTCAGGCCGGGACTTGGGCATTCCTAAGACTTAGATGTTTTTCAGCCATAATGGAACAAAACAAAACCGCCCAGGACTAAAACTAACACGTTTTGAGCTACACCTGTTTTTATAATGAATAAGGCACAAAAAGGTGCCCTAAATAACCAGATGACCACTGGAGGGAATCAGGGATGACCTCCCCTTATTCCCCCAGTGGTCACTAACCCCCTCCCACCCTTGGAAAATGTGATGAAAATTTTTACTTGCCATTCTCTATGCCAACCTCAGATGTTATACTCAGGTCCATTAGTGCAGCATGCAGGTCCCTGAGTAGTCTAGTGGTTGGTGCAGTGCACTTCAGACAGGTGGACCCAGGCCCATACCTCTTCCTACCTGTTAACACTTGTGGATGAAACTGTGAGCCCTCCAAAACTCACCATAAACCCACTGTACCCACATATAGGTGCCCCCTTCACCCGTAAGAGCTATGGTAGTCATGTACAGTTGGGGGTAGTGGTTTTGAGGGGCTCAGCAGACAAAGTAAGGGAGCAATGGTGAGATGTATACCTGGGAGCATTTTATGAAGTCCATTGCAGTGCCCTCTAGGATGCCCTATTGTTTTCCTGGGATGTCAGGGGGACCAGTCTACTAAAAATGCTGGCTCCTGCTACATCCCATTGGCTTGATTTTGTGTGTTTTGCACTTTGACGGGTTTTTTTTTTTTCGAAAATAGACCAAAAAACAAAACGTCCAAATCACAAAACTTTGTTCAAAACAGTATTTTTGAAAAAAGACAGACGTTTTTCTTTTTTGAAAATGGCCTTCTTTCCTGTTTAGATTTTGGACGTTCTTTTGCAAAACATCCAAAGTCGGACTTAGACATCATATCCAAAATGCCCCTCCAAATCTCTCCAATCTTATCACTTCTTCATCAATGTTGCTAATTTCATTAAAAACGAGAGGAAAAGCCTGAACTGACTCCTTCTTGGCTATACAGCCAAACACTTCCAAGAGTTCATGCAGTCACCATTGGCTTTTTCAGCAAGAACTCCTGGGAGGGGTTCTGCTGGACTGCCAGGGAGGATTTTTAAGGTTGTGGGGGTGGGTCGGGTTGTAGGTGGTTATATATATATTTTGTAAGAGGCCAATTCCTACCTATGTACTCGCTTCTGTCTAGGGGGCGTGGCCTCTGCCCAACCTTAGCTGCATGGAAAATAACGGACAGACCAATGGAATATATTAGTTTATTTATACAGTGTTATATACAAAAATATAGAAAACTCTTATCAGCTTATAGCATCAGCAATTCCTGATTGCATGCACAATGATACCAAAAATATAGAGAATAACTATGATTATCCTATTGGCTAATCTGTAATGACAGATAAACACAATACCAAGATCCTAATGATTACCACACAAATCTTATACTAGGCTAACAGCAACTAGAGATCATAAATCCTGACGTCACACATCTGATGGGTCCGAGCACAGACTAATTATCTAACCCAGCCTGAAGGAAGTAAACTATGATCTCACCGTCCCGGTTACCAGATCAGATTCCTTCCGATGCCTCAGCCGAATGTCTCAGCGAGGTCCCACAAGCTCAGGTGATGCACTTGTCTTGATCAGCCACAGATGATACAGACTCAGTATAGATCCTGTAGACAGCTGTAATCTGGGGAAAAGCTTTGCCAGGTATTATCAGTAAGTCTCTCAGGTAAATTAGGTGCTTGCAGAAATGCAAGTGTTCTCCTCTTCTGTTCTTCCCTCTTCTTCTTCTCTCAGGAACTAGTCCCCTTCTGTTCCCGCTTCTCAGATCAATCAGTTTTCTGGGAGCCAATCAGAAATAATCCCACCATGTACTCCCAGCATCTGTATGAAGCTTCCTTTGTCCGTCTTATCTCGTAAGCTCTCTCTCACTCTCTCTCTCCCTCAGGGACATGCATTCTCCCCCGATACAGAGTGACCTTGGAGGTGGTGCAGGCTTCAGTAAATCTATTACAAGCTGAAATTCTGACTTCTGCACAGTTGGTAGTCAGACATATAGGTGAAAGGTTGCAGCGTCCATGTTGGCTGTAAAGGTGCTCTCATATGCACACAGGGTGGGTGAGATCACAGCAAATACTCCTACAGATTCCCCCCCTTGGAGATGGAAATTACTACAAAGGAGTAAAGGCCTTCTCCAACCTAACTACAAAAATAAGCCAGACAGTTCAGTCAGGATTCAGGTACAAACTTCATGGTCAAAACTACAAAAAGTTTCAAGTAAATCTCAACTAATGCAAACTAACACTCTTCAAACAGTTCAATTAAGCAAAATAATGTTCACAAGGAAATCACAAATGCTAATACAGCAAAATACTGAATAATAGAACCCGCATGTGCAGTTAGTTAAAAGTCTTAACACATGAAAATTAATCAAACAAATCATGAACCATAATCACATAGATCATGAAAATCACATCATGCAAAGCAAAGCATATTAGTACAGAAAAGTAAAAATGGAATAACTTGTTGGCAAAACTCTGGTTAGAGGTAACTACATAAAGTCTTGCAATCTCATCGCCGTAGGTGACAAAGTGTTTACGCGATAGCGTAAATGACGAAGGTCTCTCCAAAACACTACAGCACACAGGAACATGATGACCCACGAGATGGTCAAAAGTGGGATGACAACGTGAGTGGACATGTGGAACTGGGTGACATCAGATGAACGACGTTTGTAATCTGCAACCTCGAGAGTCTCATGGTCGACAGATAATTCAACAGTGTGAGAGTCTTTGGACTGTAAAATGGTATAAGGTCCATAGCAAAGTCAATAGGATGTCCACGAAATACATCAAGCACTTCCAACTCAGAAACAACCGGGTCTGTGTCAAGATAAAACAGGGAAACTCCTCCTACATGGGCAACAGCATACTTGGGTACAGCGATCACACAAACATTGCAAGGAAGAGTGTAACGGTTAATTACATCATGCTTCTGAAAGGTGACAGTAAGTTCCGTACTAGGTGTGCTAACTAACCATACCGTATCCAGTACAGCTACAGTGGTATCAGAAAAATCGTCATATTTTGACACGGTAACCTTACATTTCTCTTGGACATTCTCTGTGGACAAGCCACAAAGAGCTTCTGTTGTGTCTTTCAGGAAAGGTTTACCAGGGCATAGCCAATTAACATCTTTAGTTTTGTGGCAAAGGTCTAAGTTAGGGACCAAATAATGTTGCGGAGCATCCTGTTGGTAAGCAACATACTTAGGTGTATCAACATTAAGGTACAAATTCTCATGCCACGTACCTACATTTACAACTTGTTTAAGCTGGTATACATTCTCAGGCATAATAAATGGCAAATTAAGGATGAAGGCAATTTCCATACGCTCCATATCCAAATAAAGGGGAAAGGCAGTACCTAAATGAAATGCGATTTGAATTTGAAAAGGTTCAATAGACAAACGGGTAACTTTGGCAAAGGCATCTTTAACAACATCAGATGGTATTAGGTACGTTGGTATCTGTCCCTGCATTAGCTTACTAACACTGGTATCTACTTCCCTAAATAAATCCTGGATAAGGTCCTTAACAGGTTGTATAAACACACGGTCTTCATTCATGGTACCTTTAATTGTCAACAAATCAGCTGTGTTAGCACTAATTTTATGTGTATGTAAATTCACAAGAGTGACCGTATCAGCAATAGTTTTACCCTGGGCCACAAGTTGGCTCTGTTGGACTACCAATTTGGTCTCGATGGCTTTCAAGTCTGCTTGGATGGCTTGTATATTGGCCTGCAGCTTTTGGACAGAAACTACATTGGCAACAGACATGGAAATACCAAAAAGGGAACCAATGGCCGAAAAAATCAAACCACCGGCCAGACCAAGAAAACGCTTAGATCTGGACCTGGAATTATAAGGTTGCATAGGTTGTACCATGACTTTGTCCAGTTGATGCAAAATGTTCTTCACTTGTGCACGGGCATTTTGCATATAATGGAAAAACCAGGAATGGGTAACAGCAGACAGAGATAAGTGACTCATATTGAAATGTTTCAGTAGTACATGCATTGGGTCAAGGGACACAACTACTTTCTGGGGAACAATCTGGGACTGGGTAATCAGGAAGCCAGGGGTATCTTGCAGAACAACTCCAGACATGGGACCAGGTTCGATCATCTTGGACCACGATCCCAGCAGCACGGAGATCCAGAACACGATCATCAGGGTTCTTTTCTGCATCTGCAAGGTACAAAGAAAACAGACTATGCTGTTGGGGTGTTAGTACAGTTCGTGTCATCAACACCTACGTCTGGAATCAAATGACTGGGATGACGTGGTCTCAACTGATTGATGTGGACCCATTTAAGGGTGTCTTCACCCTTAGTATTTTTCTTGAGGCAAATTTGGTAAGCCACAGGTGAAGCTTTTTCCACTATTGGGAATGGACCACGCCAACTAGGCAGAAACTTCCTTTCTTTAACCTTGTTTCTGGCAAAATTGAAGTAGAATACCTTGTCGCCAATTTGGTATTCTTTAGAGGTAGTCCCTTGATCATAATAGGCTTTTCTACCTCTAGCGCTACTTTCCAAATTTTTCTGAGCAAAGGCAAAGGCACTTTGCAAATGCTTACGCAAATGGGTGACATATTCATGAGTGGAGGTAGCACTGGACAAGTTCACATCATTAGTCCTGTACAACAAATGAATTGGTAATGTCATTTCCCTACCTGTCACCATCTCAATGTGAGTAGTACAAGCATCAGCCTGTTCCACTTGCTCTTTCACCATAGCATCAAACTCTGAGAAAGGTTGGTTGGATGAAATTTCCACCTGTTCTTCAATGTCCTCCTGCAAGGTTGAGGTTTCCACAGAATTCACCCTTCGAGGCTTCTGAGGTACAGACATTTCCCTGGACAGAAACAAGAAGTCATCTTCCACCTGTACCTGAGCACACGTCGCATCATAGGGCCAAACAAACTCGAGAGATATGAGGCCCCTGGGAGAGGTAAACCAACTGTCAGTCGTCTCCCCCCCCTGGCAGGTGTCCCAAGAAGAAGGCAGCCTGCCAAGGATAGGCAAACTTACCTCGACATCATGGAAAGACTGGCCAACCAGAAAGCCAAAAGAATCTCCAGCAGATAGCTCAACTTCAGCAGACTGTGGATTGGTGACCAACAGGTATAAGGTGGTACCGGTGACCTCCAAACATGGCAGAACACCAATTGCCAATCCAAGGTCTCGAAAGTGGGCATGTGGGTTAAAGAACACTACATCATCCAGCAGACGTTGTCCTTGAGCGAGGCGAAGCTTGAGGGAAAAATCCCGTACCCTACCTGGAATGGTTACATCCTTGTCACAGACTACCTCACAGACCTGGGGAATGGTCTGTCCAGACTTCAAACAAACAGCCGTAGGTTCAAGTTCCACTGGGTTGTTCTGCATTCTACTCCACAGGACTAGATTCACCAGGTCCACATAAACTCCCAGTCGGGCAAGGCAATCTGACCCCAAACATAAGGGTTCCCTCAAGCCCCGGACAATAGAGAAGTGGTGAGTGAATGTCTTCTTTCCCACAGTCAAGGGAAGGCCACATATTCCGTCAAGCGGCTTGGAGCCTTGTCCCGGTACCTGTACCGAAGTAGAGGAACATCTGCTGAAGGGAAGTTGTACAGACTTACGAATTTGGCTGTACAACGAGTCACTGATGTAGGAGAGATCACTAGTGAACAGTAAAGTAGCTTGAAGCAATTGGGTGTTAGCCACCTGAACTGGTATGGTGAATTCATCACCTTTCTGGGTGATGACAGTCACCTTGCAAGGATGAGCAAAATCAGGACCAGAGATAGGAGATGAGATGTCAAGTGATGCTGAGTCCTGTGAAACAATCTCTAGATGGTCCGCTTGTTGCACCAGCTCTTCATGCTTCTGACCCCCTTTTGGTGCCTCTGTCAACGGAGGCCCCCGCATGGGCGGATCCGCGGAACACCGGAGATCAGTCCGCAGGGGAGTGTCCTGTAGCTCCACAGAGTTGGCATCACCGACTGTACGCCAGTATCTCCCTCGCACATATTTAAGGGGTCGAGTGACTTTAGACCAGATCGTTTCCTCGTCATAATCCAAAACAGACCGAAATCTCTTCAAAAGGTCATTTCCAATCAGAAATTCTTCACCCTCACTGGTAGTGATGATGGCTGGGTGCCTGACGGTCATCTGTCCAAGCTGTAAAGATAGCCAAACCTGTCCCACAGTTCCAATACTTTGATTGCCATAGGCCACCAGTGACAAGTCGCACGGTGTGACACGCAGCACATCCTGACCCCCCCCTAGAGATGCCTCTAGTTTCTGAAACAGGCCCTGGGTGACCAAAGTCACCTCTGAGGCTGTATCCAGGAGACCTTCACAGGAAAGTACTTGTTGAATTAACAACTCCACGGTATATCTGTAACCTTTAGATATAAGCTTACCTAGAAAATACCTGACTTCCTGGGATGAGTCTTTTGAAAGAGGCCCTTCCGGGTTCGAGGGCTGAGACGCAGCATGGTTCACGGGGGACTCCTCACTGATGGACGACAACGCATCCACGTGGACAGTGGGGACGCTTGCGGTAACAGGTGTCGTGGCCACGTCTAGTCATGCTTGTTCTTCCTCCGAAGAGGATGGCTGTTCCACCTCAACAGATTTAACACTAAGCCCCGGAGGGGTCGGCGGTCTAGAAGACTGGTCCTTCTGCTTCTGGAATTTGACCTTTTTATGAGATGGAGGTGTCTTAGGTACATTGCTAGACTCCGCGATTGAACATCTTGCCAGCAATTGGTCCAGCTGAGCTTGCATAGCACGGATCTTCTCTGCATTCCACTTCTTCTGATTAAACCGCTTCTTTTTAGGTTGTTGCTGTCCCTCCTGTGCAATAGGGGGCGCTGCATCCCGCGGCAGGGCCTGAGAGCCCGGCGGCGTAGTTGGTCTCGGCGCTTTGTTTTCCAGAGAAAGCGTGGAAGTGACCGCACAAACAGCGGGTGGTATCACCCTGTTGCGACTCTTGGATGCCGGTTTCGGAGTCTCTGCGATTGGCTTGGCGCGACAGATTTCAAAAATTCCTTCAGCCTGCTTTAGAAGGCTGGAATAGGGTTCTGCGTTTTTTCCTGCCAAGGGAATCTTTATCAGATCAGGCAGACCCTGTATAAAAAGTTCCCTGAAATCGCCAAATTCAAGATCTTTAGAATCAGGCGGGACCCCCCCCTGGTAAAATGCACGCTTCAAGCGATGGGCCCACTCCCGCGGACTCTCCTCCGGATTACAACTAATAGTATACGCTGCACGCTTAGCTTCCAGAGAGTTGGCAAAGAGACCGTAGCGCTTCGCTAAGGCTTGCTCCACTGACCGTAGATCGGGGTTATCGGACATGATCAAATCTAGAACTTCATGGCACTCGGTACTAAAGGTCCATTTGAGGAGGGCTCTGATGTCATCCTCAGAAGAGACGTGCATGGTCTGCAGGAGTTCATGCACTGCCTTAAGATGGGTTTCTATGGATACCGAGGCAGACGCTTTAAAAGGCGCTATTACGGTGCGTAGCATCTTTATAACATATGCCTGCCTCTCCATAGACATTCCTTTCTTGGGTTCCGGCTTGAAGTGCCGCTGATCACTACCAGGTGTAGAGAACCTCGGGGCAGGTGTATCGCTAAAACTGGGTGGAGCTGCCGAAGGCTGAGGCCCTGAGCTAGGCACCTGACCAAGTGAGCTGATGATTTCAGCAGGCAGTCCCTGGACCCGTGCCCCCAGTGGGTGTGTCACTGTCTCGGGTCTGCTGCTTCGTTCACCAGCCACTATGGGGCTGGATTGTACAGAGGGGCGGGAAAGAGCCGAAGCCATGCCCCCAATGGGTGTGTTTAACTCGGGTCCCTCCCGGCTCACGTAACGGTTCATTTCGGGAGCTGGGCTTGGGTGACCCGCAGCAAAACTGTCGGGGAACTCTAAGGTATACGGTACTTCTTCCTGCGCCATGTGCGTAAGCTCTTGCTGCATTGTGAAAATCTTTACAGTGCACTCATCTAATGCTTTAGACAATGAATCTCTGTCCTTCACTGTACATTGTAATTGCAGTGAGACTGTCTCCTGCTTCTCTTTTAACTCAGCCAACTCTAGCTTGGCTGCGTGCCAATCTTGAAACACAGACACAGATTGTTCTTGAGTGGCCACTAGCTCCCTGCGCAACTCACTCTGAACACCTTCTGAGACCTGTTTTAGCTCCCGATTTAATGTCTGCAACTTATCTGTTTCCCTAATCTGGTTGTGTAATGCATCAGTCAAACGAGAAAATTTCTCTTGCAACGAATCAAAAGACACGAGGTACTGGGCAATTTCTTGCTTTAATGTGTAATTAAGTGCTTCACAATCAGTTAGGTCACACTGCAAAGTTTTACACATCATCCAGTGTCTGGCACTGCGTACAAATCTCTTCAGAGGAATGAGGTGGGGCGGGGCTTACATTGGTCCCTGCTAAAGCAGATTTGGCAGTCTGTAAATCAACTCGTAATGCAGCTAACTCACTGTCTCGCTCCTGGACAGTTTCCCTAGTCTGGGACAAATCTAACTGCAACTCCGCTATGCGATCTGTTAGAGGTACAGATACCTGTCTTATCTCATTCATCAAAGAGTCTTTAACTGCCAAAAGAGACACGCCCAGTTCACAAAGCATCCATTGTGACAAATGCTGTTTCTCTTTTATAATTGTATTTAAAACCGTAGCATATGCTTCTGAGCTATTCGGTGAACTGCTACTAAATAAAGCACGTACAGACTCTACTGTAGGAGGAGTTGGTTTCGTCTTACTATGAGAGAGTGGCAGTAATATTTTAAGCACGCCCTTCTCCTGTTCACTCAGGAGAATTTCAGGCAATGTGCCAACCGTGCCGGTCGCCATGTTAAAGACTAAACACACCCTGTTTTCCTTCCAGAGAGTTAGAGAAACCGTTTCTTTCTCTTTTGGAGCTCAGAGTAATAAATCTGTCAACCAATTACAGCAATAAAACACAGCTGTATAAACAAAGTCTGCCGTCAGCTAGGTTAAATCTGCAGTTCGTGCAAAAAGAAACAGAGAGTTAAAACAGCTTTCTGAAAAGACCCAGAAAAGTTTTAACTTCTGATATTCTTGCACCAACCGTCCCGGACGAGAGCCCCAATTTGTAGGTGGTTATATATATATTTTGTAAGAGGCCAATTCCTACCTATGTACTCGCTTCTGTCTAGGGGGCGTGGCCTCTGCCCAACCTTAGCTGCATGGAAAATAACGGACAGACCAATGGAATATATTAGTTTATTTATACAGTGTTATATACAAAAATATAGAAAACTCTTATCAGCTTATAGCATCAGCAATTCCTGATTGCATGCACAATGATACCAAAAATATAGAGAATAACTATGATTATCCTATTGGCTAATCTGTAATGACAGATAAACACAATACCAAGATCCTAATGATTACCACACAAATCTTATACTAGGCTAACAGCAACTAGAGATCATAAATCCTGACGTCACACATCTGATGGGTCCGAGCACAGACTAATTATCTAACCCAGCCTGAAGGAAGTAAACTATGATCTCACCGTCCCGGTTACCAGATCAGATTCCTTCCGATGCCTCAGCCGAATGTCTCAGCGAGGTCCCACAAGCTCAGGTGATGCACTTGTCTTGATCAGCCACAGATGATACAGACTCAGTATAGATCCTGTAGACAGCTGTAATCTGGGGAAAAGCTTTGCCAGGTATTATCAGTAAGTCTCTCAGGTAAATTAGGTGCTTGCAGAAATGCAAGTGTTCTCCTCTTCTGTTCTTCTGTTCTTCCCTCTTCTTCTTCTCTCAGGAACTAGTCCCCTTCTGTTCCCGCTTCTCAGATCAATCAGTTTTCTGGGAGCCAATCAGAAATAATCCCACCATGTACTCCCAGCATCTGTATGAAGCTTCCTTTGTCCGTCTTATCTCGTAAGCTCTCTCTCACTCTCTCTCTCCCTCAGGGACATGCATTCTCCCCCGATACAGAGTGACCTTGGAGGTGGTGCAGGCTTCAGTAAATCTATTACAAGCTGAAATTCTGACTTCTGCACAGTTGGTAGTCAGACATATAGGTGAAAGGTTGCAGCGTCCATGTTGGCTGTAAAGGTGCTCTCATATGCACACAGGGTGGGTGAGATCACAGCAAATACTCCTACAGGGTCAAGGGTTTGTGCACTGATCACCTACCTTTGGGGAGCAGTCTGCTGGCACTACACAGTGCAAGCAAACTGCTTCCCATAAGGAAAGCTCCAGACCTGTCATAAAATTTGCACATTAAAGGTAGGCGCTGCATGCACAGAAATGTTTTTGCATTCCTTGGAATGCTCATCTTAATACTAATGAGCTTCTAATGTATTTGCATAGGGTTGTGGTAGCTGCTACGGGGAACGATAAAAGGGACACAGAACCCCTTTGTTTATTACACGCTAAATAACGCTATAGCCTGTCTAAAGCACATGTTGCAAGCATGGTAAGCTTTGTGCATTGGGCCCTGTGTCAGAGATGCTTAGGACCGGACAAGGCCCTGTGTCCAGCTGCCCTGAATCTGCAACTGAGTTTGCTCCTACTGTGAACTCACAGCTCTTTCTTTCAGGACACAATGATCCTTGCACATCTTCTGAGGAGAGGGGTGGTCGTGGTGCAGAGAGAGCACAAGATGGTGAACCTAGACACTGGAAGAGCAGAGAGGTGAGGGTGTGTGTGTGTGGGGGGGTCTGCATTACTGGACAGTGCTGTTTTTTTTAGTCTTGGTTTTCCTGGTGGCTCTGAAACAATGGACTAAACATGAGAAGGAAATCCTGAAGAATTCTGGTGGGAGGAGAGATTTATGAGAAATATCTTTGTTAGTGTCCAGTGAAGAACATTACAGCGTAGCCTGTTCTGTTACCCTGTGTGGTTTCCTTTGTTACCTTCACTGTTCAGAGAGCTGGTTGTTGCCAGCTGCTTTCCTTGATTACTTTGCTTCTGTGCAGCTGTGTGTGCCCTGTCTGCTCTGTCTCTGCCTTCCTTCCCTTTCCCTACCCGGTTGTGGGTGCTGGCTGAGTTCTGGTAAGAACACTGTTTGTTTTTCCTTTTGTTTTCTTTAAACCTTGACTGCAGTGTTTGTTATTTTGCTCTTGTAAGCACTGATTCTTTCTGACTTCTGTATTAGAAGCAGCTCTTCCCTTTAGCATGCTTTAAGTCTTTGTCTGCTGTGTTTGTTTCCTGGATCTTGTGAGCATTGCTCCTTATCTGATTTGTGTATGTAAAGGCAGCCTTCATTTTTTGCTTGCTTTTCCCTTTGTCTCTAGTGTCTGTTATTTGACTCTTTGGCACTGCTTTGTGTATTCCTATGAGGGGCTTCCCTTTATCCTTGAGTGCTGTGTGGCACAGCCGTGTATGAGTGGCTTTCCTTTTTCCTGAGTGCTGTATGGTACAGCCTAGAGTGTTCCTATGAGTGGCTACCCCTTACCCTTGAGTGCTGTGTTGCACAGCCGTGAGTGTTCCTTTGTGTGGCCTTGTCTTGAGTTTTCCTTGTGTGCTTTCTGTTTGAGTCCTCTCAGTTCGGTTTCTGTTTATGTTCGAGTGGGCTGTTCTTTCATTTAGCTGTGTCTACTAGCACAGCCCTGAGCTTCCTCTCTGTTTGGTTCTGTTTGTGTTTGAGTGGGCTGTTCTTTCGTTTAGCTGTGTCTACTAGCTCAGCCCTGAGCTCTCTGTTTGGCTTCTGTTTGTGTTTGAGTGGGTTGCTCTTTTGTTTAGCTGTGACTACTAGCGCAGCCTTGAGTGGTCTCTCTGTGTGGCATGAATGGGCTGTTTTTTCGTTTAGCTGTATCTACTAGTATAGCCCTTAGCTCCCTCTCTGTTTGGTTCTGTTTGTGTTTGAGTGGGTGGTTCTTCTGTTTAGCTGTGACTACTAGCTCAACCTTGAGCTGCCTCTCTGTGTGGCACGAGTGGACAGCTCTTTCGGTTAGCTGGGACTACTAGCTCAGCCTTGAGCTTACCTCTCTGTGTGATTTCTGTTTGACTTGGTTAGGACTATTCGTTTATAGCTGTGGTTCTAAGCACAGCCCTGTGCTGCCTCCCTGCGTGGTATTCTTATCTTTTACTTGTGGTTTCTACCATGTGAGTCTAAGTGGGGTTGTCCTTTCCCCTTCATTTTCTTTGTGCCTGTATGTAGGGTCTTTTGACCACTTGTTTGTGACTCTGTTTTATGCAGTGTGTGTGCACTGCTTGAGTAGTACTTGCTCAAGAGATTCCGTTCTGTTTCTTTTCCCTTCCCTCTGGTATGAGTGGGTTCCATTTCGGCCTTGCGGCCCGTATGCTTGGACCGTGTTATGGGTGGGTTCCAGTTCGTCCTTGCGGCCCGTATGAGTGCCCTTCCTTTGTTCCTGGTTCCTGCTTTTGTTAAGTTCCGTTCCTGGTTTTCGCTTTAGCCAGGCACTGGTTTCACCTTGTCTTGAGTGTGCTCAGTCTATTTGCCATGTCTGGTATCTTGTTTGTATTCAATGCCTGGTTCGCCTCTGCTATGCGCCTCCCCAGAGGTCACGGGCTCACCATCCCGGGTTCCGTGAGAACGCTTGCGTGGGAGAAGGATACCAACAGGTTTGTGGAAAACAGGGAATGGAGCGATATATATCAACAAATTCATAAAATCTCATATGCTAGTCAAGTAGTGGAAAACACTTTAAAAATGCTGTTTTGATGGCATTATATGCCAGGTGAAATGAGTAAGTGGAGTGAGTAAATGAGTGAAGTGGAGGAGTGGCCTAGTGGTTAGGGTGGTGGACTTTGGTCCTGGGGAACTGAGGAACAGAGTTCGATTCCCACTTCAGGCACAGGCAGCTCCTTGTGACTCTGGGCAAGTCACTTAACCCTCCATTGCCCCATGTAAGCCGCATTGAGCCTGCCATGAGTGGGAAAGCGCGGGGTACAAATGTAACTAAAATAAATAAGTGGGTTTCATTGTGCAGGGCACATGTTAGAGATACTGCTCTGACCGAGAGACATATATGCATATGTGGTGGTTTGCCCTAAGACAGGGGTTCTCAACCCAATCCTCAGGACACAGTTAGTCACGTTTTCAGGATACTCCCACTGAATATGCATGAGACACATTTGGATACAATGGGAAGTAGTGCATGCAGATTTCTCTCATGCATATTCATTGTGGGTATCCTGAAAACCTGACTGGCTAGGTTTGTTCCGAGGAATAGGTTGAGATCCCCTGCTCTAAAGGTACCTCAGTTTTGGGGGATCTGTTTTTGACTATGCTTAAGCCATGTTGGCAGAAACAACCTGGAGGTGGCCTTCCAGGTTTTGATGAATCTAAAGATAGACTTCTGCTTTTGACTTTCGCAGCAGCCAGAATGATTCAAGGCCCTAGGCAAGTGTCTAGTTTGTCTGTGCCTTAATCAAGCTTTGCTCCTGTTAACAGAAGATCTTACATCAGAGTAGATGATATCCACCAACTTCATTCTATTCAATAGAATGATGTTAGTGGATATCAGGCAAATATTTAGCTGTAGCAGTGGCCTGACTTATTTATAACTGAGGAAGAATCCAGCAGCTGAATTTGTTTCATAATACATTTTTTTTAGCTGAACACAAAATTAACATTTTTTTCCAAACAGAGCCCCCATTTCTGTATAAGACTTGGGCCAAATGACTCTGCTGCTGTCCCTTCCCCTCCCCTCCCCCCATAGGCCCTGATCCCAGGAGTGCTTCATGTGTGGAATGAGACATGGGGAGAGGTTTGTTTGTGTTTCATTGTATATGCACCTTGTATGTTCACCTTACTTTCTAACTCCTGTTACTCTCTTATCTATCTATAGGTTCCATCTTTGCTTATACCCTTCACTGTCAATTAAAATGTTCTATTACGTATTGTGTTGCCATTGCAAGTAGTATTTATTTATTTATTTATTGTTTGCATTTGTATCCCACATTTTCCCACCTCTTTGCGGGCTCAGTGTGGCTTACAATAAGATATGAATACAGAGAATACAGTTGATACAATTTGGTTATGGGTTACATTGTACAAGTTATGCGAGATAATCAAATTATCATTAGGAATATCACAATGGGACATCAACAGGGAGACTTTGGGAGGAGATAATAGGAAGTTTAATGGTAGTGTTAAGACATTTAGGCACATGGTTTACCTATTCCTGTAAGTGTATGTATGAGTAATGTGGAATTGGGGGGAATGAGAGATCTTGAGTGGATGTGTGATGCATTGATGTAAGTGAGTGTAGACTCTATGTGTTTTGGTTTTTTCCGTAGATTGACTCAAACAAGTGGGTCTTCAGTAATCTGCGGAAGGATGCTTGTTCGTGGATCGCTCTTAAGTTGCATGGCAGTGAGTTCCAAAGCTGCGTGCTCGTGTGAGAAAAGGTTGACGCGTGTAGCGTCTTGTATTTCACGCCCTTGAAAGTAGGGAAATGGAGGTTGAGGTATGTTCGGGAAGATCTCCTAGCATTTCTGGGTGGTAGGTCAATCAACTCGGACATGTAGGCTGGGGCTTCGCCGTAGATGATCTTGTGGACTAGTGTGCATACCTTGAAGGTGATGCGTTCCTTCAGTGGAAGCCAGTGTAGTTTCTCTCGTAGTGGTGTTGCCCTTTCATATTTTGGTTTTCCGAAGATGAGTCTGGCTGCTGTGTTCTGGGCTGTTTGGAGTTTCCTTAGTGTTTGCTCTTTGCCGCCTGCGTATAATGAGTTGCAGTAATCCAGATGGCTGAGGACGAGGGATTGCACTAGGTTACGAAAGACGAATCTTGGGAAGAGTGGTCTTATCCTTTTCAGTTTCCACATGCAGTAGAACATCTTCTTAGTTGTGTTGTTTGCGTGGGTTTCCAGTGTTATGTGGCGGTCGATAGTGACTCCAAGGATTTTTAGCGTTTCTGAGATTGGAAGGTTTAGGTTTGGTGTGTTTATCGCGTTGAATTCGTTGGTGTTGTGTTGGGAGGTGAGTACCAGGCATTGAGTTTTTTCTGCATTTAATTTCAGACGGAATGTGTCTGCCCATGTGTTCATGATGTGTAGGCTTTGATTGATTTCGTTGGAGATTTCTTTGATGTCATGTTTGAAGGGGATATATATTGTCACATCATCAGCGTATATATGTGGATTGAGGTTATGGTTTGATAGGAGTTTTGCTAGGGGGATCATCATTAGGTTGAAAATAGTTGGTGAGAGGGGTGATCCTTGTGGAACTCCACATTCCGGTATCCATGCCTTGGACGTGGTTGAGTGTGATGTAACTTGATACGAGCGCAGGGTTAGGAACCCCTTGAACCAGCTTAGGACATTTCCTCCAATGCCGAAGTATTCAAGTATGTGTAGTAGGATTTCATGGTCGACCATGTCAAAGGCGCTTGACATGTCAAATTGTAGGAGGAGTATATTGTTCCCGGTTGCTATTATTTGCTTAAATTTGTTCATAAGGGTGACTAGTACTGTTTCTGTGCTATGGTTCGACCGGAATCCGGATTGGGCATCATGTAGTATTGAGTGTTTGTTTAGATAGTTTGTGAGTTGTTTGGTTACCATCCCTTCGGTTATCTTGGTTATTAGTGGTATGGATGCTACTGGTCTGTAGTTGGTAATTTCGCTCAGGTTTTTCTTTGTATCTTTTGGAATTGGGGTGAGTAAGATTTTTCCTTTTTCTTTTGGGAAGAGTCCATTTTGTAGCATGTAATTTACATGATTCGTTAGGTCAGTTGTGAATTGTTGAGGGGCTGATTTCATGAGGCTGTTTGGGCATGCGTCTAGTTTGCAGTTGGATTTGGCATATTTTTTGAGAGCTTTAGAGATGAGGTCTTCTGGTAGTGGTTCGAACTCGGTCCAGGTTCTGTCTGCTGGGTGTGCTCCTTCTTCTGGGTCCAGACAGTCTAGAAGAGTGGCGTATTCTATGGGACTGGCGGGTATTTTGTGTCGTAATAGTATGATTTTCTCCTTGAAGTACTTCGCAAGGTTGTCGACGTCTGGTATATTTTCACCGTTATTTGTAACTGGTGTGGTATCTAGCAATTTGTTCACAAGGCTGAAGAGTTTATGTGTGTCTTTGTAATTTGGTCCTATTATTGTTTTGTAGTGTTGTCTTTTTGTTTGTTTTATGGCGTATTTGTATTTTCTCCGAAGTATACCATCTGTGGCACTTATACGACAGAGACTCAGTTTCCAGCGTCGTTTTTTAGTAGCTGATGGATTTAAAGCGCCCTTCCTGAAGCAGCCACGAGGGTGGCGAAACAAGGCGCTCTTGTTGGAGGGTCGGCGTTTTTTCGTCGAATCAAATATATTTTTTGCAAGGCTCCGGAGCCCTTGGGGGATTGCAGATCGCTAGTGGCCAGCATTCCTAACAAAACAACTAT
This sequence comes from Microcaecilia unicolor, assembly GCF_901765095.1. Classification (NCBI taxonomy): domain Eukaryota; kingdom Metazoa; phylum Chordata; class Amphibia; order Gymnophiona; family Siphonopidae; genus Microcaecilia; species Microcaecilia unicolor. The sequence goes on along the minus strand of NC_044031.1, from coordinate 755,794,616 downwards.
GCAGGTTCTTTTTGAAGTTTCCATGTTGGGACAAAGCTAAGTATAAATAACTTTTTTCACTTTGGATGCTTGGCCATGGGGGGCTTCTAAGTTTACTTAAGAGCGGGCAGGTTTGGGTTTTCCCTACTGCTTTAGTGCTCGAGTTAGTTTTCTTAGGGCTCTCTTCTCCCGAGGGGTCTCCTAATAGGTAGTCTGGTTCTGGGTTGGGGTTAGCGTAGGTAGGTTTGGTTTTGGTGTTCCTTTTACAGAGTCTTTAAATTTTTACAAGAGGGGAGGACAGTTTTTTAACCCATACGGTTTTCTCATTTAAGATGAGTTTTTTTCGTTTGGGCTTTTTTTCTCTTCTCCTTTGTAGGAACCTATGATAGTAATCCACTCCTGTATATACAAGGTGTTATATGTACTTAGGCATGGTCCCTTGTTGGAGGTTTGAGGTTCCATTTGTTAGATAAAGAGGCATATTTTCAAAGCACTTAGCCTTCCAAAGTTCCACAGGTTTCTATGGAACTTTGGAAGGCTAAGTGCTTTGAAAATATGCCTCAAAGTCTGTAAAGGTTGGAGTTTTTTTCCTCCTGTTTAAGGGACACTTTAAAACTTACTACATTTCTACTTCAAGCTTCATTGATCAGGAAGTAGTATACTATGCCATACCTTGTATTGTTATTTTTACTGCTGTAATTGTCTATTGCTCATGTTTGATTTATTCTTACTGTACACCGCCTTGAGTGAATTCGTTCAAAAAGGCGGTAAATAAATCCAAATAAATAAGGGATGTTCTATCCATACAACAAGTGAAAGGGAAGTTGGCATAACCTTTGAGAACGATATAGATTAACAACATTGCGCCAAGACAAGATGGACTCATATAAGCAAATGTGGGCTTATTTTGTGGACTCGCTGTGAGGGGAAGAGAAGGGTCATATGGACCGGGGGGGGGGGGGGGGGTTGGAGGAAGGGAAATTTATATGTTTTACTTGTTACTGTGTTTTTGGACTGTATATTCAGAATTTTTGTTGCCTACTGGCATGTACAGGTGTGGGAGGGGGTGATAGATGGGGGTGGGGAGGGGGTTGGACAATTTAAAAAAAAAAAAAGGGAAATGTTATTGTTCTCTTTGTTTTTTTAAGTTTACTGATCTAGACACTGAAGTAATAACTGTGTCTCTTGGCTGCTTACAGTTTGTTTTACAAATAAAACTTTAAAAAATATATATTTATTTGTTATTTATTTGTGACATTTATATCCCACATTTTCCCACCTATTTGTAGGCTAAATGTGGCTTACATAGTACCGGAGAGGCGTTACAGACTCGGTGTAAACAAATACAAAGTGATGTTGTGGTAAGATCAAGTTCATGTGGCACAGCCACATTAGGGAATCGGAGAACAGAAGAGTTGTGTTATGTCCATTACGTTCTTTAGTTTTGTTGTGTTGCAGAGATCAGTCATTTATGTTGGATCGGTAGGGTATGCCTTTTTAAACAGATAAGTGTTTAGTGTTTTCCGGAAGTTTAGGTGGTCGTACGTAGTTTTCAAGGGTTTTGGTAATGCATTCCACAGTTGTGTGCTTATGTAGGAGAGACTGGATGCGTAAGTTGATTTGTATTTGAGTCCTTTGCAGCTTGGGTAGTGCAGATTTAGTTACGTTCGTGTTGATTCGGATGTATTTCTAGTTGGTAGGTCGATCAGGTCTGTCACGTATCCCGGGGCTTCACCATAGATAATTTTGTGAACCAGAGTGCAGATTTTGAAAGCAATGCGTTCTTTGATTGGGAGCCAGTGTAGTTTTTCGCGGAGGGGTTTTGCGCTTTCAAATCGCGGTTTTCCAAAGATAAGTCTAGCTGCCTTGTTTTAACCACAGAACTTGCTTTGAACTTTTGAGTTAACCATGAGCAAACATGTTAACTTGTTCCTGGACATCTTGATGTCTTCCTAAAAGCCATCTGAATAAAATGAGACATTCTGGGGTCTAAGCGGATAGAGCCAATGTTCAGCATAATGGGGCCTTTTTAAAATGCATCTGTGTAGTGCTGTGTAAGGCCATCAGCACTTTAGAACCGTGAAGCAGTAATAGTAGTGTATAGTTGTCAATGTAATCAATTAATTCAAGTCTCAAATCAGTAAAGTTCTCCTTTAGTTCTGACTTGGTTTCCCTTTCAGGGGGTGTCTGTGCATAAAGTTGTTTTCTTGAACTGCCCTCATCCTCTACTTGCAGCAACTAAAGTAATCCCAAGTAGGCTGAGGAAGGTTATCTATCTCTGTGCTGATTTCATCATTACTCTCCTCTCTTCCCCTATCTAGGGATCACACTGATACATATAACATCTACTATAATAAAACGCGCCCTCAACGTTCTGAGGACACTTTTGGTAATGCGTCACTCACACACCGGTTCGTGGTTTCATGGTGGTGAAGCCACAACATCTTCATGCCCCGCCCTCGCGTCACATGTGATGATGTCGAGGGCGGAACACGAAAACAAGGCTAATTAACGCACGGGGAGCAGTACGGAAACACGCGGATCGTGTTTCCCTACTCCTCCCCTTCCAAAAATTCCCAGCCGCCCACGACGTCCACATCAACCCGGCCCCTTTCGCCACATAGCCCCGAGAAGTTACCGCCCCGCCCACGGTACCACACTCACCCTCAGCAACGTCCCTCTCCCCCTGTCACCTCCCCTCCCCTTCCTTTACGCGTGTCTCCCTGGTGGTCTAGAGGTACCTGTTCGGTCGGGGCAGGAAAGAAAGAGCCCCCTCTTTCCTGCCCGTAGCGGTGGTGGTAGCTTACTTGCTGCATCGTGTGGGAGTTTGGCTCTCGGTGTTTCAAAATGGCCGCTGAGAGTTCAAGCTGCATCGCGAGACTTCAACTCTCGGCGGCCATTTTGAAACGCCGAGAGCCGGACTCCCACACCGCTACGGGCAGGAAAGAGGGGGCTCTTTCTTTCCTGCCCCCACCAAACAGGTACCTCTAGACCAGCAGAGAGACACGCATAAGGGGAGGGGAAGGGAGTCCCCTGCCCGTTAGCGCCCGTTTCATCGCCGCCAGAAACGGGCCATTTTTACTAGTATTAATATAACACAAACAACTCTAGAGTGCAAGGAAGTAAAGACAGACACCCCCCTCCTCCCCAATAAATACATCTATTTAGACTCACAAAGAAAGGGAAGAAAGCCCCAAAAATGTCTTTTCATGTTGGAGTGATCTGGAAAATCCTGATGTTTGAAGTTTCAAGCTTGTGTTTATGTTGTGTCTTTCAGTTGCAGGGCTTTAAAGACCTTCCTGTTGAAAAGACAACTGCGAAGGAAAAGAAAGAAAAAGACCATGGAGCTCTAAAGACAAACTTCCAATTTCACGGTGAAGACAAGGTTATTCAGGAGGTGACTGATGCCCAGGTTTGTAAGAAACCAAAGAAGAGAAATGCTACAGATGAATGTGTCGAAGAGAAGACTTTTAAGCGTGCCAAAGCAGTCCCGTAATTTCTTATTCCAAGAAGAATTTGGTTCATCTAAGTGAGAGAACAGCTTCAGAAAATCTTCTCTTTCTCAAGGAGACCTTCAGAATGTCTACAGTTAGGTCCTATGTAGTTATGTCAACACATAATTTGTGGGCGATACCTTTTTGTTGTGACTATGTAAAAGTATAAACAAGAGAGGAGGGTGGGGAGGGGGGGATAGGATAGAAACTCAACTACTGTGAATAATGCACAAGAAGCAAAATGTTTTTATGTTTCACTTTATTTTATTCAAATTGAAAAGCAGCAACAGAAACAAGCATATCTGATTTGACAAATCAAGTTGCGTTCAGCAGAATGTCAGTGTTACAGTTTTTATATTTTAGAAGAAATCAAAAACATTTTTAATACAAAGGAAGTTCCTAGAACAAGAGGTCCTGATAAGTACATAAGTAATGCCACACTGGGAAAAGACCAAGGGTCCATCGAGCCCAGCATCCTGTCCACGACAGCGGCCAATCCAGGCCAAGGGCACCTGGCAAGCTTCCCAAACGTACAAACATTCTATACAATCAAGCCATTGTGACATCACTAATGAGGTTGGCTCTTATTGGTGGAATGAGCCACTATGACATCACAATAGGTTAAATCACTGCTCTATGTAATAAAAGTGAGCCAAGTAGAGGACATAAGTACATAAGTAATGCCACACTGGGAAAAGACCAAGGGTCCATCAAGCCCAGCATCCTGTCCCCGACAGCGGCCAATCCAGGCCAAGGGCACCTGGCAAACTTCCCAAACATACAAACATTATATACAATCAAGCCATTGTGACATCACTAATGAGGTTGGCTCTTATTGGTGGAATGAGCCACTATGACATCACAATAGGTTAAATCACTGCTCTATGTAATAAAAGTGAGCCAAGTAGAGGAAAAGACCAAGGGTCCATCGAGCCCAGCACCCTGTCCACGACAGCGGCCAATCCAGGCCAAGGGCACCTGGCGAGCTTCCCAAACGTACAAACATTCTATACATGTTATTCCTGGAATTGTGGATTTTTCCCAGGTCCATTTAGTAGTGGTTTATGGACTTGTCCTTTAGGAAACCGTCCAAACCCTTTTTAAACTCTGCTAAGCTGCGAGGCTTCAAGGGAGCAGATTGAGGAGCAACTCAAGGAAGTGCTTGTCCATAGGAAGGTGGTCAGTAGATGGAATGGCTCTCTTAGCAGAGGTGCTGGAGCCCAAAACAGGAAGAGAATTCAAGAAACTTGGGATAATAAGCATAAAATATGCTAAGATACCAGGATGTGGGGATGAAGCCTGAGCTCAGGTGGCCTCTGAGTAATGTAGCAGGAATGGCGAGTCTAGACGGGTTCTGCTGTCCCTCTCTATTGTTATTTGCTGCTTCAAGTGTAATAGTCTGTTCACGACGTCTGTGCAAAATGAGGTAAGGATGCCTGAACATTCAGTGCAAACCTGATGAAGGGTGTGTACTTGTGAAAATTAGTCTGAAATATTCTAGCTTGGTCCAATCAAATGCTTTTTTGTTGTAAATTTCAACCCCACTCTGCTCTTAAGGACTCAGGTGGGCTTACACACATGACGGCCGTAGCATAACAATAAAATGAAAAGATAATACCTACAACTTGTTTGCTGACCTTGTATTTCTACAGATCTTAATGGATTTACATGTGACCCATGAGACTTTATTCAGTAATTATTAACAGATATGAAATGCAAACAGTTCCCATTGTATCCTCTCCATTTTCAGAGGTAGTACTATCTGGCTAAATCTTGGAGGGAAATGACCTTCCTTAGACTCTAAAAAGGGGTAAACTAGGGACGCTGCAGACAGATAGGGGTAAATTCTTGGGATGATGCGTTCTAATGACAGTTGTACGCACAGTTGCTGTTAAAGAATACTGGATTACTGTAAGTCCACATTTGCGGAGCTAGCTACAGCCTAGTCTGTTAAGTGTGAGATTCAGCACTTAACTGGCCATGGGTCACTGCAGAAAGATAGGACTGACTTTTATGCCATCCTATTTGTGTGGTTACCCTGGCTGGTTAAGTGCTGAATATTGGCAATTATCTGGCCAAGTGCTGACTCCGCCCATGAGATGCCCCCAGAATAGCTGGTTTTGACATAGGCGCTAAATGGACATTTTCAGGGGCAGTAACCACCTTAGTGCCATTGAAAATGACTGGTGAGCCCTGAACAGGCGATTTAACCAGACAGCAGGGGCGTAGCCAGACTTCAGCGGGAGGGGAGTCCAGAGCCTGAGGTGAGGGGGCACATTTTAGCCCCCCCGGCACCGCCAACACCCAATCCCCCCGCCATTGCCGCCGCCACCACCAACTTTGCCCCCCCCCCCGGCTGATGACCCTCTTGACCCCCCTCCCGCCGTCACCTACCTTTGCTGGCGGGGGACCCCAACCCCCCACCAGCCAAGGTCCTCTTCTTCCTGCAAAAGGCTTCTTTCTGTTTCTGACGAGACTCACAGAACGAAGCCTTGCAGATCAGCTGATCTGCAAGGCTTCGTTCTGAGAGTCTGACATCGGACGTCAGAAACAGAAGGAAGCCTTTTGCGGGAAGAAAAGGACCTCGGCTGACGGGGGTTGGGGTCCCCCCGCTAGCAAAGGCAGGCGACGGCAGGTTGGTGGCGGGAGGGGGGGGGGGTCGAGAGGGTCGTCGACAGGGGGGTCAGGGCCAAATCTACGGGGGCCCAGGCTCCCCGTGGCCCCACGTAGCTATGCCACTGCCAGACAGAAATGGTCCTGGTTGGTATCACTTTGAATATTGGCCCATATGTGTATGCATGATGGCTGAGAGCTCCTGGCTGTTCTCTTTGGCCAGTGATATTTTGAGGATGGGGGTGTTATGTGGATAGTAGATATGGGATGGGAGGGATGCTGGGTGTGAACTCGAAAGTGGATCTCATATGCTCGTTTACACAAGGTGGAGGAGTGAAAAGGAGGATGGTGATAAAGGAGTGGTATGTAATGAGCAGTCATGCTGTATGGCTGCTGGCAAAGACTACCAGCAGGAATAGCTGGCCAAACTAGATGGATTACATAGTAACATAGTAGATGACGGCAGAAAAAGACCTGCACGGTCCATCCAGTCTGCCCAACAAGATAAACTCACATGTGCTACTTTTTGTGTATACCTTACCTTGATTTGTACCTGTCCTTTTCAGGGCACAGACCGTATAAGTCTGCCCAGCACTATCCCCGCCTCCAAACCACCAGTCCCGCCTCCCACCACCGGCTCTGGCACAGACCGTATAAGTCTGCCCAGCACTATCCCCGCCTCCCACCACCGGTTCTGGCACAGACCGTATAAGTCTGCCCAGCACTATCCCCGCCTCCAAACCACCAGTCCCGCCTCCCACCACCGGCTCTGGCACAGACCGTATAAGTCTGCCCTGCACTATCCCCGCCTCCAAACCACCAGTCCCGCCTCCCACCACTGGCTCTGGCACAGACCGTATAAGTCTGCCCAGCACTATCCCTGCCTCCAAACCACCAGTCCCGCCTCCCACCACCGGCTCTGGCACAGACCGTATAAGTCTGCCCAGCACTATCCCCGCCTCCAAACCACCAGTCCCGCCTCCCACCACCGGCTCTGGCAGAGACCGTATAAGTCTGCCCAGCACCATCTCCGTCTCCCGCCACCGGCTTTGCCACCCAATCTCATCTAAGCTCCTTAGGATCCATTCCTTCTGAGCAGGATTCCTTTATGTTTATCCCACACATGTTTGAATTCCGTTACCGTTTTCGTTTCCACCACCTCCCGCGGGAGGGCATTCCAAGCATCCACTACTCTCTCCGTGAAAAAATACTTCCTGACATTGTGAAAAAATTGGATTGATTGGTCTTTTTCTGCCGTCATTTACCATTTTACTATGAATTCACATGTTGTTTTCAGGGGCGTAGCCAGATGGCTAATTTTGGATGGGCCTGAGCCCAAGGTGGGTGGGCATGGAATTTACCTCCCCCCGGCCCCCCTCTGGTTGCTCCTCTCTCCACCCCTCTCTGTCCACAAACCCCAAATATTAAATACTTGAGCTGGCGGGGATCCCCAAACCCTGCCAGCTAAAGATTTCCTCCTCCTTGAGCAGCCAGCACTCTTCCAAATGGCAGCTGGCATCACTTGCCTCAAACTGATGCTAAGATCTGCTATTTACAAGGGATGCAGGAGGGACTGATGTTGGGAGTTTTCAGCTGGTGGGGCTTGGGAATCCCCGCCAGCCACATCATGTGTGTGCTGCGGTCCACCCTTGGCTACGCTATTGGTTATCATCACTCTTCCTACAGCCTTAAGTTGCAGGGCTTGGAGGAATGGATTTATGCATTTTAAGCCTCCACCAAATGCAGTGCACAGGCTATTATAATTATGCCTCAAGACTTGTAACTCAAAGTAATCTGAAAGGTAACTTCTCCATGAAACACAGAAGTTTACTTCAGAGCCATTCTGCCTGTGCTTCTGTCCAAAGGGCCCCTGGGCCATGCAGTCTGGAGAAGCTGCCATTTGAGGGATATTAAACAGGAGATGCTGTTCTCTAAGAAGGGGGTGGGGAGGGGCAAATTCTTCTGTACATGTGTCCTGGTTCCTTGTGACTACATTGGATGCAGTGCAGTAAACTGACCTACTCCCCACCATGCCTTAATGTGTTAGATTCCCAGAGCCCCAGACAATGGAATAACAGGAAATACAGATCAGGGATAACTTTTCTTGCTAGTCTGGGGGGGAAAAAGTGAAAATACAGTGGCTTTGGGTAATACCTTCTTCTGTCACTGGGTGGCACTATTGTCTTGCTTTAGTACATGTTACTGGACTATTAGGACAAATTTATAAAAATCCACTGTTTGTTTTTTTTTATATTTTGTTTTCAGGGTTTGACTATTATTATTATTAACATTTGTATAGTGCTACCAGACACACGCAGCGCTGAACACCTGACACAGAGAGACAGTCCCTGCTCAATAGATCTTACAATCTAAAAATAATACAGACGGACAAGACAATTAAGGACGAGGGAAGTACTGGGTGAGAAGGAACAAGGGGAGGTAATTGAGTAGTAGTAGGAGCCAAAAGCAGTGGTGAAAAGGTGGGTTTTCAGCATAGATTTGAAAACAGGTAGAGATGGAGCTAGACGTGTAGGCTCAGGAAGTCTATTCAGGCACAGGCAGCTCCTTGTGACTCTGGGCAAGTCACTTAACCCTCCATTGCCCCATGAAAGCCGCATTGAGCCTGCCATGAGTGGGAAAGCGCAGGGTACAAATGTAACAAAAGTAAATAAAAAATAAAATATTCCAGGCATAAGGTGCCGCGAGGGAAAACATAGTAACATAGTAGATGACGGCAGAAAAAGACCTGCACGGTCCATCCAGTCTGCCCAACAAGATAAACTCATATGTGTATACTTTACCTTGATTTGTACCTGCCTTTTTCAGGGCACAGACCGTACAAGTCTGCCCAGCAGTATTTCCCGCCTCCCAACCACCAGTCCCGCCTCCCATCACCGGCTCTGGCACAGACCGTATAAGTCTGCCCTCCACTATCCTCGCCTCCCAACTACCAACCTCTCTTCCCCCACCTGCTCCGCCACCCAATTTTGGCTAAGCTTCTGAGGATCCATTCCTACTGCACAGGATTCCTTTATGCACATCCCACGCATGTTTGAATTCCGTTACCATTTTCATCTCCACCACCTCCCGCGGGAGGGCATTCCAAGCATCCACCACCCTCTCCGTGAAAAATACTTCCTGACATCTTTTTTGAGTCTGCCCCCCTTCAACCTCATTTCATGTCCTCTCGTTCTACCACCTTCCCATCTCCGGAAAAGATTTTTTTGCGGATTAATACCTTTCAAGTATTTGAACGTCTGTATCATATCACCCCTGTTCCTCCTTTCCTCCAGGGTATACATGTTCAGGTCAGCAAGTCTCTGCTCATACATCTTGGAACGCAAATCCCATACCATTCTCGTAGCTTTTCTTTGCACCGCTTCCATTTTTTTAACATCCTTTGCGAGGTACGGCCTCCAAAACTGAACACAATACTCCAGGTGGGGCCTCACCAACATCTTGTACAGGGGCATCAACACTTCCTTTCTTCTGCTGATCACACCTCTCTCTATACAGCCTAGCAACCTTCTCGCTACGGCCACTGCCTTGTCGCACTGTTTCGTCGCTTTCAGATCCTCAGATACTATCACTCCAAGATCCCTCTCCCCCTCAGTACCTATCAGACACTCCCCGCCTAACACATAAGGCTCTCGTGGGTTTCTACTCCCTAAATGCATCACTTTGCATTTCTTCGCATTGAATTTTAATTGCCAAACCTTAGACCATTCTTCTAGCTTCCTCAGATCCCTTTTCATGCTTTCCACTCCCTCCCGGGTGTCCACTCTGTTGCAAATCTTAGTATCATCCGCAAATAGGCAAACTTTACCTTCTAACCCTTCGGCAATGTCACCCACAAATATATTGAACAGAATCGGCCCCAGCACCGATCCCTGAGGCACTCCACTACTCACCTTTCCCTCCTCTGAGCGAACTCCATTTACCACCACCCTCTGTCGTCTGTCCGTCAACCAGTTCCTAATCCAGTTCACCACTTCGGGACCTATCTTCAGCCCATCTAGTTTATTTAAGAGCCTCCTGTGGGGAACCGTGTCAAAAGCTTTGCTAAAATCTAAGTACATTACGTCTATAGCACGTCGAATTACGTCTATAGCAAGGGACGAAGCTTGGAGTTAGCGGTGGAGGAGAAGGGGGACTATAACATTTGAAAGTATTTATCTACCCTACATTCATCTGTAAGAACATACGAGTGCATTATTAATGACCAGGTATTTAATGACCCTTATTAATGACCACAGGGGTGGTCGCACAGGGCCTCACACTCCTAGAGGCCTTGCCTCTCTGTCACGTCTGACCTCCTGTCTCAGAACACCTCCCTGCTCCATACCCTAATATGCATATACCAGACCTGGATATAACCAAACTTTTTATACTTGACTGCTTCACCTACTGTCACCAATGAACTCTAACGCGATTCCACTTTATTTCACACTCCGGATATGAACTCTCTCTCCTTAACTGCTTAACTCTCTCTGTTCACTTAAGAACTTTAATGCAATACCACTTTGCATGTTGGGTGTTATTAGGAAGGGTATGGAGTCCAGGTGTGCGGATGTTATAATGCCGTTGTATCGCTCCATGGTGCGACCGCACCTGGAGTATTGTGTTCAGTACTGGTCTCTGTATCTCAAAAAAGATATAGTAGAATTGGAAAAGGTACAGCAAAGGGCGACGAAAATGATAGTGGGGATGGGACGACTTTCCTATGAAGAGAGGCTGAGAAGGCTAGGGCTTTTCAGCTTGGAGAAGAGACGGCTGAGGGGAGATATGATAGAAGTGTATAAAATAATGAGTGGAATGGATCGGGTGGATGTGAAGCGACTGTTCACGCTATCCAAAAATACTAGGACTAGAGGGCATGAGTTGAAGGTACAGTGTGGTAAATTTAAAACGAATCGGAGAAAATTTTTCTTCACCCAACGTGTAATTAGACTCTGGAATTCGTTGCCGGAGAACGTGGTACGGGCGGTTAGCTTGACGGAGTTTAAAAAGGGGTTAGATAGATTCCTAAAGGACAAGTCCATAGACCGCTATTAAATGGACTTGGAAAAATTCCGCATTTTTAGGTATAACTTGTCTGGAATGTTTTTACGTTTGGGGAGCGTGCCAGGTGCCCTTGACCTGGATTGGCCACTGTCGGTGACAGGATGCTGGGCTAGATGGACCTTTGGTCTTTCCCAGTATGGCACTACTTATGTACTTATGTATTCACTCCGGAAATGGCGATCGCCATTACGGCATAATGTAAGCCACATTGAGCCTGCAAATAGGTGGGGAAATGTGGGATACAAATGCAACAAATAAATGAGTGCTTATTACAGAAAACTGGCCAGGTAACATAGCTAAGGAGCCACACTAGTTTTGATTGCAAGTTTGTATTAAGTTATGTCCAATAAAAAAGGTATCATCTTATTTTCTTTTCCATGTTTTATTTTGTTTGATTTCTATTGATTGCAAGTTTAAATTGGTGCTCTAGAAGTAGGGAATGTTCATACTTCTTTCTGGTTTTAATGTTTGCTGTTCTCCGATTCCTCTGTAGTTAGTTTTAATGGTAATTGCCAATAAAAATACAGAGCACCAGCATGCAAATCTCTAAGGTAACAGAGCATTTTCTGTTTGATTGAAGTGGAACTGCATGCTATTACTTGATCCATTCTGAAAAATGGTTGAATTGAGATACATGTGAGACCTATAACCAGAAATGTACGACTTCAAACCCTGTTAGTGCCCATCGGTTCCCAAGTAATGGGATCACACACAGGAGACAAAGCAGAGGTGACTGCTGGGTAAGATGAGATTTGTTTTTCTTTTCAGGGTGAAGATTGGACGTTCAATGTTCAATAAAGCACTCTCATGGGGTGGTGGGAATGCATTTCATCAGAGCCGGTCTTAGGCAGGGCAACAGGGGTGGTCGCACAGGGCCTCACGCTCCTAGAGGCCTTGCAACTCTGTCATGCCTGACCTCCTGTCTCAGAACACCTCCCTGCTCCGTACCCTAATATGCATCCGCATTTCAGTAGAGAGTATCAGGCAGTGGCAGCCGATGGGATATGAAAATTGCTGCCGCTCTCTACTGGAGTGGATGTGTGGCCTAGTGGTTAGTGCTAAACCTAAAATGTGAAATGTCCCCAAATTACCTCTGGTAGAAATTCCAAAACCTTAATCATACAAACCAGGGTATAATATCCTGGAAATACTCTCAGTGAAGGAATTGACCCAGTAGTACACCAAATTAGTGACTGGCCTTTATATTTGAGTATAAGGAGAGACCTCAGAGTAGAAAACTCACCCAAATGAGGCTACACAAAGTTAATGTCTCTAAGGGTGGACAAGCATCTCAATCACTGGTCTACTCCTTAATATGTTTTTAATTTAATTTTCATGCATGCTAATGCACCCCCGTGCTGTGATATAAATTAACCATTCCCACGGCACACTCCTTCTGCTAATGGAGGCTACTAATAGGTCAACTCTGTCACTGATGTCCAATGACCTCATGTGCACAAGAAGCCGTGTACAGACACAATTCAGCTAAATGGTGCGAGTTCCCCCAGAAGAAGCATAGCGAAACAGGCACTGTCGGGGTTTTTACACACGCCAGTCTGAATGCTGGAGCATACACGCTCCCTGATCTAAGTGTCTTTTTGTATATTTATATATTTGCACATGATCGTGTGGGAATATAAGTCATTATTATTGCAATTACAACATTAGGGTGGAGGTGGTTTTAGTCGATGATTAAACCTATGCACGTTGCTAGAGTCACCAGGGGAGTGATATGAATATCCGTGCCAAGTGATATGAGACTCCACCTGGTTGTTAACTGCAAGTATTCTTAGTGACTTTCTCCTCAGCACATATTTTCTAGTATCCCAGGAATAAGCAGTGAATTTTTCCAAGCCCACCTTAATAAAGGCTTATGGAGTTTTCTTTTAGGAACTTGTCCAAACCTTTTTTTTAAACCCTTCTAAGCTAATTGCTTTTACCACATTCTCTGGCAACAAATTCCAGAGTTTAATTACACACTGAGTGAAGAAATATTTTCTCTGCTTTGTGTTAAATTTACTACTCAGTAGCTTCATTTGCATGCTCCTTAGACCTTGTATTTTTGGAAAGAGTAAACAACGGATTCACATATCTCCCTTTGAACTGGGCTCTTTGTGTTGTTACATCCAGAAAGATGGAAAACACATTGAGAGAGCCTAAGAGTTTTACTACAAAACCCTGCTGCCATATGCTGCCTCTCTAAAGTTCACACTCCCTCTGTCCCCAAAGCATACACTAGACTTATTGTAGAGCAGCACTAATATTCCTTGACAGCTTTTTGAGGGCGAAGTGTCTAAGTGGCAGTGTATGTGAAATAGTTTAAGAATTAGGTTTGTTCGGTTGTCCATGAGGTACTTTGCTCTTTCTTTCCCTTCTTCATCTGACTTCTGACATATTGCAGAGGGACCCCAAAGAGGCAGCCGGGGTCAGCACAAAGCCTGGGGCTTGGGCAAGAAATTTCACACCACTGACAGCAGGAACACATGCCTCTACTCTGTCTATGACTTTATCTATTTATTAATAATATGCTTAGTTCTAGGTTTTTAGTGCTAATTTCTCATCGTGGAAGGAATCGGCCACACAAATCCCTAGATCATGCAGAAGCCTCTATTTTCATCCACGTTATCTCTCAGACGTGCTTGTGCTCTGTCATATAGTTTTCTTAATTTGTTGCTGAAGTGAAGAGTCTTTCTTTCTTTTTTCTTTTCCCTCTTCTGCGCTTTATTTCTGAATTCTCTTTTGATGGGGAAGGGGAAGGGACTTTTCTCCTCCTCTAACATTGGTTTTGATATTGCAACCCAGTTGCTTGCTACGCCTAGAGCAGGGGTTCTCAACCCAGTCTTAGGGCACACTGCACGTTTGGATAAGGAGGTAGTTTTCTATCCATTTTGTTTTGGTTTTAGTAGTAGGTTCCAGTGCAGCAGCTTTTCACCATCCTGCACAGAAGGACCAAGAAGACCCAAGGAAAGTTGGAACCATCATATGTCTTCCAACAATTGCACCTATGACATCCAGGAACTAGACTAAATTTTCTATCCATCTTCATTGAGCTAAAGAGACACTGACACACACAGGGTAACAGCAGGGGATAAAGCCATACTTCCCTAGATGATTCATGATCCTGACAGAAAGTGTACTGGTACTAGAGTGTTGGCCAAGAGAGGTTTTAATGGTGTCATGGAAAGTGGCCAGAAAAGTCTTCGTGCTCTGATCCTTCTGCAAACCAGCTTGACGGCGCTGCTAGACACAAGTTTAGCCTCAGTCTAGCCACCCACTCATTTATCCCAGTTTCTCTGTCTAGATGTTCCAACTGCACTTGCCCCCTTTCCTTCCTATTAAGATGTTTCATTGCATTGTACTGACATTGTGAGTGTTGTTCTGTCCTCTGACAGCCTTGGACTGGTTTATAATGTGATCCTAAAACGTGTTTAATGCCTTTACTGTTATTCTCATTTCTAAGGACTTTGATGGCTGCAGTTCTCACTGCAAAGATACGTGAGCAATGCATTGTGCGTAATGTAGTTCGCAGGTAAATGCAGCCATACCTGCCTGTCTGTATAAGAACTGTTACCATTGGTTGCGCTGCTGCCTAGACCTCCTCTCTTTCTCAGCCAAGCTTGGCTCCTTTGTCTACCTGCTGTCATTTCCTGGTCATTCTTACTATCTCTGTTCTGAGATGTCAGCCAGGTATGACCTTTCCCTCCAATCGAGGGCCGTCTTCTTGGACCTCCCTTGCCACCTTATGGCAGGCTCTGTCCCGATTGGTCTTTGCCTCCTCCTCCTCCCTGGGCTTGCAAGCCTTCTTGACCTGCCTATCCCTGTGGCCATGAGGGCATTCACTATCTTGCTACAGACATACATGAGGCATTCACCTTCTTGCTTCAGACAGCACTGTCCTGCTGAAACTACCTGCAACGAACTTGGTTTTTTACCTTGAAAATATCTCCTCCCTGATGAGAGATCGCACACTCCAGTCATCCAGCTTTGAGCCATTTCTATCTGCTCAACTGTCTCTCACCTCTGCAATAAAGCTAACTCTCTTCAGATCTCTACCTTCAACCACTGAAACAGCTCTCAGGATTTCGAAGTCTCTGTGCCCTGGGGCAATACTTCTGAACATCTGACTGTGAGTAAACGACCTGTGTTTATGCAATAAAAGAAACTTCAGAAAATAATAGAGACTTCAGGTGTGTCAGTTGTGCCAAGGTTATACTCCAGGATATCATAGACTGTACAGTAACAAGTCTATGAGAGGCTTGAACAGTATATATCTTAAATTATATGAGCATAGTAATAAGTTGCTTATTACCGTGTTTCATTGTATTATGCTGACTCAGATTATTTGTAGTCTGCACAATACATTGTTCTGCGCCATTGTTAACATGGACTTTATCGCTATTACTAGGATTTACATAAGTATTACCACACTGGGACGGACCAAAGGTCCATCAAACCCAGCCAATCCAGGTCACAAATAGCTGGCAAGTTCAATACATTTTATGCTGCTTATCCCAGAAATATGCAGTGGATATTCCCCAAGTCATTTTAATAATGATCTATGAACTTTTCCTTTAGGAAGCTGTCCAAACTTTTTTTAAACCCCGCTAAGCTAACCACCTTTACCACATTCTCTGGCAACAAATTCCAGAGTTTCATTTGCCTGTCTCCAAATTTACCTCATTATGTTTTATGCTTACATTTGATCATTTTATACTGTTATGCTGTCAACAAAATGTTAAGTTGTGTCAAGCTATACTTGTTGTACACCACCTTGGGTGAATCTCTTCATTAAGCCGCTGAATAAATCCTAATAAATGGTCGATGTTCATGCACGAATGTGTAGAAATAAGGGTCAACAAAAAAGTTGTAGGCGAAAGCTTTTTATTGAATTAATTTACTAGTTCTGTGACTAGCGTTTGCAATTTTTCCTTTCCCGAGCAGATTAGTGAAGAAAGAGCACAGTTAAACCATCTCATTCCAGCATCTCAGACTTGTGGCTAGAACACAATGTTGTCAAGATGCCATATTTTACACTGTAAACCAAACATTACTGTATTCGTTTCTGTCTTCTCTAGAAGGCCAGGGTGAGAGAAGCCAAGGGCAATGTCTGCAGAATTTAATTTAGAAATGAATAGCTGGCTGCTTTTGACCTCCTCAATGCTAAAGGTGACTGACCTAGCAGGGATGATGCCTGTCGATACTGGAACCCTTTCTGCTGACAGCGTTAGCTGTCTGTTGCCTTTGAAAATTCTGAGTATGCCTCTTGATGCTGTACAATGACATGACATGACCCCCCCCCCCCCCTTCTTTAATGTTATGATCTGTGTGCCAGGTTCACTTGTGCCTGGCTCCTCACCATCCTCACTGTTCAACTTTAACCCTCTCTGTACAAGAAATGAGAGTGAAGTCAAATTCCTTAGAATCTGAAATCTCTGCAGTTTGGAAGGGACCCTATTAGAAACTGTGGGAATATCTTAGCTTTGAGCTTTGCACCAGATTCAGTCTCTGCTTGCTTTTAGAAGATAGTTAAAGTAATTTAGTTTCAGCATGACTTTTCTTAAAGTCAGCTTTTGGCAGCTTCTTTTGTTTTGTTTTAAATAGGGCTGCAATTAGATTAAAAATTTAATTGAGATTAAAAAGTGTGTTATTTATTTATTGCTTTTCCACTACAGCTCCTTGTGACTTTGGGCAAGTCACTAGGGGGTTCTTTTATCAAGCTGCGTGAAAAAGGGCCCTGCGCTAGCGTCGGGGACCATTTTTATTTATTTATTTGTTGCATTTGTATCTCACATTTCCCATCTATTTGCAGGCTCAATGTGGCTTACATTGTTCCGTCATGGCGATCGCCATTTCCGGAGTGAGAGATACAAGTGGTATTACATTAAAGATCATGATTGACATGGTAGATTAAGCAGTCAAGTAACATACATAGTAACATAGTAAGTGAAGCGGTGCAAAGAAAAGCTACGAGAATGGTATGGGATTTGCGTTACAAGACATATGAGGAGAGACTTGCGGACCTGAACATGTATACCCTGGAGGAAAGGAGGAACAGGGGTGATATGATACAGACGTTCAACTATTTGAAAGGTATTAATCTGCAAACGAACCTTTTCCGGAGATGCGAAGGCAGTAGAACGAGAGGACATGAAATGAGATTGAAGGGGGGCAGACTCAAGAAAAATGTCAGGAAGTATTTTTTCACGGAGAGAGTAGTGGATGCTTGGAATGCCCTCCCGCGGGAGGTGGTGGAAACGAAAACGGTAACGGAATTCAAACATGCGTGGGATAAACATAAAGGAATCCTGTTCAGAAGGAATGGATCCTAAAGAGCTTAGACAAGATTGGGTGCCAGAGCCAGTGGTGGGAGGCGGGACTGGTGGTTGGGAGGCGGGGATAGTGCTGGGCAGACTTACACGGTCTGTGCCAGAACAGGTGGTGGGAGGCGGGGCTGGTGGTTGGGAGGAGGGGATAGTGCTGGGCAGACTTATACGGTCTGTGCCAGAGCCGGTGGTGGGAGGCGGGACTGGTGGTTGGGAGGCGGGGATGGTGCTGGGCAGACTTATACGGTCTGTGCCCTGAAAATGACAGATACAAATCAAGGTAAGGTATACACAAAAAGTAGCACATATGAGTTTATCTTGTTGGGCAGACTGGATGGACTGTGCAGGTCTTTTTCTGCCGTCATCTACTATGTTACTATGTAAATGACGGCAGATAAAGACCTATACGGTCCATCCAGTCTGCCCAACAAGATAAACTCATTTACATGGTATGTATAAAGAGTTCATATTCGGAATTGGAGATAGAGTGGTGTTGCGTTAAAGTTCGTTCATGGTAGAGTAGACTTTGGTAGTCAAGTATAGAGAGTTGGGTTTTATCTAGTTCAGGCTTGAGGTTCGTTGTCTGGTAGTTAGGCTGTATTGTTGTGCTATGCCTTTTTGAACAGGCTGGTTGGTCTTCAGTGATCTCCGAAAGTTAGTAAGGTTGCGGATTATTCTCACGGCAAGTGGTAATGCGTTCCATAGCTGCATGCTTATGTAGGGGAGGTTGGATGCATATGTTAATTTATATTTTAACCCTCTGCAGCTAGGATAGTGGAGATTCAGGGATGTGCGAGCTGATCTTTTAGTGTTCCTGGGTGGTAAGTCTATGAGGTCTGACGTGTAGACTGGGCCCTTTTTACCCTTTTTCCCCACACGCCAGGGCCCTTTTTACCGTAGCGGGTAAAAAGCCCCCAAACATGGCCATGAGGTAAGAGAACTCTTGCCGCATGGCCATGTGGCAGGGAGCCCTTACTGTCACCCATTGAGGTGGCGATAAGGGCTCCCACAGTAACCTTCTGGTAACTGGGCAGTGTGCAGCAATGCCCGATTACCGCTGGGTTACCGCAGCACAAACCATTTTTGAGAGTTTTCTTTTCCCCCTGGAAACGGCATGCGCTTGGGGCGGAACTACCTCTGGCGGCCACTTTGGGCTGGCAGTAGTCCCGATTTAGCGTTTGGTAAGCCTGTGTTGGGCTTCCTGAAGTTTTGCAAAAAGACCCCCTTAACTCTCCATTGCCCAGAGTCCCAAGGAGCTGCAGTGGGAGAAAGAAATAGCACACATTCAATTGCATGATTAATCGCAATTGCAAATTTGAATCGAAATGCAGCCCTAAAAAAGTATTAAAGAATAAAAAGTAATCACCCCTACCACTGCAATTTCCCCACCCCTAGCTGTTTGTTCGTCTGCCCAATTTAGATTGTAAGCTCTGTGGAGCAGGGACTGTCTTTTCATGCTATTTTGTACAGCGCTGCGTAAGTCTAGTAGCGCTATAGAAATGTTTAATAGTAGTAGTAGTACTAAGAAATACAGATTGACAAATTACAGATTAAAGAATGTAAAGCAGCAATCAGAATAACTACAAACAGCCTTACAGTTTTCACAGCCTACTTCAAAAAAGGAAGCCTAGTTTTAAATGTATTAGATATTGTTTTAGGAGTCCATTTGTGTTTTGTAATTGTATTGCTTTTTTTTTTTTTTTACTTTATTATGTGTGGGTTTTTTTTTGCTAGCTGCCTACATTTGCAGATCGTGCAGGATACAACATTTTTTTGAATAAACCAATAAAAATAACATAGTAACATAGTAGATGACGGCAGAAAAAGACCTGCACGGTCCATCCAGTCTGCCCAAGATAAACTCATGTGTATACCTTACCTTGATTTGTACCTGTCTTTCTCAGGGCACACAGACCGCATAAGTCTGCCCAGCAGTTTTTCCTGCCTCCCAACCACCTGTCCCGCCTTCCATCACCGGCTCTGGCACAGACCGTATAAGTCTGCCCTCCCCTATCCTCGCCTCCCAACCACCAACCCCTCTTCCCCCCACCTGCTCTGCCACCCAATTGTAAGCTTCTGGAATAAGCTTCTGAGGATCCATCCACAATTACCTAAGTGAAACAGCTCAGCCCTGTTTCAGATCTAACAGTTATGCGACCAGGAATGCATTCCTTGGTCATTCGTTCCCTAAAGTAGGGCGATGCACTTTATATTGGTCAACCAGGGAAGGTAATAGAGTCTGTAGATGTTGTAAAATGTTGCTGCTACAGTTCTTTCTGGTAAAAGCTAACGGGGAACTGTTTTTGAGTTATTAATAGATCTCCACTGACTTCCAGTTACTGCTTAAATAAAATACAAGCTTTTATTTATTTATTTGTTGCATTTGTATCCCACATTTTCCCACCTTTTTGCGGGCTCAGTGTGGCTTACAATACATTATGAATGATGGAAATACATTTTGTTACAATTCGGTTATGGATTACATTGTGAAGAGTTATACGAGACAAAATCAAAGTATCGTTAAGGAATATATCAAAGGAAAACAACAGGAAACTAGAGGGTCTGAGGACAATATATAATATATAATAACGAAAAAGATATGGTATACATTTTCTGTGATTAAAGGTATGAGTGTGGTGAGATTTCAGGATTGAGAATTCATAAGTGGATGTGTTGATGTATTACTGAACAGTGAGTGTGGATTTTATGTGTTTTGGTTCTTTCCGTAAATTTTCTCAAAAAGATGTGTTTTCAGTAATTGTTCCGTCTCTTTGTTGAAGAGATATGTCTTCAGAGATTTATGAAAGTTAGTTAGTTCGTAGACTGTTTTTAAGTTACGTGGCAGTGCGTTCCACATCTGTGTGCCCGTGTATGAAAAGCTGGACGCATGTGTTAGTCTGTATTTCAGTTTTTTACAGCTTGGGAAGTGTAAGTTAAGGAATGTGCGGGCTGACCATATAGCATTCCTGGGTGGTAAGTCAACAAGGTCTAGCATGTAGGCTGGCGCATCTCCGTAAATGATTTTATGGACTAAACTGCAGATCTTGAACGTGATGCGTTCCTTAAGTGGCAACCCATGTAGCTTTTCTCTGAGGGGTTTTGCGATTTCGTAAGCTGTTACCAATTCATATCCTGAGACAGAATAGACCAGCTTATTTATTGGACTGCTTAAAAATGGTACTCCAGCGCCAGGGAGTTGCGATCCAGCCACGATGCGGCCTTGTATGCACGCTAAGGAGCCATTTTGCCAAGCCGCAGTAAAATGTGGCCTGCGCTACTTTTTGCAGATGAAATTGGCGTGCGCTGGGCCACTTATTTATTTATTATTACGTTTGTACCCCGCACTTTCCCACTTAAAGCAGGTTCAATGCGGGTTACATAATAATATGGATTACAGAGTATTGATAGAGAAAATATAAGTTAATTATAGCAGAATAATAAAAGAGATAGGTAGGTAGAGATGGGGAAGGGTGAAGGGAGTAGGAGAGGTATGAGCAAGGGGTAGATGAGCATTGGAGGGAGGGGCAGAGGAGGCGGGAGGGGGGATGGCATACGGGAAAAGCATAGGGAAATTTGGTGGGAGATGTAGTCTGAGTCATTGTCGTTGTCTTCTGGATATGTGTTGGGTAGACGGGATCGTAGGATTAGATTGGGTCATTTGGGTAGGCTTGCTTGAACAGATGGGTTTTTAGTGATTTCCGGAGGGGTAGATAGTCGCTGATTGATCGGATGGGTCTGGGGAGGGCATTCCGTGGTGGGAAAAAAGCCCTTTTTTTAAAAATGGGGCTGTAAAACTGGAGGTCTCAGTTAATAAAACAAATGCATGCAGATAGATTTGGCATTACAGATTGGGAGAGTGTCCCGGGACTTCGGTTCAGAACAATGTGGGAACCTATGTGGCTTACCCTGCCATCTAAGGGCAGGAGTTTCTTGTTAAACTTCTCATAATGTGAGTACAGGGTGGGGAAGGTCGGGGTAGGGGAGAGGGGAGAAGGGAGGGAGGGATAGGTATAGAAGAGTTTTGTTAAGTACACCCGAACGATATAAGGGTAGAGATAAAAGTTTACCAATGGTAGTATTGTATGTGATATAAACACTGCTATTGTTATCTGTATAGTAACATGCTAATGCTCAATGTACTGAGAATGGCGGACGTAATGTAGTGTAAACTTAATAAAAATTATTTAAACATAAAAAATGGGGCTGTGAATGGCCAGGTGCTAATATTAAATTTAGCACACACCTATTTACCTCCTGAGCCCTTACCGCTACCTATTTAGAAGGCGGTAGGGAGAGTGGTAAGATGGCGACCTGAAGTTCGTATGCCCAACGGCCCAGCTGCCCTCTGAAGTTTTGTCTTCTTTACGTAAATTTCCTCTCTGCAATTGCAGTTACCTTAACTGAGAGGAAGGGGACAACCGGCGGTCAGCTGCCGACGGCCGGCGTTTTGTCCCCTGAGCAGCAAGTGCGGGACCGCTGCATGACGAACTGCCCACAGATGAAAGGCTTGGCGAGTCCTTTGATTAGCGCCAGCAAAGGAGCGTCGACACTCTTGAACCTGGAAAAAAACAACTCCATTGCTCCCGAATTATTCAACCACCATGTCCAAAGGAGTGGAGGAGTGAGTTAGAGGCATATGCTGAAACGGAGGACGTTTACAGCAGAACCCGAATCGGCGGAACCACTCCTAAACACCTAAGAGAAATTACCTTGGAGTTTTTGGCTCCCGTGGAGGTTACATTGAATACCATCTGGAAGGCGCTTCGGGACCTAATGGTGGCAGTAAATAATTTTGTTTTAGATATAATCTTATTAGAGAGTTACATGGACAATTTAACTGAACCCTTTGAGAGTGAAAAATTGATATAACAAATGATTCTTCCCGAGCAAGAAGTGGTTATGATTTTGAAAATGATAATAGACCAGAAACTTAAGAAGGCGGTAAGGGCTCGTGCATTAACCCCGTGGTGGTTGGGCAGCGTGCAGCAATGTGACTGCATTACCAATTACCACCTGCGTGTGCCAGCTTCAGAACTAACGCCATGCTCCCACGATACCCAGGCGGTAGGGTAGGACTAATTTGGTGTGTGCTTACCCGCATGGTAGCCCTAGCACGCCTTTGTAAAAGCACCCCTCAGAACCTTCTCCATTGTTCTACCAGAGTTGTGGAACAGTGTGCTTACGAGGGGGTGACAGAATGCTAAGGGGTATATTTTCAAAGGCACTTGTACTAAAAGTTCTGAAGCTAACATCGAAGCCCCTTAAAATTTACACTCCAGCCCATCCATATCTATTCAGTCACAATCAGGGCGCAGACCATAGAAGTCTGCCCAGCACTGGTTTTGCTTCCCAATTACCGGCGTCGCCACTCAATCTCTGCTAAGATTCCGTGGATCCATTCCTTCTCGACAGGATTCCTTTGTGTTTATCCCACGCATGTTTAAATTCCATTACCGTTTTCATCTCCACCACCTCCCGCGGGAGGGCATTCTGTGTATCCACCACCCTTTCCGTGAAAAAAAAAATACTTCCTGACATTACTCCTGAGCCTGCCCCCCTTCAACCTCAATTCACGTCCTCTAGTTCTACCACCTTCCCGTCTCCGGAAAAGGTTTGTTTGCGGATTATTACTTTTCAAATATTTGAATGTCTGTATCATGTCACCCCTGTTTCTCCTTTCCTCCACGGCAGTTCCAGCATGTCGTAGATCCCTCTTAGTCTGTCTTGGGCTGTCCTTGGGGTTTGTGGGTGATGTTATACCAGCTCCCTGCAGGGTCAAGTTGTTCCACCTTCGTCCAGCTCACTACACTGGTGCCAGAGGATGACAGAAAGGAAGCTGTGCTGTCTTTTCACTGCATGCAGTAGTGTAGGTTATCTTTGAGAGCAGTGTTCTCTGCCTGGGAGGGGGAAAGGGGGGGCTGTCCCATTTCCTTCCAGGGATTAGCTGCCACTGTGTTCAGATTTATTTATTTTTAGCACTTGATATACCGCAAGTGATCCCTGAGGTGACTATGCAGTTTACAATTTCTATGTTGTAATTTGAGTTTTTTTATCTGCTTATTTGTGTTTAATACAGACCCCTGACTCAGGCGCTGTTCGCCGAAACACAGGCCAGTTATATATTGCCCAGGATCACACGAAGCTGCAGAAGGAACTGAACCTGGTTCCCCAGGATCTCAATCCACTGCCGACCATCAGGCAGCAACAGGACACCCAGCTGTATCTCTCCACACCAGACATCACCGCGGAGACCCAGGCAAAGGTATCAGCCTGCTTATCCGACATTGCTGCCTGGATGTCCAACCGCCACCTGAAACCGAACACGTCCAAGACCGAGCTCATCGTCTTTCCACCAAAACCCACTTCTCCTCTTCCTCCACTTTCTATCTCAGTTGACAACACCCTCATCCTCCCCGTCTCATCTGCCCGCAACCTCGGAGTCATCTTTGACTCCTCTCTCTCCTTCTCTGCGCATATCCAGCAGATAGCCAAGACCTGTCGCTTCTTCCTCTTTAACATCAGCAAAATTCGCCCTTTCCTCTCTGAACACACCACCCAAACTCTCGTCCACGCTCTCATTACCTCTCGCCTTGACTACTGCAACTTACTCCTCACCGGCCTCCCACTTAGCCATCTATCCCCCCTTCAATCTGTTCAGAACTCTGCCGAACGTCTTATATTCCGCCAGAACCGATATACTCATATCACCCCTCTCCTCAGGTCACTTCACTGGCTTCCAATCAGATACCGCATTCAATTCAAGCTTCTCCTTCTTACCTACAAATGCACTCAGTCTGCTGCCCCTCACTACCTTTCTACCCTCATCTCCCCTTATGTTCCCGCCCGAAACCTCCATTCACAGGACAAATCCCTCCTCTCAGTACCCTTCTCCTCCACCGCCAACTCCAGGTTCCGCTCATTCTGCCTCGCCTCACTCTATGCTTGGAACAACCTTCCTGAGACCATACGCCAAGCCCCCTCCCTGCCCATATTCAAGTCTCTGCTTAAAACCCACCTCTTCATTGCTGCGTTTGACACCTAACTCTTACCGTTCAGTAAATCTAGACTGCCCCAATTTGACTGCCCCTATCGGACTGACCGTTCACTTGTGTTCTAGATTGTAAGCTCTTTGAGCAGGGACTGTCCTTCTATGTAAATTGTACAGCGCTGCGTAACCCTAGTAGCGCTTTAGAAATGTTAAGTAGTGGTAGAATCAAACCTGGTTCCCCAGGTCTGCAACCTGATGCACTAACCATTAGGCCACTCCATGAAGCCCTGGAATAACTTTCCTTGAGTGGCAATTCAGCCCAAAACAGCAGTGGAATCATTGCATTGTGCTTCTAATTGGGATCCTGCCAGGTACTTGTGCCCTGGATTGGCCACTGTTGGAAACGGGATACTGGGCTTGATGGACCTTTGCTTTGTCCCAGTGTGGCAACACTTATGTACTTATGTGCTTGGGATTCTGAATGGAATCTTGCTACTCTTTGGGGTTCCACATGGAATGTTGCTACACTTTGAAATTCTGCATGGAATCTTGTTAGTCTTTAGAATTCTAGAATCTTGCTATTCTTTGGGGTTCTACGTGGAATGTTGCTACTATTGTGTACTTGTGACCTGGATTGGCCACTGTTGGAAACAGGATGCTGGGCTCGATGGGCCTTTGGTCTGTCCCAGTGTGGCAACACTTATGTACTTAAGTGCTTGGGATTCTGAATGGAATCTTGCTACTCTTTGGGGTTCCATATGGAATGTTGCTACACTTTGAAATTCTGCATGGAATCTTGTTAGTCTTTAGAATTCTAGAATCTTGCTCTTCTTTGGAGTTTTACGTGGAATGTTGCTACTATTGGGTACTTGTGACCTGGATTGGCCACTGTTGGAAACAGGATGCTGGGCTTGATGGACCTTTGGTCTGTCCCAGTATGGCAATATGCCTGTACTTATGTGCTAGGGATTCTGAATGGAATCATGCTACTCTTTGGGGTTCCACATGGAATGTTGCTACACTTTGAAATTCTGCATGGAATCTTGTTAGTCTTTAGAATTCTAGAATCTTGCTATTCTTTGGGGTTCTACGTGGAATGTTGCTACTATTAGATACTTGTGACCTGGATTGGCCACTGTTGGAAACAGGATGCTGGGCTTGATGGACCTTTGGTCTGTCCCAGTATGGCAATACGTCTGTACTTATGTGCTAGGGATTCTGAATGGAATCATGCTACTCTTTGGGGTTCCACATGGAATGTTGCTACACTTTGAAATTCTGCATGGAATCTTGTTAGTCTTTAGAATTCTAGAATCTTGCTATTCTTTGGGGTTCTACGTGGAATGTTGCTACTATTAGATACTTGTGACCTGGATTGGCCACTGTTGGAAACAGGATACTGGGGTTGATGGACCTTTGGTCTGTCCGAGTGTGGCAACACTTATGTACTTGGGATTCTGAATGGAATCTTGTTATTCTTTAGAATTCTAGAATCTTGCTGCTATTTGGGGTTCTACGTGGAATGTTGCTACTATTGGGTACTTGTGCCCTGGATTGGCTACTGTTGGAAACGGGATACTGGGCTAGATGGACCATTGGTCTAACCCAGTAGGGCTGTTCTTAAATGCTCTTTTGTAAAGTGTAGATTCAAGAGCTGCCAAAGAGGGAGATAGATTTTTAGGGCTTACAGCACTCATTTCAGTGGGTACAATCAGGGACTACAATTCCCACACTGCCTTAGAATATAAGTTTAAAACTCGGACTAGCCAAAAGTCTCCCTCCAACTGGGTAATGTGGCAGCTCTGGGATCATCAGAACTTCTAACTCTGAACACGTTGCTGGACAAAGTAGGTGGACCAGGTTGGACTCTGCACCTTTTATTACACTACTGTGTAGATCAGGCCCTATATAGGAGGACAGAGTGAAGTCTGGGTAGCTTTAAGGCTCTGTAACCACCTTTTTTGAAAATGAAACTGAATAGGTTAAACCCTTACCCCGTGTAGCTGCATGACCTTTAATTTCCTTAAAGGCAAGGTAGCAATCATTAATCGTATTATTAAAAAGGCTTTGAAGGCTGTATTAATGTAATGTAACCTTAGATCAGTGAGAATCACCTTTTCATTATGCTTAAAAGATTCCTTGCACTGATAGATTGATCTCGCCAGCAGTGGAAACGTTGATCAAGGAAGGGGAATTTCCTAGTAGCACCAGCAGATGGCGCTGTTGCACTGTGGTTTTTTTTTTCTACGCCAGAGCCAGCCAACCGCATTCTTTCCCAGGCATCCAGGTATGCAGTTAATGCATAGCAAACATTTCCAGAGGTTATGTAGATTCTAAAGTCAATGCTAATATTATTCTCTGTATCTGTCTCTCCACACTCGTCCTTCCCTACACCCCTTCCCGTGCACTCCGCTTCATGGATAAATCCTTTTTATCTGTTCCCTTCTCCACTACTGCCAACTCCAGACTTCGCGCCTTCTGTCTCGCTGCACCCTACGCCTGGAATAAACTTCCTGAGCCCCTATGTCTTGCCCCATCCTTGGCCACCTTTAAATCTAGACTGAAAGCCCACCTCTTTAACATTGCTTTTGACTCGTAACCACTTGTAACTACTCACCTCCACCTACCCTCCTCTCTTCCTTCCCGTTCACATTAATTGATTTGATTTGCTTACTTTATTTATTTTTTGTCTATTAGATTGTAAGCTCTTTGAGCAGGGACTGTCTTTCTTCTATGTTTGTGCAGCGCTGCGTACGCCTTGTAGCGCTATAGAAATGCTAAATAGTAGTAGTAGTCGTAGTAACTGCTATCATAAAGCAGTCACTGTTCATATACTCTGGCGATCTTGCCCCTAGATATGAACTTAATTCTATTTCAGGATTTTGCCTGTGACATTTTAGGTTGCTTTGGAAAAAGAATGGGGGAAGTGCGTGTGTATCAGCCAACAGAGGGTGGTGCCCTGTTTCCCTGAGGTTTTTTTATTCCAGAATTACCTTATTACCCTGGCTGCTTCCCTCTGTGTGCTGCTTGTGGTCAGTGAATTGTTGTGGATTCTAAGGCATAGGGGTATGGGAGGACGGAAAAGGGCTATTTTTCAAACAGAATAATATCTACCAACAGGGGCGGCCCAAGGCAATCTGCTGCCTGAAGTGAGGGCTGAGATGGTGTCCCCCCCCCTCCCAGCCGTGATCTGGCATCAACCCCCTTTCCTGAGCCTACCTTTGTGGCAACAACCCATAGGCTGCTTCAGGCTTAAGAGAACATTAATCTCAGTTTTATATAGAAAAGTCCAACGTCTCCAATAGATACCACAACAATCACATAAGTATATAAATGGGCTCATTTTCGAAACAGAAAAATGTCCAAACTGCAGTTTGTCTGTCGTACTTCCAAATCACAAGGGGGAGTGTAGGGGGTGTGGTGCGGGTGGGATTTGGGCATTCCCACAACTTGGAGGTTTTTCTGCCGTAATAGTAACATAGTAACATAGTAGATGACGGCAGAAAAAGACCTGCATGGTCCACCCAGTCTGCCCAACAAGATAAACTCACATGTGCCATTTTTTGTGTATACCTTACCTTGATTTGTACCTGTCTTTTTCAGGGCACAGACCATATAAGTCTGCCCAGCACTATCCCCGCCTTCCGACCACCAGCCCCGCCTCCCACCACTGGCTCTGGCACAGACCATATAAGTCTGCCCAGCACTATCCCCGCCTCCCAACCACCAGCCCCGCCTCCCACCACCGGCTCTGGCACAGACCATATAAGTCTGCCCAGCACTATCCCCGCCTCCCAACCACCAGCCCCTCCTCCCACCACCGGCTCTGGCTCAGACCGTATAAGTCTGCCCAGCACTATCCCCACCTCCCACCTCCCAACCACCAGCCCCGCCTCCCACCACCAGCTAAGCTCCTGAGGATCCATTCCTTCTGAGCAGGATTCCTTTATGTTTATCCCACGCATGTTTGAATTCCGTTACCGTTTTCCTCTCCACCACCTCCCGCGGGAGGACTCTTCAAACCGCAGCTATATGTTCCATGAAAATGAAGGCAGATAAAGACCATCAGGCTTATTTTCGAAAGAGAAGGGCGCCCATCTTTCGACACAAATCGGGAGAATGGCGTCCTTCTCCCAGGCTCGCCCAAATCGGCATAATCGAAAGCCGATTTTGGGCATCCTCAACTGCTTTCCGTCGCGGGGAGGACCAAAGTTCACGGGGTCGTGTCGGAAGCCTAGCGAAGGCGGGACTGGGGCGTGCTTAACAAATGGGCATCCTCAACCGATAATGGAAAAAAGAAGAGCGTCCAAGCCCAACTCCATCCTGTTTATATCTTTTTGAAGGTGCAGTCTCCAGAATTGTACAAAATATTCTAAATGAGTTCTCACCAGAATGTTATATGGAGGCACCATCATCTCCTTTTTCCTATGGGCCACTCTATTTCTGCATTCAACCCAGTTGGAATAACTGATTGTAATAAAAAAAATGTTGTTCTTTATCATTAAGAATCTTTTCACAGTTTCTATCCTCCCAACCCATCTCTACCTGTTCCAGAACCCACCACCGGATATCTTGAACAGTATCCTGTTTATGCAATGTGAAAGTAACGGTGCCTGTACGTTCTCTGTTGTGATCTTAGACTTATGTTCATTAAATCTTAGATGAACTGGTCTATTGTTAAGTCCAGCAAGGAATAGAAAAAAGATATTATTCACCACATTACTTAAAATGTGGTGAATAACTTGCGGACCTGAACATGTATACTCTGGAGGAAAGGAGAAACAGGGGTGATATGATACAGACGTTCAAATATTTGAAAGGTATTAATCCGCAAACGAACCTTTTCTGGAGATGGGAAGGCGGTAGAACGAGAGGACATGAAATGAGATTGAAGGGGGACAGACTCAAGAAAAATGTCAGGAAGTATTTTTTCACAGAGAGAGTAGTGGATGCTTGGAATGCCCTCCCACGGGAGGTGGTGGAAACGAAAACGGTAACGGAATTCAAACATGCGTGGGATAAACATAAAGGAATCCTGTTCAGAAGGAATGGATCCTAAGGAGCTTAGACGAGATTGGGTGGCAGAGCCGGTGGCGGGAGGCGGGGCTAGTGGTTTGGAGGCGGGGATAGTGCTGGGAAGACTTATACGGTCTGTGCCACAGCCGGTGGTGGGAGGCGGGGCTGGTGGTTGGGAGGCAGGAATAGTGCTGGGCAGACTTCTACGGTCTGTGCCCTGACAAGGACAGGTACAAATCAAGGTAAGGTATACACAAAAAGTAGCACATGTGAGTTTATCTTGTTGGGCAGACTGGAAAACTCTTTTTATTGGAAAAAACTAAAAACAAATAACATACAAATCAAAAACAAGCCCCTAGCTATACACGGTCCTCCTATCTATGTACACCCCCTCCCCCTCCTCAATAGTACAGTGGAAACTGTTTATTAGAAAGACCAAAGAAAAAAACCGGACATGCAAATCAAACCCCAGGCTCCTAGCTAGACATGGTCTGCCTATCTATGTACACCCCCTCCTCAATAATACAATGGATCAACCCCCCCCCCCCCCCCCCCCCCCCCCACCCCCCACAACCCCTTCAGACAACTGGCACACAATCCCCTGGGAAGCATGTCCCCTCATGGCGGCTTAAGCCTCACGTGTCTCCACCACCTCGAAGCCACCCCCACCCCTTTTTCCACCCTTTCCCACTTCGCCGCTTCCTGCACCGCCCTTACCACATCCCAGCTGACTACCTCCGCCGGCCGGACCTCCTGGTACAGGGACACCCTGCAGCGCGCCATCCAGAGGCAGTACCGCAATATCACCGAAATCAGAAAGCGTGTTACCGGATCCCCGCGTCCCTCTCCACCCTCTGGGCCATACACCCAGTCCGCATAGCTGTAGTTGCGGAAACTGGGGATCTGCAGCAACGAGGAAACCCGGTCAGAGACCTGGACTGTAAATGGGCACCTCACCAGGAAATGCTCCATCGTCTCTTCAGTTCCAGCACATTCCTCCCGTGGGCACCCTCTATCCCGCACATTGCGATATTTCAAATTTCCTCGGACGTACAGTCTACCGTGAAAGGACAGCCACGCCAGGTCTTTATACTTCACCGGGATGCGGTTCGAAGCAATCAACCGTAACCCCTGCTGCATCCGTGGGGCCGGCGCGTCCCTCAGCGCCAGAGGAGCTGAGAACACCTGCGCCCGTACTCTGTCCATCCAGACCCCCCGTTGTCCTGCCTTCACCTCCCCCACCGTCAGCCCCCACACCCTCACCAATTTCACTAGGGTCTTGCAATAACTCACCCCCCCCGGAGCCCCCCTTCGCAGTGCCACTACCCTCCCCCCCTCCCGCCATAGGTCCCAATATCTCGGCCACCACTGCAGGACACTCCTAGCCCACCCCGGTGGCTCCCGCCCTACCGCCCTCCCCAGATTGAACTGCAGGAACAAAGCGCTGAAAAACAGGACTGGGTTTATCATGCCCACCCCCCCCTCCCTCCTAGGCAGATAGGTAACATTCCGTTTTACCAGATTCGTCCTGTTGCCCCAGAGCAGCCGGAAGAACACCCCATACAAGGCCGCGTACCGGCTCTCCGGCAGCAGGCAGATGTAACTGACGAACAGAAACAAAGGAACTAAGTGTGCCTTGATGAGCTGTACCCGCTCCCCCATGGTCATTTTCCACCCCTTCCATCTATCCACCCTCCCCTTCACTTCTTGGAGACACCTATCCCAGTTGTAGAGCCTATAATCCCCCTTCTCGAAGTATATTCCCAAGACCCGTATACGTTCCACAGCTGTAGGAAACCTACCTCCCAACTCAAATTGCAGCCCCTGATCCCCAACCCACAGGCTATTGGACTTTTGAAAATTGACCTGCGACGCTGTTGCCTGCGAGTATTCCTGGATCAGGTTCTGCAATCTACCTCCCTCCCTCTGGTCCGCTACCCACACTGTAACGTCATCTGCATACGCCACGACCCTTAACTGGTTATTGTCCCCCACCTCCACCCCTTCCAGCCCCTCCGCCCCCCCCTTCTCCAGCCGTCTTATAAAAGGGTCGATGGCGTATGCATACAACAGCGGGCTGAGTGGGCACCCCTGTCGGACCCCTGCCCCTACCTCAAACCCCTGCCCTCTCCACCCGTTAACAAGGGGAAAACACCCCGCATGCCGATAGAGTAGCTGTAATTGCTCTATCCAACCCTTCGGAAACCCATAGCGCTCCAGAATGCTCCATAGGACACCCCACTGCACTCTATCAAACGCTTTTTCCTGGTCGAGTGTTACCAACAGCCTACCATGCCCTCCCACTCTACTGCGTTCTACCCCCTCCCGCACCCACGCTGCAGCTTCCAAGACCCCTCTCCCTTTAACCCCACATGCTTGCGAGGCTGCTAGCAAATCCCCAGACACCTGCCTCATTCTCTGGAATAGCATTCGCGCGAAGATTTTTCGATCCGTATTAAGCAGTGCTATAGGCCGCCAGTTGGCCAGCATCGCCGGGTCCTTCCCCTTACTTAGTAGGATAAGAGCCGCCTCTGTCAAGGAACTAGGCAAGGAACCCTCCAACTGGGCTGCCCCCCATACCCTCACCAGGATCGGCACCAGCTGCTCCTTAAAGGCCTGGTAGAACTCAGTTGTTAGCCCATCCGGCCCCGGCGAGGTCTTCCTGTGGAGCGCCCCGATGGCTTCCTCCACCTCCTGTTCTGTCCACGGGTTCAAGAGGGCCTGAAGCTGGGGTCCCCCGTGACCTATCCCCGGGGTTCCTTCCACATAACACTCCATCTGCTCCATATCAATCTGCTGGGCTGAAAGGAACGCCGCAAAGTGGTCCCTCACTGCCCCCAGAATCCCCTCCTTGGTGTCCTGCAGGACCCCCTGTGCATCCTGCACCCCCTCCATCACCCTGCGCGCCCTCCGCTCCCGGCAGCATGCGAAGGGGTCCGGGCTACACATTTTCCCGAAGTCCCGCTCATACACCAAGGAGGTGTAGCGGTTGTACTGTACCTGCTCCAGGAGTGCTTGGAGATCATGTATTTCTTCCTCCCTCCCCCCTTGTGAAATCAATGTGTCCCTCTTTTTCTTTATTGCCATGCCCAACTTTGTCCTTTCCCTCCCCTCCCTTCTCGCCTGTCTGAGAAAGAATCCCCGCGTTCGTCTTTTCACTGTATCCCACCACTCCCCCAATGACTGAAATGCCCCCTGCACTGACACCTGATCTTCCAAAAACCGGCGGTACTCCTCCCGCACCTGCTCGCTACCTAACCACTTTAAATTTAGTCGCCATAACCCCCTCCCTGGCCTCTGCGCTGCCGCCCTCCCCACCTGAAGGAGGACCATGTGGTGGTCTGAAAAGTCCACGTCCACGGTTCGTGGACCCCCCAGACAAACCCCCTTCTTTACCAGGAATCTATCGATTCTACTTTTACACTGCCCTCGAAAGAACGTGAACCCCTCCTGTTCCTCACAGAAGGCCACATGCGCGTCTACCAGCTCCGCCTCCCGCATGATCCCTGCCAGCCTCACCCCGTCATAGCCCACCTGTACCGATCGTCCCCCACTATCCTTTTTCCGCAATATGGTGTTAAAATCTCCCCCCCAGACTACTTGGCGCGAAGTGTATAGGTAGGGCTTGATCTTCCCAAAGAGGAGCACCCTTTCCTTCTTGCTTTGGGGCCCGTACACATTCACCACCCTCAGTGCTCTATCCTCCCAAATCGCATCCACAACAAGACATCTCCCCACCCCCAGCTCCACCACTCGCTGAATATTCACCCGGTGGGACTTAAATAAGATCCCCACCCCACCATACCTCTCCCCCGCCAACCCCCACACCGAGGGACCCCACTTCCAGGCCCGCCTTGCCCGCCTGATCACCTCAATGGACCGCAGCCGAGTCTCCTGGAGCAGGAAGCAATCTGCTTGGACCCTCGCGAACCAGTCATACGCTAAACCCTGCTTCTTCGGAGAGGCGATGCTGGCCACATTCAGCGTGGCAAATGTCAACACTAAGCCTGCCATCCTCATTGCGAGTCACGGGTCTGCTCACTCCCAACTTCTTTCCTTATCTCCTGGGATACCCCCTTCTTACCCTGAAGCAGGTCCTCTGCTATGCGGTCTACATCATCCCCTGCCAGATCCCCCTCCCCCCCCCTGCAGCCGTCCTGTCTGCACCTTACCCCCCCCTCCCCCTTTCTTCCTTCCTTTCTTCTTTGCTCTATCCGGACCCACCCCCTGATCCCTCCCTCTCCCCTCTTCACCCCCGCCCCCTACCTCCTCCTCCGAGTCCTCCACCTCCCCCAAGTCCTCCAAGTCCTCCAGATCCTCCTCTAGCTCCACTCTGTCCCCCCAAGCCTGCACTTGGGCCTTCACCACCTGCCCGGCCCCCTCAGCTTTCCTCTTACTCCCCTTTCCCCTCCCTCCCTCCCTTCCCTCTTCCTCCTCCCTCCCCCCCTCCCCCTCCCCCCAGAGCCTTCCCGCCCTTCTTCCTACCACCAGTACCCTCCTCCAGTGCTTCCTCATATTTACGTTTGCCCTCTCCAATCCCCCCTGCCGCCCCCTCTTCCTCCATTAACTCCACCTCTTCTCCTTCCCCCTGTTCTTCCTCCTCCCTCCCAACCTCCCTATCCTCCTCCTCCTCCTCCAACACCTGAAATCTGTTCCCCCCCCTCTTCCCCTGCAGCGACCCCTCCCTGCCCACCCCTACTTTCCCCCCCCTCCGAAACTTCCCTTTCCTCTGTGGCACTTGTACCCACTCCCCCTCTCCCCCCTGCTCCACTCCTGACCCAGCCCCCTGCCGCCCCCCCTCCTGCATCCCCTCCTTCTCCCCCCCTTGCCCCTCCCTGCCTATCACCCCCTGCCCTATCCCCTCCTCCATTACCCCCCCTCCCCGTCCCTTCCCCCACATATCCCACTCGTTATGGGCCGCCCTAGGGCAGTTCCGATATGCATGGCCTAACCCGCCGCAGAGGTTGCACCTGATCGCGGTGCAGTCCTCTGTGGCATGCTGATCCCCGCATCTTCCACACTTTACCACTGGGCATGACATGCTGAAGTGCCTAAACGAACCACATCTGAAGCACTGCCGCGGCTGCCCCTTGTAAAAGCACAGTATCCTGTCACGACCGATAAAGGCAGCCGAGGGAATGTGCTGGACCACATGGCTCTCCTGTCTCAATTTGACCAGGGCTCCCCAACCTCCTGCCCAAACCCTGCTTGGATCCGGTAACTTTGTAAGTGGGGATCTCAGCTCCGCGTACCTCTGTAGCCAGTAGGCTAAATCTGCCCCAGAGATAGACTCATTTCTCACGAGCAGGGTGATCTGCACCAGGTCCGGCTTGCTGACTGGAATGGCCCTGAGGTCCCGCCACTCCCCCTTTCCCCTCACCCCCTCGTACCTTTCCCAGAATATTTCCATCCCCCTCTGGGTCATGAAGCTCAAGTCATATTCTGGGATGTTGATGGGGTGTATACACGCGTAAAAGTCCTCGGGTATAAACCCCATCCCCATCACCAGCCTCAAGACCCGATCCCTGGAGGGCATTGCCCCCTCCCCTATCCATTTGAGCTGTACCACATTTCGCCGCTTAGGCAGCTGTCCACCCCCTGTCCCCGCTCCCCCCCAACCCCTCCCTGGGCCCTCAAAACCACCCGATCTCCCCCCCTCCCTCCTTCCCCCTCCCTGGACTACTGCCGCAAAGGACTTGGACCCCAGCCCCCACCGCCCCCCCTCCACACTTGTTCCAGCCCTTCCCTCTGCCTCCCCCCCCTTCTGTCCCTCTGCCCCTCCCCTCATCCCTCTCCCTTCCTCAATATCCACCGCCCCCTCCCCCTCCCGTTGTCCCCCGTCCCCTTCCCTCTCAGACAAACATCCAGCAACGTCCATAGTCAGTTCTGCGGCTTGGGCTGCCTCCAACTGATTGTCCTGCCCATCTCCACTTCCTGGAACGTCCCTGCTCGTCCCTGCCACTGCAGGCTCCAGCCTCTGGGCTAATCGCCTCCTCTCCTCTGTCTCCTGGCGATACTCTGGCACCTGCCCAGT
Organism: Microcaecilia unicolor; assembly: GCF_901765095.1. Taxonomy (NCBI): domain Eukaryota; kingdom Metazoa; phylum Chordata; class Amphibia; order Gymnophiona; family Siphonopidae; genus Microcaecilia; species Microcaecilia unicolor. The sequence continues at coordinate 755,759,105 of NC_044031.1, read as the reverse complement.
CAGGTCTGCAGCTGGCGATACCAGACTCCCTGCTCGCTCTGCCCCCGAACTCCCTCCAACCTCCGGCACCAGGGGCGAAGCCTCCGGAACTCCGCCGCTCCCCTTGGCTCCTCGCTCCCAGCCGTCCTGCTGGCAGGTCTGCTCCACCACCCGCTGCACATCTGTTAGACTTGCCATGTCCACTTCTGTAGTCAACGAAAGTCTCTCAACAATCGGGTTACTTCCCCCTTGCTTCTGGTGCAGTCCCTCCTGCGTTCTCCCAATGGCTGGCGCTTCCCGGGGGCATGGCTTGTCTGTTCCTGATTCCGCCACAGGCTGGCTGTTAGCACCCCCCGATTTCACCTCTTGTAATGGACAGCTGGTCAAATGAGCTCCCAGCTGCTGCCCGCTCCTATTCCTCTCTCTCCGACCCCTCTCCTGTAAACCGCCAGCTACTCCATGCTCAGGGAAGACCTCCCCTGCTCCCGGACTTCGTGGGCGGGGCTTCTCCAGATGCCATGCTGCTTCGGTTTCCACTTCAGTCATTGCAGACCCAGCCAAAAATACCGGAGTCTGCCTCTGCTGACCCTTTTCCAACAGGGCCTCCTTCACGGCAACTGTCTCTGCTGTTTGCACAACTGCAGGTAAGCCCTCTGAGACTTCGACCACCACCTCTGTAGAAAACAGGCTGCTACCTGCGTCTCCCTCTGCTGCCTCCATTATCTGGAGTTTTGAAAAGTTACTGAGTTCTGTCCTCCCCTCCACAGGTAGGATCTCTACTCCAGCCCCCACCTCAGAGCCATGTCCTGCCGCTGCCTCCTTATCCTCTGGCTGCTGGGTAAGTGCTCTAGACTGTGTTGCCAACTGTCTCATGTATTTTAAAGTGGGGTCACCTCTGAACCCAGACAACTCTTTTGAGTCTAATGCTGCTGAAGACACTGAAGCTTGCTGCAACTGTAGTGTTCCTGAACCCCCAGACTGTGGTATTGAAGCCATCCTTTCTCGGTTAACATAGAGCTCCCTCAAAGGATTCACAGAGCCCTTTTTTAAACAGTTCAACAAGTGTTCTTTTTTCCCCAACAACTTTGATATCCGGGCTTCCTCTTTAACATACATTTGTCTGTGCTCCGCTGGGGCAAATTTACACATAGTTCTTGCCATTTTCAGACGTTTTCCTAGCTCCACTACTTCTTTTTCCACCAGCTTAATTCGTCTTACAATATTTACCACACTACTTGCTGGATCATCAGGGTCATAGCTCACTTCAAGGAACTCCTCATCTGACGATCCACTCTCCTCACTCTCACTCTCAGCTGCCTCCAGCAAAGGCTTCTGGCAAACTTCCATCGCCTCTTCCTTCTCTCTTCCTTGGAAGCGCCCTTCTGGGGCCTGTACTATCTTCCTCCCCCCTCCACTGTCTTCTCGCTTACCTTCCGCAAGCTGGGCCGTGGAGGGAGAAATGCTCTGGTGGCCTCCACTGGGCTGCTTCTCCCTTCGGTCCACTGGACTCCTTTCCCTTCTCCCGGTAGTCAAACCAGGGAGAGAGCCACTCCTTTCGGCCTTCTGGTCCCGGGCCCCAGGAGGCCCCATAGCCTGGGACTTTCCTGAGGCCTTCTCCCCAGGGACCCTCCTCATCTTTGGGGAGGGAGCTAGGTCTCACTCCCTTTCCACTGGAAGTCAGCAGAGCTCTCTAAAACACCTCCTTCCTCCTCAGCAGACTGGATGGACCGTGCAGGTCTTTTTCTGCCGTCATCTACTATGTTACTATGTTACTATGTAAATAGGCCCAATGTGGTGAATAAATTATTTTTCTCAACACTGCCATTGGTGATTCGCATCTTTTTTCTATTCTGTGCTGGATCTTGAGTGGACACCCCGGAGGGAGTGGAAAACATGAAAAAGGATCTGAGGAAGCTAGAAGAATGGTCTAAGGTTTGGCAATTAAAATTCAATGCGAAGAAATGCAAAGTGATGTACTTAGGGAATAGAAATCCACGGGAGACGTATGTCTTAGGCGGTGAGAGTCTGATAGGTACGGACGGGGAGAGGAATCTTGGGGTGATAGTATCTGAGGATTTGAAGGCAACGAAACAGTGTGACAAGGCGGTGGCCATAGCTAGAAGGTTGTTAGGCTGTATAGAGAGAGGTGTGACCAGCAGAAGAAAGGGGGTGTTGATGCCCCTGTATAAGTCATTGGTGAGGCCCCACCTAGAGTATTGTGTTTAGTTTTGGAGGCCATATCTTGCTAAGGATGTAAAAAGAATTGAAGCGGTGCAAAGAAAAGCTACGAGAATGGTATGGGATTTGCGTTACAAGATGTATGAGGAGTGGCCTAGTGGTTAGGGTGGTGGACTTTGGTCCTGGGGAACTGAGGAACTGAGTTTGATTCCTGGCACAGGCAGCTCCTTGTGACTCTGGGCAAGTCACTTAACCCTCCATTGCCCACCGCATTGAACCTGCCATGAGTGGGAAAGCGCGGGGTACAAATGTAATAAAAAACAAAATAAATACTCTGGAGGAAAGGAGAAACAGGGGTGATATGATACAGACAGGTATTAATCTGCAAATGAACCTTTTCCGGAGATGCGAAGGCAGTAGAACGAGAGGACATGAAATGAGATTGAAGGGGGGCAGACTCAAGAAAAATGTCAGGAAGTATTTTTTCACGGAGAGAGTAGTGGATGCTTGGAATGCCCTCCCGCAGGAGGTGGTGGAGATGAAAACGGTAATGGAATTCAAACATGCATGGGATAAACATAAAGGAATCCTGTTCAGAAGGAATGGATCCTCAGGAGCTTAGCCGAGATTGGGTGGCAGAGCCAGTGGTGGGAGGTGGGGCTGGTGGTTGGGAGGCGGGGATAGTGCTGAGCAGACTTATACGGTCTGTGCCAGAGCTGGTGGTGGGAGGCGGGGCGGGTGGTTGGGGGTCAGGGATAGTGCTGGGCAGACTTATACGGTCTGTGCCGGAGCCGGTGGTGGGAGGCGGGGCTGGTGGTTGGGAGGCCGGGATAGTGCTGGGCAGACTTATACGGTCTGTGCCAGAACCGGTGGTGGGAGGTGGGGCTGGTGGTTGGGAGGCCGGGATAGTGCTGGGCAGACTTATACGGTCTGTGCCCTGAAAAAAGACAGATACAAATCAAGGTAAGGTATACACAAAAAGTGGCACATATGAGTTTATCTTGGGCAGACCGTGCAGGTCTTTTTCTGCCGTCATCTACTATGTTACTATGTTTGAGAATCGCCTGCCTATTTGTTTTCTTGGACCTACTGTTAAGTCTGACATACACCAATGGGCATGGGCATTCAATGACATAAATTACATTAGAGCTGTCGCATGTTGTATCTACACAAGCTTTAATGACACGTCCAGTCTGAGGATCTGACCAACTGGACCCACTCATAACCAAAAAAGCACAAGGGCAGACGGTCTGCAAACTCCAAGATGGAAAATGAACAAAGCAGATCGTTAACAAGCAAAAAGTAATTTATTAATGGAAAGCAGATTGTAATATATGTATACACACAAACAGCCATGTATATATGTGGTTTGATAATATAACATATATATGTTTTTTATTTAGCCCCTGAAGCAGCCCTGTTGGGCGAAACACGGCCTGTGTCGGGCTGTTTGTGTGTATACATATATTACAATCTGCTTTCCATTAATAAATTACTTTTTGCTTGTTAACGACCCACTCATAACCAGACTGCACCACTGGCAATGACCACATGGTGTGTGGTTTCCAATATAGCATTTAACTGGACCGTCTTCATATCTTTATTGAGAAAGCAATTCACCCATTGTACGACCTCATTTAAAAGTAACTACAGGAAATTCTTTAAATACAGGATGTAACTGAAGCACTTGTCAATGATGTTTCATGATACAAACAAATTGGTTTTCTTGTGAAGAAAACGGTAGCACACATGTTAATATATCTTCTATAATAGTGACAGTTTATTTATCTTGCAGAAGTAATTCTCTTTGAGCAAAATGGGAGCGTAGATATGCTTCCGATATTGTCTTCTTAGGGTATCCCTGTGCCTTAAAGTGTTCCTTCAACACTGTAGCCTGATATTTAAAATTGCTCAAAGAACTGCAAATACTTCGTAGTCTCAAAAACTGGGTCACCGGTAAACTTTTTAAAAATCGGTATGGATGGTAACTAGAGACGTGTAAAAAAAAACAATTCCTCTCTACAGGTTTTCGATATAAAGTAGTGTGTAGCTTTCCATGTATATTGTATACCAAAACATCCAAAAATTCTGATTTAGTCAAACTAAATTTGATTGTAAATTGCAGGTTAGGATCCGATGTATTGATCCATTCCACAAAATTTAAAAGCTCTTCCTCAGTGCCATGCCATAAAAAAATTACATCATTCAAAAACCGTTTCCAAAAAGTCACTTGTTGAAAATTGCCATCTGGATATAAAAAGACTCTCTCAAACTGAGCCACATAAATGGAGGCCACCGATGGTGCCAGCGTAGCCCCCATGGCAACCCCCTGTAAATGTTGATAATAACCTTTAAGCCAGAAATAGTTTCTTGTGATGACCAACTCTGCTAAAGCCTTCAAAAACTCAGTGGATATTCTTGTTGGTGCAGCTTGTGCTGTCAATACTTCAGAAACAGCCTCAAAAGATACCCCCCCCCCCCCGATAAGGAATCTTTGTATATAACGATGTAATGTAGAATCTGGTACATCTCCTATTTCATCAAGCAATCTCAAAAAATGTCCTCTGTCTCACAAATATGAAGGTATTTTCACTACTTCCTGATGCTATAGATCTCATATCTATATTTGACATCAGTATCTATGCTATAGATCTTCTATCTATATTGATGCCAGTATCTATAAAGTATCTACAAGTGACACCAGCATCTATGCTATATTTTTTATTTATTTATTTATTTGCAGCATTTGTATCCCCCATTTCCCCCACACACTAGCAGGCTCAATATGGCTTACAAGACACCGTATTGGTGAACGCCAAGTACGGTAGGTGTTAAACAAGTACAAGTACAAATAGGGTCAGGGAAGGTAGGGACAAATGGGTAAAATAAGTGTCAAAGAAATAAGAAAGAACTATGTCCTTTGAATCGGTGCAGAGTCGAGGCAGCTAAGCAGAAGCAGTAGGGTAGGCCTTGCAAAACAGATACGTCTTTAAAGTTTGTCTGAATTCTAGATGGTCAATGTATCGTTTTCACACTTTTTGGTAATGCATTCCACATCTGCGTACTCAAGTAGGAGAAATTGGATGCGTAGGACGTTTTATATTTAAGACCAATGCTGTAACTTACTATGATAGTAAGCAATTGGAGCCCTAAGCACTGGAATGCTCTCCCGCAACACCTCAAAACTCAAGCGGACCACGCCCTCTTTAAGAAGTTGTTGAAGACCTACTTCTTTGCCAAGACCTACCCCTCACTTTATACCGCTGACTGATGCACCCCTCCTGTCCCTTACCCCGCTAGTGCACCCTGTTTGATGCTTTTCCCCCTGCTTACTCCTTGTATACTTTTCTAAGCTTCCTATTCTGTAATTTTAATTAATGTTTTGTAAGCCACATTGTGCCTGCATGAGTGGGAAAATGTGGGATATAAGTGAACAATAAATAAATAAATAAACAAACAAACAAACAAATAAATAAATAAAATGATAGGGTTTACTTTTAGAACTGTTTGGAGAAGGGGGACTGGGCAGACAGTAGTACAGAACAGTTAGGACTCCCCCTTCTCCTCTTGTACCCTTATGATCTTTGAAAGAAACGCCTTCTCTTAAATTTAAAATGGTTGCCCTCTAGTTTTGCTGAAGTGCAGGAGTCTCTGCACAGCTCCTTCCACATGGTGTAATGGGGCTCCATGGAAACCAGACCAAATTGTTCCGAGCTGACTTTGATACTTGAAAACCTTACTGTTGGCTTTAACTTAAACTTCATTCACCCCTGCATCAATGCACACTATATTAAGGGTATTAAAAACATGCTTCAGTGATCTAAGAAAACCTTCCCTCATGTCTCCAGAAAGCACTTTATTAGAACTGGAATTTCTCTGGGATTACACCGTAACAGACAGTGAGGCCAGCACTGTGTAAGGGCTTGTCAGCAGGCCTTCAATAGCCTTCTGCTGACAGATACTTGGAGATTAGACCCTCAATCACACAAGATTTAATTGAACAGCGAGCTGCTGAGAGTTCGTGACATTGTCGTTCTAACCATCCGGTAAATAATCAATCAAAGGGAAAAGAAAAAGCTGCCTTGTTTTCAGGAATTGTGCAGTGGCTACTGCAGCAGTGGTAAACTTGAGGCACGAGTTCATTGTTGTGTCTGACCGAAGAAAGCATAGGCCAGACGTTCATGAATCAAGTTTTATAAGCCCAAGAGGAGAGATAGAGTGTTTCACAAAGCAAAACCACTGTAAACATTGACAGCTACATGTGCAGAGTTGACTGCTATCTACTTATTGTATGAATTCGATAACTCATCTAAAGAACATAAGAATAGCCATACTAGGCCCTAAAATCTATCTCCCTCTTTGGCAACTCTTGAATCTACACTTTACAAAAGAGCATTTAAGAACAGCCATACTGGGTCAGACCAATGGTCCATCTAGCCCAGTATCCTGCTTCCAACAGTGGCCAACCCAGGTCAACAATTACCTGGCAGAAACCCAAATAGTAGTACCATTCCATGCTACCAATCCCAGGGCAAGCAGTAGCTTCCCCATGTCCATCTCAATAACAGACTTCCCAAAGCTTAGCTCAGAGTGAGTTGCATTTCAGGTACACCAGGTATTTTCCTGCCCCAGAGGGCTTACGAACTTAAGTTGGTATCTGACGCAATAGAGAGCGAAGTGACTTCCACAGGGTCACAAGGATTTGAACCCCAGCTTCCTTGGGCTCATTGTTCTACCACTGGGCCTGCTCCTCTGCCGCTTCTGTATTTCTACAATTTGTTATGCACATCAGCTAGTATTGAGCACCAGTATCTTTGCTATAGATTTCGTATTATCTTATTTGACACCATCAGTGCATATCTTCTAGTGAAAAAAGTGATGGTACTCAAATGCCAAGCCACCCTTCAGGGGTGGGGTGATCACTGACGTACCCACCCCACAACAGCAAGGCCCCCTGAAGCCAGTTACAGAATCTATGACAAGACAGAATTGGTATGTAGAGCCTGAGCTCGTTGATTAAAACTTTGGAACCATGGGTCACTTTTAGCAGACAATAGAAAAGGTGCCGGTACTCAGTACCCCCAAGTACCCCCTCAAAAAAAGCCCTGGACACCATTATCTACAGTATAGATCTAGTATCTTAGAATTTGTTTTAGAATCCTCACTAAGAGTTTTAGGGATCCTATTGGATCCGCATCTTTCTATGAGAGTGCAAATTAAACAACTATTAATTAATTAATTATTGCATTTGTATCCTGTGCTTTCCCGCTCAATGTGGCTTACATAATAATAGTAATAATACAAAATATTGATGGAGAAGATGTAAGTGAAGTATGGCAGAATAATAAAAGAAATAGGTCGGTAGAGATGGTCGAGGGAGAAGGAAGTAGGAAAGGAATGAGCATGGGGTAGGTGAACATGGGAGGAGGGTTATGGAGTCGGGAGGGATGGGTATATGGCTTCATAAGATTAGTTTGGGTTAATTGGATAGGCTTGTTTGAATAGATGGGTTTTTAGTGATTTCTGGAAGGGTAGATAGTCACTGATAGATCGGATGGGTCTGGGGAGGACATTCCAGAGTTGGCTGCCTAAGAAGGAGAAGTTGGATCCATAATAGGTTTTGTACTTGAGTCCTTTGCAATTGGGGTAATGTAGGTTAAGGTAAGTTTGTGAAGTTTCATGCATGTTTCTAGTTAGAAGGTCGATCAGATTGAACATATAATTTGGGGATTCACTGTGGATAACCTTGTGGAGTAATGTATGGATCTTGAAGTTGATTCGTTCTCTAATAGTAATCTAACTAGTAGAAGAGTCTAGTATTTTTAGCACTGTGATGTCCCTGAAAATACAACTGAGGCAGAACAAAAAGCAATGAAGGTGCCCAAAGAGAAACGACACCCCCAAAGCACTAAAATTGAAACTCATAGCAGGAAACTGTTGCTACTAGGGGATTCCATTATCAGAGGCATTGACTTTGAAACACAGTTCAAGGGGCTATTGCAAAGTGAACTGCCTTCCAGGCTCCTCAGCTACCAGGAGAACCAAGCAAATAATCTCTATAATCAGAGAAGAAACTAAGGAGTCAATCACTGATGTCGTTATCCACCTGGGAACAAATGACCTGCCCAATAATAACCCACTTGCAGCACAGAGAGCTTTTAAGGAGCCAGGGGAGGGGTTAAAACCTTTGGTACAAACGATAGCTTTTTCTGACGTACTACCTACTTTTGGAAAGGGAGAGAAAAGATTTCGAAGTACTGAAAATTTCAATAGCTGATTTAAGCCTGGTGTCATTAAGAAGGTTTTAGGTACATTGGAGGATGGGGCAATACATGGAAAAACAAAAGACTGTATTGTAACGATGGGCTGCATCTCACTGTGGCAGGAAAAAAAAATCCTTGGGGAGAAATTTAGACAATATATTTCTAGGCATTTAAACTAGAAGGCGTGGGTGACATATGGAGGCACATCACTTCAAGTGAGCTAAAGACAAGATGTGACAGTAGAAAAGAAAGCAATGAAAACAACAATCTTAGCAGTCATTTGAGTGATTTGTCTGGTAGGCGTAAATATACTATGTTGCAATAGTCCAGTCCTGTAAGGACCATAGCATGTACTATAATGCAGAATTGGGTATGGTCCAGTAAATATTCCATATGTCAGAGACGTTTTAATTTAAAGAAGCTTTTACATATTAGGTTGTTTATCTGTGAGGACATAATGAGGTGTAAGTCTACCCATACTCCCGAAAGGTGCAAAACAAGCACTATGAAACACAATGGGCATTATTCTATAAGGGTTATGCTCTTAAATTTATACTCCTAAATTACAAGCTTAATCTATTTTGGAGATGTGAATAATTAAGGGCCCTGCTTACAAAGGTGCACTTAGCGGTTTTAGTGCGTGCTAAAAATTAAATATAAAACAATTAACATACCTCTAATTTGCATCATTTCCTAATTTGATTGTAACAGGAATCTACGAAATAAAAAGGTTTTAACATTTTTCTGAAAGAAAGATAATTCTTCTAACATCTTATTTCCGTGTACTAAATTCTACCATTTAGTTGCTTGAAATGAAAACCCAGCTGAATGTGAGGTTATATAAACTAACTTATTACATTTTGGATAAGGGAGAATCAACAACTCCCTCGAATCCGCTCTAGCATTTATTTTGGGTTAGGTCAATGAGATCTTGGACAAAGAATGGAACCACAACATGGGGTCTTTTTACTAAGGCATGCAAGAAAATCACTTCTTACCAACACATAGAAAATGATATGGGAACAGGGACTCGTGGTAACCACAGGGATGGGGACAGAGCCCATGGGAATGGGATGGGGAGAGATCCCGTGAGGACGGGGACAACTTTGTCCCCGTGTCACTTTGAAGCCTGTTAATGAATTGGACTGTTGTTAATCGTGTTTGATTGATGCAGACGACAATATTTGTATTTTTTGGAAAAACAAGCAAACATGCTGGCCACGGCAGATGCGGATTGTAAAGTTTCATCTGCGGACTCGGAAAGAAGTAGAGAGATCGTGGATGCTTTTCAAAGTGCTCTACTCAGTCAAATGGTGACGGAATCCACGAGGGAGGGAGTGACGCTGGATCTGGTGCTCACAAATGGGGATAGTGTGTCAAATGTCCGAGTGGGTGCCCACCTGGGCAGCAGTGAGCATCAAACGGTTTGGTTTGATAAGAGAGCTGAAGTGGAGGGCGGCCACTCAAAACTCAAAGTCCTGGATTTCAAGCATGCTGACTTTAGTAAAATGGGGAAATACCTAAGGAAGGAGCTGATGGGCTGGGAGGACGTACGAGAAGTGGAAGGACAGTGGTCCTGGCTGAAAGAAGCTATAAATATGGCCACAAACCTTTATGTAAGGAAAGTAAATAAAAGCAAGAGAAAAAGGAAACCGATATGGTTCTCCAAGCAAATGGCTGAGAAAATAAAGGCTAAAGAGTTAGCGTTCCAGAAATATAGAAAATCTCAAGAAGAGGAACACGGGGAGGAATACCGGATGAAACTGAAAGAAGCCAGGAGAGAGGTACGTCTGGCGAAGGCGCAAGCGGAAGAACAAATGGCTAGAAATGTACGGAGGGGAGACAAAAACTTCTTCAGGTATATTAGTGAAAGGAGGAAGACAAATAAGGGAATTGTGAGACTGAAAGATGGTGAGAACCGCTATATAAATAATGATGAGGAAAAAGCAAATTTGCTAAATAGATACTTTTGTTCTGTTTTCACAGAAAACCCTGTGGGGACTGTGTCAAAGAGAAACTCCTTGAAGAAATTTGCTTTGAAAATAAACAGGGGCCTCCTGTGCCCCAAATGCATCAGTTCCCACAATTGTAGTCTTACCGGCAATTTCCAGCCTCTCTATTTTATCCAGGTAACTGTTAGTTGTCTGAAAGTAATCATTCCTAGAATTTTAGTGTAGCAGTGTTTCTTTACCAATTTTAGGGGGCAACCCCCCCCCCCCCCAACCAACCAAGAAAAGTCAATCTTTTCCTTTGCACCTCAAGCTGCCTAGAACTGCGTATTACCTTCAAAGGTTGTACTCTGGTCCACAAAATAATCTACGGTGAAGCCCCGGGTTATATGATTGACTTAATTGATCTTCCGGAGAGAAATAGAATCAGATCATCTCGTACTTATATGAATCTTCATTATCCAAGTTGCATTGGTCTTAAATACAAGCCCACTTACGCGTCTAATTTCTCCTGCTTGAGTACTCAGCTGTGGAATGCGTTACTGAACTGTGTGAAAACGCTGCGTAATCATTAAGACTTTAGGCAATCTTTAAAGACCTATCTATTTTCTAAGACCTACCCTATGGATGCTACTCAATAGACTCTACTTTATATTAACTGAAAGGACAATTTTATTCCTTATTGCTTTGTATCATAGTAACATAGTAGATGACGGCAGAAAAAGACCTGCATGGTCCACCTATTCTGCCCAAGATAAACTCATATCTTGAATTTGTACCTGTCTTTTTCAGGGCACAGACCGTATAAGTCCGCCCTCCCCTATCCTCGCCTCCCAACCACCAACCCCTCTTCCCCCCACCTGTATCATATTTTACACATGTACCCCTCCCTTACCTGACCCTATTTCTTATTTTCTTGTAAGCCACATTGAGCCTGCTTGTGTGTGGGAAAAGGTGGGATACAAATGCTGCAAATAAATAAATAAATAAATAAATAATATTGGTCTGGCCTCGGCACTCAATTCTTCTAGAGCTGCTGCTGGACAGGAAATTTACTTCCACATTTGCATCTCTGACAACTCATCCAATTCCATTATGGGCATTTTAGGCCAGTCCTGCATTTCTGCCAACTAGAACTGCCAACTTTTGAAAGAGAAAAGCCTGGCCCCCTGCCCCACTCCTTCCCTGCCCCCAACAACTAGAAACAGAGAAACATGACAGCGGATAAGGGCCAAATGGGCCATCCTCAGTAACCACCAACTCTTCCTTTCCTAAGTAACCGCTCTGAGGGCTGCAGTGCAGGTTTCAGTGTCTGTAGGCCACATTGAAGACTGAGGGTGGGTGGGGGAGGGGGGGCAGGGGTAATACATTTATAGTTTATTCCCACATTTAATATGCTTCTATTTGTTAAAACTGGCATAGTGATTTACAATATCTTTATTTATTTATTTGTTGCATTTGTATCCCACATTTTCCCACCTATTTGCAGGCTCAATGTGGCTTCCATTATGCCGTAATGGCGATCGCCATTTCCGGAAGGACAAATACAAAGTGGTATTGCATTAAAGTTTATAAGTATGCGTTATATATCTAAATAACTGTCCACACATACGGCCACGATCTCCGAACATGCGGCACCACCAAAGGACAGCGCCGGTGGAGACAGGCATCCACACACTGCAAAAGTAAACAGCAATGTCTACAGAGCACATCCAAAACCCAACTTCCATTTTCCCATTTCCATCCTCCAAAACTCCAGACAGCAGATGCAGACCAGCAGGATCCAAAGCAGTCCAAAACAAGCAAGGTCAGAATCAACACAGCTCACATCTAGGATTCACCCCTGGGTCCAAAAAGCAAAACCACGTGCATGCAAGGACTGGACAAACAAACCAAAACAAAGTTCAAAGCAAATGCCCCCAACATGCAACACCTGGCAGCAACAATGAAAACAGCGATGGAACACCCACACAGCAACCAGCCCGAGCCAACAGATCCACCCTCCACCAAACACAACCAATACTGTATGAAGCCAACAGCGTGCCAAACCGGACAATGCCGGCCCATCCAGACTGACTCCGGACCCCTGCACGAAGGCACAGCAGCTCCGCCTCCATTCAACACCCATCTCCCAAATAGCAGCAACAAAAAAAACATCAAATGCATTTCCACAATACACCACCACAATCCAAGAAACAAAAGGAGCAAGTCCCCACATGCCATCCCCCCCCCCCCCGATCCAAGCACAGGGGGGGAAAAAAAGATTCCAAATGCTCACAGGCTTCAACCCAGCGCCCAATGTGGGACACAAATGTCACAAACAAATAGACAGAAACTCCGAATGTTGAGCACCCGACCCTCACAACACAACGCCTGTCCCAGAGGCCCCATCTTCAGGCAAAAAAACCCCCCCTCTGCACCAATACAACGCCAGGGTGTCCCCATAACCAGCCCCTCCAAATGACACACCGATCACGACCCACAAAATAATCAACCACTTTACCAACAAAATCCCACTCTGCCACCATGCTTCCCCGGTGTACATCAGCATGCTGCCCAAGCTGGCATGCCCGAAAATGCAGTGAGACTAAACAAAAACAGTACCGTGGAAACAGCAGCCCGCAGGCCCGTCATCCTGCCTCTGACGCCCACGTAATTATCATAAATCAATTACGTATATATGTAGACAATGTCATAATACACATTCCGTACAATACCAATCTGACAGAAATCACCAACGAAATCAAGCTCAGCTTGAACATCATGGACTCATGAGCAAATGCATTTCAACTAAAACTCAACAAAGAAAAACCTCACTGTCTCATCCTCTCATCCCAATACAGCGCGGACAACCCCACAAACATCAACACCCCAGACTACACCCTTCCTATATCAGACAGCCTGAAAATCCTCGGAGTTAAAATAGACCGTAACTTAACACTAGAGAACCAAGCGGCATCCACAACAAAGAAAATGTTCCACTCAATGTGGAAACTCAAACGCCTGAAACAATTCTTCCCGAGGGATACCTTCCGCAACCTGATACAATCAATGGTGCCAAGCCACCTAGACTACTGCAATGGAATTTATGCAGGATGCAAAGAACAAACATTAAAGAAACTCCAGACTGCTCAAAACACGGCAGCTAGGCTTATATTCAGAAAAACGCGATTTGAAAGCGCAAAACCCCTCCAAAAAACTTCACTGGCTCCCAATCCAAGAACTGCACCCTGGTCTACAAAATTATCTACGGTGAAGCCCCGGGATACATGACAGACCTGATCGACCTACCAACTAGAAACACATCCAATCAACACGAATGTACCTAAATCTGCACTACCCAAGCTGCAAAGGACTCAAATACAAATCAACGTATGCATCCAGTTTCTCCTACATAAGTACACAACTGTGGAATGCATTACCAAAAGCCTTGAAAACTACGTACAACCACCTAAAGTTCCGGAAAAAACTAACCTGTTTAAAAAGGCATACCCTACCAATCCAACATAAATGCCTGATCTCTGTAACACAACAAAACTAAAGTACGTAATGGACATAACACAAGTCTTCCGTTGTACGATTCCCTAATGTGGCTGTACCACATGAACTTTATCTTACCACAATATCACTTTGTATTTGTTAACACCAGAGTCTGCAAACGCCTCTCTGGTACTATGTAAGCCACATTGAGCCTACCAATAGGTGGGAAAATGTTGTTGTTACATTTGTACCCCGCGCTTTCCCACTCATGGCAGGCTCAATGCGGCTTACATGGGGCAATGGAGGGTTAAGTGACTTGCCCAGAGTCACAAGGAGCTGCCTGTGCCTGAAGTGGGAATTGAACCCAGTTCCTCAGGACCAAAGTCCACCACCCTAACTACTAGGCCACTCCTCCACTGTTGCAACTCTTTGAGATTCTACATGGAATGTTCTATTCCACTAGCAACATTCCATGTAGAAGTAGTCGGCCCTTGCAGATCACCAATGTGCCTGCGTTTCTGTGAGTCTGACATCCTGCACATACATGCAGGACGTCAGACTCACAGAAACAGAAGCCTGCGCAGCCTTCTACATGGAATGTTGCTAGTGGAATAGAACATTCCATGTAGAATCTCCAATAATATCTATTTTATTTTTGTTACATTTGTACCCTGCGCTTTCCCACTCATGGCAGGCTCAATACGGCTTACATGGGGCAATGGAGGGTTAAGTGACTTGCCCAGAGTCACAAGGAGCTGCCTGTGCCTGCAGTGGGAATCGAACCCAGTTCCCCAGGACCAAAGTCCACCACTCTAACCACTAGGCCACTCCTCTAGTCTAGTTCTAGTGTGTATTATGTTGTCATTGCAAGTAGTATACCATGCCATACTTGTATTGTTGTTCGAATATTTTTACTACTCTAATTGCCTATTGCTCATGTTTGATCTATTCTTACTGTACACCGCCTTGAGTGAATTCCTTCAAAAAGGCGGTAAATAAATCCTAATAAATAAATTCATTTAGAATTAAACAAGCAAGATAAAGAAAGAGGAGAAGATCCAAAAATGAAAGAGAAAAAGAATAGTTAAATTTTTTTTTAATTTATAGCAGAGAAATGCAGAAAGGAAATAAGAACAGCTGTTTATGTTTCACTCTTTGGTCCCTTCTGCAGACCCTCAACGTAGAAACGGAGAAAAACGTAGGCAGATAAAGACCATCTGCTTCCCCCTACAATGTGAAATCCTAATATATATTCTGCCTCCACAGAACCCCTCAGCCCTCCCCCAGCAATTGGTGCAGAGAGCAATATGACATTTCCCCACAAAATTTGTCATAGAAAAATATTTCTGTTTCTAATATTATCTCGGTAACAGCAACGTTAACCCTCTCAGTACCAAGCATGCTATGCACAAAAATTCACTCAGGGTCCCTTTTACTAAGCTGTGTAGGCGCCTATGCACGCCAGTTTTGAGTTACCGCCCGGCTACCACGTGGCCCTTGTGGTAATTTCATTTTGATGCATGTCCGTTATGTGTGCCGGAAAATAATTTTTATTTTTCTGGCGTGCGGCAAAAACCGGGCAGTAATCGTCATTGTACGCACGTAGATGATTACCGCACAGTTACTGCGTGAGACCAAGGGGCGTAGCCAGACCTCATGGTGGAAGGGGCCAGAGCCCAAGGTTGGGGGCACATTTTGAGTGCTTTCCCACCACCCCCCCCCCCACTGCCATGCCTCGCCTCGCTTCCTCGCCCCCCCCACCGCCTCACCTCCTCGTCGCTCCTCCTCACCGCCTCGTTGCTCCCCCCCCACGCAGAAACAAATACCTTTGATGGGGGGGGTCTCCAACCCCCGCCAGCTGAAGCCTTCGCTGCCCTGCTCTTCTTGCTCCTCCTGTGCATGCTGACGCTCACGTAAAGGAGCGTCAGCGTGCTGTAAAGGGGTCCGCTTCCTCCGCTCTGGGTTGGTGCCGGCAGCCCGGTTAGGCTCATAGGTGGCCAGTAAGGAACAAGACTGCCATTTGGACTTAGGGCCAAAGTGTTTTATTCTCAATTTAGTTGCACTCCCAACATCAAAATGCAAGTCACAAAAATGGTTCAGGCCGGGTTCAAAACTCCAGCAAACATTCAGTTCCTTAACAGTTCAGGCCCACTTCCTTGACACTACCTTCCCCTCTCCCTCAGCAGGGCTCAGTCCAAAGTTCAGCCTGCTTTTCTATACATGCCAATAGTTCCAACACTTTCACAAACAGTCTGTTCACAGGAAACCAATACTCAATTCACCTGTCCTCTTCACAGCACCCAGGAGGACCCTATACTGAGCAGGGCTGGCCGTTTTCCTCCTACCTCACAGCACCACCAGGGCCGGTGTTAGGCAGAGGCGAACCAAGGCGGCCGCATAGGGCCCCGCGCCTAAGGGGGCCCCGCTCAGCGTGCCTCAACTCTGCCTCGTGCCTCCGCTCCGACCCGGACCGGGACCGCGTCGAGTCACTCAACCTCTCTCCAACCATAGGCAGATAAAGCATTCCTGGCATACCTTGTACACTGTAGCACTGTGCTGGATCTTTTCTTAATATTTTTCCTTTATTCTCCTTTGTTATGAGAATTGGAACTACTAATTGTAGTGGACTTGAACTGAATAATTTCTGGGGAGGGGAGGTTTCATGATGATAGCATTGTGCTTATTATTTCAATCAGTTTTTTTTGTACAAGTTTAGCTTCATTTGTCTTTATTTGAAATTTCATAAATAAAAAAAATTTCTAAAAATGGAATAATCTTATCAATGGGGCGAAGCTAGGGTGGGGGCGGAGCCAGGGTGGCGTGGGGCTAGGATGGGGCCCCACCAAATTGGTCTGCACAGGGCCCCGCACTTGCTAAGACCGGCCCTGAGCACCACAACCTCTGTGGCCTCTCTCTCTCACACTGCTTTCATGTGCTGGACAGGCCTGCATTTTCATTCTCACCCTCCATGGTAGCTTACTCTTCCCCCCCCCCCCCCCCCAGGGAAGCTCCAGTGGCAGGCCCTTTCCATCCTCCACCTACTCCATGGATTCTCTCTCTGGAGCAGTCTCCTCTCCCCCCTGGTGGCTCCCATCTCCCTTCCCCCTCTCACAGCTAGGGGGGAATTATATACTGGCGATGCAGCCAAGGGACTGAGCTTCACCTCCCCTTCTCCCTCTGGCGGGGAAGGAGTAACTGGCTCCCCTAGCACTGAGCCATTGCTCCCCCTGCTGGGGGTTGGCAATCCGTTCCACCCTTCTGGGGCTACCCTCCTCTCACCTTCTTGCAAGGGCTTCTGGGAATCGTAGTTCGTGGATTAGCTGCCTCTCTGCAGGGCCCCGGATGCTAGCCTTGTCACAGCGCACAGGAGGAGCAAGAAGAAAGAAGAGCAGGGCAGCGAACGCGGCTGCCCAGGAGACCGGCGCTGAAGAAGGCTTCAGCTGGCGGGGGTTGGGGACCCCCACCAGCCAAACCAGGGGCCCGGACAAAATTGGCGGGGGCCCAGGCCCCCGTGGCCCCCCCATAGCTACGCCACTGGCGAGACCTTACCGCTAAGTCAATGGCTGGCGGTAAGGTCTCAGACCCAAAATGGACGCACGCTGATGTTTATTTTGCCGCACGGCCATTTTCTTATACCACTCTTTTTTACAGGCGCGCGCCCAAACACTAGCGCAGCCCGTTTTTTGGTGCACCTTAGAGCACATCTACCATTCCGGCAGTAACTTCCAAAACTTCCATTACAAGGAATTTACCCAGAAAAG
Organism: Microcaecilia unicolor; assembly: GCF_901765095.1. Classification (NCBI taxonomy): domain Eukaryota; kingdom Metazoa; phylum Chordata; class Amphibia; order Gymnophiona; family Siphonopidae; genus Microcaecilia; species Microcaecilia unicolor. The sequence continues at coordinate 755,741,495 of NC_044031.1, read as the reverse complement.
CAATCAGTAGATGTTGCCATTTCGAAAAGATGTGGAGGAAAAGTAAGGATCCTGTTGATAGACAAAACTGGGAAGCTCAGTTTAAACAGTATCTCTTTAACAAGGCATAAAGATCAACAAAGATCAACTCTTATACAAATATCCAGAAATGCCTTCCAATATATGCTTGTTAAACTACTTGTAACATAGTAACATAGTAACATAGTAGTTTAACAAGCATATATTGTAAGGCATTTGTATGTTTTATCATTATGATGTTTACAAGATCCTTATGTAATACTAAAAGTCTATTTTCTTATATATTTCCACTATTCATGATGTATTGTAAGCCACATTGAGCCTGCAAAAAGGTGGGAAAATGTGGGATACAAATGCAATAAATAAATAAATAAATAAGGGAAAAACAATAGGCCACTTGGAGAGCTTCTTATGCTAAAATGATAGGTAATGATTATCTTATGTTTCAACAATTTTATTGAGAAAATGAAACATTGGAGCCCTTTTAGTAAGCCGCGTAGGCGCCTATGCATGCCAAATTGGAGTTACTGCCCAATTAGCGCGTGGCTCTTGTTGTAATTTCCAATTTTGGCGCATGTCCATTACGGGCGTCTGAAAGATATACTTTTATTTTCTGGCACGCGGCAGCTACGTGCGTCAAGTGGCATTTGACGCACGTAGACCATTGCTGCCTGGTTAGCGCATGAGACCTTACCGCTAGGTCAACAGCTTGCGGTAAGGTCTCAGACCCCAAATGGATGCGTGGCAATTTTCATTTTGCCGCACGTCCGTTTTCGGCAAAAATAAAAGCCCATTTTATGTAGGTGCGCTACAGCTCAGAATACGGCCGCCAGGCTTATCTATGGAAAATCTAAATTTGAACGTGCAAAACCCCACCGGGAAAAACTACACTGGCTACCAATCAAGGAACGTATCGCTTTCAAGATTTGTACATTTGTTCACAGAATAATATATGGTCTAGCTCTGAGCTATATGTCTGAGCTAATCGACTTACCAATTAGAAACACAACTGAATCAGCCAGAACGTACTTAACTCTTCACTTCCCAAGTTGTAAAAGCCTGAAGTATAAATCAACATATGTGTTAAGTTTCTCTTATATATGCACACAGCTCTGGAATTCTCTACCAAAACACCTGAAATCTACGAATAATCATCTAGAATTCTGAAAAAACCCTAAAAACTCACCTGTTCAAGAAGGCATATCCCACAGTATCTGACATAAACACCGAATAATCAAATAAGGCATTTTTATCAGGAAACGGACAGTTCTCAACCCTGACGCATGATCACACCCTAACATTTTGTCTGAATCACCCCAACCTACTTACTGATACTTCTTTACTGTACTTGTCACTGTAATAGTACCCCTCTACTGTAGTTGTTCACACCGGAGTCTGTAACCACCTCTCCGGAACTATGTAAGCCGCTTTGAGCCTACTAATAAGTGGAAAAACTACTACTACTACTTATTGTTTGTAAAGCGCTACTAGACGTACGCAGCGCTGTACACTTGAACATGAAGAGACAGTCCCTGCTCGACAGAGCTTACAATCTAATTAGGATAGACAAACAGAACAAATAAGAGATAAGGACAAAGAGTAGCAAGATTCCGGAACCCCAAAGAGTAGCAAGATTCCAGAATCCCAAAGACTACTACTACTACTTAGCATTTCTATAGTGCTACTAGACGTACGCAGCACTGTACACTTGAACATGAAGAGACAGTCCCTGCTCGACAGAGCTTACAATCTAATTAGGACAGACAAACAGGACAAACAAGAGATAAGGGAATATTAAAGTGAGGATGATAAAATAAGGGATCTGAACAAAGTGAATAATGGTTAGGAGTTAAATGCAGCATCAAAAAGGTAGGCTTTTAGCTTAGATTTGAAGACGGCCAGAGATGGAGTTTGACGTACCGGCTCAGGAAGTCTATTCCTGGCATATGGTGCAGCAAGATAAAAGGAACGGAGTCTGGAGTTAGCGGTGGAGGAGAAGGGTGCAGATAAGAGAGATTTACCCAGTGAATGGAGTTCCCGGAGAGGAATGTAGGGACAGATGAGAGTGGAGAGGTACTGAGGAGCTGCAGAGTGAATGCACTTATAGGTTAATAAGAGGAGTTTGAACTGTATGCGGAAACGGCTAGGAAGCCAGTGAAGTGACTTGAGGAGAGGGCTAATATGAGCATAACGACACTGGCGGAATATTAGTCGTGCAGCAGAATTTTGAACAGATTGAAAAGGTGGGATACAAATAAATAAATAATCTCTGGCATTTAATACAACTATGACTACACATTTTATTCTTCCTAGTCGGAAGAAGTTAACTTCTATAAAATATTGTATGTGTAATTCCTAGTATGCTAGTTGCAGTAGAAATTTTGTCTAATGTATGTTCCAACTCTTTACAATTTACATTCAGTTCCGACTCCCTTCTCTATCTCTGTTCATTAGTACAAGTATCTGACTAAGTAGAACAATCTTTTTGAGAACCTTTGGTTGTTTGGCAGTAAAGACAGATCTTCAAATAAGGTGCGTTCCAAAAAAAAACAAACCCATTTGTCTCTAATTTCTTTGGTCTGTATGTGATTTTTTTAAAATGATTATTTATTCATTCAAAAACATTTGTATTCTGCAAAACTGGTCAGAGACCATCCTAGGTGGTGAACAAATTAACATCCATAATTAACATACTCAGCATGACAATACATCCTCCAAACAAGTTTAAAAAAAACAGAGATTAATAAGGAACTAAAATCACCCAGGATTCCCCTGATAATAACAACCATGTAACCAAACACGTTGCTTATTAAAATCTAAGCAAATGCTTCTAAAAATAAAACACAGTTTTCAAATGACATCTAAACTGAAGAAAAATACCAATCTAAGTTGAGGAATAAACTCTTCTCTAAGTTTAGCATAACTAACATAAGTATTAATATCGACCATTTTCCTGCATTCTCTATAGTCACTCTCCTGATTTTATCCCTGGAGAAAATACCAAGTTGCTCTGAACAGTTATGACCAATAATTTCCCTGCTATATTGAGGAATGTTTTTATTTTTATTTATTTATTTATGTGTAGCATTTATACCCCGATCTTTCCCACTTTATAGCAGGTTCAGTGCAACTTACTTACAATGTGTGTGTACAATGTATAATAGACATACACAGTGTATGGGTACAAAGTATCCCAGAGGTAACATAATGAATGGGTACAAAGTTACACATAGATAACACAATTGTATAGAGAAGGGTAAGAGGGAGAGATGTGAGGGGAAAGAATGAGTTATGGTGGTGTTAGTGGTGTGGATTAGGTTTGTGAATTAAGTTGGGTCGTTTGGGTAGGCTTGTTTGAAGAGGTATGTTTTCAACAGCTTTTGGAATGGTAGATGTTCGTTGGTTGTTCGGATGTATCTTGGTATGGCATTCCAGAGTTGGCTGCCTATTACAGAGAAGTTGGATGCGTAGTAGGTTTTGTATTTGAGACCTTTGCAGTTGGTAAGCTGAAGATTGAGATATGTATGAGAAGATTTGGACCCGTTCCTGGCTGGCAGGTCGATTAGATTGGTCATGTAACTTGGAGATTCTCCGTGGAGGATCTTGTGGATCAGTGTGTGGACTTTGAAGTTTATTCGCTCTTTGATAGGGAGCCAGTGGAGCTTAGCAACAGGAAGCTGCTAAGCTGTTGAAAAATGCGCTACCATTCCATAGTAAAATTTACTGCAACTTGCTTCTCACAGGTCTCCCACTTAGCCATCTCTCTCCTCTTCAATCTGTTCAAAATTCTGCTGCACGACTAATATTCTGCCAGGGTTGTTATTTATTTTTTTGTTACTTTTGTACCCCATGCTTTCCCACTCAAGGTGGCTTACATATTATATACAGGTACTTATTTGTACCTGGGGCAATGGAGGGTTAAGTGACTTGCCCAGAGTCACAAGGAGCTGCCTGTGCCTGAAGTGGGAATCAAACTCGGTTCCCCAGGACCAAAGACCACCACCCTAACCACTAGGCCACTCCTCCACATATTAGTCCTCTCCTCAAATCACTTCACTGGCTTCCTATCCGTTTCCGCATACAGTTCAAACTCCTCTTATTGACCTATAAGTGCATTCACTCTGCAGCTCCTCAGTACCTCTCCACTCTCATCTCTCCCTACATTCCTCCCCGGGAACTCCGTTCACTGGGTAAATCTCTCTTATCTGCACCCTTCTCCTCCACTGCTAACTCCAGACTCCGTTCCTTTATCTTGCTGCACCATATGCCTGGAATAGACTTCCTGAGCCGGTACGTCAAGCTCCATCTCTGGCCGTCTTCAAATCTAAGCTAAAAACCCACCTATTTGATGCTGCTTTTAACTCCTAACCCTTATTCACTTGTTCAGAACCCTTAGTTTATCATCCTTACTTTAATATTCCCTTATTTATTTATTTGTATTTATTTATTGCATTTGTATCCCACATTATCCCACCTCTTTGCATCTCTTGTTTGTCCTGTTTGTCTGTCCTAATTAGATTGTAAGCTCTGTCGAGCAGGGACTGTCTCTTCATGTTCAAGTGTACAGTGCTGTGTACGTCTAGTAGCGCTTTAGAACTGATAAATAGTAGTAGTAGTAGTAGATTCACTAACCCATAGTAGTGAATGAAATGCCGGAACTGGCGAACGCCACTACGGTACTATGTAAGCCACATTGAGCCTGCAAATAGGTGGGAAAATGTGGGATACAAATGTAACAAATAAATAAAATAAAATAATTTTTCATTGCCGCAGCTGGAAACAACGCTAGTACCTGGCTGCAGCAACGCAATGAGAGTGGGAAAGTCCCAGGAGCTGGCTCTTGAAGCTGGGACAGAGAGGCCCATGAAAAGGCATTGGAGGTGGAGAAAATAAGACTTTTAATAATCTATGCTCTGCCAACGTAATTAAGTTTCCACTGTTTCAACTATCTAAAGCAGAGGTTTTCAACCCAGTCCTTGGGTCACACCCAGCCAGTCGGTGTTTTCATGATACCCCCATTGAGTTCAGTGGGGATATCCTGAAAACCCCAACTGGCTGGGTGTGCGCCGAAGACTGGGTTGAAAACCTCTGATCTAAGGTCACAACACCTTTTGGTTCAGAACAAAATCTGGACTATGTGTATTTGGGCGTAGAAAGTGAGAAGAGTGAATGATCCCAGGAGTCAGTGGCTTCCAAGCCCTAGCTGGTCCTGACCCATGAAGCCTGTATCCCAGGAGCTATGACTTTAAAGAGGAAAGAGTTGTAACTCTTGATGTACCCCCAGTCTCTCTCCCCACAGCTACCTGGTGAGGGATAACAGACCATGGGGAGTACAATAATAAGACTGGAAGATAGGATGGGTGGGAGTTGGAAACAACCTACAGTGCCTCCTCTGTATGATATTAGGGTAAGCAGACATGGCCATCAGTGTTGGGGTGACGAGAAGATGGTCTGTGGTTTCAGCAGAAGGCTCAGTCCATGGGCTTGGAAAAGCTTCCATCTTCTGCTAGGCATCTAGTTAGAGCAATGTTGTTCTAATGATTTGTCGTTCAGGGGAGCCTGACATAGAGGAAACATCTGTAGAGTTTCTCCAAGCTTGAACTCTGCATTTGGATCTGACATTATCAAATTCCGAGTGGTCACAGAGATGTTTCCAGAGTCATTCATCATTCTGTATGTTCTGGCGTTGCTGCTCCTCAGATGCTTAACGTAGATAAAATATAAGAATCATGAGGAAAATTGTCCATAGTCATGAGCCCTCCAAACTCACCAGAAACCCATTGTACCCACATATAGTTGGTCCCGTCACTCATAAGGACTATTGTAGTGGTGTACAGCAGTGGCGTAGTTATGTGGGGCCAGGGGGGGACTGGGCCCCTGTAGATTTGGCCCTGGACCCCCCTGCCGATGACCCTCTCGACCCCCCCTCCTGCCACCAACCCTCCCCCGCCGTTGCCGTGGGCTATCTTTGCTGGCGGGGGACCCCAATCCCCGCTAGCCGAGGAGGTCCTCTTCTTCCCGCGAAGGCTTTGTTCTGTTTCTGACGTCCTGCATAGGGAAGAAGAGAACCTTGGCTGGAAGGGATTGGGGTCCCCCGCCAGCAAAGGTAGGCGATGGCAGGGGAGGGTCGTCGGCAGGGGTCATCAAAGTTGGCGGCGCCGGGGGGGGGGCTAAAATGTGCCCCCTCACCTTGGGCTGTGGACCCTCCTCCCGCCGAAGTCTGGCTACGCCCCTGGTATACAGTTGAGAGTAGTAGAGTGTGTTTTGTGGGGGTTTGGGGGGGCTCAGCAGACAAGATAAGGGAGCGATGATGAGATGTGTACCTGGGAGCATTCATTTGAAGTCCACTGCAGTGCCCCCTAGGGCACTGGGATGTCTGTGTGGCCAGTCTACTAAGAATGCTGGTTCCTCCTACATCCCAATGGCTTGATTTTGTGCGTTTTTCACTTGGACATTTTTTTTGAAAATGGACCAAAAAGATAAGCACACAGAGCACAAAAACATCTCACAAATAGCCATTTTCGAAATAAAAAAAAGATAGACGTTTTTCTGTTTTGAAAATGGCTATATTCCCCACTTGAATTTTGGATGTTTTTAGCAAAACGTCCAAAGTTGGACCTAGACGTTGTATCGAAAATGCCCCTCCACATCTTGCACCAGCTTGGTGTAATACACAATTGCAAAGCGAACACATTTTTGCCATTTATTGCAATTGTCTATCTAAGGCTTTGGTTTGCATTTGTAGACAGGTCAACTCCACCACACCTTCTGCATTTTCTCATTTTTATTTGGGAGTAAGATCGCTGGGCGCCTGCTTGGTATTACCACTTGCTTTGACAATGCTTTCTACTGTACTCTGAGGTTAGTTTTGCCACGGAACAACTCCTCTAAGCCCTTTGTGCTTGAAACCCTGTTTTGTACTTTAGCCAGGTCACACTGTAAACCACTTTGACCCACCTGACAGAAAAGGTGGTAGCAGGGGCGTAGCCAGATGACAGATTTTGGGTGGGCCAGGGCAAGAAGTGGATGGGCACCAAGTGTTCTCCCCCCCACCCCCCTCCACTGCCAAAAAAATATCTCAGCTGGAGGGGAAAACACTCCTTTCCACCTTGGCAGTTTTTTCAACAGGCATGTGCTGAAAACTGAGCATGTGCAGGTGCTGGTATCATGGGGAGTAGCGTTTTCGTTACCATCAGGGGGAAGTCTTCAGCTGGCGGAGCTTGGGATCCCCACCAGCTACTGCTAAATGTGTGCTACTGTTGGGTGAGCCTGAGCCCTAAGTGGGTGGGCCCCTGCCCACCCAGGCCCACCTGTGGCCACGCCACTGGGTGGTAGAGCAAATTCTAAAAATACAACACATGATGGCTTTGCTACCTCTATCTGAGGAAAGGGGGAGTAGGAGGAGTAGGCTCTTGAACAACACCAGTAGGCGACGTAGATAGGAACAATCTCTTTATTAAATTATACACTCGACTCAACACAGCCGTGTTTCGGCGCTACAGACGCCTTCTTCAGGAGTCTATGAAATAAAACCAAACAATGGTAATATAACAAACATGCAGAACAAAAGTAAAATAAATGTAGAACGTTAAATGTGTGATAAACATAAATTCCATGTAGAATTAAAAAATTAATAAAAACATTTTTTATAAAAAAATTTTTTGTAAAAAAATTATTATTAGTATTGCAGAAATGCTATAATATATATACACATAAATACATACATACATATATACATACATATATATATATATATACACATATACATATACATACATATACATACACATACATATAAAATCCATACATGTAAAAATACTTATACTCAAACATACATGCATATATAGTTTTCAAATGTATAATAAATACTTAAATTATTAAAAATATTAGATTATATATAACATACGATAAAGGTGTTGTATATTACCAATCAAAGAAGGATGACATCTAAAAATTAGCAGAAAAAACATCAAAATGAAGTATAGCGAAAAAACTCAAAATACAGTGAAATAAATAAATAAAACACACTTACAACCACTTATAAATAATATATGATATATATGATGTAACCATATAAGTTAAGTATCATAGATAAACTGACCTTGTGATATATAGATATACGAATATTAAGCTCAAAGAGAATGAAAGCAAGGCTTCTGCTACAATTGTAATCCTATAGATAAAGCAGAAAACGCTCAGTTATTTATGGCAACATGGCAGGCTTAAAGAATATGTTTTGAATATATATGTATAAAAAGGGTGTATATGCATATATCAGAAAATCAATGCATAAAGTTTAGTATCAAAACAATACCTGCACACATCCTATCCACAAATACACCAATATTTCAAAAAAGTCTCAAGAAAATTTTTTTATATAATATGGCACAAATGTTGAAAAACACTAATTTATAAAAATTAATGCATCTGTGCTCAGAAAGGATATAAATATGATAAAAATAAATAAATAAAAGTCTGTGATGCGAATACCCAAAATAGATGGTGCAGATTTTATCCTGTGCTGTTTAAGGATAAGTAAACTGTAATGAAGGACTTACCACTGCCGATGCAGGAAAAAAGCTCAGCGTATTCAATTGCACTTCTGTGAAGTCAAAAGTTTTATAAGCCAAAAGGAGCAATCAGCTGTGCAGGCTCAAAGTATAATGAGTAGCACTCAGTATGACCTATCTAGTTTGAAAAAAATCATCAAAGACAGTATAATTTTAAAATGTAGAACTGATGCACCAGTACTATGGATAAAGAGAGTGACAAGCAAAATGGATATATCATTTCAAAATGCCAAAAGATAAAAATGAAAAAATAAAATTTAAATAAAATAAATAAATAAACCTAGGGCAGCAGTGGGAATTGAACCAGCCACCTCAGAACTACAAGCCAGATGCATTAACCACTAGGCTATTCCTCCAGTGAGATGAGAGGAATTTGTGTACCTCCACCCTTGTGGTGGTTTGGCTTGTTTGCTACCTCTATGTCTGAAGACAGGGTCAGCAGGTCTTTTTGCATTTCAGCTTCAATGACATCCTTTTCCCGAATTCCATCATTGCGTGCCATGTCCAAGACCTAGGCCTCTTTAACATCTCCAAAGACACAGTGCTCATAGTTCAAACAGCTGCCTAATGAAAGCTTCTACTGATCCCCTCCCAAGCTGAGATCGCTGATGGAACCTTGCCCACTCATAAATGACATTGTGATTGGGGATAAAGCACTCCTCAGACTTTTCCAAAACTTTCTCATACCTAGGGTTACCATATTTTGTCCCCCCCAAAAGGAGGACACATGCCCCACCCCCTTTGATGCCCACCTGCCCCTTTGATGCCCCGCCCCTTTCACAACGCCCCCTTTGATGCCCTTGCTCCGCTCCGCCCCCCTGTCACATTTTCCCCTCCCCCTTGTCACACACCCTGTCACTCCCCCTCCCCGTCACCCCCCTCCCCTTACCTTACTACTGCCCTGGTGGTCTAGTGACCTCTTCCGGGCAGGAAAGAGCCCCCTCTTTTCTGCCCGGAGCGCTGCCCTGCATGCATCCTTCCTGTTCGTGATCTCGGTGCCGATTCAAAATGGCCGCTGAGAGTTGAAGTCTCGCGAGGTCACTTCAACTCTCGGTGGCCATTTTGAATCGGCACCGAGATCACGAACAGTAAGGATGCATGCAGGGCAGCACTCTGGGACCGGGCAGGAAAGAGGGGGATCTTTCCTGCCCTGAAGGCAGGGCAGTAGTAAGTAAGGGGAGGGGAGGCTAGCAATCTGCCCGTTTGTTCGGATTTCTGGACAAACGGGCAGGCTGGCAAAACCCGCCCGGTTGCCCAGACTGTCTTCAAAAAGAGGACATGTCCGGGTAAATCTGGACATATGGTAACCCTACTCATACCTATTCCTGTCTCCTTCAGAAGACCTGAAGATGTGCTCAGCTTCAGTCTCTATTAAGTAAATGACTGTAAAATTTGTACTACTAACTCATCCTATGCCCGCTGCTCACCATGACCTTGCAAACTGCTGGTGCCAGTCAGGCCAGGATGTGAGTTCAGCAAAGTTGAGGCCTGCCAGTGAGTTGACAGATCTTCCAAATTACCCTGTTCCAGAAGGGAGATGTTAGGCCTGTCTTGGATTTCTGGCAAATCTATCAGGGGTATTTTGGGACCTGCAGTGCTAATTTCAATGGATAGAATCCAGGACTACAAATCCTACACTGTTTTGGGATGTCAGTTGAAAACCAAGACTGGCCGAAGGGTTTCCCTTCTGGAACTGGATAACATAGCAGCTAATTTAGCAGCTCTGAGTTGAGGTTCACCATCGTAACGAACTGAGAAGCACACCACAGGCTGAAACTTCTGACACCGACTCGTGTCAAATTCTAGACAGTTTTGTGTTGGTTATTGAGGTATGACTGGGCCCCATCCATGAGAGGCTTGACCATACACTCTGGGCAGGAACAGTGAACTTCTTTATTATTCTCTAGAGTGCCCTCTGGTGGCCTAAGATCTTTTCTAAGAACTTTACTAGCACAACCTTTACATGATGCATTTAGACCATCACTAGCCCAGTATGTTCTTGGTTTCATATGTAAGAGATAGATTAGCATGCCTGTCACCTCCATTATGTGCAAATCTCTCTCATGCATATTCATTAGGGATTTCCTGAAAACCTGACTGTCTGGTGGTCCCCCAGGAAAGGATTTAAAACTACTGCCGTATACCATTTTGTTACAACATTCCCTGTTGGGATGGCTGGAATGGTTCTGCCTACTACCCCCATATGAACCAGAGACCCCTGGGGTTTAGTATGGTTGTTAGTATGGGTTTCTCGATGGTGGACTGTCTTTTGTGTAAGGCTTTGGGCCCAGATAGGTTTTTTTTATCCAGTGTGAAGTCTCCTTTGAGTTTTAAGTTAGTGTTTTGTGTGAAATGCATGCAAAAGAAGGAGGTTTTGTCTATCCCACTGCCTGGCTGCTGAAGCAAAGAGTGAAGTGAAAGCTTGAACCACAAGTTGAGGGAAAGGAAAAGAGAGAAAGAAGCATCAACCTGCTTGCCCTGGGATTTGCAGTATGGAGTGTTGTGCTACGATTTGGGTTTCTGCCAGGTACTTGTAACCTGGCTTGGCCACTGTTTGGAAAACAGGATACTGGGCTAGATGGACCATTGGTCTGACCCAGTATGGCTACTCTTATGTTCTTATGTACGCTCCCAGGACCCTCCTTACCTACCAAACATTACATTCCACCTCACAAGCCCCAGATTGCACATTGTTCCAGCGTAAAATTATTAACATAGTAGATGACGGCAGAAAAAGACCTGCACGGTCCACCCAGTCTGCCCAACAAGATAAACTCACATGTGTCATTTTTTGTGTATACCTTACCTTGATTTGTACTTGTCTTTTTCAGGGCACAGACCGTATAAGTCTGCTCAGCACTATCCCCACCTCCCAACCACCCGCCCAGCCACCCACCACCGGCTCTGGCACAGACCGTATAAGTCTGCCCAGCACTATCCCCACCTCCCAACCTCCCAACCTTTCCGGCCTAATTGCAGAAAATACCCAAGTGAGAAAGAGGCAGTGTATTTTTTCCAGCAAAAAAGGTGCCGGTACTCAAATGCCAGGCCACCATTCAAGGGTGGAGTGATCACTGAGGGACCCACCCCACAATAGCTAAGTCCCCTGCAACCAGTCACAGAATCTATGACAAGGCAGAATTGGTGTGTAGAACCTGAGCTCTTTCATTAAAATATGAGGACCATGGGTTAATTTTAGCAGACGATGGAAAAGCTGCTGGTACTCAGTACCCCCAAGTACCCCCTCAAAAAAAGCCCTGAAGACAGGACTTGGAGAGGAGTGGCCTAGGGGTTAGGGTGATTGACTTTGGTCCTGAGGAACTGAGTTTGATTCCCACTTCAGGCACAGGCAGCTCCTTGTGACTCTGGGCAAGTCACAACCCTCCATTGCCCCATGTAAGCTGCATTGAGCCTGCCATGAGTGGGAAAGCGCAGGGTACAAATGTAACAAAAATAAAATAGATACTATTGGAGATTCTACATGGAATGTTGCTACTCTTTGAGATTCTACATGGAATGTTGCTATTCCACTAGCAACATTCCATGTAGAAGCCTGCGCGGCCACATTGGTGATCTGCAAGGGCCGACTTCTACATGGAATGTTACTAGTGGAATAGCAACATTCCATGTAGAATCTCAAATAGGGCAAGGGCACTGGGACTTGAGGAGTGGCCTAGTGGTTAGGGTGGTGGACTTTGGTCCTGAGGAACTGAGTTTGATTCCCACTTCAGGCACAGGCAGCTCCTTGTGACTCTGGGCAAGTCACTTAACCCTCCATTGCCCCATGTAAGCCGCATTGAGCCTGCCATGAGTCAGAAAGCGTGGGGTACAAATGTAACAAAAAATAAAAAAAATAAGACTGGTTTGTAAAATGGCAGCAGCTGAAACAGAAGCAGCTCTGCTCAGGGTGAAAATGGAATTTTCTTGTATGAAAAGCCAGAGCAGGCCCTGCCACGTTTACTGCTTGTTTCTCAAGCCCCTACAGGCCATGTCACATAAACGGGTCATGGGATCCATTGATTATGTGTCAGTGCCTTTGGTGTCAGTAATCAATAACAGTAACCTGTAGTGTGGAGAAAATGCAGCTGCTCTTTAGTTACAATACATTGCTTTTCACATCTTTCCAGCTTCCAAAATACCTGCCCAGAACTCGGTGTGGCCCCTGTGGAGAAAGGAATCTGAAGCAGCCCTTAGACGTCGTCGGAGCCTGCACGACTTAGACTCACAAATGGAGTCTGTTCTGAAAGTGACAAGGAACGCACAGAGCGGCGATTCATTTTAGGGGCCCCCAAAGAGTGCGGCCTTGCCCTTTGATAAATATTTGATCAGATGCTAGGAATGCCCTTGTCGTAGGAGATCAATGTAGCTGTCGAGAGCCTTAATAATGTCTTTTCTACAGAAATTGAACTTTTTCTCTGCTATTTTATTGTGTGTGTGTGTGGGGGGGGGGGCATTCTTTTCCCTTTCTCTCTAAACAGAGTCACTGGTGGCTTCGCAGGAAGAGCAGTGGAAGATACAACGTTAAATCATGAGATGTGTAAGGGTATAGCTTGGTTGCAAATATTTATTTCTTTATTAAGATTTTTTAGCTGTCCTTATGAAGCAATTCACCCAAGGTGGTGTAGAGCAGATGCAGCTTCACATAAACAACTTACATTGTGTTAACAGCAAAACAACAGTAGGTAAATTAAATCCTAGTAATAGTACCAGACAGTTGTGTAGCTAAGGGGGCCACGGGAGCCTGGGCCCTCCCAAATTGGCTCTGCGCCCCTGGTTTGGCTGGCAGGGGTCCCCAACCCCTGTCAGCTGAAGCATTTGTCCATGCATGCTCAGTTTCATTAAAACGAGCGTGTCGGACATGAGGGGAAGAGAGGGCAGGGCAGGCAAAGTGGTGGCGCCGGAGACCAGCGCTGAACAAAATGCTTCAGCCGGCGGAAGATGGGGACCCCCGCCAGCCAAGGTATGTGCAGCAGCGGCGGTGGGTGGGGAGCGGCACGGCGGCAGTGATGGGGGATGGCGGGGAGGCGGACCAAAATGTGCCTCCCCCCACTCTGGGCTCTGGCCCCCTCCCACTTCGAGGTCTAGCAACGCTCCCGGGTACCAGATATATGTGTATTAAACAGCACTGTAGAACATTCATATAATATAAATTTTGTAAATGTCAGCAGGATACAAATGACATCCCATGATGGGCACCAAGATAGAATATTCAGATAACATAAATATATGATGCTCACTCTGTTCGTACGATACAATATTAAAGGGAAAGGGGACCGGATTTGATACACCTCCTTTCTGTGGTTTCAATCAAAGTGGTTCACACATTCTATACAGGTATTTATTTTGTACCTGGGGCAATGGAGGGTTAAATGACTTGCCCAGAGTCACAAGACCTACAGTGGGGGCTAACCAGTAGGCCATTCCTCTACTCCACTAGATACACATAGTTCCCTGTGGATTACACAAAATATAGCAAGATAAAAATACTAGGAAATTCAAATTCAAATCATAAGATACAACGGGGATCATTTTCAAAACACTTAGACTTACGTGGAGGGGCGTTTTCAATATGACGTCTAAGTCCGACTTTGGACGTTTCGCAAAAAAACATCCAAAATCTGAATAGCAAAGAAGATCATTTTCAAAAAAGAAAAATGTCTATCTTTTGTTTTTGAAAATAGAAGGTTTTGTGATTTGGACATTTTATTTTTTGGTCTGTTTTCATTAAAAAAAAAAACGTCCAAGTGCAAAACGCACAAAATCAAGCCATTGAGATGTACGAAGAGCCAGCATTTTTAGTAGACTGGTCCCACAGATATCCCAGGAAAGCAATAGAGCACCCTAGGGGGCACTGCAATGGACTTCATAAAATGCTTCCAGGTACACATCTGACCATTGCTCCCTTACCTTGTCTGCTGAGCCCCCCAGAACCCACACAAAACCCACTACCCCCAACTGTACACCACTACTGGTGAAGGGGGCACCTATATGTGGGTACAGTGGGTTTCTGGTGAGTTTTGGAGGACTCGCAGTTTCCTCCACAAATGTAACAGGTAGGGGGGAGGTAGGAGCCTGGGTCCACCTGTCTGTAGCAGTGGCGTAGCCAAGGGTGGGCTTGGGTGGGCCCAGGCCCAGGCCCACCCACTTTGGGCTCAGGCCCACCCAGTACCAGCATAGCTATAATGTGGCTGGCAGGGATCCCCAAGCCCCACCAGCCGAAAACTCCCAACAACTGTCCGTCCTGCATACCTTGTAAATAGCAGATTTTCGCCTGCAGTGAACAGTGACTGATGCATACTGCTTGCACTGGCCCCATAGCCTTCGCTCTGATGCATTCTTGCCTAGGCAGAAACAGGAAGTTGCATCAGAGGGAAGGGTATGGAGCCAACATCAGCCGTGTGTATTAGTTGCTGCCCGTTGCCGGTGAAAATCTGCTATTTAAAAGGTATGCAGGAGAGGGAGAATATTTGAGAGACCATATGGCATGCAGGTGAGAGGAGAGACCACATCATCTGTGGGATGAGGCGGGGTTCTTCTGCCCACCCATCTTGGGCCCAGGCCCACCCAAAATTGGGTGTCTGGCTACGCCCCTGGTCTGTAGTACACTGCACCCAACTCTAGACTAATCCAGGGACCTTCATGCTGTTCTAATGGACCTGAGTATAACATCTGAGCCTAGCATAGAGGTTGGTAAGTAATGTTTTTCATCACATTTTTGGGGGGTGGGAGGAGGTTAGTGACCACTGGGAGAATAAGGGGAGGTCATTATATTGTCATGTATACCAAATGTTCTCTTGCTGTTATATATCGCCCTATTAGTTTCCCGTTGTTTCTTTCCACCGTTTTACTGTTCTGTTCCATTGTTTTTTTTTTCCCTTAACGACACTTTGACTTTGTCTCGTATAACTCCTCACAATGTAATCCATAACCGAGTTGTAACAAATCGTATTTCCATCATTTGCAATGTATTGTAAGCCACACTGAGCCCGCAAAAAGGTGGGAAATGTGGGATACAAATGCAATAAAATAAATAAATAAATAAATTCCCTCCAGTGGTCATCTGGTTATTTAGGGCACCTTTTTGTGCCTTATTCATTGTAAAAACAGGTCTAGCTCAAAACAAGTTTTAGTCTTGGACGCTTTTGTTTTGTTCCATTATGGCTGAAAAAGGTCTAAGTCTTAGGAACGCCCAAGTTCTGCCCTGAACACGCCCCCTTGAGATTTGGATGCCCTTCTGACGAATTTCAGAGAAAAAAAGTCTAACAATAGGTTTCGAAAATACTGATTTGGTCGTTTTTGTGAGAAAAATGGCCAAATGCAGACTTTATGCCACTTTTTGGATGTTTTTTCTATTTTGAAAATGAGCCCAATAGTAACCTATGGAACTTGGTAAGTCTAAGTGCTTTGAAAATACGCTTCGATGTGTCATGAGAAATGACCAGTCTAAATTTTAATTTTTAATCTCTGAAATAAAAAAGTTTTAAATTTTTTACAGAAGCAGAGGGTGTAAGTGCAGTCAGGACATGTCGACAGGTGCAAAGATGCCAAGTTACCCAGTTCCAGGCTGCAGACTCTTGGCCACTCCTGGTTTTGAACTTACATTTCAAAGCAGTATGGGATTTGCGGTGCCCGATTCTGCAACTTGAAAACAGTGCTTCAGGACGGAGGGGTCAGAGATCCAGGGCTGTCCAAAATCACCAGCCTAGAACTGGCCAACTTGGCGTCTCTGCGGATGAGATAGGTGATACAAAGCCATTAGGATAAACAGATGGGTGGCTAAGTTGAAGGCAGATTATATGTACAGTTGACTAAGCTATGTGGAACTGGTCTCAGTTACAGGGTGTGTGTCAAGCTAGTCCAGATGTGGATAGTCAGTTGACAGAGGTTTTCAAGGCTAGAGAGAGTCATAACGAGAGACTCGATTGTCTTCTGTGTGGCATGTCCGTCAGGGAGATCGGTAAGGTGGGACATGATCCCACAGCCAGCCTGGCAGTTCCAAAAAGCAACTCAAACAAGCCTGTCATAGGGTCAAGCTGCAGCCTACCAAGCTAATTCCTGTGACTGACTGACTAATGTTTGAGGACATACAGAATTTGTCAGTGGTGATGAAGATTTCCCCCAATTACTTAACTCACAGTATGGACCCTCCAGTACTGGGGACATTCAGCCTCAGTGGCCATATGAGAGAATGTTCGTTAACGCCAATGCCCTCTACAGGGGTATTCTGCAGTCCCAGTGTCCTTTGTGGTATACTCTGCAGGGTCGAGTGCCCTCCAGCTATGGTGCCTTCAGTGTGTGGGGGACGGGGGTCCTTTACCTTTAGCACTCTCTTCCAATCTCAGAGAGAGATTTGGATTTAATTACTCGCATTTCTATGACTGAGCGTGAGGTGAGTTATATACAGGGCTTTTTTTCAGGGGGTAACGAGTACCGGCACCTTTTCCATTGTCTGCTAAAATTGACCCATGGTCCTCATGTTTTAATGAAAGAGCTCAGGCTCTACACACCAATTCTGCCTTGTCATAGATTCTGAGATTGGTTGCAGGGGGCCTGGCTATTCAGGGATGGGTCCCTCAGTGATCACCCCACCCCTGAAGGGTGGCCTGGTATTTGAGTACCGGCACCTTTTTTGCTAGAAAAAAAACACACTGGTTATATATATATTTTTTTATTTGTACCCCTTGCTTTCCCACTCATGGCAGGCTCAATGCAGCTTAGGTACTTATTTGTACCTGGGGCAATGGAGGGTTAAGTGACTTGCCCAGAGTCACAAGGAGCTGCCTGTGCCTGCAGTGGGAATTGAACCCAGTTCCCCAGGACCAAAGTCCACCACTCTAACCACTAGGCCACTCCTCCACTCCATATACTGTATATATTCAGATACAGTAGCTGTTTCCCTGCCTCGGCGGGCTTGTAATCAGTTGGTACCTGCAACAATGGAAGGTGAAGGGAGTTGCCGAAGGTCTCGGTGGTCCCTGCCCTTTAACCATCAGACCATTGCTCCGCTCTTGTCAGGGTGGGTTATGAAAGACCCGGTGCTTACCACAATCTCCCGTGACACTGCAGAAGTGACTTGAACTGGCATTCGAGGAGAAGTATCCTAAGTATTGACAACTAGACTCTACATGAACTAGACACAACCAAAATCTCCACACTAGACTGATAACCTACGCGCTACTAATGAAAGTTACGCAATACGCACCACCACTTTATTTCACATACCGGAAATGAACTTTCTATAGTTGTTTGTCTAACTTATTTTATAATTCACTTTATCTTTTAGGAACTTCAATGCAATACCACTGTGAATTCTACTTTACCATTTATGCACCTTAATGCAATACCACTTGTATTTCTCTATCTGGAAATGGCGATCGCCATTACGGTATAATGTAAGCCACATTGAGCCTGCAAATTGGTGGGAAAATGTGGGATACAAATGCAACAAATAAATAAATAAATAAATAAATACATAAAATATACTTATGTAGCAAAGGAAAATCCTGCCAAATGAATCTGATAGATTTCTTTGACTGGGTGACCAAAGAACTGGATAAAAGACATGCCCTAGATGTAATCTACTTGGATTTTCAGCAAAGCCATTGATATGGTCCCTCACAGAAGACTCATGAATAAGCTGAGAGGGCTGAACTTGGGACACAAAGTGGTGAACTGGACTGGAAACTTGTTGACTGGCAGGCAGCAGAGGGTGGTGGAATCTGCTCAGAGGAAAGTAAGGTGAGCTGTGGAGTGCCTCAGGGGTCAGTTCTGGGGTTGATTCTGTTTAATATATTTGTGAGAGACATTGCTGACGGGTTAGAAGGTAAAGTTTGCATTTTTGTGGATGACACAAAGCCAAAAGAGTGGATGCCATGGACGGAGAAGAAACCACAAGAAGAGATAGTGTTGATTTTTTAGGCATCATAGATAGAATGTAGTCCATAGTGGGCCCCAATATAAGCACGCAACTGTGAAACGCACTACCAATGGCCATAAAAACAATGCACGACCTAGCAATCTTCTGAAAACTACTGAAAACCAACCTGTTCAAAAAGGCATACCATAATGATCTACATGAACTAGACAAAACCAAAAACTGCACACTAGACTGATAACCTACGAGCTACTAATGAAATTGAAGCAATACGCACTACCACTTTATCTCATATACCGGAAATGAACTTTCTATAGTTGTTTGTCTAACTTATTTTATAATTCACTTTATCTTTTAGGAACTTCAATGCAATACCACTGTGAATTCTACTTTACCATTTATGCACCTTAATGCAATACCACTTGTATTTCTCTGTCCGGAAATGGCGATCGCCATTACGGCATAATGTAAGCCACACTGAGCCAGCAAATTGGTGGGAAAATGTGGGATACAAATGCAACCAATAAATAAAAATGAAATAAATAAGTATGAAAAATACGGAGCTGCTATTCTGTTCAACCTGGCGAGAATGCTTGCCCGGCTGGACAGTTTCATTTTTCACTTATTTCTTTAGTTATCTTACCTTTAACATGAGGCTCTTAAAACTGGCATTTTATGTCAGCCGCTGCTAAAAAGGTCTCTGACCTATTATCACACCTCTCACTATTACAGGCACTACAGCAGCGTCTGAGATCACAAATAGAGATACCCATCACATTCAAGGTAAGACTGAAGAATCATTGATATTTACAACTTATTCCCTGTTAAAGCAGGTTCTTCCATCAGATTACATAAGTACATATGTATTGCCATACTGGGACAGACCGAAGGTCCATCAAGCCTAGCATCCTGTTCCAATCCAGGTTACAAGTACCTGGCAAGATCTCCAAACAGAACAATACATTTTATGCTGCTTATCCTAGAAATAAGCAGTGGATTTTCCCCAAGTCCACTTTAATAATGGCTTATGGACTTTTGTTTTAGGAAACGGTCCAAACCTTTCTTAAACCCCGCTAAACTAACTGCTTTTACTATATTGTCTGGCAACGATTTCCAGAGTTTAATTACATGTTGAGTGAAGACATATTTTCACCGATTCATTTAATACTATTTTGTTTCATTTCATGCCCCCTAGTCCTAGTATTTTTGGAAAGCATAAACAGACACTTCACATCTACCCGTTCTGCTCCACTCATATCTCCCCTCAGCCGTCTTTTCTCCAAGCTGAACCTTTCTTTTGTCCTCAGAGTTTTGATCATATTTGTAGTGCTTTCTGAATTACAGATGGCCATCCACAGGGGAACCTCCAAAAGGTACCATAGTCTTCTGACCATTCATGGATCACTTTGCCCACACTTTCTATCCCTCCTGGTGTGAGATATATCAAATCTGGAAGAGACAGGTGAGAAACTGATTGTACTGCAGGAGAAAGTGTGGATCTGGGATGAATGAAATGATCAAAAGGCAAGAACTCCAAGGAGACATTAGAAAAATATAAGAAAGACAGATCCAGCAGGAGAAATGAATTGTTTTTCTTAAAAAAAAAAAAATTCAATTTGAAAGCAATTTCTGTTCGGTGGCAGTGGGAGTGCACTGAACTGAGGAAAACAGGCAGAGCGCTGGATCAATGAGACTTTCAGGGTGACAGAGTGTGGAGGACAACCAGCCAAGTTGTAGCAAATCGTTAACAAAACCTATCCTGGGAGTAGCAGACAGATCTGCACAGCAAACAGTGGAAATAACAAAATGTTACCATTTCCAATTTTCAAAAGAATTTGCCCAGGTAACTAAAGAGTTATTTATTTATTTATGGCATTTCTATCCCACATTAGCCCATGTGGAACTCAGGTTCAATGTGGCTTACAATAAACATAAAAGAAATAAAATAGAGTTAGATAGAAACATAGAAACATGACGGCAGATAAAGACCACATGACCCATCCAGTCTGCCCATCCTCTGTAACCCCTAATTCTTCTTGTTCCTAAGCGATCCCACATGCTTATCCCATGCCTTTTTAAATTCTGGAACAGTCCTCGACTCCACCACCTCCACCGGGAGGCCATTCCACGCCTCCACCACCCTTTCTGTGAAATAGTACTTCCTTAGGTTATTCCTAAGCCTATTCCCATTATGACATCACAATATGAGCTCTGGTTACCAGAGACTGAAACTCTTCACACTAAGGGGGGAAAGTAAGCCAAGGATAGGACAATTGAGCCATTGTGACATCACTAATGAGGTTGGCTCAGGCATTGGTGGAATGAGGCATTATGACATCACAATATCAGCTCTGGTTAACAGAGACTGAAACACACTAAGGGGGGAAAGTAAGCCAAGAATAGGACAATTGAGCCATTGTGACATCACTAATGAGGTTGGCTCAGGCATTGGTGGAATGAGGCATTATGACATCACAATATCAGCTCTGGTTAACAGAGACTGAAACACACTAAGGGGGGAAAGTAAGCCAAGAATAGGACAATTGAGCCATTGTGACATCACTGATGAGGTTGGCTCTTAGGCATTGGTGGAATAGAAACATAGAAACATGACGGCAGATAAAGGCCATATGACCCATCCAGTCTGCCCATCCTCTGTAACCCCTAATTCTTCCTGTTCCTAAGCGATCCCACATGCTTATCCCATGCCTTTTTAAATTCTGGAACAGTCCTCGACTCCACAACCTCCAATGGGAGGCCATTCCACGCATCCACCACCCTTTCTGTGAAATAATACTTCCTTAGGATACTCCTAAGCCTATTCCCTCTTAACTTTGTCATATGCCCCCTCATTCCAGAGCTCTCCTTCATTTGAAAAAGGCTCTCTTCCTGTACATAATTGCCCTTGAGATATTTAAATGTTTCTATCATTTATTTATTACATTTGTATCCCGCGCTTTCCCACTCAAAGCAGGTTCAATGCGGCTTACATAGTAATAGGGAATTCAGAATATTGTTGGAGAAAGTAAAAGTTAAATATACCAGAATGATAGAAGAGATGAGTAGGTAGAGATAAGCAATGGAGAAGGGAGTAAGGTAGGAGATACAGTCTAGGTCAGTGTCGTTGTCACATGGATATGTGCTAGGTAGATGGGTTCATAAGATTAGTCTGGGTCATTAGGATAGGCTTGCTTGAATAAATTGGTCTTCAGTGCTTTCGGGAAGGGCAAATAGTCACAAATTGATCGGATAGGTCTGGGGAGGGCATTCCAGAGTTGGCTGCCTAGGAAGGAGAAGTTGGATCCATAATAGGTTTTGTACTTGAGTCCTTTGCAGTTGGGGTAGTGCAGGTTGAGGTAATTTCGTGAAGATTCAGACATGTTTCTGGTTGGAAGGACAATCAGATTGAGCATATAGCTCGGAGATTCGCCATGTAAAATCTTGTGGATTAATGTGTGGACCTTGAAGTAGATTCGTTCTTTGATAGGGAGCCAGTGAAGTTACATGTTGAGGTTCATAAGCCTATCTGTATAATTTTTGCATTCAAGACCACTTACTAATTTCATAGCCGCCCTCTGGACCGACTCCATCCTGTTTATATCTTTCCGTAGGTGCGGTCTCCAGAACTGCACGCAGTACTCCAAATGAGGCCTCACCAGAGACTTATACAACGGCACTATCACCTCCTTTTTCCTGCTGGTCATGCCTCTCTTTATGCACCCAAGCATCCTTCTGGCTTTGATCATCGCTATTTCTACCTGTTTGAAAGCTTTAAGGTCATCAGACACAATCACCCCCAAGTCCCTCTCTTCCTTCGTACACTGAAGCACTTCACCCCCTATACTGTACCGTTCCCTTGGATTTTTGGGGCCCAAGTGCATGACCCTGCATTTTTTGGGATTAAACCTTAGTTGCCAAATATCAGTCCATTCCTCCAGCTTCGCTATGTCCTTCCTCATGTCATTCACACCCTCCAGGGTGTCCACCCTGTTGCAGAGTTTAGTATCATCCGCAAAGAGACAAACCTTTCCGGACAGGCTTTCTGCAATATCGCTCACGAAGACGTTAAAAACAGCCATCCCTAGGACCGATCCCTGCGGTACTCCACTGACGACATCCTTTTCTTCAGAGCAAGCTCCACTTACCGCTACCCTCTGTCTCCTACCATTCAACCAATTTTTAACCCAATCAGTTACTCTAGGTCCCATACCGAGGGCACTAAATTTATTTATCAGTCGCCTGTGCGGAACAGTGTCAAAGGCTTTGCTGAAATCCAAGTATACCACATCAAGCGCCCCTCCGACATCCAACTGTTTGGTCACCCAGAGTTACATTTAAAGAATACATCATAAAAATAATATATAGGAAGCAATGGGGCAAACTCAGTGGGATGTCAGGAAGATGTGAAATATAAGGATTTAAGGGGTCCTTTTACAAAGGCGCGCTGAATAAATGGCTTGCGGTAGTGTAGACGCGGGTTTTGGGTGCATGCTGATCCATTTTTTAGCGTGCCTGTAAAAAAGGCCTCAATTTTTTTTTTTTTTTGCCGAAAATGGACGTGCGGCAAAATCAAAATTGCCGTGCTTCCATTTTGGGTCTGAGACCTTACAGCCAACCATAGACCTAGCAGTAAAGAATCTGGGCGGTAATGACCTATGTGCCTCAAATGCCACTTGGCGCGTGTCCATTATGTGCACCAGAAAATAAAAAAATATTTTTCAGACGCGCGTGCCAAAATTGAAATTACCGCAAGGGCCACGCGGTAACCGGGCGGTAACCAATTTGGCACACGTTCGGCGCACGTAGGCTCCTACGTGGCTTAGTAGAAGGGGCCTTTACTTTCTCACCGTTCACACACACATGCATGCAAGCAAGCTCTCTCTCTTCAGACATACATGCACACGGCACCTGGTCAAAAGAAACCAGACAAAAAAGTTCCAAACAAAAAAGGTTCCCGACATAAAAGTCCCTGACAAAATAGACTCCCGACAAAAGGGCCTGATGAAATAGATTTCTTTTTGAATGGTACGAATTTGAAGAGTACAAAGAAGTGGAGGAGCCATAAATTACTGAGAAAGTCCACAGCTTGTCACTTGAAAGTCCTGGCACCTGCCTACGGCTTGACTTCACTATCCACACTTGGTATCTAGTGAGAATCATAAATCTGCTTGAAAACATAATCCAGCTTGATTAAGAGTCTTAGCCTTCAATCTGTTCAAAATTCTGCTGCACGACTAATATTCCGTCAGGGTCGTTATGCTCATATTAGCCCTCTCGTCAAGTCACTTCACTGGCTTCCTATCCGTTTCCACATACAGTTCAAACTCCTCTTATTGACCTATCAGTGCATTCACTCTGCAGCTCCTCAGTACCTCTCCACTCTCGTCTCTCCCTACATTCCTCCCCGGGAACGCCATTCACTGGGTAAATCTTTATCTGCACCCTTCTCCTCCACTGCTAAGTCCAGACTCCGTTCCTTTTACCTTACTGCACCATATGCCTGGAATAGACTTCCTGAGCTGGTACGTCAAGCTCCATCTCTGGCCGTCTTCAAATCTAAGCTAAAAGCCCACCTTTTTGATGCAGCTTTTAACTCCAAACCCTTATTCACTTGTTCAGAACCCTTATTTTCTCACCCTCACTTTAATATTCCCTTATCTCTTGTTTGTCCTGTTTGTCTGTGCTAATTAGATTGTAAGCTCTTTTGAGCAGAGACTGTCTCTTCATGTTCAAGTGTACAGCGCTGCGTACGTCTAGTAGCGCTTTAGAAATGATAAGTAGTAGTAGTAGTCTTTGGGATTCCGGAATCTTGCTACTCTTTGGGATTCTGCACAGAATGTTGCTACTGTTTGGGATTCCGGAATCTTGCTACTCTTTGTCCTTATCTCTTATTTGTCCTGTTTGTCTGTCCTAATTAGATTGTAAGCTCTGTCGAGCAGGGACTGTCTCTTCATGTTCAAGTGTACAGCGCTGCGTACGTCTAGCAGCACTTTAGAAATGATAAGTAGTAGTAGTAGTAGTAAGAGTCTATTTTGTCTTGGGTTGTTTTGTTGTGGGGGGTTTTTTGTCATTTTTTTTTGTATGGTCTATTATGTCGGGGTGCCACATGCACACGTGTACTCTTGCTCTTCAGATACACACACGCATGCATTCTCATTCTTTAAGCACACATATTCACATGCACACACTCTGTCAAGTTCCAGACAGACACACACACTCTCTCTGCTCCTTTTGTGCTCTTTCAGTAATTGTCTCTTCTCAAATTTGCCCAGTTTAAATTTGTTTCATAACCCTTTTTTTTCACACAGCTGGAGCAGAATACTTTTAGTATAATATGATCAGGGCCAGGACTAGCTTTCACTGGGAAGTCGCTGGCTCATAAAATCCACTTACTCCACAATCCTCTGGCCTGCAATAACTCAGTCCAGCCATACAAACACAGCGAAGGAGACAAGAAGGAGAATGACAAAAAGAGTCTGATGGACTCAAAGAGTTCTCATCAAAAGTTTATTACTAAAAACTGGACTCGACACAAATTGTGTTTCGGCCACTAAGGCCTGCCTCAGGAGTCCCTAAACAATACAAGTATACATTGTATAAACAACCATAAACACAAGCATAAAAACAGATTTCACTTTCCATTAAAAGTCGGCAGTGAGGTGTTACTTTCAATGTATTGCCTTCCTTTGTATTGTTCCTTTGTGGAGGAGTAGCTTAGTGGTTAGTGTACTGGACTTTGATCCTGGGGAACTGGGTTCAATTCCCACTGCAGCTCCTTGGGACTCTGGGCAAGTCACTTAACCCTCCATTGCCCCTGGTTACAAAATAAGTACCTGAATATATGTAAACCGCTTTGAATATAGTTGCAAAAACCTCAGAAAGGTGGTATATCAAGTCCTAGTTCCCTTTCCCTTTTTGAGATTCTACATGGAATGTTGCTACTATTGGAGATTCTAGATGGAATGTTGCTACTATAGAGATTCTGTTGCTACTATTGGAGATTCTACATGGAATGTTGCTACTATTGGAGATTCCACATGGAATGTTGCTACTATTTGACATTCTACATGGATTGTTGCTATTCCACTAGCAACATTTCATGTAGAAGCCTGCCCTTGCTACCCATATTTCTTCTACTGTGAAGTCCTGTTTTTTCTTCCTCCTTTGGATTTATTCTATCCCTAGTCTTCTCAATGATTCCTCCTCTGCCACTCTTTTGTCCTCACTTGACACCTCCTGTTTGGATCATTGTAATGTGTCTCGCCAGCCTTCCTAAAGCTTCCCTTTCTTGTTTACAGACAGTTCAAAGCATAGCTATCCATGTACTTAGTCATGCCTGTAAATCTGACCACGTCTCCCCTCTTCTTGCACATCACCACTGGCTTCCCATATCCTACGTGTTCAATTCATACTTCTTGGCTTCCCTTCCTACCTTGCCTCTCTCATCACTTCCTATACCCCCTCTCTCCTCCTCTGTTCCCTCTCTGCTTTTCGTCTTTCGAGCCCCCCCCCCCGTTCACCTTTTCCGTTTGGAGTCCACCTGGCACTCTGCTTTCGTTTATTTGTTCCACTCCCTTTGGTCATACTACTACTACTTAACATTTCTAGAGCGCTACTAGGGTTACGCAGCACTGTACAGATTAACAAAAAAGGACAGTCCCTGCTCCAAGGAGCTTACAATCTACATAAGTACATAAGTACATAAGTAGTGCCATACTGGGAAAGACCAAAGGTCCATCTAGCCCAGCATCCTGTCACCGACAGTGGCCAATCCAGGTCAAGGGCACCTGGCACGCTCCCCAAACGTAAAAACATTCCAGACAAGTTATACCTAAAAATGCGGAATTTTTCCAAGTCCATTTAATAGCGGTCTATGGACTTGTCCTTTAGGAATCTATCTAACCCCTTTTTAAACTCCGTCAAGCTAACCGCCCGTACCACGTTCTCCGGCAACGAATTCCAGAGTCTAATTACACGTTGGGTGAAGAAAAATTTTCTCCGATTCGTTTTAAATTTACCATCTAATGGGCGAAATGTCAAGTAGGGGCAGTCCAAATTTCCTGAATAGAGTTTTGATGGTTAGGTGTCGAAGGCGACACTGAAGAGGTTCTTTTGCCATTTTAAGTCCTTGTTGAAGGCCCATTTTTTCAAACAGGTCTTCCCTTTCGTTGCTTCCCCTGACAGCCTGGGCTCGGGGCTGCAGTCTACCTAACTTTATTTTATTTCTCCTCCTCTGGCCAATTTAGTACGAAGTATTGTTTAGGGTTTTTTTTTCTCTTTCTCTCCTTTTTTACGTATTTTGTAGTTGCTTTCCCCCTGTACCTGGCTTATATTGTGCACGCTTTGATGGAACTATGAAGGGTGGTATATCAAATCCTGAATAAACTAAACTAAATTTAAAGCAGGGCTTAAAGCCTGGCATTTTGAATAATCCTTCCCAGAACCTTGATTCATGGATTCCAGGAACCAGCAGCTATGCTTATATTTATGCTGATACTGCTTACTATTTGATGAGGAGTGGCCTAGTGGTTAGAGTGGTGGACTTTGGTCCCTCCACTGCCCCATGTAAGCCGCATTGAGCCTGCCATGAGTGGGAAAGCGCAGGGTACAAATGTAACAAAAATAAAATAGATACTATTGGAGATTCTACATGGAATGTTGCTACTATTGGAGATTCTACATGGAATGTTGCTATTCCACTAGCAACATTCCATGTAGAAGCCTGCGCGGCCACATTGATGATCTGCAAGGGCCGACTTCTACATGGAATGTTGCTAGTGGAATAGCAACATTCCATGTAGAATCTCAAATAGTAGCAACAGTGGACGAATGGCCCAGTGGTTAGGGTGGTGGACTTTGGAACTGAGGAACTGAGTTTGATTCCTACTTCAGGCACAGGCAGCTCCTTGTGACTCTGGGCAAGTCACTTAACCCTCCATTGCCCCATGTAAGCCGCATTGAGCCTGCCATGAGTGGGAAAGCGCAGGGTACAAATGTAACCAAAATAAAATAGATACTATTGGAGATTCTACATGGAATGTTACTACTATTGGAGATTATGTTGCTACTGTTTGAGATTCTACATGGAATGTTGCTATTCCACTAGCAACATTCCATATAGAAGGATGCGCAGGCTTCTGTTTCTGTGAGTCTGACGTCCTGCACTTACGTGCAGGACGTCAGACTCACAGAAGCAGAAGCCTGCGCGGCCACATTGGTGATCTGCAAGGGCCGACTTCTACATGGAATGTTGCTAGTGGAATAGCAACATTCCATGTAGAATCTCCAATAGTATCAACAGTGGAGGAGTGGCCTAGTGGTTAGGGTGGTGTACTTTGGTCCTGAGGAACTGAGTTCAATTCCCGCCACAGGCAACTCCTTGTGACTTTGGGCAAGTCACTTAACCCTTCATTGCCTGCCATGAGTGGGGAAAGCACAGGGTACAAATAAAATTTATTCCAAAGCCCCTCCCATTATTTTTTTGCCCTCGTTTCACCTTCAAATTTTTTGTTTTTACCCCCTACCCTTCTGATACTCTGGATTATTTTCTATGGATAGTGCTGGGCAGACTTATACGGTCTGTGCCCTGAAGAGGACAGGTAGAAATCAAGGTAAGGTATACACATGAGTTTATCCTGTTGGGCAGACTGGATGGACCGTGCAGGTCTTTTTCTGCCGTCATCTACTATGTTACTATGTTATAGTTATGCTGTTCTTTTACAAATCCTCCTTATTGTATCTTTTCTTTTATATGACTTAAAGCAATTGTTCATTGTTTTTATAATTTAATATTAATGTTCTCTATTACTGTAGATGTTTTTTTAATTTGTAAACTGCCATGCTGTGATTAATAATCTCCAAATGGTGATATATGTTTGTGCTTATGTTTTTATTATTTATAATCCACCTTTATCCAGTACTTTATCAAATACTGATAAATACCCAAATAAAATAATTTATGCATTCAAAATAATTTATGAATTAATTTAATCCTAATAAATATAGATAGATGGCAATTAATTATAAGCCACTTAGTTGTAAGCAAAATAAAAAATGGTAAATAAGTAAATCCTAGCCTTCTGAGTCTAACCATCTCTGACGAAGCACCTTAAATTTTTCGGCTGCAGGGAAGCACCTAAGTTCCCCATGCCTTAATCCAGCCATGGCACTGGACCCAAGAAGGCTCCAGCAAGGGGATATTTATTTATTTATTTTATTTATCTGTTGCATTTGTATCCCACATTTTCCCACCCATTTGCAGGCTCAATGTGGCTTACATAGTACTGTGATGGCGATCGCCAGTTCCGTTATGAGAAATACAGAGTGGTATTGCCTTAAAGTTCATAAGTGACAGAGTAAATTAGGTGGTCAAGGAGCAAAGGTTAAGTTTTGTCCAGTTCTGGTATGAGTTTCGTTGTGTTGCAGGGTTCAGGTGTTTAGGTTGGATCGTTATGGTATGCCTTTTTGAACAAATTGGTTTTTAGTGCTTTCCGGAAGTTTATTAGGTCATGCATTGTTTTCATGACGTTTGGTAGTGCATTCCATAGTTGCGTGCTTATGTAGGAGAAGATGGATGCATATGTTGATTTATATTTTAGTCCTTTGCAGCTTGGGTAGTGGAGATTTAGGTATGTGCGTGCTGACCTTTTTGTGTTTCTGGTTGGTAAGTCTATGAGGTCTGCCATGTAGACCGGGGCCTCACTGTGAATAATTTTATGAACCAGGGTGCAGATTTTGAATGCAATTTGTTCTTTGATTGGGAGCCAGTGTAGTTTTTCACGTAAGGGTTTGGCGCTTTCGTATCTCGTTTTTCCAACTATGAGTCTTGCTGCGGTGTTTTGGGCAGTTTGGAGTTTCTTAATGATTTGTTCTTTGAATCCGGCATAGATTGCATTGCAGTAGTCTAGGAGGGGCATAATCGAACGCGAACGCCCATCTCCATGGGCAACTATCTCCGAGGATGGGTCCACGAAGGGGTGGGACAGACCTTATTTTTGAAAAAGATGGGTGTCCATCTTTTGTTTCAATAATACGGTTGGTGCCGGGCAAATGCATCGGATTTGGGCGGACTTGAGATGGGCGGTATCGTTTTTCAGCGATAATGGAAACCGAAGCCGCCCAGCTCAAAAACGAACAACTCCGAAGCATTTGGTCATGGGAGGGGCCAGGATTCATAGTGGACTGGTCCCCCTCACATGCCAGGACACCAACCGGGCACCCTAGGGGGCACTTGTAAAAAGTAAAAAAAAAAAAAAAAATTAAAATACCTCCCAAGTCCATAGCTCCCTTACCTTGGGTGTTGAGCCCCCCAAATCCCCCCCAAAACCCACTCCCCACAACTCTACACCATTACCATAGCACTTATGGGTGAAGGGGGCACCTAGATGTGGGTACAGTGGGTTTTGGGGGCGGTTTGGAGGGCTCCCATTTACCAGCACAAGTGTAACAGGTGGGGGGGGGGGAGGGGCCTGGGTCCACCTGCCTGAAGTCCACTGCACCCACTAACAACTGCTCCAGGGACCTGCATACTGCTGTGATGGAGCTGGGTATGACATTTGAGGCTGGCATACAGGCTGGCAAAAAAAGTTTTTAAAGTTCTGTTTTTTTGGTGGGAGGGGGTTAGTGACCACTGGGGGAGTCAGGGGAGGTCATGCCCATTTCCCTCGGGTGGTCATCTGGGCAGTTGGGGCACTTTTTGGGGACTTGTTCATGGAAAAAAAGGGTCCAAAAAAAGCGGCCCAAATTCTTGCTTCTGCTGCCCTTCTTTTTTCCATTATCGGCCGAGCACGCCCATCTCTCCTCGGCCGATAAACACGCCCCAGTCCCGCTTTCACCATGCCTCTGACACGCCCCCGTCAACTTTGTTCGTTCCTACGACAGACTGCAGTTGGAGGCGCCCAAAATCGGCTTTCGATTATACCGATTTGGGCGCCCATGAGAGAAAGGCGCCCATCTCC
Organism: Microcaecilia unicolor; assembly: GCF_901765095.1. NCBI lineage: Eukaryota > Metazoa > Chordata > Amphibia > Gymnophiona > Siphonopidae > Microcaecilia > Microcaecilia unicolor. Next base: position 755,711,076 of record NC_044031.1, on the reverse strand, counting down.
CGATTTGGGTCGAAATATGGGCATCTTTCTCTTTCGAAAATAAGCCTATAGGTGACTTAGCACCATTGATTGTACCAGGCTGTGGAATATTTCCCTCGGGAAGAAAGGTTTTACTCGTTTGAGTTTCCACATTGAGTGGAACATTTTCTTTGTTGTAATTTTCGCTTGGCTTTCTAGCGTAAGGTTTCGGTCGATTGTAACTCCGAGAATTTTCAGGCTGTCTGAGACAGGAAGAGTGCAGTCTGGGGTGTTTATATTGGTGGGTTTGTTCGTGTTGTATTGTGATGAGAGGATGAGACAATATGGCACAAGAGTGTTACAATGGAGATCAGGGAAAGGGGGATAAAATCAAAGGGCAGCTCAAGAAACTCACTTCCAGTCCCCCTTCCGACAGGGAGGCATAAAAACCTGAATCCAAGATAAACTCCCAGCGAGCAGGGAATCCTCCTCTAAAGCAGATTGCCCTCATCCTGCCTTATGAAAGACTTGACCTCCTTCACAGCAAGATAAGAAATTTTCATGCAAATATTAAAAAAACAGAAGACGCCTTATTAGTAAATGGTAAAAATGTACCTGGAACAATGTATACGTAAGACATTAAAAACAGATATTATTCTGCTCCCATATTCATGGAGGCAGGATGTGTTGTTATGTATATTTAATATGAGTATTATCTGTATTCAATTACATTGTGTAATAGCACTGTGTATTAAGACTTCTTTTCCTATAGTTTGAAGCATCCTGTGATTGACTCCTTGTGAGCTTTCCCTATTGGCTGTTAGCTCTGAGCTAGGGCCAGCCCTCCCTCTCAGCCCCTGCGGGGTGTGTGAGAGAGCCCAATCTTCCTAGCATGCTTTTGTGATCAGCAGCTATTCTAGGGCTGATCCTTCCTTAATTTACTGTAATTCCATCAAGATGTTTCACCATCTCCTCAAGTCATTCCCCATTTATTTTCTCTGAGTTACTCCCTTGTATTCTTTTTTTTCAGTGTTGCAGCTTTTCCTCTCAGCTGGGCTGAGGTTCTGGTCATCTCCTTGCCTCTGGAGTGGCTAGATACAGACTCTATGTGCAGAAGGCAACAATTCTGTCTAAGCAACTGAACTGTAATTGGATTTTCTTTGTTTATTCTGAGTATTACAATAAAGAAGATTTGCTTAAAAATTGAGAGTCTACTGGTAAAGCTTCAACTTGGGGATGGTTTAAGCTGGCTGTTTAAGCTATACTATACTTCAGTACTATTTAACCAGCCAAGAACAGCTTCCGCTTAACCGGCTAAGTGCTAATATTCAGCATGGGATAGCCAGTTATCTCTGCTGAATATTACTGCTTAGCACATAGCGGCTAACCGACTATATTGTGCGATATAACCAGCTAGCCATGAATATTCAGCTCATCGCCAGCTAAATCAGGCTGCTCAAGTAGCAGGCCTATCTTTGGCCGTTATAAACTTAACTGGCCAGCGCTGAATATTAACTTGGCAGTTAAGTTTAAACTGGCCAAAAAACCCCAGATATTCAGTGCTGGCCACTGGAAACAGTCTGGCATTGAGTATCCAGGCTCAGTGCTGATCATGGTATTTAGCCGGCCTGCCTCCCACAGGCTGAATATCAGCCAGACTGAGTCAGACTGATGGTCCATCTAGCCCAGGATCCTGCTTCTAACAGGGGCCAATCCAGGTCACAAGTATGTGGCAATATTAGCGCATGGCCATTAGTCGAAAAAATTTTAAAAAGGCACTGGGAGGTCGTTCCATGAATTCACCATTTGAACATGTCCAGGATACGTTAGCAACTTTCTCGATCTTTAACCTCTAAGAATGACATACAGTTGGTCGATCCTTCGGCCTCTGAATATAGATTTGAGGTTATGAGAGATTGAAGAGCAGAGCTTTCCAAGAGTGGAAAATTTTGAAGGTAGAGAGGAGCCATACGTCTTTAGAAACATTAAAATGTGGCAATTTGTTCAGAAAAGCTAACAAGGATATTTTGTCATTCAAGAGTCCATCTTTTTGATATGCTTCAGAAGGACATGTGTGTCAGGGGGTGGACAGTAGAGTCCGACTGAATTTTGGTTTCGACACCGAAACCGACTTGAAATTCAGGTTTGGTTTTTGGCTGAAAATGCCTGAGCATTTTTGGTCAGAACTGAAAACGTGGCCCAGGCCCCTCTGCAAGACTGCCCCCTCCCCCGAGCCAGCCTCTCATCCCCCGAGAACACTCATTTCCCTCCACCAAGCTGCCCACCAGCTTCCTTGATCTCCCCCTCTCCATACCTACCTTCAAAAGGCCCTGGTGGTTTAGTGGCTTTTTCAGAGCAAGAGCATCCTGTGTTGTTCCTGCCCCTGGCGGTTCTGTGCTCGAAATTGTGACCACGACTTGATGTCGCAGCCACCATTTTGGAATTGGGAATAGTACAAGCAGGAGCAAGTCTCCTGCTCATGCCATTCCCAATTCCAAAATAGTGGCATTCTCAAGAGCCTGCCATAGGATGTCACAGCCGCCATTTTGAACCCGAAGCCACCGGGGGCAGGACCACCAGGGCTTTTAGAGTGTATGTGATGAAACAGTGGGTTTCTAAGCCTGTGAACTGTATTATTTCCTGAAGTGTATTTCTCCTAATTGGCCAGAAGATGGCGTTTGTTTTCAGTTTTAAAGCTGTTGCAAAGAAGATTACTTTCTTTTTCAATTTAACCTTGTAAAAAAGGGAACTTGCAGTACCATTGGTCAAATAGTTTCAAAGTTGGTGCCCTGGGCTCTGATTGGCCCTGGAGTTCAAATATAGCCAGGAGGTACTGGATTTTATTTAGTCTCAGCCAAGGTTGCCAGATGGGTGGTTTTCCCGCCCAATTGGGCGGCTTTCCACGACCCGCTGCGGGAAATTTTCGACCGCTACGGGTCGCGGTTTTTTGGGCGGCTTCGCGTTCGGTTGGGCGGGTTTTGTTTTGTTCTTCGGCTGCGGTTTTCGCGGCGCGAGGGGCTTGGTTAATGGCATAGGGGGTGGAGCTGGTGACGAAGGGGGTGGGGCTGGTGATGAAGGGGGTGGAGCTGTGAATGTGGGGGTGGAGCTATGGACATCGGGGGTGGAGCTGTGAACATGGGGGTGGAGCTGTGAACATCGGGGGGGTGGAGCTGTGAACATCGGGGGCGGGGGTGTGCGGTTTTGGGCGGGTTTAGAACTGGTTTGGGGTGGGAAAAATTATTTAAATCTGGCAACCCTGGTCTCAGCTTGGGGGTTCAGAGGAGAAACATCTCTGACCTGAGACCCTGTTCAGGACTTATGAGCAGTTATTTCCTGAAACTTCCCAGGTGCTACCCAGGTAGTAACAAGTGTTAGATAGTTTTAATGTTGATTCTTGTTTTGGTTATCTGTTATTGGTTGCTGAACCTGTTCACCTGGCTTTTCAAACATTCACTGTTTTACTGTAACAATAAACCTGTTAGTTTATTGGCTCTGATGTCCTGGATGGACTAAGAATCCTGGTGGTTTGTACTTTGGGTCTGTGAGTGCTTTCTAGGAACAGGGGGACCCCTGAGAGTGTGGTCGCAGTGTCCTAGAAATCACCGGGGAATAACTTGTGGGTGGGAGACTCGCCCAGAGGCAAGTGGAACCTAGTGCGTGGGGAGGATGGTTGGCTAGTGTAGAGAACATGCCCAAGTGCAGGTGGGCCTGAGCAGTGCTGGGGACAGACCCTCTAGGTGACTGTGAGGTTAACACCAGGTGTGTGCTAGGTGCTTTGTGACAAGGTAGGCCTGGGGAGGGGGAGGGTGGGTGGAGCTGGTGGGCCGGCCTGTGGAAAGAATGGGTTTTCTCTAGGGGGAGTGGGAAGCAGGCTGAAGGGGACAGTCTTATGGAAACTGGGGCAGGGCCATGTTTTCGGTTTCAGTTCCTGTTCCAGCCAAAACTGAGCCACGGATTTTGGCCGCAGATTCAGTTTCTGCGGAAACTAAAACCACCAGTTTCAGTCAGCCTCTAGAGGACAGTGGGCATTTCTGTGCTAATCAGTGCACCCAATGGAAACAAAGGAGAAACAAAAGAGGGGAGGGGGTCCACTCCTTTCACAATAACGCAAGCAAAACAAACACAGGGTACTACTACTACTACTATTTAGCATTTCTATAGCGCTACAAGGCGTACGCAGCGCTGCACAAACATAGAAGAAAGACAGTCCCTGCTCAAAGAGCTTACAATCTAATAGACAAGAAATAAAGTAAGCAAATCAAATCAATTAATGTGTACAGGAAGGAGGAGAGGAGGGTAGGTGGAGGCGAGTGGTTACAAGTGGTTACGAGTCAAAAGCAATGTTAAAGAGGTGGGCTTTCAGTCTAGATTTAAAGGTGGCCAAGGATGGGGCGAGACGTAGGGTCTCAGGAAGTTTATTCCAGGCGCAGGGTGCAGCGAGACAGAAGGCGCAAAGTCTAGAGTTGGCAGTAGTGGAGAAGGGAACAGATAAGAAGGATTTATCCATGGAGCGGAGTGCACAGGAAGGTGTGTAGGGAAGGACGAGTGTGGAGAGATACTGGGGAGCAGCAGAGTGAGTACATTTATAGGTTAGTAGAAGAAGTTTGAACAGGATGCGAAAACGGATAGGGAGCCAGTGAAGCGACTTGAGGAGAGGGGTAGTATGAGTAAAGCGACCCTGGCGGAAGACGAGACGGGCAGCAGAGTTTTGAACTGATTGGAGAGGGGAGAGGTGACTAAGTGGGAGGCCAGCAAGAAGCAAATTGCAGTAGTCTAAACGAGAGGTGACAAGGGTGTGGACGAGGGTTTTGGTAGCGTGCACAGAAAGAAAGGGGCAGATTTTACGGATGTTGTAAAGAAAGGAACGACAGGTCTTGGCGATCTGCTGGATATGAGCAGAATGAACGGACTCTGATATATTGACTGGTGGTTCTGACACAGCATTGGCGAAACGACAGCCATCGTTGACCACGGTCATTGAATAACCTGAAATAATCAGAGAGTAGAACGGTGATTTAATAGCCCAAGCTAAGTGAACATTTAAACTTTTTGAAACTAGTTTGAGTAAGCTGTATACCATAACACAGGAGGTTTTTTTGCCTATGATGAAGCAGTCCCAGCTCCCTAAACACAGTGGTATATAGAAAGGAGCTTCTTGAGGCTTTTTCCTTGTTGTGTATAATCTATTTCCCTCCCATACAGGGTCTGCTTACTATTTACTGAGTTTTCCTCATATCCAAGATCCATCCGAACAATCAACGACCATCTACCATTCAGAAAAGTGTTGAAGACCCATCTCTTCAAGAAAGCTTGCCCTAATGACCCAACTTAACTTTTTAAGCCCACCCACATGATTCCTGCCCCGACGATTATTATACCTTTGACCATGTCTCACAATCTCCTTATGCTCATTCCTCCATCTCTTCCTCTCCATCCTTCCTACTCCTTACCCCTCCCAATCTCTTCTCCTTTTGCTCATCCTATCTTTGTTTACCTCTCCATGCTCAATTTACATATCCTCAAAACCCCACTACTACTACGTTTACTACAACTTGTAACATTCTCCTTCAAGACTTTGTAATTCTATTTACTATGTAAGCCGCATTGAACCTGCTATGTGTGGGAAAGCGCGGGGTACAAATGTAATTAATAATAATAATAATTTGATTTGGTATTGCCCTTAGTTGAATCTGATCCTCCAATTGAATATTTAGAACGTTAGTACATAGCCATTAATTTGAAAAATAGAAAATCAGCCATTGTCCGGCTGCAGGAAAAATGGCCTTAGTGCGTGGGAAAAAAAAATCTGGGTAAGAATGTGCTAAGGCCAACTTTTCCCGCAACTTGCTAAAAAGACCTCTAAGTCCGATTTGCTAAGCAATTGTAACTCCATGAAAAAAGTGTAACCTTATCAAAAATTCTAAATACCCTCCCAGTCCCCAAGCAGATAGCTCAAATACACAGTTAATTGGAGTCACTAATGTCAAAACAGTGTAATAATTTACCCTAAGAGACTGCCCTGGCCTTTTTGATAAAGTGTTAGCACCAATGACAGAATAGATTGGCAAATGAATCTCCTATCTTTTGTAGTCTCTTGTCATATTAAACTTTCTAGCAATTAATGCATTGTGATGCTATTACTTCATGAAGCTATATTTTCTGTGACCAGAGCTGTGAGATTTTTAGGCTGCCAAACTGAAGGCAGACGGGAGCTGATTTAAAATCCCAATTAATGCTAAGAGGACTACAAAAGGCAATGCTTATCCATTTGGCTTACCTGAAGAAAAAAAAAAAAGCAAAGCAGAGGAGACTGCTGCAGGCTGAAAGGGCCGAAAGGCAGAGTTCGGAGCTTGACACTAAGTTTTGAACTCTGCCAGAGCAGTTCCGCCCCTGTTCCATTGGATTATGTCACCTTGTGCCTTATCTATTCTTCCATCTATGGTAAAACATGTTACAGTTGAGCAACGTTGCATTCTCACTTCTCCTCTCCCCCACTAGATGGCAGTAATGTCTTAAGGTCTGTTATTTTGTCTAACAGGAAGATGAGCAAAAAAGGGGTGGGAATGACCATAGTCCAGGGTAAAAAGCACAAGACCTTTATTAGCATATGTAATAGTGCTTGCTTGCCTGAAGGCAGTGGTGTGCTGGAGCAGGCTCTCACGGGCTCGCGAGAGCCGTTTGTTAAGTTTTTAAGAATTTTGGGAGCCGGTTGTTAAAGTAGGCCACCCCATGGCTACTTTAACAACTGACTCCCAAAATGTGGGCTTGGGCCCCCTCCTCAATTGTCTTTTACTTTGCTGGCTGTGATGCTGGCCCCACCAGCCAAGTAAACAGACTGCTGCTGCTCCTTGCTCCTTGTTTCTGACTCTGAGCAAGAAGGTTCCATCATGCTGCTCAGAGCCAGAAACAAGCAGCAGAGAATGGTGGCAGTCCATTTATTGGCTGGTGAGGCTCAGCAAAGGTATGCCTAGCGTGCCCGCACAAGGGAGGGGAGAGAGAGGCATGTATTCCCCCTCCCCCCAAATTTCAGGGCCAGCTATGCTCGGATAGAGAGCCTGTTGTTAAAAATTTACCAGCACACCCCTGCCTGAAGGCAACACATCAATATACGATACAACAAATATTTGCTCCTAAATTATGGAATGATTTACCCATTATATCAGAACTGAACTGTCCTTCCCAAAATTCAAACCTCATTAAAAAAACCCTACTACTTTGATCTTGCATTTGAACCAGTCATTTCATAATGGTAGGCTTGGGGGGAGGGGGGATAAGTGATTAGTCTCTGCTTGAACCCTTTCCCTATCTTTTCCCATTTCCCTTTATTTTGACGGATGTGTGTAGCACCTTTTCCTCAAGTTTCCTGTATTTTATGGATTGTAAATCGCCTTGACTAGTTTTGAAAAGCGGGTATATATCAAGGATACAAATAAACATAAGCACGTGGCTGTCAAAGACTGGAATTCTCAGCCCTGGTGCCTCACATGCCCTGGATCCAATCATGTTCGATTACACCCAGATAGAGAGGTTGCAGATTACGGACGAAGCAGAGTTAGGAAGCAACAGCCCTGCAGTGGGTGAGAATTCTTAGAACATGCCTGGTGGAGAAAGACTGTGGATTAAGATCAACAGTGGACAGAAGACCTGTGTCCAGGTAAAACTGACTAGGGGGTCTTTTTACTAAAGGGTTGCCGCAAAGCAAACCGGAACTACCAGCTTGGAGAAGAGACGGCTGAGGGGAGACATGATAGAGGTATATAAAATAATGAGTGGAGTGGAACAGGTGGATGTGAAGCATCTGTTCACGCTTTCCAAAAATACTAGGACTAGGGGGCATGCAATGAAACTACAGTGTAGTAAATTTAAAACAAATCGGAGAAAGTTTTTCTTCACCCAACGCATAATTAAGCTCTGGAATTCGCTGCCGGAGAACGTGGTGAAGGCGGTTAGCTTAGCAGAGTTTAAAAAGGGGTTAGACGGTTTCCTAAAGGACAGGTCCATAAACCACTACTAAATGGACTTGGGAAAAATCCACAATTCCGGGAATAACACGTAGAGAATGTTTGTACGTTTGGGAAACTCGCCAGGTGCCCTTGGCCTGGATTAGCCGCTGCCATGGACAGGATGCTGGGCTCGATGGACCCTTGGTCTTTTCCCAGTGTGGCATTACTTATGTACCACTGGCCCAACTTGGCCACCGGCAGTAGTTCTGCCTCGACTGTGCGCCATTTCTGGCGCTACGGAAAATAATTCCGTAATTTCTAGCACAGTGCTAACCTGGTGATAATTGGGCAGTGCCACGCACTGCCTAGTTACTGTCGGGTCACTGCGGGAGCCCTTACCACCACCTCAGTGGGTGGCGGTAAGAGCTCCCTCCCCCCCCACATGGCCACACGGTAAGAATAATCTTACCGCTTAGCCATGTCTCTTTTAGGGATTTTTTACCCGCTGCGGGTAATTTTCTTTCCTTTAGTCACAGCAGATGAATCCATGATCCCTCCCTGTCTGACTTTATTTTTTGTACAGATGTTTTGTCTCATCAGGAGTACTTGAAGACAAGCTTTCACAGCTGTTACACGCTGTTATATAGCAGGAGGTTGAGAATGTCCCTCCTTTGTTTGGTTCTTGCTTCGGTTCAGGGTGCGTTTGTTCACTGTGAGGAAAGTTTATGTTATTTTTGCCTTTCTTCTTCACTCTGCTTTGGAAATTTCATATACTGAAGGTAGAAGGGGCTGGACGTCCAGGATCACTGTGTACTTTCAGTGTTCTCTATCTCCACCTGCTGGTAGGCTGTAACTGCAGGGCCCTTTTTTTAATTTTTTTTTTACTGCAGCTTGGTGAAGGGACCCCTAGGAGCTTCCGATACAGTTTTCAGATGAAGAATCTAGGCTTGTGTGCAGGCTCTGATTTGGAAAGATACAGAAATCATCCAGGCTTCTCTCCGTAAAGAGCTGTGCCCCAGTCACAGTGATATATCTTGCTGGCACTGTACAGCGGGAGCCTGGGAAACTATTGTACCATGCTGACATTTACCACCTGGGTTGCCTTCCCTAACAAGTTTTTCTAGGCAGCAAAAATAATACTCTCACTTAAGGTTAATTTGGGCCAAAATGTCATTTTAATTTAGAAAATTTCCCAAGAGGTGTTATGGCCTTTGAAGAAAAGGCACAGTAATACACTCTATGGGACCACAGAGAGTTTGAATGAAACATTATTCTGAGCAAATGTCATGCAGTCAGGAGACTGGTGCGTAGCAGAAGGACTATACAGCACAGAGCATAAAGTGAGGAATTTTACAGCACATTAGATCTGAAATTGATTGTGTAGGAGGCAGGTCGGGTTTTTAACTTGAAAATTCGGGCCACAGTTCTCTTCCTGTCATTGGAAGTTCAGATCAGAGTTTATGGGCACTTGTAGATTGTTAGAAATTGAGAATAATGGTTGATGATGTGGCACAGTCATGAAACTTGAGAGCATCACTTTAGTCAGACAAACTCTGTCCCTTCTTACTGTCCCATTCAGCCAGGTGAGGGCAAGCAGGGTACCAGAAAGGGCCTCCTGGGCAAAGCGGATTGATGTCACCGAGGCACAGATGCAGTAAACATACCGGGCCAGCGCTGTGTTCTTTTTGACCGGTTCCAGACGGTTTACCGAGCACGTTATTCAGCTGGAGATGCGCAAAGCGGTTCTGCAGGCTGTTTTCCGTGGGAATAGTCTGCTAATAACACTTGGACATTTTTCTGCCAGAATGGAACAAAACAAAAACACCCAGGGCTATGAGTTGGACGTTTTGGTCTAGATCTGTTTTATTAACAAATAAACCACAAAAAAGTGTCCTAAATGACCAGGTGACCACTGCAGGAATAAAGGAATGACACCTCCTTACTCCTTCAGTGGTCACTGACCTCCTCCCACCTTGCATCGATGTAAATAAAACAGTATATACCAGCTTCTATGACAGCTTCAGACGTTATGGTCAGTCCTATTAGAGCAGCAAGCAGGTCCCTGGAGTAGCCTAGTGGTCATTGCAGTGGACTGTAGAGAAGGTGACCCAGGCCCATAATCTACTCTATTACACTTGTGGTGGAAAGTGTTAGCCCCCCCCAAACCTACTGTACCCACGCAAATAGGAGCCAACTTTTCAGAATGATTGGGAGTGCTGAAATTGTATTTATTTATTTTTTTACAGGTGATGCATTCCCCCCTCCCTCTCCCCCTCCTCTCCGAGTTCCAGGCCCCCCTCCCTCCCTCCATTAGTTCCAGGCCCCCTCCCTCCCTGTTCCAGGCCCCCCTCCCTCAGTTTGAGTTCCAGGCCCCCCTCTCTCCCTCCCTCCCTCCCTCCCTCCGAGTTCCAGGGCCCCCCTCCCTCTGACTTCCAGGGTCCCTCCCCCCTCTTTCCGAGTTCCAGGGTCCTCCCCCCTCCCTCTGACTTCCAGGGTCCTCCACCCCTCCCTCCTACTTCCAGGGTCCTCCCCTCCCCCTTCCTTCGAGTTCCAGGGTCCTCCCCTCCCTCCCAGTTCCAGGTTCCCCCCTCCCTCTGAATTTTAAAAGTCATCTTACCTCGTTGGGGTTACGCCGGCAGTAGCAGTGAAAAGTGTTCAGGCTCGGAGCTTCAGCCCTTCCCTTGGGGCGGGTCCAGAGCTGAGAGAGGGGAAGGGCTGAAGCGCCGAGTCTGCACGCTTTTCACTGCTGCTGCCGGCGTAACCCCGACGAGGTAAGATTACTTTTAAAATTCGGAGGGAGGGAGGACCCTGGAACTCAAAGGAAGAGAAGACTATGGAACTCGGAGGGAGAGGGAGAGGGAGGGGGAGGGGGAGGGGGAGGGACAACTGGAACTTGGAGGGAGGGAGAGAGGGAGGGACTTTTAAAATTCTGGTGTCATGTTCCCTGTTTACGTAAGGTATGGGCATCTGAGGATAAGGCAGCCATCTTGGATTTGGGCATCTCCAGGATAGGGTGGCCATCTCAGAGGTGGGCGCCTTAGGATGGTGTGGCCATCTTGGAGCTGGGCAGCCTCAGGAAGGAAGCCCATATTTGGGCTTGAGGGCGTCTCCGGTGGGGGCAGCCATCTTGAAGACAGCTGTGCATGGTTGGGCTTAATTCCAGTCCTTCCACACTTCCTTCTATTTAGTTTCCTGGGTAGTTGCAGTGCTGCTGGTTTTGCTACTGTTTGCTGCCTGGTATTGACCTCTGCCTGATTCTGGACTTGCTACGGTTTGCTGCCTGGTATTGTTCTTTGCCTGTTCCTGGATCTGCTACTGCTTGCTGCCTGGCATGGACCACTGTCTGCTCCTGGCCCTGCTTTTGCCCATTGCTTGGCCGTGCCCCGTGGACTTTGTTCTGGACTCAGTTCTCTCTGCTGTCTGCTTCCGCATCTGGGGGCTGAAACCCTGGGGAATGGAGGGGGCACAGGGGGAACTCAGGGTTGGCTGATAGCCCGGTGAGGAATCCTCCTCTATTGGGCACAAGGGCTCACATCTCCACTGGGCGAGCCTGACATCTGGGCTGGCGAAGGGAACTTCTGGTGGGTGAAATATTGGGGGTGCTCGAACACCCACAGCACCCATAGAGTCAGCGCCTATGCCCACACATAGGTGACACCTGCAGCTATTGTAGTGGTGTATAGTTGGATACAGTGAGTTTTTGGTGGGTTTTGGAGGTGGGGTAATGGTGAGATGTGTACCTAGGACCTTTTATGTTAAGTCCACTGCAGTGCTCCCTAAGGTGCCCCACTGCTCTGCTGGGATGCCTGTGTGGCCAGTCTACTAGGCAAGCTGGCTCCTCCTATATCCCAATGGCTTGATTTTGTGAGTTTTTGCTTGGCCATTTTTTTAAAAAGAGGTCCACAAAGGTAGACATAACAAGCAGAAGAACGTCTAGGAAATGGCCATTTTCAAAGAAAAAAGATAGACGGTTTGTCTGGTTTGAAAATGGTCATTTTCACTACTTGATTTTTTTGGACGTTTTCAGCAAAACGTCCAAAGTCGGATTTAGACGTCAGATTGAAAATGCCCCTCCACGTAACTTTGTAAGTCTTAAGTGCTTTGAAAATACGCCTCCATGTCTCTTTATACTGAAGTATTTTTCACCATTGATCTTGTGTTCCTTTATTGAATGTATGGGAAACCCTGATCCTCCAGAAATGGCGTTTATCCATCCGAGGACGTGTGATGGATAGAAAATCATTGAATGTGCTGCCATGAAGACTATGAAATAAAAAGACGTTGATCCACATCACCTCCTCTCCATGAGGACTCAAAAATCTTAAAAACAAGAAACTTAAGGTCTCCAATGGAATGGTTATCTGTATTCCAATGCTCTACTAGGGATGCGAAACATTGTGACTTATACAGCTTCTGTGCTCTATAATTCGAGTTTTCCCTAACTGTTTGATTTATATCTGAAACGTCTAACCTCTTGGTGTCTTTCACCAGTGAACAGGATAAAGTATGAAATAAACGTTTTGTGGAGCCAAAGTACTAAGTTTTCCAGATGTAGTTGGTAGAAGAGCCTTCCTGCAATTAAAGGCTTGTGTTCTTGCAGTAGGAGCACGTTTTTTCTTGAAAATCCCCTGCAAGGGTTTGATTAAATTTCCTGATTCTAATTATATGTTTTTTTCATCCTGTTCAGTTGGAGTGATTACATAGTAACATAGTAGATGATGGCAGAAAAAGACCTGAACGGTCCATCCAGTCTGCCCAACAAGATAAACTCACATGTGCTACTTTTTGTGTATACCTTACCTTGATTTGTACCTGTCCTTTTCCGGGCACAGACCGTATAAGTCTGCCCAGCACTATCCCCGCCTCCCAACCACCAGTCCCGCCTCCCACCACCGGCTCTGGCACAGACCGTATAAGTCTGCTCAGCACCATCTCCGTCTCCCACCACCGGCTTTGCCACCCAATCTCGTCTAAGCTCTTTAGGATCCATTCCTTCTGAGCAGGATTTCTTTATGTTTATCCCACGCATGTTTGAATTCTGTTACTGTTTTCGTTTCCACCACCTCCCGCGGGAGGGCATTCCAAGCATCCACTATTCTCTCCATGAAAAAATACTTCCTGACATTTTTCTTGAGTCTGCCCCCCTTCAATCTCATTTCATGTCCTCTTGTTCTACTGCCTTCGCATCTCCGGAAAAGGTTTGTTTGCAGATTAATACCTTTCAAATATTTGAACATCTGAATCATATCACCCCTGTTTCTCCTTTCCTCCAGAGTATACATGTTAAGGTCCGCAAGTCTCTCCTCATACGTCTTGTAACGCAAATCCCATACCATTCTCTTAGCTTTTCTTTGCACCGCTTCAATTCTTTTTACATCCTTAACAAGATACGGCCTCCAGAACTGAACACAATACTCCAAGTGGGGCCTCACCAACGACTTATACAGGGGCATCAACACCCCCTTTCTTCTGCTGGTCACACCTCTCTCTATACAGCCTAACAACCTTCTAGCTAGGGCCACCGCCTTGTCACACTGTTTTGTCGCCTTCAAATCCTCAGATACTATCACCCCAAGATCCCTCTCCCCATCCGTACCTATCAGACTCTCCCCGCCTAACACATACGTCTCCCGTGGATTTCTACTCCCTAAGTGCATCACTTTGCATTTCTTCGCATTGAATTTTAATAGCCAAACCTTAGACCATTCTTCTAGCTTCCGTAGGTCCTTTTTCATATTTTCCACTCCCTCCGGGGTGTCCACTCTGTTACAGATCTTAGTATCATCCGCAAATAGACAAACTTTACCTTCTAACTCTTCAGCAATGTCACTCACAAATATATTGAACAGAATCGGCCCCGGCACCGATCCCTGAGGCACTCCACTACTCACCTTTCGCTCCTCCGAGCGAATTCCATTCACCACCACCCTCTGGCGTCTGTCCATCAACCAGTTCCTAATCCAGTTCACCACTTCGGGTCCTATCTTCAGCCCATCCAGTTTATTTAAGAGCCTCCTGTGGGGAACCGTGTCAAAAGCTTTGCTGAAATCTAAGTAGATTACATCCATAGCTCGTCCCTGATTCAATTCTCCTGTCACCCAATCAAAGAATTCAATGAGATTTGTTTGGCACGATTTCCCTTTGGTAAAACCATGTTGTCTCGGATCCTGCAACTTATTGGCTTCCAGGAAATTCACTATCCTTTCCTTCAGCATCACCTCCATTACTTTTCCAATTACCGAAGTGAGGCTTACCGGCCTGTAGTTTCCAGCTTCTTCCCTATCACCACTTTTGTGAAGAGGGATCACATCCGCCATTCTCCAATCCCTCGGAACCTCTCCCGTCTGAAAGGATATATTAAACAAATCTTTAAGAGGACTCGCCAGAACCTCTCTGAGCTCCCTCAATATCCTAGGGTGGATCCCATCCGGTCCCATGGCTTTGTCCACCTTTAGCTTTTCAAGTTGTTCATACACACTCTCTTCCATGAACGGTGCTCTATCCACTTCAATCTCATTTGTACTTTTTTTTTTCCCAGTCCATCGCAGTCCTTCTCCAGGATTTTCTTCTGTGAAAACAGAACAGAAGTATCTATTTAGCAAATTTGCTTTTTCTTCATCATTTTCCACATAGCGGTTCGCAGTATCTTTTAGTCTCACAATTCCCTTTTTAGTCATTCTCCTTTCACTAATATACCTGAAGAAAATTTTGCCACCCCTCCTTACATTTCTAGCCATTTGTTCTTCAGTTTGCGCTTTCGCCAGACGTATCTCTCTCTTGGCTTCTTTCAGTTTCATCCGGTATTCCTCCTCGTGTTCCTTTTCTTGAGTTTTTTTGTATTTCTGGAACACCAACTCTTTAGCCTTTATTTTCTCAGCCACTTGCTTGGAGAACCATATTGGTTTCCTTTTTCTCTTGCTTTTATTTACTTTCCTAACATAAAGGTTCGTGGCCCTATTTATAGCTTCTTTCAGCCTGGACCACTGTCCTTCCACTTTTTCCTCCCATCCCATCAGCTCCTTCCTCAGGTATTCCCCCATTTTACTAAAGTCAGCATGCTTGAAATCCAGGACGAGTTTTGAGTGGCCACCCTCCTCTTCAGCCGTCATATCAAACCAAACTGTTTGATGGTCACTGCTGCCCAGGTGCGCACCCACTCGGACATTTGACACATTATTCCCATTTGTGAGTACCAGATCTATTGTCGCTCATTCCCTCGTGGGTTCCATCACCATTTGTCTGAGCAAAGCACTTTGAAAAGCATCCACGATCTCTCTACTTCTTTCCGATTCCGCAGACGGAACCTTCCAATCTACATCTGGCAGATTGAAATCTCCCAACAACAGCACCTCTCTTTTCTTCCCCAACTTTTGAATATCAGCGATCAGATCTTTATCTAGTTCCTCCAATTGTGTCGGGGGGTCTGTAGACAACACCCACGTGGACAGAGGTTCTATCCTCTCTTTTTAAGGTGATCCATATCGCTTCTTCCTTTCCCCAGTTCCCTGTCATTTCAGTCGCTGTGATATCATTTCTCACATACAGAGCTACTCCTCCACCTTTACGCCCCTCTCTATCCTTCCTAAAAAGATTATAGCCTGGTATGTTTGCATCCCATTCATGGGAACCATTGAGCCATGTTTCCGTGATTGCAACTATGTCCAAGTCTGCCTCCAACATCAGGGCATGAAGGTCATGAACTTTATTGCTTAGACTGCGAGCATTTGTGGTCATCGCTTTCCATCTACATTTCTTAGTATGTGTTTCGGTTTTAGTGATTTGGGGGTGTCTTTTCTCTTTGGGTACCTTCATATCTTTTTCTTCCACCTTCCTTGCTTTTTCTTTCACCTCAGTTTTATTTTCAGGAACATCACAGTGCTGTAGTGAGGCAAAAGAATTCTGTAGGGGCAACACTTGTGATTGTTAGAAGATATTGTATCATCTTATTTGAAGTAAACCACTGTGGTTCAAACTCTGTTTGAAGAAGGTGGTATAAAATGTAATATAACATTCTAATTCCATCAAACTCCAGAGATGGAATCAATGGCGTAGCCACAGGTGGGCCTGGGTGGGCCAGGGCCCACCCATTTAGGGCTCAGGCCCACCCAACAGTAGCACACGTTTAGCGGTAGCTGGTGGGGATCCCAAGCTCGGCCAGCTGAAGACTTCCCCCTGATGGTAATGAAAACACTGCTCTCTACGATACCAGCATCCGCGCATTCTCAGTTTTCAGCGCATGCCTGCTGCAGACCCCCAAGGTAGAAAGAAGCATCTTCCCGCCAGCTGAGATATTTTTTTGGTGGAGGTTGGGGGGGAGGGAGAACACTTGGTTCCCACCCACTTCTTGTCTAGGCCCACCCAAAATCAGTTGTCTGGCTACGCCCCTGGATGGAATGGCAATAAAAAGCTAAAATCTTCTTCCTGGCAGAGAAAAGCTGTGCTGACTCACTCCCTTAGGTCATGCTAAGTCCAGTCGAGTTTGGTATGTAACCTTTCTAAAGTTTATTGGGTCCTGGGGCACCTTGTTACTGAACTGGATAATTAATCTATGTTATTTTAATGATATAAGAAAGTTCTTTTTTTTTGCAGAAAACCACTAGGATGTCTGACCAAATGCCCGGGGAGCATATAGAAAGGAAGGCCTTTCCATCTGAGAACTCTCCTTTAACAATTAACGTGGAAAACGGACACCTCCTTCCGCAGGTGGCAAATTGGACCAATCCATGCTTGACAGCAGGTAGGAGTTTACCATTAAATGGCATTGTGGAGGGAAGGCCACCATGAAATCAGATTACTTGCAAACGATTCTTTTATTCTGCTTTTTTTTGGTAATAAAACTGAGCTTCCCTGCTGGGAAACAAATGATTTCTGTTTAAAAACCTGTTTGCTTCATGCTGCAGCTCCCGATGTGGCAATAATTAATGGTGTCAGGTGGTTAAGGAATGCAGGTCTGTTGCACTGGCTGTGCTCTAGGCATTAAACGAAATCAAAGTGAAGATGAACTCAGACTGTGGGACCTGTTGAAGTCACTAAAGGACAGACTTTTTTTTCATAGACATAAAATGGGAAGAAAACATCAGGATATTTGACCCTAAGTGCTTAAAAATTCACAGCCATGATGCTTGTCAGAAGCTACTACTACTACTTATCACTTCTATAGCGCTACAAGGCATACGCAGCGCTGCACAAACATAGAAGAAAGACAGTCCCTGCTCAAAGAGCTATGTAATAAAAGTGAGCCAAGTATAGGACAATCAAGCCATTGTGACATCACTGATGAGGTTGGCTCTTATTGGTGGACTGAGGCATTATGACATCACAATATTAGCTCTGGTTACAAGAGACTACTACTACTACTTATCACTTCTATAGCGCTACAAGGCATACGCAGCGCTGCACAAACATAGAAGAAAGACAGTCCCTGCTCAAAGAGCTTACAATCTAATAGTAAGCTGCAATATTATTCCAACCACTTTAACAATGGGTTCTGCTGGAACGTTCAGCTGCTTCTCTGTTGTTCAAGTGCTTTAGACCTTGTCCAGGAAAATATATACTTTTAAAATAATGTTTTCTTCATGATTTACTCGATAGGGTGCTAACATTATTTTCACTTCCATGCAGTATATCATAGTATTTAAGTTACCTGGAGTCTATTGAGATAGACATGGGGGAGACACTGCTTGGCCTGGGACTGGTAGCAAGGAATGGTGCTACTATTTGGGTTTCTGCCAGGTACTCGTGACTTGAAAATCTTTTGGAAACAGGATACTGATCTAGATGGACCATTGGTCTAACCCAGTATAGCTATGATCTTATTTATTTATTTAGATTTTTGCTCACACCTTTTTCACTAGTAGCTCAAGGTGAGTTACATTCAGTTACTCTGGATATTTCTCTGTCCCAGGAGGACTCACAATCTAAGTTTGTACCTGAGGCAATGGAGGATTAAGTGACTCGCCCAAGATCACAAGGAGCGGCAGTGGGATTTGAACCAGCCACCTCTGGATTGCAGGACTGGTGCTTTAACCACTAGGCCACTCCTCCATTAGCAACATTCCATCTAGAATCTCAAATAGTAGCAACATTCCAGAATCTCAAACAGTGACAACATTCCATATATTTATTTAGAATTTTGCTCACCCCTTCTTCAGTAGTAGCTCAAGGTGAGTTACATTCAGGTACTCTGGATATTTCTCTGTCCCAGGAGGGCTCACAATCTAAGTTTGTACCTGAGGCAATGGAGGATTAAGTGACTTGCCCAAGATCACAAGGAGCAGCAGTGGGATTTGAACTGGCCATGTCTGGATTGCCAGACTGGTGCTCTAACCACTAGGCCACTCCTCCATTAGCAACATTCCATCTAGAATTTCAAATAGTAGCAACATTCCATGTAGAATCTCAGATCAAATCAACATTTCATATAGAATCTTATTTGAATTTTGCTCACACCTTTTTCAGTAGTAACTCAAGGTGAGTTACATTCAGGTACTCTGGATATTTCTCTGTCCCAGGAGGGCTCACAATCTAAGTTTGTACCTGAGGAAATGGAGGGTTAAGTGACTTGCCCAAGATCACAAGGAGCAGTAGTGGAATTTGAACCAGCCACCTCTGGATTGCAAGACTGGTGCTCTAACCACTGTCACTCCTCCACTCCAGTTGCTACTCTGAGATTGTGCATGGAATCTTGTCACTCTTTAGGATTCCAGAATCTTGCTATTCTTTGGGGTTCTACATGGAATGTTATTATTATTTATTTGGATTTTGCTCACACCTTTTTCAGTATAGCTCAAGGTGAGTTATACATTCAGATACTCTGGATATTTCTGTGTCCCAGGAGGGCTCACAATCTAAGTTTCTACCTGAGGCAATGGAGGGTTAAGATCACAAGGAGCAGAAGTGGGATTTGAACCGGCCACCTCTGGATTGCAAGACTGGTGCTCTAACCACTTTTTACCATTGCTTAGTGAAAGGCCTACAACCACTGGAATTCTCTTTATCTTGTGAGACTCACAGCTTGTTCTGTATTTCCTTTGCTCACTGAAGACTCTAGACACATTACACAGGAAAAGGGATGGTGTCAAAGTTAGTTTGGAAAGCTCAGGGTGATGAAAAGCAGCCCATTACATAATTAACACAGTGTGATTCTGATCTGCATTTGAATGATTTATCCACATTAGTTGTCATTATTCATTCATGAATATCACGTTTGTGTTTCCTTCCTGCTCGCTATTTGGACAGCTTGGCTAATAATATTTTTTCCAGATGTAAAAAATGATTTTTGAAAGTACTTCTCGTTTGATAAAAGCAGGAAAAGAAAAAAAAAAAATAGAAGAAAACAGGCCATAAGATTTTTACAAAAGGGAAAATTGAGCTAAAGGCATAACAAAATCAGACACCGTGGTCATAGTAACATAGTAGATGACGGCAGAAAAAGACCTGCACGGTCCATCCAGTCTGCCCAACAAGATAAACTCATATGTGCTACTTTTTGTGTATACCTTACCCTGATTTGTACCTGTCCTTTTCAGGGCACAGACCGTGTAAGTCTGCCCAGCACTATCCCCGCCTCCCAACCACCGGCTCTGGGACAGACCGTATAAGTCTGCCCAGCACTATCCCCGCCTCCCAACCACCGGCTCTGGGACAGACCGTATAAGTCTGCCCAGCACTATCCCCGCCTCCCAACCACCAGTCCCGCCTCCCACCACCGGTTCTGGCACAGACCGTATAAGTCTGCCCAGCACCATCCCCACCTCCCAACCACCAGTCCTGCCTCCCACCACCAGCTCTGGCACAGACCGTATAAGTCTGCCCAGCACCATCCCCGCCTCCCGCCACTGGCTCTGCCACCCAATCTCACCTAAGCTCCTTAGGATGTCGCCGGGTAGGAGATCGCCGGCATTCTTTTCCATTATCGCTGAAAAACAAAACCGGCCATCTCAACCCCGGCGAACTCTGGCATTTGGCCTGGCTAAACCGTATTATCGAAAAAATACTGGATAAAGTGTGAGGTTTTAGAACCATTTCCCTATTTGAGATTCTAGGTGGAACATTGCTAGTGCAGGAGTAGCCTAGTGGTTAGTGCAGTGGACTTTGATCCTGGGAAACTGAGTTCAATTCCCACTGCAGCTCCTTGTGACTCTGGGCAAGTCACTTAACCCTCCATTGCCCCTGGTACAAATAAATACCTGTATATAATATGTAAACCACAGAAAGGCAGTATAAGAAGTCCCATTTCCCTTTCCCTATTTGAGATTCTATATGGAATGTTGAAACTATTTGTAGATTCTACATGGAATGTTGCTACTATTGAGATTCTGTTGCTATTATTTGAGATTCTACATGAAATGTTGCTATTCCACTGGCAACATTCCATGTAGAAGCCTGCCCTTGCAGATTAGCAACGCGGCCACGCAGGCTTCTGTTTCTGTGAGTCTGACATCCTGCACATACTTGCAGGATGTCAGACTCACAGAAACAGAAGCCTGCGCAGCCGCATTGCTGATGTGCAAGGGCAGGCTTCTACATGACATGTTTGCCAGTGGAGGAGTAGCCTAGTGGTTAGTGCAGTGGCCTTTGACCCTGGTGAGCTGGGTTCAATTCCCACTGCAGCTCTTCGTGACCCTGGATACAAAACCTAGGGTCCTATTTACTAAGGTGCACTTGCATTTTTTAGCACACACTAACACTAGAGACACCTATAGGAATATATGGCATTAGCACACACTAAGAACACAGCCAAGTAAACAGGGCCCTTAGATTGTGAGCCCACTAGGGACAGAGTAAGTACCTGCATATAATTAGTTTAAAGTGTTTCAGTTGTACCACAGAAAGGTGGTATATCAGATCCTTTACCTTTCATAATAGAAACTCAGATTTTGAGCCATAGCTGTTATTTGCGGAGTCTTGAGGCCCAGGGGGGAGGAGGGGATCAGCATTGATATGGAAAAGAGCGATGGCAGCCTGTCCCCCCCTCCCCCCGAAGTGGACACTGCCCGAATCTGAAAGGTCAAGTCCTGTTTTCTGGCAATTGACTCAATAGTCTTAGAATCTACAACATAAGGTCAGGTGTTTTCCTTCAGCCTGTATTTATGGGGGACTGTGCCTTCCGGTTGTTTTCAAATCCACCTTATTACCCTGACATGTTGCCAAGCCTGGCACATAAAAAGATTTGTGTGTTACTCTGTTTACCAGAATGTGCATCTCTGTTGCTTCTTTCTCTCTTCTGAAGATTCTGGAATCATAAAGAGTTACAAGATTCCAGAATCCCAGTTAGTAGCAACATTCCATGTAGAACCCCAAAGAGTAACATTGTAACATAGTAAATGACGGCTGATAAAGACCTGAACAATCCATCTAGTCTGCCCGACAAGATAAACTCATTTTACATGGTATGTGATACTTTATATGTATATTCGGGTTTGATTTGTCCTTGCCTTTCTCAGGGCACAGACCGAAGAAGTCTGCCCAGCACTCTTCTTTTACTAAAAGTTCTGAAGCTAACGTCGAAGCCCCTTAAAATTTACACTCCAGCCCATCCATATCTATTCAGTCACAATCAAGGCGTACACCATAGAAGTCTGCCCAGCTCCCGTTTTGTTTCCAATTACCGGTGTTGCCACCCAATCTCCGCTAAGATTCCACGGAACCAATTTCGTGTAACAATATGCACTTGATTTTGGGACATTTGCTGGACAGTCTTGTCAAAGCTTTCTTGCATCATAGAGCAGCAACGAGGGAAAAACAGAAACCCCCTGAACTTAGTTTTATGGCACCTTAGCTACGGTTTCCGAAGGTGTAGGACTTGCTATCTTCTACGGTCAAGACCAGGTATACATATGAAGTATCACATACCATATGTGATACTTACCTATAGCAAATATAAATCTTTCTTAACTCTATCTCTCCTTGAGAAACATGATAACATCAAGGCTGGACTACTGTAATGCACTTTACAATGGTCTGATTACAAAGGGTTTATACCAGCTCCTTATTTGGATTTTGCTTACACCTTTTTCACTAGTAGCTCAAGGTGAGTTACATTCAGGTACTCTGGATATTTCTCTGTCCCAGGAGGGCTCCCAATCTAAGTTTGTACCTGAGGCAATGGGGGGTTATGTGACTTGCCCAAGATCACAAGGAGCAGCGGTGGGATTTGAATTGGCCACCTCTGGATTACAAGACCGGTGCTCTAACCACTAGGCCACTCCTTCACTATAGCAACATTCCATGTAGAATCTCAAATAGTAGCAACAGAATCTCAAATAGTAGCAACATTCCATGTAGAATCTAAATATTTATTTAGACTTTGCTCACCCTTTTTTCAGTAGTAGCTCAAGGTGAGTTACATTCAGATACTCTGGATATTTCTCTGTCCCAGGAGGGCTCACAATCTAAGTTTGTACCTGAGGCAATGGGGGGTTATGTGACTTGCCCAAGATCACAAGGAGCAGCGGTGGGATTTGAATTGGCCACCTCTGGATTACAAGACCGGTGCTCTAACCACTAGGCCACTCCTTCACTATAGCAACATTCCATGTAGAATCTCAAATAGTAGCAACAGAATCTCAAATAGTAGCAACATTCCATGTAGAATCTAAAATATTTATTTAGACTTTGCTCACCCTTTTTTCAGTAGTAGCTCAAGGTGAGTTACATTCAGATACTCTGGATATTTCTCTGTCCCAGGAGGGCTCACAATCTAAGTTTGTACCTGAGGCAATGGGGGGTTATGTGACTTGCCCAAGATCACAAGGAGCAGCGGTGGGATTTGAATTGGCCACCTCTGGATTACAAGACCGGTGCTCTAACCACTAGGCCACTCCTTCACTATAGCAACATTCCATGTAGAATCTCAAATAGTAGCAACAGAATCTCAAATAGTAGCAACATTCCATGTAGAATCTAAAATATTTATTTAGACTTTGCTCACCCTTTTTTCAGTAGTAGCTCAAGGTGAGTTACATTCAGATACTCTGGATATTTCTCTGTCCCAGGAGGGCTCACAATCTAAGTTTGTACCTGAGGCAATGGGGGGTTATGTGACTTGCCCAAGATCACAAGGAGCAGCGGTGGGATTTGAATTGGCCACCTCTGGATTACAAGACCGGTGCTCTAACCACTAGGCCACTCCTTCACTATAGCAACATTCCATGTAGAATCTCAAATAGTAGCAACAGAATCTCAAATAGTAGCAACATTCCATGTAGAATCTAAAATATTTATTTAGACTTTGCTCACCCTTTTTTCAGTAGTAGCTCAAGGTGAGTTACATTCAGATACTCTGGATATTTCTCTGTCCCAGGAGGGCTCACAATCTAAGTTTGTACCTGAGGCAATGGGGGGTTATGTGACTTGCCCAAGATCACAAGGAGCAGCGGTGGGATTTGAATTGGCCACCTCTGGATTACAAGACCGGTGCTCTAACCACTAGGCCACTCCTTCACTATAGCAACATTCCATGTAGAATCTCAAATAGTAGCAACAGAATCTCAAATAGTAGCAACATTCCATGTAGAATCTAAAATATTTATTTAGACTTTGCTCACCCTTTTTTCAGTAGTAGCTCAAGGTGAGTTACATTCAGATACTCTGGATATTTCTCTGTCCCAGGAGGGCTCACAATCTAAGTTTGTACCTGAGGCAATGGGGGGTTATGTGACTTGCCCAAGATCACAAGGAGCAGCGGTGGGATTTGAATTGGCCACCTCTGGATTACAAGACCGGTGCTCTAACCACTAGGCCACTCCTTCACTATAGCAACATTCCATGTAGAATCTCAAATAGTAGCAACAGAATCTCAAATAGTAGCAACATTCCATGTAGAATCTAAAATATTTATTTAGACTTTGCTCACCCTTTTTTCAGTAGTAGCTCAAGGTGAGTTACATTCAGATACTCTGGATATTTCTCTGTCCCAGGAGGGCTCACAATCTAAGTTTGTACCTGAGGCAATGGAGGGTTAGTTACCATATGGCTCCAGAAAAAGGAGGACGGATTGAGCCAGCTGGGTTTTACTTCCATTGCTTTCAATGGAAGTAATTGAGCCAGCCGGGTTTTACTTCCATGGCTTTCAATGGAAAGCCATGGAAGTAAAACCCGGCTAGCTCAATCCGTCCTCCTTTTTCTGGAGCCATATGGTAACCCTTAAGTGACTTGCCCAAGATCATA
Organism: Microcaecilia unicolor; assembly: GCF_901765095.1. Classification (NCBI taxonomy): domain Eukaryota; kingdom Metazoa; phylum Chordata; class Amphibia; order Gymnophiona; family Siphonopidae; genus Microcaecilia; species Microcaecilia unicolor. Next base: position 755,687,005 of record NC_044031.1, on the reverse strand, counting down.
AGGAGCAGCAGTGGGATTTGAACTGGCCACAGACATGCTGATGATTACTGCCCAGTTAACATATGAGACCTTACCGCTAACTGAATGGGTGGTGGTAAGGTCTCAGGCCCAAAATGGAAGTGCACCAATTTTCATTTTGCCGCACATCCATTTTCAGCTCCCCCCACCCCCCAAAATGGGCCTGAGCTGTTGTAGACGTGTATTGGACGTGCGCAGGTCCATTTGTCAGCGCACATTAATAAAAGGACCCCTTAACTCTCCATTGCCTCAGGTACAAACTTAGATTGTGAGCCTTCCAGGGACAGAGAAATATCCAGAGTACCTGAATGCAACTCACCTTGAGCTACTACTGATAAAAGGTGTGAGCAAAATCCAAATAAAATTAGTAGCCCTTTTACTAAGCAGTGCTTAAAAGTGGTCTGCGCTAATCAGTTAGCTCGTAGCAATGTATCTGCGCTGACTGATTAGTGTAGAACATTCCCACTCTCTGCTCCAGACCCACCCCCAGTGCTAAAATATTATTTTTTAGTATGTGGGTAGTGCATGTACATTCAAAAAGTACCGGGGGCCCCATGGTAGTGAATTTTCACCTCTAAGCAGGCGTTAGTGGTTACCGTGGCTTAATAAAAGGTTCCCTTAGTTCTTACACTCTCATTAAGAAAGTTTAGCAGAGATTGGGTGACAGAGCTGATGGGGGGAGGCGGGGATGGTGGTTGGGAGGCGGGGCTAGTGCTGGGCAAGCCGATGGGGGGGAGGTGGGGTTGGTGGTTGGGAGGCAGGGCAAGTGCTGGGCAAGACTTCTATGGTCTATGCCCTGAAAATGACAGATACAAATCATAGTAACATAGTAACATAGTAGATGATGGCAGAAAAAGACCTGCATGGTCCATCCAGTCTGCCCAACAAGATAAACTCATATGTGCTACTTTTTGTGTATACCCTACTTTGATTTGTACCTGTGCTCTTCAGGGCACAGACCGTATAAGTCTGCCCAGCACTATCCCCGCCTCCCAACCACCAGCCCCGCCTCCCACCACCGGCTCTGGCACAGACCGTATAAGTCTGCCCAGCACTATCCCCGCCTCCCAACCACCAGCCCCGCCTCCCACCACCGGCTCTGGCACAGACCGTATAAGTCTGCCCAGCACTATCCTCGCCTCCCGCCACCGGCTGTGCCACCCAATCTCGGCTAAGCTCCTTAGGATCTATTCAAGGTAAGGTATACACAAAAAGTAGCACATATGAGTTTATCTTGTTGGGCAGACTGGATGGACCGTGCAGGTCTTTTTCTGCCGTCATCTACTATGTTACTATGACATGATGTATAAGGATATGAAACCCAACCCTTTGCTCTGGATTTTACCTTACACTGCTAGTCTCATAATTTTCAAAAGTTATTCATTATAAGGTGTGTGTGTGTGTGTGTGTGTGTGTGTGTAACTTTCAAACAAGTGTATGTATAACATCTGCCCCTGGATTCTATATCTAGTGCTCAAAGTTGCACGCCAATGTGCGTGCAAATAAATCAGATAATGAGCCCTGAATCAGCAATCATTGAGAACTAGAGGTTGCTGTTCAAATCCCTTGGTAGCTGTTTGCCATTTTCTTTTCTTTTCCTTTTTTTTTCTTTAAATTTAATTGTGAGCCTCCCAGGGACAGAAAAATACCTATTGTGACATCTCTTACTCCATCTAGTGGCCATGTTGGGTATATTTTTATTAATAAACTATTTTGGTTTACTTTGATTCCTGGTGCTATCTATTACTTCCATTACTTTTGATAGCCTTGAAGATCAGACAGAGTTAGCTCTGCACTGCACTGTTAGCCAGTGAGGGTTTTCCAGAAATGGTGTGACCTATCAGACATGCTGCTGTGGTCTTCCAAGTGGAGGAGTGGCTTAGTGGTTAGAGCACTGGTCTTGCAATCCAGAGGTGGCTGGTTCAAATCCCACTGCTGCTCCTTGTGATCTTGGGCAAGACACAGGTACAAACTTAGATTGTGAGCCCTCCTGGGACAGAGAAATATCCAGTGTACCTGAATGTAACTTGGCTAGGGCTACTACTGAAAAAGGTGTGAGCAAAATCTAAATAAATAAATATATGGAATGTTGCTACTATTGAAGATTCTACATGGAATGTTGCCACTTTTTGAGATTCTGGAATGTTGCTACTATTTGAGATTCTAGATGGAATGTTGCTATAGTGGAGGAGTGGCCTAGTGGTTAGAGCACTGGTCTTGCAATCCAGAGGTGGCCGGTTCAATTCCCACTGTTGTTCCTTTGGGCAAGTCACTTAACCCTCCATTGCCTCAGGTACAAACTTAGATTGTGAGCCCTCCTGGGACAGAGAAATATCCAGAGTACCTGAATGTAACTCACCTTGAGCTACTAGTGAAAAAGGTGTAAGCAAAATCCAAATAAGGAGCTGGTATAAACCCTTTGTAATCAGACCATTGTAAAGTGCATTACAGTCCAGTCCAGCCTTGATGTTATCATGTTCCTCAAGGAGAGACAGAGATGACAGACAACAGAAGCAGCTCCTGAAAAGGATTTAGGGAATCAGTATATGGTTAGTGTTGAGTCCAGCTATACCCCAAGGTTCTTGATCTGTGATTTAAGGGGATATTCATGGCACTAGCACTGGAAGTGCCAGACGACATTTGGGGGTAGCACTAGGCATATAGGTATGAGCAGTGCTTGGTGTACTCCTAAATAATGCCTTGGACTGCACTTGATTATGGAGAGACAGAGATGACAGACAACAGAAGCAGCTCCTGAAAAGGATTTAGGGAATCAGTATATGGTTAGTGTTGAGTCCAGCTATACCCCAAGGTTCTTGATCTGTGATTTAAGGGGATATTCATGGCACTAGCACTGGAAGTGCCAGACGACATTTGGGGGTAGCACTAGGCATATAGGTATGAGCAGTGCTTGGTGTACTCCTAAATAATGCCTTGGACTGCACTTGATTATGGAGAGACAGAGATGACAGACAACAGAAGCAGCTCCTGAAAAGGATTTAGGGAATCAGTATATGGTTAGTGTTGAGTCCAGCTATACCCCAAGGTTCTTGATCTGTGATTTAAGGGGATATTCATGGCACTAGCACTGGAAGTGCCAGACGACATTTGGGGGTAGCACTAGGCATATAGGTATGAGCAGTGCTTGGTGTACTCCTAAATAATGCCTTGGACTGCACTTGATTATGGATTTCTAAGTAAACAGTCTCCCTGCATCAGCATAAATCACATACACACTTATGGAAACTTGGAAGTTTACTGACATTTTTAAATAAAGTCACATTATTCCATAACTTAAACTTTGCCATTATAGTAGACTTCTGTCTGGTCAACATCTCAACACATATCACAGATGCTGAGAACCACTATATAGATAATGATGAAGAAAAAGCAAATTTGCTAAATAGATACTTTTGTTCTGTTTTCACAGAAGAAAATCTTGGAGCAGGACCGCAACGGACTGGCAAAAGTACATGTGAGAATGGAGCGGATATAGCACCATTCACGGAAGAGAGTGTGTATGAACAATTAGGAAACGTAAAGGTGGACAAAGCCATGGGACCGGACGGGATCCACCCCAGGATATTGAGGGAGCTCAGAGAGGTTCTGGCGGGTCCTCTTAAAGATTTGTTTAATAAATCCTTGGAGACAGGAGAGGTTCCGAGGGATTGGAGAACGGCGGATGTGGTCCCTCTTCACAAAAGTGGTGATAGGGAAGAAACTGGAAACTACAGGCCGGTAAGCCTCACTTCAATTACTGGAAACGTAATGGAAGCGATGCTGAAGGAAAGGATAGTGAATTTCTTGGAAGCAAATAAGTTGCAAGATCCGCGACAACATGATTTTACCAAAGGGAAATCGTGCCAAACGAATCTCATTGAATTCTTTGACTGGGTGACCGGAGAATTGAATCATGGACGTGCTATAGAGGTAATCTACTTAGATTTCAGCAAAGCTTTTGACACGGTTCCCCACAGGAGGCTCTTAAATAAACTAGACAGACTGAAGATAGGACCTGACATGGTGAACTGGATTAGGAACTGGTTGATGGACAGACGCCAGAGGGTGGTGGTAAATGGAATTCGATCGGATGAGGGAAAGGTGAGTAGTGGAGTGCCTCAGGGATTGGTGCTGGGGCCGGTTCTGTTCAATATATTTGTGAGTGACATTGCCGAAGGGTTAGAAGGTAAAGTTTGCCTTTTTGCGGATGATACTAAGATTTGTTACAGAGTGGACACCCGGGAGGGAGTGGAAAACATGAAAAAGGATCTGCGGAAGCTAGAAGAATGGTCTAAGGTTTGGCAATTAAAATTCAATGCGAAGAAATGCGAAGTGATGCACTTAGGGAATAGAAATCCACGGGAGACGTATGTGTTAGGTGGGGAGAGTCTGATAGGTACGGACGGGGAGAGGGATCTTGGGGTGATAGCATCTGAGGACCTGAAGGCGACGAAACAGTGTGACAGGGCGGTGGCCATAGCTAGAAGATTGCTTGGCTGTATAGAGAGAGGTGTGACCAGCAGAAGAAAAGAGGTTTTAATACCCCTGTATAAGTCGTTGGTGAGGCCCCACCTGGAGTATTGTGTTCAGTTTTGGAGGCCGTATCTTGCGAAGGATGTTAAAAAATGGAAGCGGTACAAAGAAAAGCTACGAGAATGGTATGGGATTTGCGTTACAAGACGTATGAGGAGAGACTTGTTGACCTCAACATATGTATACCCTGGAGGAAAGGAGAAACAGGGGTGATATGATACAGATGTTCAAATATTTGAAAGGTATTAATCCGCAAACGAACCTTTTCCGGAGAAGGGAAGGCGGTAGAACGAGAGGACATGAAATGAGATTGAAGAGGGGCAGACTCAAGAAAAATGTCAGGAAGTATTTTTTCACGGAGAGAGTGGTGGATGCTTGGAATGGCCGACCGCGGGAGGTGGTGGAGAGGAAAACGGTACATGAATTCAAACTTGCATGGGATAAACATAAAGGAATCCTGCTTAGAAGGAAGGGATCCCCAGAAGCTTAGCCAGTGGTGGGAGGCAGGGCTGGTGGTTGGGAGGTGGGGATAGTGCTGGGCAGACTTATACGGTCTGTGCTAGAGCCGGTGGTGGGAGGCGGGGATAGTGCTGGGCAGACTTATACGGTCTGTGCCCTGAAGAGGACAGGTACAAATCAAGGTAGGGTATACACAAAAAGTAATACATATGTTTATCTTGTTGGGCAGACTGGATGGACATAAGTACATAAGTACATAAGTAGTGCCATACTGGGAAAGACCAAAGGTCCATCTAGCCCAGCATCCTGTCACCGACAGTGGCCAATCCAGGTCAAGGGCACCTGGCACGCTCCCCAAACGTAAAAACATTCCAGACAAGTTATACCTAAAAATGAGGAATTTTTCCAGTCCATTTAATAGCGGTCTATGGACTTGTCCTTTAGGAATCTATCTAACCCCTTTTTAAACTCCGTCAAGCTAACCGCCCGTACCACGTTCTCCGGCAATGAATTCCAGAGTCTAATTACACGTTGGGTGAAGAAAAATTTTCTCCGATTCGTTTTAAATTTACCACACTGTAGCTTCAACTCATGCCCTCTAGTCCTAGTATTTTTGGATAGCGTGAACAGTCGCTTCACATCCACCCGATCCATTCCACTCATTATTTTATACACTTCTATCATATCTCCCCTCAGCCGTCTCTTCTCCAAGCTGAAAAGCCCTAGCCTTCTCAGCCTCTCTTCATAGGAAAGTCGTCCCATCCCCACTATCATTTTCGTCGCCCTTCGCTGTACCTTTTCCAATTCTACTATATCTTTTTTGAGATACGGAGACCAGTACTGAACACAATACTCCAGGTGCGGTCGCACCATGGAGCGATACAACGGCATTATAACATCCGCACACCTGGACTCCATACCCTTCTTAATAACACCCAACATTCTATTCGCTTTCCTAGCCGCAGCAGCACACTGAGCAGAAGGTTTCAGCGTATCATCGACGACGACACCCAGATCCCTTTCTTGATCCGTAACTCCTAACGCGGAACCTTGCAAGACGTAGCTATAATTCGGGTTCCTCTTACCCACATGCATCACTTTGCACTTGTCAACATTGAACTTCATCTGCCACTTGCATGCCCATTCTCCCAGTCTCGCAAGGTCCTCCTGTAATCGTTCACATTCCTCCTGCGACTTGACGACCCTGAATAATTTTGTGTCATCGGCGAATTTAATTACCTCACTAGTTATTCCCATCTCTAGGTCATTTATAAATACATTAAAAAGCAACGGACCCAGCACAGACCCCTGCGGGACCCCACTAACTACCCTCCTCCACTGAGAATACTGGCCACGCAATCCTACTCTCTGCTACCATGCAGGTCTTTTTCTGCCGTCATCTACTATGTTACTATGTTACACAAAATCATTCACGCAGAGGCCCCAAGCTACATGCTAAACCTCGTAGACCTACCTCCCGAAAACGCCACAAAATCATCCCGCAAATTTCTCAACCTGCACTTCCCCAGCTGTACAGGACTAAAATACAAGTTGATGCATGCCACTACCTTCTCTTACATGAGCACGCAGTTATGGAATGCACTACCTACAGACCTGAAAACAATCGACAAAACAACTATCTTTCGCAAATCTCTGAAGACAAACTTCTTCAATAAGGCCTACAGTGAGAACCTACAACCTCACTAATCCACCTCATCCAACCCACTCCGTTATGAAAGCCCACCTTCTATACCTACCCTAATTACTCCCTTCTTTCTTCCTTTACTTAATCTCTGCACATTACTAAATGTATCTGATATCCTACTACTACTACTACTTATCATTTCTAAAGTGCTACTAGACGTATGCAGCGCTGTACACTTGAACGCGGCACTGTACACTTGAACATGAAGAGACAGTTCCTGCTCGACAGAGCTTACAATCTAATCAGGAGAAACAGGACAATAAGGGATAAGGACAAAGAGTAACAAGATTCCGGAATCCCAAAGAGTAGCAACATTCTGTGCAGAATCCCAAAGAGTAGCAAGATTCCAGAATCCCAAAGACTACTACTACTACTTATCATTTCTAAAGTGCTACTAGACGTACACAGCGCTGTACACTTGAACATGAAGAGACAGTCCCTGCTCAACAGAGCTTACAATCTAATTAGGACAGACAAACAGGACAAATAAGAGATAAGGACAAAGAGTAGCAAGATTCCGGAATCCCAAAGAGTAGCAACATTCTGTGTAGAATCCCAAAGAGTAGCAAGATTCCGGAATCCCAAAGAGTACTACTACTACTTATCATTTCTAAAGTGCTACTAGACGTAAGCAGCGCTGTACACTTGAACATGAAGAGACAGTCCCTGCTCGACAGAGCTTACAATCTAATTAGGACAGACAAACAGGGCAAATAAGGGATAAGGGCATATTAAAGGAGGAAAAAAGACCCCAGTTGGCTGTGGCTATCTTGTCTGACTGACACCACAGGTAAACTTGCAGTCAGGTAGACATCTTGTAATATATCCAAACAGCTCAGAGTTTTCTATCATTGTTCTTTATTACATCCACAAAATAGCAAACTCTAACTCTACTTCTTGGATAACTATATTTGTTTAGAGAGGAAACAAACATTTTCCTGGAACGACAATGTTAATAAAACTATGTAATATAACAAAAGAGAGGGAACGAAGTACAAACTAAAGTCCAAACAAAAATAAACAGCACCATGGGCCTTTAAAAATGGAACACAGTTCTTTAATGAATGAGCCTTGACAAAAAGACCCGACACGGGCCGTGTTTCGGTGACTAGCACCTGCGTCAGGGGTCACAGTGATGACGTGGAAAACTTGGGGAATAACTCGAATATATTCCTCTACAATATATTATTCCTTACCCCACATCTCATATAGTAAAAGCTACAAAGCACCAAGGCACTTTCACTTTCTGTATCCATTTGGATACAGAAAGTGAAAGTGCCTTGGTGCTTTGTAGCTTTTACTATATGAGACGTGGGGTAAGGAATAAAACTATGTAAGCCACATTGAGCCTGCAAATAGGTGGGAAAATGTGGGATACAAATGTAATAAATAAAATAAATTTATAAATTATTTTCCTTTGGAAATCCCCTGGGATTTTAATCACAGGTCTACAGTGCTGAAAAGCAGGATCGCAGTGGGCAACGCAAGAGATTATCAAAGCCTTACCTTTGTGATTATGAGATTTTTTTCTTGATTCCTAAAGTATTCTTTATAATTTTTAGGATCCTGCTATAGCTGAACATCTTGACTAGTCTGCATGTATAGAAATCTCTTACGGCAGAAACTGGAGCATTTCCAAATTTCAGACCTGCAAGCTTTGAACAGAGAGAGCTGAAATGCCCTGGAGGTATGGGATTGTTATGATGGAAACAGTGCAAAAATATAGGGTCTCTGACTAGAACAGAGGGACTCACTTTGCTGAAGCTGGAAAAATATTGACAATTCAGTTATTTCCCATGTAAAATTGATCAGAACACAAAACTCCAGCACTTTGAGGAATACAGACTTCTGGACACTAGAGGTCACCCTAGGACCATGGATGAAAACAGCTTTTGCTTAGTGAAGGTCAGTCCCTTAATAAATTGCTGGGTGCTTGATAGTATTGGAATTAATTAATTTATTTGCATTTAGCTCACACTTTTTTCAGTAGTAGCTTAAGTTGAGTTACATTCAGGTACAGAAGGTATTTTTATATCCCCAGAGAATTTATTTATTTATTTGTTGCATTTGTACCCCATTTTTCCCACCGTTTTGCAGGCTCAATGTGGTTTACATAATACCGTAATGGTGTTCGCCAAGTTGGTTGATAACAAATAAAAGGTTAAATTGTGGTTGAATGAGGTAGGTGTGCATCAGGCACCATGAGGGTCGAAGGGAGTGAAGATTGTATATATCGTCCAGTGCGATCATTGGTAATGCTGTGTTGCTGGGTGTGGGGATTTGCGGTGGATCGGTAGGGTAGGCCTTTTTGAAGAGGTTGGTTTTTAGTGATTTCCTGAAGTTCAAGTGGTCATGGATTGTTTTCACAGCTTTTGGGAGCCCATTCCATAGTTGTACACTTATGTAGGACAAGCAAGATGTGTAAGTTGTTTTGTATTTACAGTCTAAGGGCCTCTTTTATCACGCCACGGTGTGTGGTAATACTGACAAAGCCCATTCACGTTGAATGGGCACCGTTGGCATTGCTGCTCGGGAACTTGATAAAAGAGGCCCTAGCTTTCTACTTGACGGAATGGAAGGCTACTTGACGGAATGGAAGGCTAAGTGACTTGTTCATGTCTACTTGATGGAATGGAAGGCTAACCAGCTTATAATCGAACGAGAATAACGCCCAAGTTCCGACCTAAATCGGGAGATGGGCGTTCTTCTCACAAAAACAAATAAAGCGGTATAATCGAAAGCCGAACTTTGGACGCTTTCAACTGCACTCCGTCGCGGATGCGGACAAAGTTGACGGGGGCGTATCGAAGGCGTGTCGAAGGCGGAACTGGGGCGTGGTTATCGGGCGAACAGAGATGGGCGCCCTTCGCCGATAATGGAACAGTTTTGAGCTAGAATTTAGGACACTTTTCCTGGACCCTGTTTTTTGACGAATAAGGCCCCCAAAAGTGCCCTAAATGACCAGATGACCCCCAGAGGGAGTCGGGGATGACCTCCCCTGACTCCCCCAGTGGTCACTAACCCCCTCCCACCACAACAAATGATGTTTCACAACTTTTTACTTTCACCCTCAAATGTCATACCCTCCTCCCAAGCAGCAGTATGCAGGTCCCTGGAGCAGTTGTTAGGGGGTGCAGTGGACGTCAGGCAGGTGGACCCAGGCCCATCCCCCCCCTACCTGTTACAATTGTGCTGCTTAATGCTACTAGTCGTCCAACCCCCCCAAACCCACTGTACCCACATGTAGGTGCCCCCCTTCACCTCTTAGGGCTATAGTAGACTTGTGGGCAGTGGGTTTTGAGGGGGATTTGGGGGGCTCAACACCCAAGGGAAGGGTGCTATGCACCTGGGAGCTCTTTTACCTTTTATTTGGTTTTTGTAAAAGTGCCCCCTAGGGTGCCCGGTTGGTGTCCTGGCATGTGAGGGGGACCAGTGCACTATGAATCCTGGCCCCTCCCACGAACAAATGCCTTGGATTTATTCGTTTTTGAGCTGGGCGATTTCATATTCCATTATCGCTGAAAAGCAAAAATGCCCAGCTCACACCTTGACGAATAAAACATGGGCGTCTTTTTCTTTTAAAAAATACGATCCGCCCCACCCCTTCACGGACCCGTTCTCGGAGATAAACGCCCATGGAGATAGGCGTTTCTGTTCCATTATGCCCCTCTAAGTGACTTGTTCATGTCTACTTGATGGAATGGAAGGCTAAGTGACTTGTTCATGGTCACAATTTCTTGTAGTGGGATTTGAACCAAGCTTCCCTGTTGTCAGGCTACTGCTCTCACCACTAGACTACGCCTCCACTTCTGTTTTCATTACCTGTGTTGATACTGTGTCTCAGCTATTATAAAGATAAGATACTAATTTCTTACTGAAGCAAATGTTTCAGAGGCAGAAGAATGGTTTATTTATTTATTTATTTATTTGCTGCATTTGTATCCCACATTTTCCCCAACTCTTTGCAGGCTCAATGTGACTTACATTATGCCGTAATGGCGATCGTCATTTCCGGAATGAGAAGTACAGAATATTATTGCAATTAAAGTACAGAAAATATAAAGTAAATTAGAAGTAAATAGATATACAATTCATTTCATGTATTTGAGATCAAGGGATGTACTCACTCTGCTGCTCCCCAGTATCTCTCCACACTCGTCCTTCCCTACACCCCTTCCCGTGCACTCCGCTCCATGGATAAATCCTTCTTATCTGTTCCCTTCTCCACTACTGCCAACTCCAGACTTCGCGCCTTCTGTCTCGCCTGGAATAAACTTCCTGAGCCCCTACGTCTTGCCCCATCCTTGGCCACCTTTAAATCTAGACTGAAAGGCCACCTCTTTAACATTGCTTTTGACTCGTAACCACTTGTAACCACTCGCCTCCACCTACCCTCCTCTCTTCCTTCCCGTTCACATTAATTGATTTGATTTGCTTACTTTATTTATTTTTTGTCTATTAGATTGTAAGCTCTTTGAGCAGGGACTGTCTTTCTTCTATGTTTGTGCAGCGCTGCGTACGCCTTGTAGCGCTATAGAAATGCTAAATAGTAGTAGTAGTAGTAGTCTCTTGTAACCAGAGCTAATATTGTGATGTCATAATGCCTCAGTCCACCAATAAGAGCCAACCTCATCAGTGATGTCACAATGGCTTGATTGTCCTATACTTGACTTACTTTTATTACATAGCTCTTTGAGCAGGGACTGTCTTTCTTCTATGTTTGTGCAGCGCTGCGTATGCCTTGTAGCGCTATAGAAATGCTAAATAGTAGTAGTAGTAGTAGTAGTAAGGGTAATGTATAACGTTCAGTAATGACAATGTGATTAATGTAACCAACTAAAAAAGTTCAATGTTAACTTGTTCTGGTAAAGTTATAATGTCAGGTCATTTATGAAGGATCCTTTTGATAAGTCTCTTTGAACAGGTTAGTCTTTAGTAACTTCCGGAAGGCTGTCAGATCATGCGTTATTTTTATGGCATTCGGTAAGCTAGATGACCCCACAATGGATAATTCTAGTGCAGTGTTTTTCAACCGGTGTGCCGCGGCACCTCCCCATGTGTGCCGCGAAGAACGGTCACCTCAAATGTGCCGCAACAAATGCACTGCGATGAACAACTGAGCCACGGTAATCCTGCGGCATATAAGCAGTTCCTGGCAGGGTTCCGACAGGAATGTGGAGCTGCGTTAAACCGCGGTAAAGACTACCGCTTTGCTGTGGATTAACTGCTGGGTTCCAGCTGCCCTCCTGTTCTGCTGCTTGTCCCTCCACCTTGGTGCACCGCCTCCCACTGATTCCACTCTACACAGCCAAACCACGGTCTTGCTGTTTCCCATCCACGCCCCCCCGTGCATGACATCATCATATGAGGAGGACCATGATTGGCCTCTTCTGCTGCTACACTGCCTGCCACTGCAAACCATACGGTTAAATAGCATGCCCCCAGGGCACACCATTTTGTGGGGTTTTGACAGTGGCGAGGCGAGTAGAGAAACAGCGATTAGTCTGGGCGAGCAAGTATTAGTGTAGGGAGGACTGAGCGAGTGTCGAAAGGAGTAGGGAGTGAGGGGCAAGGAAGGACTCGGAGCAAGTGGAGCAAAGCAGCAGGAGGATTCAAAGAGACAACTTTGGAGACTATGGTAACTGGTAAAGCGCCCCCCCCCCCCCCAGCATGGGCGTAGTTTGACTGTTTCATTTGGGGAGGCAAAGGATGGGGTGGAGCATATTAGCATACTCATTTGCATATATATATATAGATATAGATATGCAAATGAATATGCTAATGTGGAGGAAGGAAGGGAAAAAGAGCTGACCACCTAGAATAAGCAAGAATTTCCATCTCTCTCCCGCTCCCCCTATACAGCTCCTTTCCTTCACAATACAGAAAATATGCAATTCTTCTATCCAGAAAGTGGGCAGCAGCTTTCCCTGCCAAGAACTGTGAGTTCCCCTATTTCCTCCTGTAAGAGCTATCTGAACCTCTCACCTCATAGGAGATGTGGCTTCTCTTTACTTTCTCTGCATTTTTTTTTGTTACATTTGTACCCCGCACTTTCCCACTCATGGCAGGCTCAATGCTGCTTACATGGGGCAATGGCGGCTTAAGTGACTTGCCCAGAGTCTCAAGGAGCTGCCTGAAGTGGGAATCAAACTCAGTTGCTCAGTTCCCCAGGACCAAAGTGCACCACCCTAACCACTAGGCCACTCCTCCACTGTTGCTACTATTTGAGATTCTACATGGAATGTTGCTATTCCACTAGCAACATTCCATGTAGAAGTCGGCCCTTGCAGATCACCAATGTGGCCGCGCAGGCTTCTGCTTCTGTGAGTCTGACGCCCAGAGTCACAAGGAGCTGCCTGTGCCTGAAGTGGGAATCAAACTCAGTTCCTCAGTTTCCCAGGACCAAAGTCCACCACCCTAACCACTAGGCCACTCCTTACTGCCGCTTTGCGCAAACGTCTGACCAAATGGCTTCCTTCCTTACAGTGGACTACACAGGACTCAGGAGCCAGCACTTCCACTCCAGCGGCGAACGGGATGGGCGGGCGAGCAAGCGAGCGAGCGGAGGTTGTAAAAGCAGCAAGCAGGCACGCTCGTCTCCGTCCGCTTCCCTGCCCTCTCTGCGTCCCGCCTTCCTCTGATGTCATTTCCTTACGGGCGGGACGCTGAGAGGGCAGGGAAGCGGATGTAGACAAGCGTGCCTGCTTGTTGCTTTTACTTCTAGTGCCCCGCCCGCCAGTTCGCCGAACCAACTTCCGGTAAGTCGTGGCCATATGGGGGGGCAGTGCCCCCCTCGCCCCACCAGTCTACGCCCATGCCCCCCAGACCTACCTCCAACTATGACTTTAAGTGGAGGAGTAGCCTAGTGGTTAGTGCAGTGGAACCTGGAATGTTGCTGCTATTGGAGAGTCTGTTGCTACTATTTGAGATCATGGAATGTTGCTAGTGGAGGAGTAGCCTAGTGGTTAGTGCAGCGGACTCTGATTCTGGGGAACTGAGTTCAATTCCCACTGCAGCTCCTTGTGACTCTGGGCAAGTCACTTAATCCTCCATTGCCCCTGGTACAAAATAAGTACCTGAATATATGTAAACTGCTTTGAATGTAGTTGCAAAAACCTCAGAAAGGTAGTATATCAAGTCCCATTAACAAGATTCCATTCACAGTAGCAACATTCCATGTAGAACCCCAAAGAATAGCAATATTCCGGAATCCCAGCCTATTTGAGATTCCACTAGCAACATTCCATGTAGAAGACTGGCCTTGCAGATCAGCAACACGGCTACGCTGGAGAATGTTGCTACTATTGGAGATTCTAGATGGAATGTTGCTAGTGGAGGAGTAGCTTAGTGGTTAGTGCAGTGGAATTTGATTCTGGGGAACTGGGTTTGATTCCCACTGCAGCTCCTTGTGTCTCTGGGCAAGTCACTTAACCCTCCATTGCCCCGGTACCAAATAAGTACCTGAATATATGTAAACCGCTTTGAATGTAGTTGCAAAAACCTCAGAAAGGCGGTATGTCAAGTCCCAGTTCCCTTTCCCCCTCCATTCAAACATTCCTTTTTCTACTCTTCCCTCCTGTGTTTGCCTGGTGCCCACCAAATTGTCTTGTCTTCCCTCTCCAGCTATTTCTCTGTCACCTTGGTCTCTCCTCCTCTGCATCCCCTCCCCCTCCCATGTTGTTAACAGCACCTTCTTCTGTCTCCCTCCCTGTCTGTGCCTTACTGAATTGCCTTCCCTCTCCAGCCATTTCTCTGCCATTGCCTCCTGCCTTTCCAAATCCCTCCATGAGGCAAAAGACAGAGATGGCTGGAGAGGGAAGGGCAGCTGCATGCAATGATGTTTTCTTTTCATGAGTCTGACCTAAAAATGCCAATTCCATAGCAACACTGGTAAGAAAAACTCCTGCAACCCTATGCTACCAGGGAAAGGTAGGGGAAAATTGATTTTTTTAAATATAGCCAATTCCTTTGTAAACCTCAAGGAATTGGCTATTTTATATACAGTCAATTTTCCCCTACCTTTCCCCTGGACATCCAACTTATCCGTTCCCAGGAAGTGGCATGGGATCACGGGAGACTTTTTAGCCAGTCCTGCAGAGCTGCCAAGGGGTCCCAATTTTGAGAGGGAGATTTTAGTACACGCCCCAGCCCCGCCCCACTCTGTATTGGCTCCACCCACTCTACATGGCTCCACTCTCTGACATACCTCAATCCAACAGCCATTTCAGAAAATATTTTATTAATAGCCTAATACCCTTTTCAATTAGCTTTCAGAGGCCAAAACCTCCTGCCTCAGGTCAGGACAGTATAATGCTGTTATGGTATCCTCTCCTGACCAGAGGAAGGAAGTGCTGGTCTCTGAAGGCTAATCAAAAGTGTTTTAAAAATCAGTGAAGGTATCACCTTATTTTCCATTTTGTGTTTTATTTGCATTTATTAATCTTAACACAGCTACCGCATTGCTTTATCCTAAATTAAAAATAAAATGATTTTCTGTACCTTTGTTGTCTGGCCATTTACTTTTTCTAATTGTGTTGATCCCAGTCTCTTGATTCTGCATTCCTTTGTGTTCTCTTAACTCTCTTGCCAGGGTTTCCTGTCCATTTGTCATTTTCTCTCCTTTTTCTTTGTTTTCTTCAATTTATATTTTTGCCTCGCTCTGTGTCCAGATTTAATTCATTCTTACTATCCATTCTTTAATTTCTCTCTTTTTACTTCATCTACCTATGGCTTTTCATCTTTTCCTCACTTTTGTTCTCCCTATGCCCCTTCTTCTTATTCTCCAGTCTTTCACTAAATCTATCCTCTCCCCCTTTCCATCCAGCATCTCCCTTCTTTCTCTCCCCATCCTTCCAGTGTCTCGCCCTCTCTCTCTCTGCATCCTTCCATCCAGCGTCTCCTCTTTCTCTCCCTAACCTTCCATCCAGTTTTTCTCTCCTACCCATCCATCCAGCGTCATCCCTCTTTCTCTCTCCATCCTTCCACCTATTACCGTCTCCCAATCCTTCCGTTCACTGTTTCCCTCTCCTTCCATCCATTGTCTCCCTCTATCTCCCCTTCCTTCTAGACAGTTCTCTCTCTTGACCCATTTCCATTCAGCATGTCCTCTCTCTCCACACCCTTCCAGTCTCTTTCCTCTTTCTCTCCCTACTCTTCCATCCAGTGTCTTCTTTCTGCCCCCTCCTTCCAGCATTTTCCTTCTTTCTCCCTCCTTTCATCCAGCATTTCTCCGTCTGACAGCTAGGGTCTCCCCCAGTTTCTCCCCAGCAGCTTCTCTCTCTCTTTTGCCCATGTCCCCTTTCTCTCCCCATTTTTCCACTCATCTCTCTCGCTCTCTGTAGCTCTCTTCCATCCAGCATCTTCTCTCTTTCTGCCCCCTCCTAGCATTTTTCCTCTTTCTCTCCCTCCTTTCATCCAGCATTTCTCCTCTTTATCTCTCCATCTGACCAGCCAGGGTCTCCCCCTTGCTCCCCTTCCTTCTCCCCAGCAGCCTGTCTCGTCCCTGCTCTTTTCCATGTCCCCTTTTTCTCTCCCCATCTCACTGTGGCTTTCTCTCTCTCTGTTCCCTCTAGTGTCCTTTCTCTACCATCTGCCCTCTCTGGACACCTCCCGCTGGACACCCTTTCCCCCTTCCCCTACCCTTTCCAGCCATGTTTTTCTCTTCCTCCGGGCCTCTTTACAGCAACGCTGACACAAGAACAAAAAGAAATGCGGGGCCGCAGCAGCCTTCAGACATGCGCTGTCGGCTCTGCTGGTCCTCTGCCCCCGGAACGGGAAATTGACGTCAACGGGGGCAGAGGACGGCAGAGCCAACAGTGTATGCCTGATGTTTTTGTTTTTATGCCAGCTGTAGAGAGAAGCAGTGGCTCCTTTGTTCCTGCCGCTGCTCAACAGAAGCGGTGGCGGCGGAATTCAGCGGGAGACTTTCCCGCCAAAGCGGGAGTCTCCTGCTGAATGCGGGAGACTTGGCAGGTATGGTCCTGGTTTGGAATTTACTTCACAAGACAGTGTAGGATATGCAGTTCTGATTCTACCTGTTGAAATCAGTGCAGCAGGTCCCATAATGCACGAGTATAAATTTGTTTGAAATGCTGGAATGGCTTCAAATTTCCCTCTCTGTCTAATAATATTTAGTGCAGTGTGTTTCTCAGATCTCAGAGAGATTGTTGGGGTTGGACTAGGGTGCCAAGGGGTTTATTTAAGTTGCTGGTTGCAATTGGATCATTTGTCTTCCTGTGGCTGTGCTGGGAAGGGCTATAAACAGCTCATGCCCTTTCTGGCACTTTTGGACATGGGGCAGGGAGGGATGTTTATGGAGGGGAGACGGGGGAGGAGGGGTTTGATTATTGATCTGTGTTCTGTCCTCTGACTGCCTCGCACTAGTATATAATGTGATCCTAAAATGTGTGTAATTCTTTTACTGTTATTCTCATTTCTAAGGACTATCATCGCTGCAGTTCCCACTTCAAAGATACGTGAGCAAGGCATTATGTGTAATGTAGTTCACAGGCAATGCAGCCACACTTGTCTGTCTGTATAAGAACGGTTACCACTGGTTGTGAGGCTGCCCAGACCTTCTCTCTCTCTCAGCCAAGCTTGGCCCCTTTGTCTACCTGCTATCATTTCCTGGTCATTCTTACTATCTCTGTCCTGAGAGGTCAGCTAGGTATGACCTTTCCCTCCAATCGAGGGCCATCCTCTAGCACCTCCCTTGCCACCTGGTGGCAGGCTCTGTCCCTATTGGTCCTTACCTGCTCCTCCCTGAGCCTGTGTGAGGCTTTTGACCTCCTTGTCCCTTTTGCCATGAGGCATTTACCATCTTGCTACAGACATGAGGCATTCACCACCTTGCTTCAGGCAGCACTGTCCTGCTGAAGCCTGAAACTCCCTGCAATGAACTTGTTTTTTTACCTTGAAAATATCTCCTCCCTAATGAGATATCGCACATTCCAGTCACCCAGCTTTGAGCCATTTCTATCTGCTCAACCATTTCTCATTTCTGCAGTAAAGCTACCTCTCTTCAGATCTTCACCTCCAACCACTTAAACAGCTCTCAGGATTATGGAGTCTCTGTGCCCTGGGGCAATACTTCTGAACATCTGACTGTGAGTAAATGACCTGTGTTTATGCAATAAAAGAAACTTCAGAAAATAATAGAGAGTTCAGGTGTGTCTGGTGTGCCAAGGTTATGCTCTAAGATATCAAGGCTTTGTAGTCAAACAAGTCCTGAGAGGCTTGAACAATCTGTATTTTATATTTGTGATTTATAAGCAACAGTTGTTACATATTATTACTTTTGATACTAAAAAGATTTAAATATAAAATCATAACTGTTTGAGGCTTATGGGGATGGAGATGATTTGTTAAATAATAAAATAAAATATTATATAGATAGATATACTTAGAAAACTGATGGTGTGTGGACTATGGTTTTTGTTTTTAATGCCTAGTTCATGCTACTTACACTTAAGCTCTACAGGGCAGGGAGTTCCCCATAACTCTTAGCAGAAGTCAAAAGGCAACAGAAACAGATGGGGGAAACCAGAAGAGGTGTAGTATCAGTGGCATAGCTAGGTGGGGCCATGGGGGCCTGTGCCCCCCCCCCAAATTTCATCTGGGCCCCCGGTTTTGCTGACAGGGGTCCCCAACCCCCGCCAGCTGAAGCCTTCCCCCCTGCTCACCCGCCACCTCGCTGCCACCCCCACCCACTGCTGCAGCAAATACCTTGGCTGGCGGGGGTCCCCAACCCCCACCAGCTGAAGCCTTCCCCCCCTGCCATCGCTCATCTGCCACCTCGCTGCCACCCTGTTGCCCCCCACCCACTGCCGCAGCAAATACCTTGGCTGGCAGGGTTTCCCAACCCCCACCAGCTGAAGCCTTGTCCAGCGCCGGTCTCCAGTGCCGCCTCATTCCCTGCTCTGCTCTCTCTTCTTCCTCACGTCCTGCACGTTCCTTTCAGCAAGGTATTTGCTGCGGCAGTGGGTGGGGGGCGGCAAGGTGGCAGCGAGGTGGCAGGTGAGCGGCGGCGGGGTGGCAGACCAAAATGTGCCCCCCCACCTCAGGCTCTGGCCCCCTCCCACCGCGAGGTCTGGCTACGCCTCTGGATTCAGCCTTAGGTTATCTGGCCTTTCCAGGATACCCGCTCTCCTCACGGGTCCTGGCGGGAGTGAAGGCAACCAAAGACCATGTGCTCTGATCAGCAACACCTGTTATTACCTTCAAGCTCCACCTCTCTGTCAATCATTAACAAGAAAATATTTCCCTCTGAAACTTATCCCTTACACGAACGCCCCTGGGCTGGGCTTGACTCCCACCCAAGAACACCTTCCTCCTTCCCTCCCCCCAGTGACTCTAGGGCAAAGGATAAACACCAATTAGTAATCCCCATTATAACGGGGGATTGCAATAACATTTGAAGTAAAGACATACAGAAGATTTAAATTAAAAAGACTTTACAAAATGATCGGGCTTGAGGATAAAAGGATGGAATATATTCTGGAGTGGAGGAGTGGCCTAGTGGTTAGGGTGGTGGACTTTGGTCCTCGGGAACAGAGTTTGATTCCCACTTCAGGCACAGGCAGCTCCTTGTGACTCTGGGTAAGTCACTTAACCTTCCATTGCCCCATGTAAGCCGCATTGAGCCTGCCATGAGTGGGAAAGCACAGAGTACAAATGTAACAAAAAAAAATATATTAGGAAGGACAAAGGTGTAAGTTTAGGCTTTTGCCCATAGAAATTTATTTATTTATTTTATTTATTTGTTGCATTTGTATCCCACATTATTCCACCTCTTTGCAGGCTCAATGTGGCTTACAATACATCATGAATAGTGGATACAAGAAGAGAGTAGACATTTGGTATTACAGAGGGTTTTGGGTTACATGATAATGATGAAGCATAACTCCGCTAACTCCAGGCTCCGCCCTTTCTGCCTCGCCTCACCCTATGCCTGGAATAAACTCCCTGAGCCCATACGCCAGGCCCCCTTCCCTGCCCATCTTCAAATCCTTACTCAAAGCCCACCTCTTCAATGTCGCTTTCGGCACCTAACCACCATACCCCTATTCAGGAAATCTAGACTGCCCCAACTTGACATTTCACCCATTAGATTGTAAGCTCCTTGGAGCAGGGACTGTCCTTCTTTGTTAAACTGTACAGCGCTGCGTAACCCTAGTAGCACTTTAGAAATGTTAAGTAGTAGTAGTAGTATATTAGTAAAAAACAAGAAAACATTATAAGACAGTTTTGGATACATGTGGAGGGTGTCAAGTCATGATGCAGGGAATGGGTAGGGTGTGGAAGGGAGGGGTCAAGAGTAATGAGTCGTAATGGAGGATTGTGTACAAATGCTAGAAGTCTAAAAAATAAGATGTGAGAGTTAGAATATATAGCTCTAAATGATGAGACAGATATAATATTATTTATTTATTGCATTTGTATCCCACATTTTCCCACATATTTGCAGGCTCAATGTGGCTTACAGAGTCCTGTTATGGCATCGCCATTACAGGGTATAATATACAGTTGGTGTCACAAAGAGATTAAGGATGACAAAAGGAACTAAGCAGACAATTATAGAATGAAGATATTCAGAATAGGGGTGAGGTGATGTTTTATTATAGTTAAGCTATGGATTCTGATGGTAGGCCTTGTTGAAGAGAGAGGTTTTCAGGGATTTGCGGAAGTTAGTTATTTCATTAATTGTTTTCAAGTTAGTTGGTAGTGCATTCCACAGCTGCGTGCTCATGTAGGCAAAGCTGGTCGCATGTGTTAGTTTGTATTTTAATCCTTTGCAGCTGGGGGAAGTGTAGATTGAGAAATGTGTGGGCAGATCTTTTAGCGTTTCTGGGTGGGAGGTCCGCGAGATCTAGCATCTCAGAGATTTGGTGGAAGGAGGACAATCAATGGGACACTGTGTTAGGGTACATACATAGAGAGAATCAAATTGGAGGGGCGTTGCGCTATATGTTAAAGAGGGAATTGAGTCAAATAAAATAAACACTCCACATGACACAGATAGCAGCGGGGAATCAATATGGATAGAAATTCCATGTGTGAAGGGAAGGAGTATTCTTGGAGGGCTGTAACTACTGTCCGCTGGGACAGAATGAACAGATGGACGAAGAAATGTTTACAGAAATTAAGAAAGCTGGCAAATTGTACAACAGTATAATAATGGGTGATTTCAATTACCAACACTACAAAGTTAGTTCTACAATTAGTATTCAAAGGTAAGTCTTGTGTATTTCAATGAAAAAATAGTGGAGAAAAAAAGACTTCAGTACTATGGGAGGCACCTCAGTTTGAAAGATGCACCTTCATAAGTAAAGAGGACTCCTTTTAATCATGTCTACAAAAAACATAGTAACATAGTAGATGACGGCAGAAAAAGACCTGCACGGTCCATCCAGTCTGCGCAACAAGATAAACTCATATGTGCTACTTTTTGTGTATACTTTACCTTTGATTTGTATCTGCCATTGTCAGGGCACAGACCGTATAAGTCTGCCCAGCACTAGCCCCGCCTCCCAACTACCAGCCCCGCCTCCCAACCACCAGCCCTGCCTCCCCCCCACCGGCTCTGCCACTCAATCTCGGCTAAGCTTCTGAGGATCCATTCCTTCTGAACAGGATTCCTTTATGTTTGTCCCACGCATGTTTGAATTCCGTTACCGTTTTCATCTCCACCACCTCCTGCGGGAGGGCATTCCAAACATCCACTACTCTCTACGTGAAAAAATACTTCCTGACATTTTTCTTGAGTCTGCCCCCCTTCAATCTCATTTCATGTCCTCTCGTTCTACCATCTTCCCATCTCCGGAAAAGGTTAGTTTGCGGATTAATACCTTTCAAATATTTGAATGTCTGTATCATATCACCCCTGTTTCTCCTTTCCTCCAGAGTATACATGTTTAGTTCAGCAAGTCTCTCCTCATACGTCTTGTAAAAGACTCCACTTTCAAATCAATTTTCATGAAACAAAAATACGACCACCTTTCAAGAATACCAAAGGGACGAGACTCAATTTAATAGGACTATTTTGAAAAATTGTTACTTATCTTGGATGGCAGAAGTGTTCTTTATCCTGTGCCTTTATTTGTAATAATGATCCACAGATATCCCAATAGGGAAGCCCTGTTTTGCCTTTACCAGGCTGCATCAATATTGACTGGATAAATGTTACACCAGGGAGCGCCAGGGACATAAAATTCCTAAATGCAATAAATGACTTCTTGGAGCAACTGGTCCAGGAACCAACAAGAGGGGGAGCCATTTTAGATCTAGTCCTTGGTGGAGTGCAAGGCATAGTACGAGAGGTAACGGTGTTGGATCTGCTAGGAAACAGTGATCATAACATGATCAAGTTTGAACTACTGTCTGGAGTAAAGCCACAAAGGAAATCTACTGTAGCAGCATTTCATTTTCGAAAAGGCAATAATTGTCACGTTTTCCAAGCAGGAACTAGGTTTGTGAGCCCTTGGGCCACTGCCGAGGAGCGGCAGCGGCAGGCAAAACCACCCTACACCAGAGACAGGGCAGAACTCTGACAAACAGTTAGGCTTCACCTGCACATGACCACCTCTCACCAGGAGTTGAGCCCCTGGCTGCAGGCGGCCGGCAGGACTTATAGGACAGGACATTATTGCTGAAAACCGATAACGCTCAGCTCAAAAATGCCCAAATCCTAGGCATTTGTCCCGCACAACCCGTATTATCGAAAAAAAGATGGGCGCCCATCTTTTTTCGAAAATACGGTTTGTCCCGCCCCTTCACATGGCCGCCCACGGAGATGGGCACCCAATTTCGATTATGCCCCTCTATGCCTCTGTATCGCTCCATGGTGTGACCTCACCTAGAGTATTGCGTTCAGTTCTGGTCACCATATTTAAAAAAGATATAGTGGAATTAGAAAAGGTTAAAAGACGAGTGACCAGAATGATAAAGGGGATGGAACTCCTCTCATATGAGGAAAGGCTAAAGAGGTTAGGGCTCTTCAACTTGGAAAAGAGATGGCCAAGGGGAGAAATGATTGAGGTCTACAAAATCCTGAGTGGTGTAGAACAAGTAGACGTAAATCGTACAAAGACTAGGGGACCCTCGAGGAAGTTACATGGAAATACTTTTAAAACAAATAGGAGAAAATATTTTTTCATTCAGTGTGTAATTAGGCTCTGGAACTCGGTTAGCTTACCTGGGTTTAAAGAAGGTTTGGACAAGTTCCTAGAGGAAAGTCCATAGTCTGCTATTGAGACAGACATGGGGAAGCCACTGCTTGCCCTGGGATTGGTAGCATGGAATGTTGCTACTATTTGGGTTTCTGCCAGGCACTTGTGACCTGGATTGGTCACTGTTCGAAATAGGATTCTGGGCTCGATGGACCATTGGTCTGACCCTATTCTTATATTCTTATTGGGTAGGGTGTGGAAAGGGAGGGTTTTAAGTGTAGAGTCAGGCTGGAGAGAATGAGTACAGCATGGAAAGGAGGGGTTAAGAGTAATGAGGGGATGGAAGGAATGGGTAGGGTGTGTAAGGGAAAGATAAAGAGTAATGGTTCAGAATGAAGGGAATGACTAGGGCATGGATGGGTGGTGTTAAGAGTAACAAGTCAGATTGGAAGATTGGTAGGGCGTGGAAAGGAGGTGTTATGAGTCAGATTGGAGGATTGGGAAGGTTGTGGAAGGAAGGGGTTAAGAAAAAATGAGTCAGAATGGAGGATTGGGAAAGATGTGGAAGGGAAGGGTTAAGAGTAATGAGTCATAAAGGAGGATTGGGTAGAGTGTGGAAAGGAAGGTTTTCAGAGTAGAGTCAGGATGAAGAGAATGAGTAGGGCATGGAGGATTGGGTAGGGTGTGGAAGGGAGGGATTAAGAGTAATGAGTTAGAAAGGAGGAGGGAACGGGTAGTGTATATAAGGGAGGAGTTAAGAGTGAGGGGGCAGGATAGAGTGAACAGCTGGATGCATGAAAGAGGCAGGATGACGAGAAAAGAGGAGGTAAACAAGTAACGTCATTTGTTAATTACAGTACATTCTCAATTATCCGATCGTTCCCGATCTGACCATCTGGCATATCCGACAGACACCTAGTGACGTCACACGGCTTCTCTGTTTTCCGAATGCTACTTTTACCACCGTTGTGAGCCGGGACACTGCTTTTACTGCCTTTATTTCTGCCTTGTTTGAGGGGTTACCATTGTTTTCCATATTATCCGACAGTTCGTTTATCCGACGGTCCCATTTAGGTCAGTTAATCAAGACTTTACTGTACTGCTGCATAAGTTGTGTCGGTGGGTTTGATATGTATAGTTTGTACCTTGCTGGACTATGGAGGAAGTTTCCTCACGTTTATATACATCATACAGCACCTGCTGCCTATGTCTAAACCTTTGCTGAGTTTATACTATGGAAAAGAATATCAGGGGGCAGCCCACGGCAATCTGCTGCATGAGGCAGAGCTGAGATGCTGCCCCTGTCCGGTCTGGCATCTCCCCCTTCCCTCCTCAACCCTCTTCCTTGCGTTTACCTTATTTTATTCTTTTTTCAAAAGGTGGCAGTGGTAGCGATTCCCATGGGCTGCCCTGCTGTGGTGCCACTGGTACCTGCCTCTTCGCTCTACTGCCTCTGAAGAAACAGGAAGTTACATTAGAAGGTGGGCCGCAGTAGGAGGAAGAGGCTGGTGCTGGCAGCAGAGCAGCCACTGCCTGCTTTTGGAAAAGAAAAAAAAATTAGGTAAATGTGGGCAGACGATTGAGGAGGGAAGGGAAGAGTGCCGCCTGAGGCACCCGCCTCAGTTGGCCCCAATGGAGGGTCCGCCACTGAGAATACTATAAGTTCTTTGCCATTTTCACTGCCGTGGCCAGTGTCCGTGACTGGAGTATTATCACCTCATTCGTATGGATTTTGGAATGTATTTTGCTTTATATAGTGACCACTTTACACAAGGTTAATCTTTCTCTCTCCTTTCCTCTCCTCTCCTTCATTTCCCTTGCTACCATTACTGTCCGCGTGTATTACCTGAACATCAAACTCTCAAATACTACAAAGCACTTCAAAGAAGTCTCATTTTTTCATGCCCTTAATTCTTTCAGATTCTCTTGCGTCCTTCATATTTGATTATCCCAGTCTTTGAACTTTAGATAGATGACAAACCATGCGGCTGAGGCTTTGCCACATGCAATCTTCTGTATTGTACTGCAGGCTGAATAGCTTCTTCTGGCTCTTTGAGGAATATTTTTCATTGGTCATTACTAATTCTGTTTTCTTTCCTTTTGCTCTGAGCGTTAATATTCTGTCAGAGCTGGTTTAGATATCCTGAGGACTCTTCTCCCTGCTAGGTGAAGCCAGAGGTCTTCAATATGTTGACACTAGAAGGATTTTTCCAGCTGTGATCTGGTGTGATGGACGTCAATGTTGATTATTATTATTATTATTTGTCGCATTTGTATCCCACATTTTCCCACCTATTTGCAGGCTCAATGTGGCTTACATAGTACCGTAAAGGCTTTCGCCTAGTCCGGTAGAGAAACGAATACAAGGTGATATTGAGGTCGAAATAAGGTACATTGGGGTTTGATGAGAGGAAAGGTTATGTGCCATTACGAGCTTTGGCTTTGCTGTGTTGCCGAGTGTAGGTATCTATGTTGGGTCGGTGGGGTATGCCTTTTTGAATAGGTAGGTTTTCAGTCATTTCCTAAAGTTTAGGTGGTCATAGGTTGTTTTCACAGCTTTTGGCAGTGTGTTCCATAATTGTGTGCTTATATAGGAGAAGCTGGATGCGTAGGTTGCTTTGTATTTGAGTCCTTTGCAATTTGGGTAGTGGAGGTTTAGGTATGTTCGAGATGAACTAGATATGTTTCTGATTGGTAGGTCAATGAGGTTTGTCATATATCCTGGGACTTGATGCATGGACTGGTTGAGAACTCAGACTGGATATTTGTTTGAAGAAGTGCAATATGAGATTACTGTAAAAGTTCTGAAGTACATATTATACAATGCTAAGCAGATAGGGACTCGTAGCTCCAGATTCTGTAAGAAGAGTAGGATGCAATGGGAGGAAATCAGGACTGGCTCAGCTTCTCTCTTATGACCTAAACCAGTGTTATGACCCAGTAGTGGTGAGTCCCTGTGCCCCGACTGAGCACGGCAGAGATGGAGTGACACCACACTCGGTCAGGCAGCCAGACAACCCCTAGCTTCACCTGGGAAGCGACCACCGTTCACCGGGAGTTGAGCCCCCAGCTGCAGGTGGCCACCAGGACTTCAGGAACCGGCGGGGTTGCACAGCCGCTGACCAGGATAGCAGGAAACAGACACAGTCCAGAACCAGTACTCCAACAGGCAAAGAAATAGTCAAATCAGTCCAGAGTCAAGGCCGGTAGCAAACAAGCGAAATCTGAGATAACTAGCCAAGGTCTGGTACACAGGAAAAACAGGAACAGAAGGAAGTAGGTGAACAGTACTCCGACAGCAACTCCTCAGAACAAATGAGGCCGAAGCAATGAAGGCCTGGAGGCAGTGCTTTAAATAGTGAGGAAATCTGAGCAAACCACACTCAGGTGAAGCCAACATGGCTGCCCCCATAGGAGATCCTCCCAAGACCAAATATGGAGTTCCTTCCTGATCTCGTTTATACAAGATGGCCGCCCCCTCCTGAGCTAGCCAAGATGGCCGCTGCCTGTGCTGTAAGCCGGATGACGGCTGCCAGACTTGGGAAACTGAAACCGACCCCTCCTGGAGAAACATCAAAAAGCCGGCTAGCTCTGCCGGACCGCACCTCGCCGGCGAATCAGACGCGCAGGCCTGGAATCAGGTGAGGGACGTAACAACCAGGCTGTCACCATATAATATATGGCCTATATTAAATGCATACACACGCAGAAAGATTTCTTTGCAACTTTATTTCCCCCATGTTTGTTTAACCAATAACCAAACAGGTTGTGGAATGCCTATAGAAAGACATGGTAACATCAAGACTGGATTACTGCAATGCACTATACATGGTCTGACTACAAAGGGCCTGCACCACCTCCAGTTGATTTAGAATGCAGCAGCAAGAAGGTTGCAAGTGACGTGACCACATTACACCATTTTTGCAAAACCTTCATTGGCTACCAGTACAATACAGGGCTAAATTTAAAACGCTATCAGGCTTATTTTCGAAAGAGAAGGGCGCCCATCTTCCGACACAAATCGGGAGATGGGAGTCCTTCTCTCAGGGTCGCCCAAATCGGCATAATCGAAAGCTGATTTTGGGTGCCCTCAACTGCTTTCCGTCGTGGGGATGACCAAAGTTCACGGGGGCGTGTCGGCAGCCTAGTGAAGGCGGGACTGGGGCGTGCTTATGAGATGGGCGTCCTCGGTCGATAATGAAAAAAAGAAGGGCATCCCTGACGAGCACTTGGCCAACTTTACTTGGTTCATTTTTTCTTGCGACCAAGCCTCAAAAAGGTGCCCAAACTGACCAGATGACCACCGGAGGGAATTGGGGATGACCTCCCCTTACTCCCCCAGTGGTCACCAACCCCCTCCCACCCTAAAAAAAAACTTAAAAATTTTTTTTTTGCCAGCCTCAAATGTCATACTCAGCTCCATGACAGCAGTATGCAGGTCCCTGGAGCAGTTTTAGTGGGTGCAGTGCACTTCAGGCAGGCAGACCCAGGCCCATCCCCCCCTACCTGTTACCCTTGTGGTGGTAAATGTGAGCCCTTCAAAACCCACCAGAAACCCACTGTACCCACATGTAGGTGCCCCCCTTCACCCCTTAGGGCAATGGTAGTGGTGTACAGTTGTGGCGAGTGGTTTTTTTTGGGGGGGGTTGGGGGGGGGTTGGGGGGGCTCAGCACCCAAGATAAGGGAGCTATGCACCTGGGAGCAATTTGTAAAGTCCACTGCAGTGCCCCCTAGGGTGCCCGGTTGGTGTCCTGGCATGTGAGGGGGACCAGTGCACTATGAATGCTGGCTCCTCCCACGACCAAAGGGCTTGGATTTGGTCGTTTCTGAGATGGGCATCCTCGGTTTCCATTATCGCCAAAAACTGGGGACGACCATCTCTAAGGATGACCTAAGGACAACCATCTCTAAGGTCGACCTAAATGTTGAGATTTGGGCGTCCCGACCGTATTATCGAAACGAAAGAGGGACGCCCATCTTGTTTCGATAATACAGGTTTCCCTGCCCCTTCATGGGGCTGTCCTGCGAGGACAGCCCCAGGAAAACTTGGGCGCCCCGTTTGATTATGCCCCTCCATGTCTGATCTTCAAGGCCCTGAAAGGAAATGGCCCCGAGCATCTGAAGAATAGGATGATCCTCCACACACCGCCAAGGACACTAAGGTCCTCCCAAGGACTATCACTAACTACACCCTCTCCAAAAGACATTACACGATGTGATACCCGCAAGCGAGCCTTCTCCGGAGTAGCCCCCACACTCTGGAATGCATTGCCTGAAAGGCTCCGCTTAACACAAGACTACCTCTATTTCAGGAAGCAGGTGAAAGCTTGGCTCTTCAACCAAGCCTTTAATGGAAGACATAACTAACTTGTTACTCTCACTCACACACACAAGGATTGACTCGGGCTGCACATACTGCAGCGGGACATGTTTATCCACTCCTACCCTAGCTGAGATAATATTTAACCATCTCTCTGACCTCATGTGCAACTTTCTTCAAATCAATCACCTTACTTTCTAATTCTTCCTACTTTCTTACTCATCTATATGTTGCAACTTTGCCTTACCCCTCACTACCAATTATAATGTTGTCATTGCAAGTAGTATACCATGCCATACTTTGTATTGTTGTTCGAATATTTTTACTGCTCTAATTGTCTATTGCTCATGTTTGATCTGTTCTTACTGTACACCGCCTTGAGTGAATTCCTTCAAAAAGGCGGTAAATAAATCCTAATAAATAAATAATAGCCTCTAGCACCTGCGTTTGCTTCTGATCATCGGCCCATTTGTGTCTTATTCATAATAAAAGCAGATAACATAGTAACATAGTAGACGACGGCAGAAAAAGACCTGCACGGTCCATCCAGTCTGCCCAAGAAGATAAATTCATATGTGCTACATTTTTATTTGTACTGTCCTCTTCAGGGCACAGACCGTATAAGTCTGGCCAGCCCTATCCCCGCCTCCCAACCACCAACCCCGCCTACCAACCACCAGCTCTGGCACAGACCATATAAGTCTGGCCAGCACTATCCCCGCTGCCCAACCACCAGCCCCGGCACAGACCGTATAAGTCTGCCCAGCACTAGTCCCGCCTCCCAACCACCAGCCCTGGCACAGACCGTATAAGTCTGCCCAGCACTAGCCCCGCCTCCCAACCACCAGCTCTTAGTTTTAGTCCTGGACGGTTTTGGTTTGTTCCATTATAGATGAAAAAGGTCTAAGTGTTAGGTACACCCAGATCCCACCCATAACACACCCCTGACATGCCCCCTTGTGATTTGAATGTTTTTCTCTTTTGAAAATGAACCCCATAGTAACATAGTAGATGACAGCAGATAAAGAAGACCTATATGGTCCATCCAGTCTGCCCAATAAGATAAACTCATAGCATAAGGTATGGTATTATTATTATTATTATTATTACATTTGTATCCCACATTATCCCACCTTTTTGCAGGCTCAATGTGGCTTTACTACATATGTATAGTTGATTTTGATTTGTCCTTGCCATTTTCAGGGCACAGTCCTTAGAGGTTTGCCTGGCACTGGCCTATCTGTCAAGCCACAATTAGGGCACATACTGGAGAAGTCTGCCCGGTCCTGGCCTTGTTCTCCAACTTTTTGTTCCCCACAGGAGGCTCTTGAATAAACTGGACAGGCTGAAGATAGGACCTGAAGTGGTGAACTGGATTAGGAACTGGTTGACGGTCAGAAACCAGAGGGTGGTGGTGAATGTAATTCGCTCAGAGGAGGGTAAGGTGAGTAGCGGAGTGCCTCAGGGATCGGTGCTGGGGCCGATTCTGTTCAATATATTTGTGAGTGACATTGCCGAAGGGTTAGAAGGTAAAGTTTGCCTTTTTGCGGACGATACTAAGATTTGTAACAATATGATACAGACGTTCAAATATTTGAAAGGTATTTATCCGCAAACTAACCTTTTCCGGAGATGGGAGGGCGGTAGAACGAGAGGACGTGATATGAGAGTGAAGGGGGGCAGACTCAAGAAAAATGTCAGGAAGTATTTTTTCACGGAGAGAGTGGTACATACTTGGAATGCCCTCCTGCGGGAGGTGGTGGAGATGAAAACGGTAGCGGAATTCAAGCATGTGTGGGATAAACATAAAGGAATCCTGTGCAGAAGGAATGGATCCTCAGAAGCTTAGCCGAGATTGGGAGGCGGGGCTGGTGTTTGGGTGGTGGGGCTAGTTCTGGGCAAGACTTCTACGGTCTGTGTCCTGAAAATGGTAGATACAAATCAAGGTAAGGTATACACAAGAAGTAGCACATGTGAGTTTATCTTGTTGGGCAGACTAGATGGGCCGTGCAGGTCTTTTTCTGCCGTCATCTACTATTTTACTATGTTACTATGTAATCTATCCAACCATGATCAGGGCACAGACTATACAAGTCTGCCCAGCACTGGCTTTGCTTCCCAGTTACTGGTAATGCCATCTAATCACCGCTAAGCTTGTGTGGTTCCTGTAATCCTGGCATCTATATAGAAATTGTTCTCAATATGTGCAAATATAAATTCAAGTTATCCAGCAGCGTTGTCTGAAACTGGTCGTATCAGTCCCTTAACTATATTTTACTGTCTGTTTCCATTCCGTGTTCTTCTCTCTCTTTGATCATTGCTCTTGGAGAAAGATAGCAAAAATCCAGTAAGGCGAATGATCCCTAGCATTCAACCAGTCTCTGATGTATTGATTCCCAATCCCATCTGTACAGGTGTTGAGTGAGACCAATCAATGCGATGTGAATAAAGCCTTACCATCATCTGCATTATCAATGGCTTGCTTCCCGATACCTTGACTTGACCTAATCATGATCAGTGGATTGGCTTCCACAGGAAAAAAAAAAACCCCACCTGTTACCAGTCCAGTATTAATCATTACTGTCATGCAAGCAAGGAAGCTAATCTTGCAACTTTGTTAATCTCTTGGGTTAATGCTTTGCTAAATAGATGTGTTAGTGGTATACCCTTGCTTGAATTTAAATTAAAAATGCTAATTAGTCTCCAATTTTCCTGCAGCATGCAAAATCACTGGCTAGAAAGCAGGTTTTTATTTAATAAACAGCAATCAATTGCATTGATTAAGCATAAATACACGAAATCAGATTTTTTCTTGCAGTTCGAGTTTGCAGGGGTATAAAATTCCTTTTATTTCCATTGTTTGGCACGAGGGAAAGAGCTGTCGGTGGCAGTTTAGCTCGGGATGCTGCTGGTGCAGGCCCTGCCCTGGGGATCTCTGGGCAATAATTCTATCAATTCGGACCATTTACCGCACACTCACAGTCAACTCAGTAAACCTTACAGCTGGTTCTTGCTAATTTGCTGGGTAATTAGGTTGGGTTCTGCTGCCTCCTTTGCAGAAGCTGTGAACGCTTTCATTTGCTGTGTGATCTTCATGTACCACCTCCCGTGGTTAGATTCTTGGGGCTGGGGTTATCCAGAGAGAACCATCCTCTGCTCCCCTCCTCCATTCTGTCCTTCCCCCCAGACTTGGTGAACTTCCAGCACAGTGGGTAATGATTCCATTAAAAGGAAAGGAGGCAATGTGATTCCTGTATCACTGCGTGCAAGCTCAGGATGGAGGTTCAGTAATTATTACTGATCAGATCATTATAAACCCCTTAGACTGAAGGGCTTGTTAAACAGACGCTAATGCTTACATTTCTAGGAAACATTTAGGGCCTGATTAGGTAGGTGCTTTCTCTTATTTTCAGAGCTGCCAAGTTACCCATTCCAGGGGGGGGAACAGGTTTTGGCCGGCCCTGGATTTCTGCCAACCTCATCCTGGTGCATTGTGGGACCTCCAGCACTGATTTCAATGGGTAGAATCATGGATTACAAATGCTACACTGCTTTGGGATGTAAATTTTAAAACTAGGACCAGCCAAGAAGTCTCCCTCTTGGAATAGGTAACTTGGCAGCTTTGTATTTTTGTTTCTTACAAATTCATTTTTTGTATGTTTGGAGCTCATTTTAGCAAGCGTGTGCGGCATTTTCGGTTGCATGTAGTGACATTTTTTGCTCCAAAAGTAACATAGTAGATGACGGCAGAAAAAGACCTGCACGGTCCATCCAGTCTGCCCAACAAGATAAACTCATATGTGCTACTTTTTGTGTATACCCTACTTTGATTTGTACCTGTGCTCTTCAGGGCACAGACCGTATAAGTCTGCCCAGCACTAGCCCCGCCTCCCAACAACCGGCTCTGGCATAGACTGTATAAGTCTGCCCAGCGCTATCCCTGCCTCCCAACCTCCAGTCCCGCCTCCCACCACTGGCTCTGGCACAGACCGTATAAGTCTGCCCCGCACTATCCCCGCCTCCCAACCTCCAGCCCCGCCTCCCACTACCGGCTCTGTAGTGGAGGTATTCCCTGACCAGTGAGAGCAAGTGAACCAACCTCCATTACCTCAGATCGCAGGGCAAGGCCTGATTAGGAGCAGGGATTCCAGAATTTTCCACTTTGTCAATATAGGGGAGGATTTGGATGTCCCGTCATAGGAATATTACAAGTGCTGGCTCATCCACTAGGCATCTGCAAATGGCAGCACAATTTAGGGGGGTGGCATCGCATTGACACTTGGTCTCCAGGTTCTCTCCCCTTCCTTCCCTCCCTTCAACCTGAGGTGTTCAAGCTTTAACTCCCTTTCTCTGGAGCGACAATGCAGCTGTTGGCAGCTTTAGAAATTACATGGTGGCTGGTGTGGGCCATTGGGCATCTACACATGCTGAAGCCCTGCTAGCTCCTGCCCCCTCCGAACTTCCTATTTCAGAGGGGCAGGAGCTGGCAGGATGAACATGCACAGATGCTGAAAGCCCTATGCTTGCCATGATACATCTTCAGTAGTGGCCAACTGCTGTGTGGTTGCCCCAGAGGATGGGAGATAATGTTGGAGCACCTTGGGGTTCAAAGAGGGAGGGAAGGAGGGAGAAGGAACCTAGAGACCATGGTGGGGGTGGACTTGGGAGTGGAAGACAGAGATGCTGAAGACCATGGGGTGGGGTGTTAGAGAGAGAAGCTGGAGATGAAGGGGGGAGTGAAGTAGGGAACGAAAGAAATGTTGGACATTGTGTAGGCAGGGCCTTGAGATGTGAGCTATTCAGTGGGAGTTGGGGGCACATGGCGGAAGCTTGGGCCGACCCTGAGTATCACCCAGTTGGTGGTAGAGAAGGGTGCAAAAATCAGATGTCGGAGGGGGTTTGTTGTTGGCTAATGGAAATATTCAAAGTTACTAAACTCCATCCTGACACAGACACCCCAGGTCTACAGGGAATTTTCCTCTCTGGTTTTCAGGGGAAAAGTTGCTCTCTCCAGTGCCTTCTCAACTTTCCACAAACTCTTTCCAGGAGGAATTTCTTCCTTTTTGGAAGAGGTGGCCACTAGTTGTAGGAAGAAGAGAGATGTGGACATACAATCTGTAAGAGGGACTTCCAGGATTAGAGATGTCCCAGTGTTTAAGTACCTCCAACTCAAAGCAGATTTAGTGGAAACAAGGAATAGCAAATCTTCACGAGGTCACCGACAATCTTTGAAAGAAAGCTTCTAGGACCTATGACAACCAAGGCTATATTTCTAACATATACTGGTTTCTACTATAGTAAGTGAGTCAGGCAGAAACAACATCTTTAAAGTTATGGGAGCGGGATGTGGGGAAAGTGCTTAGCCTCTAGAAGTGGCCTGAACCTGAGAACATAATGGTCAGTGCAGTTGCACAAAGGGAATGACCGCAAGCTCCTCATCAGCTTTCAATGGTATAATACATCTGGTAAGTTGATGAGGGGCAACAGAGCACAGGCAGTAAACTACTACTACTTAACATTTCTAAAGCGCTACTAGGGTTACGCAGCGCTGTACAATTTAACATAGAGGGACGGTCCCTGCTCAAGGAGCTTACAATCTAAGAGACAAGTGAACGGACAGTCCGATAGGGGCGGTCAAATTGGGGCAGTCTGGATTTAGTAAACGGTAAGAGTTAGGTGCCGAATGCAGCATTGAAGAGGTGGGTTTTAAGCAAAGGCTTGAAGATGGGCAGGGAGGGGGCTTGGCGTAAGGGCTCAGGAAGGTTGTTCCAAGCATAGGGTGAGGCGAGGCAGAATGAGCGGAGCCTGGAGTTGGCGGTGTTGGAGAAGGGTACAGAGAGGAGGGATTTGTCCTGTGAACGGAGGTTACGGGCGGGAACATAGGGGGAGATGAGGGAGGAGAGGTAGTGAGGGGCAGCAGACTGAATGCATTTGTAGGTAAGAAGGAGAAGCTTGAATTGAATGCGGTATCTGATTGGAAGCCAGTGAAGTGACCTGAGGAGAGGGGTGATATGAGTAAATCAGTTTTGGCGGAATATGAGACATGCCGCAGAGTTCTGAACAGATTGAAGGGGGGATAGATGGCTAAGTGGGAGGCCAGTGAGGAGTAAGTTGCAGTAGTCAAGGCGAGAGGTGATGAGAGCATGGACAAGAGTTCGGGTGGTGTGTTCAGAGAGGAAAGGGCGAATTTTGCTGATGTTAAAGAGGAAGAAGCGGCAGGTCTTGGCAGTCTGCTGGATATGCGCAGAGAAGGAGAGGGAGGAGTCAAAGATGACTCCGAGGTTGCGGGCAGATGAGACGGGGAGGATGAGGGTGTTATCAACTGAGATAGAGAGTGGAGGAAGAGGAGATGGGGGTTTTGGTGGAAAGACGATGAGCTCGGTCTTGGACATGTTCAGTTTCAGGTGGCGGTTGGACATCCAGGCAGCAATGTCGGATAGGCAGGCTGATACCTTTGCCTGGGTCTCTGCGGTGATGTCTGGTGTGGACAGATATAGCTGGGTATCGTCAGCATAGAGATGATACTGGAAACCATGAGATGAGATCAGGGCGCCCAGGGAAGAGGTGTAGATTGAGAAGAGAAGGGGTCCAAGGACCGATCCCTGGGGAACACCAACAAACTGGGGAGGGTCACTCCGTGGGGTTAAATGCTGTGCCATAGCCCAACCAATATTTTGCCTAACATAACTACAACTACAACTAGAGAGTTTGGTGGTGGGGCTAGTGATTTGTTTGTTTCGGTCCTCTGACCAATAAGGTGTTCTGCTGTCCCTGGGATTGAAACATACAGTACCAGTAATTGCTAGAGGGTTATAGATTGCTAGGAGAAGATCTACTATAATAAAACGCACCCTCAACGTTCTGAGGACACTGATGTCACTGCAGGCACTCACACACCGGTTCGTAAGTTCATGGTGGTGAAGCCACAACACTCACCATGTCTGCATGCCCCGCCCTCGCATCACATATGATGACGTCGAGGGCGGAACACGAAAACAAGGCAACCTACTCCTCCTCTTCCAACAAATCCCAGCCACAAATGACGAAGTGCCCATCACCCCGGCCCCTTTCACCACATCGCCCCGCCCTTTCAAGGTACCGGCCCGCCCCCGGTACCACACTCTTCCCCTCATCACCTTCCCTCCCCCCTGTCACCTCCCATCCCCTTACGCCACTATCCCTGGTGGTCTAGCGGTACCTGTTCGCCTGGGCAGGAACGAAGAAACCTCCGCTTTCCTGCCCGGAGCGCTGTTGCTAGCTGCCCGGCTGCATCGTGTCTGAGTCCGGCTCTCGGCGAATCAAAATGGCTGCCGAGAGTTGAAGCTGCCTCGCGAGACTTCAACTCTCGGCGGCCATTTTGAAACGCCGAGAGCCGGACTCCCACACGATGCAGCAAGGAAGCTAGCAGCACCGCTACGGGCAGGAAAGAGGGGGCTCTTTCTTTCCTGCCCCGACCGAACAGGTACCTCTAGATCACCAGGGAGACAAGCGTAAGGGGAGGGGAAGGGAGTCCGGTGCCGGCTAGGGCCCTTTTCATCATCAGCAGAAACGGGCCTTTTTTACTAGTAATGAAATATGAGTCAACTGGCTAAGCATTCTTGGATCCCCTTTGCTTCTCCTGGCTTACAGGGCGTCCATAAGTAATGCCACACTGTGAAAAGACCAAGGGTCCATCGAGCCCAGCATCCCGTCCCCGACAGCGGCCAATCCGGGCCAAGGGCACCTGGCAAGCTTCCCAAACGTACAAACATTCTATACATGTTATTCCTGGAATTGTGGATTTTTCCCATTTAGTAGTGGTTTATGGACTTGTCCTTTAGGAAACCGTCTAACCCCTTTTTAAACTCTGCCAAGCTAACCGCCTTCACCACGCTTTCCGGCAACGAATTCCAGAGTTTAATTACGCGTTGGGTGAAGAAAAATTTTCTCTGATTTGTTTTAAGTTAGGCAACGTTTTATTCTTGGAGAAGAATTAACACAAGGTCATCTTTATTCTGGAACTTTACAACTCTGTTTTGGTCCAACAGAATGGTGTGTGTGTGTGTGTGGGGTGCTCTGTGCATCGCATGCCCCCTAGTCCTAGTATTTTTGGAAAGCTTGAACAGACGCTTTACATCCACCTGTTCCACTCCACTCATTATTTTATATCAGGGGCATATCTGCGTGGGGCCACGGGGGCCTGGGCCCCCACAGATTTCGCCCTGGACCCCCCTGCCGCTGTCACCTACCTTTGCTGGCAGGGGACCCCAACCCCCGCCAGCCGAGGTCCGCTTCCTCCTGCCGCTGCCTTTAAAAAATATTCCTTCGGCTGGCAGGGGATCCCAACCCCCCAACCCCCGCCAGCCGAGCTGGGGTCTTTTAAAGTTCTTTTTCGTCCTCCGGAATCCGTGCTGTTCAAAGCTGCTCCTTTCGGAGTCTGACGTCTTCTCCAAGCTGTATAGCCCTAGCCTCCTTAGTCTTTCTTCATAGGGAAGTCGTCCCATCCCCGCTATCATTTTAGTCGCCCTTCGCTGCACCTTTTCCGATTCTACTATATCTTTCTTGAGATGCGGCGACCAGAAATGAACACAATACTCAAGGTGCGGCCGCACCATGGAGCGATACAACGGCATTATAACATCCTCACACCATGTTGGAGCACTGAGCTTGTAGCACCTAATGAACCTTTCCTCTGTACCTTCTCCCTCTTGTATGAATAGTTGTAATCTTTCTCGTTTTCCCCTCTTTTAAAAAAAAAATCAAATTTATACTTCTTTTCTCCATTCTGTTCTCCTGTTACCAGGTGTTTTATTATTTATTTATTTATTTATTTATTGCATTTGTATCCCACATTTTCCCACCTTTTTGCGGGCTCAGTGTGGCTTACAATACATTATGAATGATGGAAATACAGTTTGTTACAATTCGGTTATGGATTACATTGTGAAAAGTTATACGAGACAAAATCAAAGTATCGTTAAGGAATATGTCAATGGAAAAGAACATTGAAACATTGGAAGGAAAACAACAGGAAACTAGAGGATCTGAGGACAATA
Organism: Microcaecilia unicolor; assembly: GCF_901765095.1. Classification (NCBI taxonomy): domain Eukaryota; kingdom Metazoa; phylum Chordata; class Amphibia; order Gymnophiona; family Siphonopidae; genus Microcaecilia; species Microcaecilia unicolor. The sequence continues at coordinate 755,649,768 of NC_044031.1, read as the reverse complement.
TATAATATATAATAGCGAAAAACATATGGTATACATTTTCTGTGATTAAAGGTATGAGTGTGGTGAGATTTCAGGATTGAGAATTCATAAGTGGATGTGTTGATGTTTAACTGAACAGTGAGTGTGGATTTTATGTGTTTTGGTTCTTTCCGTAGATTTTATCAAAAAGATGTGTTTTCAGTAATTTGCGGAAGTTGGTTTGTTCGTAGATCGTTTTCAGGTAGCGCGGAAGTGTGTTCCAGAACTGCGTTAACCGCCGAGATGGTTCGTCCCTGTGGCGGGATATCAAACAAAGATGAACTTGAACTGATTTACGAAATGGTCATAGATTGAACAGTATAGAGTTCCCAGGTGTTTCTCCCGTGTTTTCAGTCTCCAAAAGGTGCAAGTCTTGTGACTCGCCCGTTGAATGTGACCGCTTACAGAAGCATGCTGGGAAGGCCTTCCATAGAGAGTTGGTCCATTTTTAGATTATGTTTCTAGAAATGTATTCTATATGCAAGAAGTCTGAGTTATTGGCATCGTTCCATTAATGTAGACAAAATGCTACATTTTCACTAGACTGCAGAGCTAGTACTGTGTGTGCAATATAACACGGGCAAAGGTAAAAAAGGAAACACCACAAACATTTCTAGTTTTCCTCTGTTTAATGATGTTGTTCGTCGTAGTGGTAGCTCTTTGACAGGGTAGGAAAGGTGAATTTTCTGAGGGAAACTCGCCACAAAGTACCTTCAGTTAATTATGTGTGGAAATGTCAAAATAAAGTCTGTATGCATGCTTTCCCATTCCTGTCATCACCCTGTGCCAGGGTCTGCCCTTTTCCAGTGAGGAGAAGTACCGCACTATTTCATATATGAAGCATGGGTGTAGAGAGGGCACAGCTTTCAAATGGCACAATATAGTAACATGTACATGTAACATAGTAGATGACGGCAGAAAAAGACCTGCACGGTCCATCCAGTCTCATATGTGCTACTTTTTGTGTACTTTGATTTGTACCTGTCCTCTTCAGGGCACAGACTGTATAAGTCTGCCCAGCACTATCCCCGCCTCCCACCACCGGTTCTGGCACAGACCGTATAAGTCTGCCCAGCACTATCCCCGCCTCCCAACCACCAGCCCCGCCTCCCACCACCGGCTCTGGCACAGACCGTATAAGTCTGCCCAGCACTATCCCCGCCTCCCAACCACCAGCCCCGCCTCCCACTACCGGCTCTGGCACAGACCGTATAAGTCTGCCCAGCACTATCCCCGCCTCCCAACCACCAACCCCGCCTCCCACCATCGGCTCTGGCACAGACCGTATAAGTCTGCCCAGCACTATCCCCGCCTCCCAACCACCAGCCCCGCCTCCCACCACCGGCTCTGGCACAGACCGTATAAGTCTGCCCAGCACTATCCCCGCCTCCCGACCACCAGCCCCGCCTCCCAACCCCCGGCTCTGGCACAGACCATATAAGTCTGCCCAGCACTATCCCCACCTCCCAACCACCAGCCCCGCCTCCCACCACCGGCTCTGGCACAGACCGTATAAGTCTGCCCAGCACTATCCCCGCCTCCCAACACCGGCTCTGGCACAGACCACATAAGTCTGCCCAGCACTATCCCCGCCTCCCGACCACCAGCCCCGCCTCCCAACCCCCGGCTCTGGCACAGACCGTATAAGTCTGCCCAGCACTATCCCCACCTCCCAACCACCAGCCCCGCCTCCCACCACCGGCTCTGGCACAGACCGTATAAGTCTGCCCAGCACTATCCCCGCCTCCCAACCACCAGCCCCACCTCCCACAACAATATAGCCATGTTAATCTGTTTTAATTTGACTAGATCCTTTTGAAATGGTCCTTTATTTCAGAACAAGCTGCGAGACAAATATATTTATGTTTATTTTCTGGAAACAGGTCAAGGCGGCTTTACAATAAAATTAAAATAGAATGCAATAAAATAGGCCAGGATAACAGGCATGCATAAACCTAGGTTACCCTTATCCTAAAATCTAAACTATTGAGATAATGCAGAGGGAGGGTTCAATGAGTAACCAAAAGCTTGCTCAAAATAATAGAGTTTTAAATTTGCAAAATGACAACTCAGAATGAAGCTAAGGGGGGGGGGGGAGGCTGTTCCAGAGGGAGGGGGATAAAGGTTAAATAGGCTGAGCGCCAATATTTAGCCTGTGGTGTTGAATATTAGGGTATGCTAACTGGGCACCAACCGGTATCTCGGTGCATAAACTAAGAACAGCTGTTTTGCTGTCCTTACTTTATGTAGTTACTTATCTGGTGAGCAGTCTGAAAATCACCGCTAACTGGCTAGTTTGACTCTCTGGGGTAGATGCACTAAAGTCCTCGGAAGAGCTGTTCCCTTACTGATTCCATAGCGAATTGGTAGGGAACGGCCATGCGTCAAGGAAATGGAATGCAAATGAGCTGCTCGTTGTAGCTCACTTGCATTCTCTATTGCCTCGGAAACCAGTCGGCCAGTCGAGCATGAGCAGAGCAGCCAAGCGTTATGCTGGCTGCTCTGTGCATGCCAAAGACGTCCAAAAAGGACGTCCCTGACGAGCACTTGTCAGAGCCGCGGGCTGGAGCGCAAGCTGCGCCGCCGGTACAGCCGGTGATCCCTGCCGCCCCACTCTCGAAAGAAGGGGGTGGATTGCAGCTGACTGTGCAGACCATCTTCCCTGGGAACGCACGGCTCTGGGGGCAATGGGGGGTGACAGTTGCCCCAAATGACCACCGCCGGCATCAGGACGTGCGAGGACGTCCAAAAAGAACTATTTGGACATCCCTTTCGATTATGCCCTCCTCCAGGTCTCTCTCAGCCAATCACAGCGCGTTTAGCTGACACAGGTGACAGCTAAACGCGCTACGATTGGCTGAGGGAGACCTGGAGGAGGGGCATAATCGAAAGAGATGTCCAAATAGTTTTTGATTTGGATGTCCTCGCAGAAGAACACCCATCAGAAAAAAAATCTGGGGAAAAACGTCCAAGTGCTCGTCAGGGCTGTCCTTTTTTTTTAATGTTTCAGTGAAGGACGTCCATGTTAGGCACTTTAGAAGGACGGCCATGATGAGCACTTGGACGTGGCTAGGCAGTGAAGGACGTCCATAAAGGACGTCCCTGACAAGCACTTGGATGTTTTTTTCCCGATTTTTTTTTTTTTTTGGTTACATTTATAGAAGTTTTGACCTCCCGTTAGATTTTCCACGGTTAGGCAATCGGAAAATGGTAGTGCATCTCAGTACAATACGATTTCTACACATTATAATACTAATTTGCTCATCTGCATTCCATTTTCGTTAGCTGCTACCGAGATCGGACAATGCCGTTTTGGGCATGTCCTGGTTTACTACTTGCACGTTAAACTGGCTAGAACCAGTTAAAAACCCACGCTAATGGCTCGTTAAGTGCATCTGGCCCTCCTGAGTATTTGTGGTGATGTGCATAATGTACTCCTGGGCCTTGTAGGGAAATCCCTAACCTCTCCCCTCCCGAAAACACCGACCTCTTGAAGGAGAGGAGAAGAAGAAGGTGACTATTGGACTACCCAAAGCAAGGACCCCTTACATTATATTTTAGCATGTGTGCTAAAAATGCAATTATTTATTTAGATTTTGCTCACACCTTTTTCAGTAGTAGCTCAAGGTGAGTTACATTCAGGTACTCTGGATATTTCTCTGTCCCAGGAAGGCTCACGATCTAAGTTTGTACCTGAGGCAATGGAGGGTTAAATGACTTGCCTAGGATCACAAGGAGCAGCAGAGGGATTTGAACTGGCCACCTCTGGATTGTAAGACTGGTGCTCTAACCACTAGGCCACTCCTCCACGCCTACCTAGACAATCTAATATAATAAAACACACCGTGAACATTCTGAGGACAAAGATTCTGAAGTCACAGCACACGATAAAGGGTTCATGGTTTCATGGTGGTGAAGCCATCCGACATAACACGGACCTATCAGAAGGGACCTATCAGAAGGGGCTTGCCCACTAACAAAGCAGAACTGTTACCAGGCAACGGAATGCGACATAGAACTCACCTATCAGAAGAAACAAACAGAAGAAGGGAGGAGCATTCAGCTGTAGAATGCCTCATTGTCTGAGCAGCACAGAGAGCAGACGAACGAAAGCCGCTGGAAACAGAGAATATCCCAGCACTGGGTATGTACACAAATATTGTTGTTGGACCCGGGGAAACAGGAGTACAGCGTGCCCCTCGCCATCTGAAACATGCGCCGCCACCTGCAAAAATTAAACCCGACCTAGCCTGCATCACAGACTGACCCAGGCGGGGGGAGGAGTAGGGAAACTTCCCTACTCCTCCCCAGCATAGGATTCGGTAGAGACTGGCTGGCAAACTGCTTGAATATACAAAACCGCTAATTCCTTCAATATACAAAACTGGAGGCAACAAAGAAAAAAAAACATTATCACGCACGTCAGGGGCGTATCTGCGTGGGGCCACAGGGGCCTGGGCCCCCGCAGATTTCGCCCTGGCCCCCCTCCCCGCCGTCAACCCTCCCCCGCTGCTTACTTTTGCTGGCGGGGGGCCCCAACCCCAGCCAGCCGAGGTCCGACCCGCAATCTCCATATTTCGTCTTCCTCCGTGGCCATGTGCTTCAAGGAAGTAATGCTGCAGTGCTGATTGGTTGAATCCAGTTCGGCGTCTGACGTCGCTGCGACGTCAGACGCCGAACTGGATTCAACCAATCAGCACTGCAGCGTTACTTCCTTGAAGCACATGGCCACGGAGGAAGACGAAATATGGAGATTGCGGGTCGGACCTCGGCTGGCGGGGGTTGGGGCCCCCCGCCAGCAAAAGTAAGCAGCGGGGGAGGGTTGGCGGCGGGGAGGGGGTGGAGAGAGGCGGCGGCGGCGGCGGGGGGGGGGGAGGGAGGCAAAAATGTGCCCCCCCTCTCTGGCTCTGGCCCACCCTACCGCCGGATTCCAGATACGCCCCTGACGCAAGTGCACATAACTGGAACACCTCCCCCCCCTTCTGCTTCTCACGAACCAAGCAACCCAGGACGTGCAAAATCATCCCCGCCTCAAAAAACCCGTCACCCACCTCGAGGATGCACACACCGCGCTGCTTCCCGCTGCGCATTCGTCCTGCATTCCTCCTGCATCGTTCCTACGCTGCTGCCCTATAACGAACCGAAAGAGTGGCGTACTCTCCCTTCCGCAAACCACACCACCCAAAACAAGACGCCGCTGCTTGCCACAAGGACCAAAAATACCGTTAAAACCGACGGCCCCAGACAGTGCTGCTCTCCCGCCAACCAACAAAAAACATCCCCGGCATAAGGCAACCCCTAACCCACCTCAAGGATTCCCCGACCTCAATCACCCCGGGAAAAGACAGCGCCACTTCATACAGTGCTTTTCTCTTCAAAGGAAAAACTACAGGAGAAAAAAAAAAAAAACTACATGCTAGCGCCCGTTTCGTTTGTTTCGGAAACGGGCCTTTTTTACTAGTAATGTAATAATCTGCACAGTGTGCACACGCTAACAGGTCCTCACTAAATGGAATGCCACAGTGATATTCCCTACACTAATTAATCCAAACTACAAGGGTTGGGTAGCAGAGGCAATCTCACAACTTCCCACACAAAACAAACCATCCAAGAGCCAGCAGAAGCCTCCATTTCTCCAGTGACAGTAGCAACAGAGGAGCTACTCAACCCAGTTGCACACTTTTTTCTTCCTATAAAGAGATCCAGGCCCCACTGGGCCTTAATCCCTCTGCTCACCCCAACACATGCGAAGTCTTCTCATATCCTGATTCTGCTGATCCATAAGTACAGCTCCATCCCCATCTCATCTGTCCCAGACTCAAAACTTATTCCACTTTCTGAACCCTGCAAGTCTTCATCAGTGGGACGGAACAAAGTGTCCTTCTCTTTGTACTGAATTGGTGACTCCACCGTATTGTGAGTTGGGAGAATCCCCCAGTCTCCACTGTGTGTTCATATTTCTGGAGCAGTTAATTTTGAAGATACTAGCGTATGAACGTTCTCCTCCAGTCACCAAGTTTTAAACTTACATCCCAAAGCAATGTGGTGTTCATAGTCCCCTTTCTACCCACTGCAATCAGCCTTCCAGGCCAAATAACGCATCATGATAGACTGATCAGAAATCCAGGACTGGCCTAGAATCTCCTTTCTGGAACTGGGTAGCTTGGATCTTCTGGTGCTCTGCCAAGGAACATTAGCAGCAATTGGTATAAATTTGTTTTCCATATTTCCTCTTTTTCGTCTTTTCAGCTTTTAGCACTGATGAATGAGGGTTGACCCCAGCTTCCTTACTGATTCCGGCTGGTGACACATCTGCATTCTTCTTTCTGTGATCAGTAAAGCTCCTTCATTGCATCCAGACGTAAAAGTCCTTTCCAAGACAGAGAGAGAGAGAGAGAGAGAGAGAGAGAGAGAAAGTCCAGAGCAGACTACATTTCATTACCATCTGGAAAACAAAAGCATTTTTTATCCATTCTCTGCAGCTTAAATCACATTAAAAGTAAATTGTTCTCAGCACTTGCAGACAGGGTGCTTAGGATGATGAATGGAGAATAATATCCTTTTATTTCTGTGAGTGTGGGATTGACAGACTCAGTGTCATACTTCTCTTCCTACCATGAGAAAGTGCTTGGCAAGACAGATCATTCCCCATTTACCTCCCCCGCCTTAATTATACACCTCCTCAGGATCTCCTGCCTTTTCAGCCTAGAATGGGTGGCAGAGCTGGTGGTTGGGAGGCGGGGCTAGTGCTGGGCAGACTTATACGGTCTGTGCCGGGGCTGGTGGTTGGGTGGTGGGGTTGGTGGTTGGGAGGCGGGGATAGTGTAACCCCGCCCCTCTCCTGAGTGAACTCCCAAAATCTAAATAACTTTCTAAAATTCTTTTCTTAAACAGTCAGGGCCGAGTACCATAAATGCCTGACTCAGGAGAAAGGGAAGGATACAAAAAAAAATATTAATTCAGATGGAATGAATTTTTCAGAAAAAAAACAAATTTATTGTATTAAAGTTTTAACTTCAGTGAACACAAGTTTTGCAACTCCTACTGCAATCACTCGGTTGCTATTCACATCAACTTAGTAACATTCAGCATACAGTTACAACTTAACATCATGGACTTTTACAAATTTGGATAACCTTTACCTCTATCATTTGATTCTATGTTTAATTCTGTTTCTTTCCCCAGCTTCTCTCCCAGACACCACCTCCAGCAATTAAACAGTATCAGATAAGTATCTATTTATATGTGCACATATAACAACTCTAAACTGCCTATGTCAAATATTAAGAACTGATCCTTTGTTTTTTTCTCTCTCCTCTCTCCTGCAGGTTCTCCAAACTACACAAGGTAAGTATAAAAGTTTATTATTTTACTCTCTTGACTTTACTGGTTTTGTTTTGATGATTCCAGTCCAGCGGATCACAGATGTGAAAGGATACTTCAATTCCCGCCTTCTTCTTCTTTCCTTTCCTCTTTTACACGTTGGGTACCATATGACTCACTGCAGTGATGATCTCTGGCCAGAGCGCAGGTTTCAGGAACTGACGCACCTACTAACCTAAGCTTCTAAAAATCAACAATTAAAAACCCTAAACTTAACTAAACCACTTAACATGTTTTCTGTAGGCACACTTAAATGTTTTCCCTAACTAGCTAGCCCAATTAAAAAAAACAGATAATTATTTTTCCCTATTCTGTTCCCTCCCACAGTTATCCCATCAGAAATCAATTCAATAACCCCTATCCTCTTCCAGTATTAACATATTCCATCACCAGAATTAATAAGATACTCAGTTCTTACAATCAACAGGGCTCACTGCATACTTAGCCCAACTAGGTGATCCCTAATCAAACACTTAAAAGAAGTGTTTTTTTTTTATTCCCTCTTATCTGCCAGGACTCTAAATAACAGCTTTTACAGCAGTTTCAGATTTATTCTAAATCCAGATTTTCCCCATGGCAGAATTAGTCAGGAGCTGTGCTACTTACTGCCCAGCCTGGTCACACACAGCTCTCAGTATCATCAGTCACCACACTTTCATCATATTACAAATGTGACAGACTGCTGAAACACTGTAGTTACCAGCAATCACCTCTTTCCTAAATCAGTCACCTTAAACACAGAACATATTTTCTTTAAAAATAAACTTTCTGTAACACACAGCTGTACTCAGTTAACAATCCTACTAGCTTCAACCTTACCTCCCAACTGCCCAGCAAGCCGTTTCCCAGACAACCAATTGCTCAGCTGAGTGATGTCTGAGAATGATGTCACTGAATAGAACCTTTATTCAGCCCAGTTGAGATTATTTAACCTTTTGGGTTACAATAGGACTGGCCAGACTTATACGGTCTGTGCCAGAGCTGGTGGTGGGAGGCGGGACTGGTAGTTGGGAGGCTCCCGGGTTGGTGGTTGGGAGGCGGGGATAGGGCTGGCCAGACTTATATGGTCTGTGCCCTGAAGAGGACAGTACAAATAAAAAAGTAGCACATAGGAATTTATCTTCTTGGGCAGACTGGATGGACCGTGCAGGTCTTTTTCTGCCGTCATCTACTATGTTACTATGTTCAGCTAACTAGTTACATTATCTGTCCCTATTCCACTTCACAGACCGACTTCTCTTTCTCTGCGTGTGCCAGCTCTTTGTAAGTACAGTACAGTCTCGATTATCTGACCTTCACTAATCTGACCATCCAGCATATCACTAGTATACACGCTGACGTTTGATTTTAGACAGCACCAGCGTTTATGCCTTGCACTCCATGAGAATTCTGGAGGCACGTCTGTATATGTCAATTTGAAGACCCCTGAAGAAGGCCGGTTGGCCGAAACACAGACCGTGTAGGGTCTTAATAAACTTTTTTGGTGCTCTCACTCTTTGTGGTTTCTATCTGGTCTATTTTGGTTTTTCTCCCGCTTTCTTTGTTGTTTTATGTGTTTTGCGGGAGAGCTCATAAGTACATAAGTAATGCCACACTGGGAAAAGACCAAGGGTCCATCGAGCCCAGCATCCTGTCTACGACAGCGGCCAATCCAGGCCAAGGGCACCTGGCAAGCTTCCCAAACGTACAAACATTCTATACATGTTATTCCTGGAATTGTGGATTTTTCCCAAGTCCATTTAGTAGCGGTTTATGGACTTGTCCTTTAGGAAGCCCTCTAACCCACTTTTAAACTCTGCCAAGCTAACCGCCTTCACCACTTTCTCCGGCAACAAATTCCAGAGTTCAATTACGCGTTGGGTGAAGAAACATTTTCTCCGATTTGTTTTAAATTTACTACACTGTAGTTTAATCGCATGCCCCCTAGTCCTAGTATTTTTGGAAAGCGTGAACAGACGCTTCACATCCACCTGTTCCACTCCACTCATTATTTTATATACCTCTATCATGTCTCCCCTGGACCTTCTTTTTGTTGGTTCATCCAGCATATCCGATAGACCCCCCTGGTGATGTCATCGCATTGCGTTAAGAAGTGCGCAGGATCTCTTTCTGTTTTCTGGCTTCACACACTGATTATTTATTTATATTTATTTATTTATTGCATTTGTATCCCACATTATCCCACCCATTTGCAGGCTCAATGTGGCTTACATAGTTTTGTTATGACATTGTCATTCCAGAATATCAGATACAGTTAGTAATGTGTAGGGAAGAAAGAGGAAGTGATTGGGTGGGTGATAGTAGAAGTGGATTTTCATAACTGGTTGGGTTGGGAAGGTGAATTAGTGAAGCTGTTGGTTCTCGTTGTAGGCCTTGTTGAAGAAGTGTGTCTTCAGAGATTTGCGTTAATTAATTAGTTAATTAATTAGTGTTAATAAACAATACTGTATTAAATACAATACCCTGTGCCTGTTCTCCATGCACTTTTTAAGGGGTTACCATTATTTTCTGTATTGCCTGACCTTTCACTTATTCAACAATAGCTCGGTCCCGTTTACGTCGGATAATTGAGACTGTACTGTATGAACAAAAGGGAGGTGACTGTATCAGCGTAGACTTGACCCATCAAACTCAAACCAGGTTAGTTTTGGCTTGGTTCAGGTTTTATGGAAAATACAGATTTTCCCCGGTGGCTAAAGATTAAAGATCGCTAGTGAATCTGCCACTACGGCAGTATCCACAGAAGATTTCTTTTTTTGGATGCACCTTGGATTTTCCAAGGATCTGATGAGGACTGCCCATAAATGTGGCCTTTAAATGTAATCTTTAAAAGAGGAGCAATGCGTTGAATCTGCTTGATGAACCTGTGCGCTTTTCGTGGGTTTATCAAACCGAGTGTTGAATCTCAAAAGAGGTTCCCACAGCCCTACTGCCTGGCTCAGCCTGGGAACCCACTGAGAAGATGGTTCTTCTCACCCTTCATAGTGCAGTCTCCCATGCTTAACTCACTCGGACTTAAGCAATCCTGCCCTCATAGTTACCATCTTTAGGAATTCTACGATTGTCAGTCCTTCATATCGTTCTGATAGAGGCAGGGTCTCCAAACTCCAGAGTGCTTAGGTTCACGCTGGTTCCAAACGACTTGGAGTTTATTGGCCAGTTTGTGCTGCCTTGGTTCACTTTCTTAATGGTTAACTCCCAGTTTCCCTTCTCCGTTGTCCATTCCACTTTTCCCTAACAACCCCCCCCCCCCCACACACAACTCAGTGCTCCCTAAAGCTGCAGCAGTGGAAGGCAGGAAATGTGACTGTCCAATCAAGTGGTTGTGTAAGTGCAACAAATTAGAGGTTGATATTCAAAACGATTTAACCGAGCAGTTAAATCGCTTGTGCAGGGTTAACCGATAATATTCAGCAGCACCTAACTGCTAAATTGAAATCTGGCTATTTTGTGGGTCATCGGAAGGCGGTTGGCATTTATATGGTGAGGTTCCAATATTCGGCTCTTTACCACCTAAGGGTGTCTTCTACTAAGCTGCGGTAGCGTTTTTAGCTCGCGGTAGAAATCAGCTGACGGAAAATGCCGAGACGGCACTTACTGCCAGCTGATTTCTAACGCAAGCTAAAAATGCTACTGAGGCTAAGTAAAAGGACCCTCTAAGTTAACCAGACAAATCAGACCATGTAGAACACAGTCCTATCTTTATTTAGTTTTATTTAGGTGGTTAAGTGCTGAATATCACAATTAACCGGATAAGAGATAGTCGGCCGCAGAAACCTGGACAGTCAATGCTGGCGCCCAGAACTGAATATGCAGGCGGCCAAGGAAAACGCTGACCTCCGCTGGCTAAGTACTTACCTCTTAATTTCACCTTGATCATAGAGGTATAGCGAAATTAGAAAAGGTTCAAAGAAGAGTGACAAAAATGATAACGGGGATGGACCTCCTCTTGTATGAGGAAAGGCTAAAGAGGTTAGGGCTCTTCAGCCTGGAAAAGAGTCAGATGAGAAGATATATGATTGAGGTCTACAAAATCCTGAGTGGTGTAGAACGAGTAGAAGTAAATAGATTTTTTTCTCGTTCCAAGACTAGGGGACACTCGAGGAAGTTAAATGGAAATACTTTTAAAACAAATAGGAGGAAATATTTTTTCACTCAACGAAGAGTTAAGCTCTGGAACTCTTTGCCGGAGGATGTGGTAACAGTGGTTAGCGTATCTGGGTTTGAAAAAGGTTTGGACGAATTCCTGGAGGAAAAGTCCATAGTCTGCTATTGAGATAGACATGGGGAAGCAACTGCTTGCCCTGGGATTTGTAGTATGGAGTGTTGCCACGATTTGGATTTCTGCCAGGTACTTGTGACCTGGCTTGGCCACTGTTAGAAACAGGATACTGGACTAGATGGACCATTGGTCTGACCCAGTATGAGGCATATTTTCAAAGCACTTTGGGAGGCTAAGTTCCATAGGTTTCTATGGAACTTTGGGAGGCTAAGTGCTTTGAAAATTAGCCTCTATGGCTACTCTTATGATGTTAACCAGACAGCAGTGAAGCACATAACTGTATTACGAGTCAGAACTTGGCTATTTCTCCATTCCCTCTACTCCAGGGGTTCTCAGCCCAGTCCTCGGGAACACCTAGCCAGTCTGGTTTTCACGATATCCATAATGAATATTAATGAGAGATATTTGCACGCACTGCCTCAATTATACTCAAATCTGTCTCATGCATACTTCTTGGAGGTATCCAGGAAACCTGACTGGCTGGGTGTATCCCAAGGGCTGGGTTAAGAAACCCTACTCTACACTTTTATCCCCGATTCTCTTTAAATCTCTTCACGTTTCCTGTATTTGTGGAATTAATCACACTCTGATCTTCATTCTCCATTTCTCAAGTGTGAAAAGGATACTCTGTCTCTCTCTGCTCAAATATTCATCCTTTTTTTCTTCAAGTGCCTTCTTTCCTTCCTGTAACAGCCGCTAATATGCAGCTCCATTCGATTTTACGTACTCAGCTTGAATCCCCCTCATTCTAATTATCTTTACAGTTCTCTTCTATTTCTCCCTGGAGATGTTTCAATTAGTGTGCTTCTCCTTACTGCCTGTCACCTCGCTGCTACAAGGTGGGTCTCCCTCCAACTTAGACCAGGCAGAGAATAAATGAGAGAGCCGCTCTTGGCTGGCTGCTGAAGGTGGTGTAACTTTACAAACTAGCACACCTTTAATAGATGATAAATGGATAGAAAAGTGGCCTTATTAATATAGCAGCCCTTGATTTGGATGGCATGCTGTGTCCTTTCATTTCTCCGAGCCAGAGAAAAGACAATATGGAGCAAGCCCTGGGTGATATACAGAGAGAGCACAGGAGGGCTGCTTAGCTTAGATCTGGTCAGAGCATGAAATTAACTCTGGTCTTTTAAAATCAGGGTTCAAAAATTGCATTTGTCTTTTTTATGTGACCCTTCCTTCAGGGGTTTCTGTAGAGATACAGAATTATTTTGCTGGAATAAACTGTTTTTTTTTGTATTATTATCAGATAAATGAAAGCATTATTTTGCTGGAATGCACTTCAGACACATGGGGAGGGGGCTGAAGTCATAAAACAGGAATTATAAGCCCCTGTGGGGGTAATATTTTATTTATTTCTATTTTGCTCACACCTTTTTCAGTAGTAGCTCAGGGTGAGTTACATTCATATACACTTGGTATTTCCTATGTGCCTGAAGGGTCACAGTCTAATTTTGTACCTGAGGCAATGGAGGGTTAAGTGACATGCCCAAGATCACAAGGAGCAGCTGTGGAATTTGAACTGGCCACCTCTGGATGTCAAGACTGATGCTTTAACCACTGGGCCACTCCTCCACTCCTATGATCCCTTATGGATAGCCAGGCAAAGACTGCACTCAGGCTAGAGGGAACTGACCTCCACAGTTAGCTACAATACTACAGACTGACTATTATTAATACACATAATAATATCATCTAAGCTGAAGGGGAGAGTATATATATATATATATATATATATATATATATATATATATATATATATTGTGATAAGTATGAGGCTGTCCTATCTGGGGTAGGCCACTAGAGGGTGTTAGGAGAATAGATGGAGGTCGCTAGGACCGGGGAGAGCCCTGGGAGGTCCACAGATGTATGAGGTTATGGGCTGGGTCCTGTGTAGCTAATTAACCACTTTATACCCCACCTGAGAGGTGAAAGAAGAGGATGAGGGCTGGTAGCTGAAGAAAGAGAATCCCCCTGGAAAGAAATGGCTAAACCCTATGGACTTGTGGTGGACTGTGTGCTCAAGGGAGAAAAACAGGCTGGGGTAAGAAGTCCCTAAAGCATTAGTGTTGGACTGTGTAGCCTCAGTTCTTATCACAATATATATATACACATATATACACACACATTTTGAAGCCTAAATTAATTAAGAAGCATGCAGGAATGGATTTCACAAGGAAGGTGGACTCCAAACCCAAACCTAAAAGTGTAGTGGTGCAGGGGTCCTGGATCCAGAAGGAAACTGGAGATTGGATGAGACTTTGCAAATTGTTGTTTTCAGTTTTACAGAGCGGAAACATTTTTTGTAGGTTGCGAAAGCTGTCCTGCAGTCTATGAACTCCAAGAGTAATGTTCCACTTAACAGTGACCCTTCATAGTCCAGTAACTCACAAGTAGTGGAGCGATAAATCCTCCTGGTGAGGGGTAATTTAGCAGCAAGGGTGTCTATTAGGAGCCACAGAGTGGCAACCCTTCCAGGGAGACAAGGGAGTGGGAAATGGAAGAAGACTCAGCAGGCAACAGGATTTGTGATGACACAATACTTTATTGACACAAGAAGTTGTACAAAACGCTCTTCTTTCAGAAAAGACTCAACACAGCACCGTGTTTCGGCTACGGACTGCCTCAGGAGTCTTCGATATAAGCATAAACACTAGATAGCTACCAAACAGGCAGACCCCAAGGTCTCTCTCCTGAGTCAAGCTTACTAATCTCTTCCCTCGTATTTGTTTTTTTGTTACATTTGTACCCCGCGCTTTCCCACTCATGGCAGGCTCAATGCGGCTTACATATTGTATACTGGTACTTATTTGTACCTGGGGCAATGGAGGGTTAAGTGACTTGCCTAGAGTCACAAGGAGCTGCCTGTGCCTGAAGTGGGAATTGAACTCAGTTCCTCAGGACCAAAGTCCACCACCCTAACCACTAGGCCACTCCTCCATGGTATCTCTCTCATGGGTTTCTGCACTCCGAGTGCATCACTCTTCACTTCTTGGCATTAAATTTTAACTCACGAAAAGCAGTCAAGCATGATACCCAGTTGTGGGTGGTATAACTGAGGATCGAGTATACATTAAGACTCATCATCATGCCACGCATTTGGAGTCTGAGTACTTGGAAACAACTGTTACTTTGACTTTGAATTTGGGATTACAAATAAACGCGGGCTAAGAAGTAAAAGCAGCCCTTGTCAGCAATTTTGGAATTGTTTGACCTAAATGAACGCAAGGAACATTTTTCAATATCTTCAAAGGTAACTTTAAAACCATACAAGAACGTAAGATCTTTGAAGTCAGAATGATTGAATATTTTAACACCCAACAGAAAGGACTTAACAAGGATCTGGGGTTCCTAGCCCATTATAAACCATAAAGCTGTATGTCTCTGTTGATCACCCTCCCCTCACCTATCCACACCCACCCTGTTAGAATATCAATGATATGCTTTGATGTCCCCATGCATACCTCCGACCCACCCCCATCCTCCCACCCTGTCAGACTGTCATAGTAATGCTTGAATGTTTTCACTTATATACACTGTCAGCTAGCACATTTGCTTATTTCCAATCTGAGGAAGAAGGGCAACCTTCGAAAGCTAATCAAGAAATGTATTAAGTTATGTCCAATAAAAAAGGGATCATCTTATTTTCTTTTCCATGTTTTCTTTTGTTTGATTTCTATAGATTCTACATGGAATGTTGCTATTCCACTAGCAACATTCCATGTAGAAGTCGGTCCTTGCGGATCACCAATGTGGCCGCGCAGGCTTCTGCTTCTGTGAGTCTGACGTCCTGCACGTACGTGCAGGACGTCAGACTCACAGAAACAGAAGCCTGCGCAGCCTTCTACATGGAATGTTGCTAGTGGAATAGCAACATTCCATGTAGAATCTCCCATAGTAGCAACATTCCATGTAGAATCTCCAATGGTATCTATTTTACTGTCATAGTAATGCTTGAATGTTTTCACTTATATACACTGTCAGCTAGCACATTTGCTTATTTCCAATCTGAGGAAGAAGGGCAACCTTCGAAAGCTAATCAAGAAATGTATTAAGTTATGTCCAATAAAAAAGGTATCATCTTATTTTCTTTTCCATGTTTTATTTTGTTTGATTTCTATCAATATCATCAAAAGCCAAGGGAACATATCAGAGTTGAACTCTAAGTGCAAGTATTGTAATGGAATTTTAGTGGATTGCAGTATGTGGTGAACAATGTATGAGATTGGTTTGGCTGCGTGGATGATGCGGTGAAAGGCATGTGGAAGTGAGTTGCATGGAAACCAAGGGCTATTGTGAATAATGCATGCACATATATGGGTAACAATAAATGTATCAATGTTTGTTTGAATTTTTTTGTGGAGTACTTTGTGACTGACAATAGGTATTAATCGTACTCTAATATAAAGCCATATCCCCCTGTGTGAACAGGATTAAATTTTAACTGCCAGACCCTCGACCGTTCTTCAAACTTTTGGAGATCCCTTCTCAGTGTTTCTACTCCCTTCAGAGTGTCCAGCCTATTGTCTATCTTTATGTCGTCCACAAAAAGGCAAACCTTTCCTTCCAACCCTTCAGCAATATCTCTCACAAATATATTAAACAGAATAGGCCCCAGCACCGACCCCTGTAGACCTCAATCATATCTCTCCTCATTTGTCTCTTTGCCAAGCTAAAGAGCCCTAACGTCTTTAGCCTTTCCTCATACGAGAAGAGTTCCATTCCCTTTATCATTTTGGCCACTCTTCTTTAAACCATTTCTAATTCTGCTATATCTTTTTTGCGATATGACGACCAGAACTGAATGCAATACTCAAGGTGTGGATGCACCATGGAGCGATACAAAGGCATTATAGTATTTTTGTCTTATTCACCATCCCTTTCCTAATAATTCCTAGTATCCTAGTATCCTGTTTGGTGTTTTGGCCGCCACCGCACACTGAGCAGAAGAATTCAGTGTATTATCTACAACGACACCTAGTTCTTTTCCTTGAGCGCTGACCCCCAAGGTGGACCCTAGCATCAGGTAACTTTGATTCGGATTATTCTTTCCAATGTGCATCACCTTGCATTTGTCCACATTAAATTTCATCTGCCATTTGGATGTCCAGTCTTCCAATTTCCTAAGGTCTTTCTGCAATATTTCACAGCCCGCACTCGTTCTGATTTCCTTATCATGTTGTTGCAATCACGGAGACGTGGCTCAATGGTTCCCATGAATGGGATGCAAACACACCAGGCTATAATCTATTTAGGAATGACAGAGATGGTCGTAAAGGTGGAGGAGTTCTCTGTATGTGAGAAATGATATCGTAGCGACTGAAATGACAGGGACCTGGGGAAAGGAAGATGCGATATGGATCACCTTAAAAAGAGAGGATAGAACCTCTGTCCACGTGGGTGTTGTCTACAGACCCCCGACACAAATGGAGGAACTAGATAAAGATCTGATCACAAACATTCAAAAGCTGGGAAAGAAGAGAGAGGTTCTGTTGATGGGAGATTTCAATCTGCCGGATGTAGATCGGAAGGTTCCGTCTGCAGAACTGGAAAGATAATGGATGCTTTTCAAAGTGCTCTGCTCAGACAAATGGTGACGGAACCCATGAGGGAGGGAGCGACGCTGGATCTGGTGCTCACAAATGGGGATAGTGTGTCAAATGTCCGAGTGGGTGCCCACCTGGGCAGCAGTGACCATCAAACGGTTTGGTTTGATATGACGGCTGAAGTGGAGGGCGGCCACTCAAAACCCTGGATTTCAAGCGTGCTGACTTTAGTAAAATGGGGGAATACCTGAGGAAGGAACTGATGGGCTGGGAGGATGAACGAGAAGTGGAAGGACAGTGGCCCAAGCTGAAAGAAGCTATAAATACGGCAACAAACCTTTATGTAAGGAGAGTAAATAAAAGCAAGAGAAAAAGGAAACCGATATGGTTCTTCATGCAAGTGGCCGAGAAAATAAAGGCCAAAGCGTTGGCGTTCCTGAAATACAGAAAAACTCAAGAAGAAGAACACTGGGATGAATACCGGATGAAACTGAAAGAAGCCAAGAGAGAGATACGTCTGGCGAAAGCGCAAGCAGAAGAAAAAAATGGCTAGAAAGGTAAGGAGGAGTGACAAAAATTTCTTCAGGTATATTAGTGAAAGGAAGAAGACTAAAAAAGGAATTGTGAGACTGAAAGATGCTGTGAAACGCTATATAGAAAATGATGAAGAAAAAGCAAATTTGCTAAATAGATACTTTTGTTCTGTTTTCACAGAAGAAAATCCTGGAGAAGGACCACGATGGACTGGCAAAAGTACAAATGAGAATGGAGTGGATTTAGCACCATTCACGGAAGAGAATGTGTATGAACAACTTGTAAAGCTAAAGGTGGACAAAGCCATGGGACCGGACGGGGTCCACCCCAGGATATTGAGGGAGCTCAGAGAGGTTCTGGCGGGTCCTTTTAAAGATTTGTTTAATAATTCCTTGGAGAAGGGAGAGGTTCCATGGGATTGGAGAACGGCGGATGTGGTCCCTCTTCACAAAAGTGGTGATAGGGAAGAAGCTGGAAACTATAGGCCGGTAAGCCTCACTTCGGTTATTGGAAAAGTAACAGAAGCGATGCTGAAGGAAAGGATAGTGAATTTCTTGGAAGCCAATAAGTTGCAGGATCCGAGACAACATGGTTTTACCAAAGGTAAATCGTGCCAAATGAATCTCATTGAATTCTTTGACTGGGTGACTGGAGAATTGAATCAGGGATGTGCTATAGACGTAATCATAGGCGCCCCGTATAAGAGGCTTGGGGAGGCTAAACCTCCCCAGCCCAATTGTGGACTTCGTTGGCTGCTGCTGCCCTCACAAATGCAGCACTTTTGCCGGGCAGGCAGGTCTCCCTCATTCTTTCCAGTTCTCGGCTCCCCGACCGGCACAGCCCCCCCCCCCGCGTTTTAACCTTTAACTTTCCGTTGCAGCGACGCCAACGTCAATGAAGAAAAATGCACTTCACAGGCTCGTCTCCGGCTCCAGCTTCTCCCTTCTCTCTTCACACAATGTCCCGCCCTCGCGGGAACAGGAAATGCATCATCATGAGGGCGGGGCACTGTGTGAAGAGAGAAGGGAGAAGCTGGAGCCAGAGACGAGCCTGTAGTGCCTTTTTCTTCATTGACGTCGGTGTCGTTGCAACGGAAAGTTAAAGGTAGGAAGACTTTTATTAGGTTACATCTTGCTGATCATGGCAAAGCCAGATATTCAATGGCACTTTCCCAGAAAGCTGCTCAACATGAGTATCCAGGCAGACTATCACTGCACCAGGTAGTGCTGGGACAGTCCATGGGTAGAGTCGGGGCAACGCTGCAATGTACTCGGTGCCAATATTTAGTTGCCCGCTAACTTAGGCCAACTAAAAGGCTAATTTTATCTGGGTTCTTATCTGGGTATGGTTTGAATATCAGCCAGGACCCAGATAAATCTCAGCAGTTGGGTGTGCCTGGATATTCAGCACTGTCTTGTAGGTAAGCAGCGGTGCCGAATGTCTGGGAATAAAAAGCCAGCATTTCAAAATATAACAGCTGACCACTGTGGGCTAAATATTGACCAGCTAATAAATTGGTTAGCAAAGACTAAGCTGTGATGAATCCATAATGCTTCATTATTATTAAGCCAGGTCTATTTATATGATCTGTAATTTTGTTTTTGTTGTTGTTTTTGGATTTTAATATAAGAGTTAAGCTCTGGAACTTGATGCCAGAGGATATGGTTACAGTGATTAGCAGCATATCTAGGTTTAATGGTTTGGATAAGTTCCTGGAGGGATAGTCCATCAGCTGTTGTTTAGATAAACATGGGGGGAGCCAGTGCTGTCCCTGGGATTGGTAACATGGAATCTTGCTACATATGGTTGTTAATAAAAGGAGCTCATTGTGAACACTATCCACCCTAAAAGGGTGTTTTATGGCTCTACATGAGAATTGTGATATTATGATCCCTCATTTCATATTGTTTACGGTCTGCATTTTCCATATGGGTGGTATATTGGTGTATTAGGGTCTGCCTAGTGTTATGGTACAGTAAGATTCTGAGTGAGTTTTTGCACAAATTTGTGCATAGTGTTTTACAGTTGAACGATTGTGGTTAGTATATGCTTTGAGCAACCACTTTATTCTTTGACATATGATACATATCTAATATCTAAATTTAATACAAGGTATTAATTGTGACTATTTTATTTTTACTTATTTTTTTCTGTGTGTTGTCAGACAATTATGGAGGTAAGCTCCGCCCATGGCCCCACCCCTAACCCCACCCCCTTTAGCCTCCCCAAACAGTTGGGCCACCGACCGCCTATGGACGTAATCTATTTAGATTTCAGCAAAGCTTTTGACACGGTTCCCCACAGGAGGCTCTTAAATAAACTGGATGGGCTGAAGATAGGACCCGACGTGGTGAACTGGATTAGGAACTGGTTGACGGACAGATGCCAGAGGGTGGTGGTAAATGGAATTCGCTCAGATGAGGGAAAGTTGAGTAGTGGAGTGCCTCAGGGATCGGTGCTGGGGCCGGTTCTGGTCAATATATTTGTGAGTGACATTGCCGAAGGGTTAGAAGGTAAAGTTTGCCTTTTTGCAGATGATACTAAGATTTATAACAGAGTGGACACCCAGGAGGGAGTGGAAAACATGAAAAGGGATCTGCGGACGCTAGAAGAATGGTCTAAGGTTTGGCAATTAAAATTCAATGCAAAGAAATGCAAAGTGATGCACTAGGGAGTAGAAATCCACAGGAGACATATGTGTTAGGCGGTGAGAGTCTGATATATACGGATGGAGAAAGGGATCTTGGGGTGATAGTATCTGAGGATCTGAAGCCGACGAAACAGTGTGACAAGGCGGTGGCTGTAGCTAGAAGGTTGCTTGGCTGTATAGAGAGAGGTGTGATCAGCAGAAGAAAAGAGGTTTTAATGCCCCTGTATAAGTCGTTGGGGCTGGAGCATTGTGTTCAGTTTTGGAGGCCGTATCTTGCTAAAGATGTGAAAAGAATTGAAGCGGTGCAAAGAAAAGCTACGAGAATGGTATGGGATTTGCGTTACAAGACGTATGAGAAGAGATTTGCTGACCAGAACATGTATACCCTGGAGGAAAGGAGAAACAGGGGTGATATGATACAGACATTCAAATATTTGAAAGGTATTAATCCGCAAATGAACCTTTTCCGTAGATGGGAAGGCGGTAGAATGAGAGGACATGAAATGAGATTGAAGGGGGCAGACTCAAGAAAAATGTCAGGAAGTATTTTTTCATGGCGAGAGTGGTGGATACTTGGAATGCCCTCCCGCGGGAGATGGTGGAGATGAAAATGCATAGGCGTAGTTTGACTGTTTCATTTGGGGGGGCAAAGGATGGGGCGGAGCATATTAGCATATTCATTTGTATATATACATATGCAAATGAATATGCTAATACGGAGGAAGGAAGGAAGGGAAAAAAAGCTGGCTTTTTTTGGGAATAACCATAATGAATATGTGTGAGATATCAAGCCAGCTCTTTCTCCCTTCCTTCTTTCCTTCTTCCACTCCAGTAGTATTTCCCCACCCCTTTTCCCATACCATGCCAGTGTTGACCTTAGAAATGCATAGGCTCTATATGTAGATCCTTCAAGAGGTAGTGTGTCATGATTTAGGCTCTACACCCTTTCTGATGTTTTGGTGCCACCTCAGTAAAGCCAACACACAATCTCTCCACTGCAACACACTATACACAAACTTGTGCAAAAACACACTCATAACCTTACTAAACCATAACAGCACTAATTCCAAGGACAGGACGAGCTGCAACCTTATGCATGGAAAGGCAGCACTGTAATTACACCGGGCTCTAAAACACCAATACACTACCTCGTGAAAAACACATGACACAACAGACATGACACAAGGAACTAGAAAGCAGAAAATATGAAGGCAAAATACTGAACTGGAAAGTTAACAAGAAGTCAGACTCAGCGTGCAGCAATACCAGAAAAACTGAAACTTACATGCAAAATTTCACAGAAAGCTGACATATTCCAATTAATAAATTCTGAATAAAATACTTTTTTCTACCTTTGTTGTCTGATCATTTAGTTTTTCTATTCGCTTTGGTCCCAGTGTCTTCTGTTTTATGCAGTGTCTTCTTTCCATTTGATATTCCATTTAATAGATTCAAAATAAAATACTTTTTTGTACCTTTGTTGTCTGGACATTTTACTGTTCAATCATGCTGGTTCCAGTTTCCTCTTTTCCTGTCTTTCTGCTAATTCTCCTTCAACTGCTTGCTGTCCATTTGTCTTTTCTCTTCTCTCCTGTCTTATTCCATTCCTTCACTACACCTACCTTTGACACATTATTTCTTTTTTAGCTCTTTCCTCTCTGATCACTTAAATTTCACCCTCGTCCTCATCCTTCTCCTTTATAGTTTTCAGCTATCAAATTCCATTTCTTTCTCTCACCCACTAGCTGCCCCATTCCTCTTCTCAGTCCTTCCTCCAACCTTTCATTTCCTTTCATCTTTAATCAACTCTCCCTTACCACATTTCTGCCCCCCCCCCCCCATCACTATCATCCTCTCATTTGTTTCCTTCCCACCTCCCCTTTGGCCTCTCCCAAATAGTTCCACCATTTGCAGCATCTTCCTCCCTCCAACCTTCTAGCCCAGCACGCCTGCTCCTTTTCTCCCCTTGTAGCCTAATATCTCCCTGTCCCTTCCACACACACACCCACACCCCAGCATCTTCCAGCCCCCACTTCCCTGTGGTCCAGCATTTCTTCCTCTCTCTCTTCCCTCCCTCCAATTGTCCAGCATTTCTCCCTCACTCCCTTCTGTCCCTGGATCCACAATCTCCCTCTTTTTCTCTTTCCCCTCTAGTGTATATCTATCCCTCCCTCTCATCCATCCCCATGTACAACCTCTCTTCCCTCCTTCTTCTCTCTCACTGCCCACATCACTCTCAGTATCTCCCTTCCTTGCACCCTGGGCCCAACATCTATCTCTTTCGTTCTCTTCCTTCCCCTTTTAGCATCTCTCCCATCCCCATACAGCATCTCTCTCTGTCTCCCTCCCTCCCACTTCCATGTTCCAACATTTCCCCTTTTCTCTTGCTGTCCCTCCCTCCTCCTCCACATCCAGTATTATTTCTCCCTCTCTCTCCCCCATGCATCTCCCCCCACCTCTCGCTCACCTCTACCTAGCATTACCCCATCACCTCAACAGTGCTCCTGTGACTGTCTCTCCCTGTCTCCCTGCCACCAGCCAGCATGCTGCCTCGCTCTTCCCCGCCGGCGCTGCCTCGGTCTCTGACTCCCTGCAGCATTTTTGTCCGTCGCCGTCAGCGCTGCCATTCATTCTCACAGGCAGCCTCGTTCCCGCTCCCCTTTGCCGCGTCCTCCGGCTCTCTCTGATGCACTTCCTGTTAAACAGGAAGTGCATCAGAGAGAGCCGGTCGGAGGAGTGGACGCGGCAAAGGGGAGCGGGAACGAGGCTGCCTGTGAGAATGAATGGCAGCGCTGACGGCGACGGACAAAAATGCTGCAGGGAGTCAGAGACCGAGGCAGCGTCGGCGGGGAAGACACAATTAAGCCCCGCCAGTTCGCCGGTGCGACTCGTTTGGGGGGGGCAATGCCCCCCCTCGCCCCCCCCAATCTACGCCCATGTGAAAATGGTAACGGAATTCAAAAATGCGTGGGATAAACATAAATGAATCCTGTTCAGAAGGAATGGATCCTCAGAAGCTTAGCCGAGATTGGGTGGCAGAGCCAGTGGTGGGGAGGCGGAGCTGGTGGTTGGGAGGCAGGGCTAGTGGTGGGCAAAAGTCTGTGCCCTGAAAATGACAGATACAAATCAAGGTAAGGTATACACAAAAAGTAGCACATATGAGTTTATCTTGTTGGGCAGACTGGATGGACCGTGCAGGTCTTTTTCTGCCATCATCTACTATGTTACTATATGCTACTTTTTGTAAATATGTTAAATAGTACCGGTCCCAGTACAGATCCCTGCGGCGCTCCACTGTTCACCCTCCTCCAGTGAGAGAAATGACCATCTACAATTGCCCTGTTCACCTCCCCTAATGCTGACCCTGCATTCTGTTGCTAAAGTGGAGGTTGATCCTGTGAGGTTATGTGGGTGAGAGACTGCGGGGTGGGAGGAGGGGAGTATCCAACATTTGCAGAGCTAGTTATGAAATTGCAGTTTTGCGTACTGGTTTATATAACATGTAAGCTTTGCTTGGAAGTAACCAAATCAGAAAAAGAATAGAAAAGAAAGAACTAATATCAAAAACACTTTCCTGTAATGTAGGCAAGATGCGCTGTTAATTTTTGCAAAATCTCTTAAACACAGAGGCCTCAGAACCCCACCTTCTCTACTATAATAAAAGGCACCTTCAATGTTCTGAAGCTGACTCCGTGGCTTCAAGTGAAGGGTTCGTAAGGATTGGTAGGTTCGTCGCTCTGTAACCATCTCTCTTGGCCCCGCCCTCGTGCCTCTGATAGGTCCGCCGCTCTCGACGTCATCACATTTTGACGTCCTGGACGTCATCACGTTTTGACGTCGAGGACGGCGGACCTATCAGAGGTGTGAGGGCGGGGCCGACAGAGATGGTTACAGAGCGACGAACCTGACGAAAATTACGAACCCTTCACTTCAATGAAGCCACTGAGTTAGCTTCACAACGTTGCAGGTGGGTGGCTGGAGGGGAGGGGAGGGGTGGGAAAGAGAGGGGGCAACTACCCTGGAACTGGGAGGGAGGGAGAGAGGGGGGGCAATGACCCAGGAACTGCGTGGGCGGCCCACGACCCAGGAACTGGGTGGGCGGCAGGACCCTGGAACTTGGAGGTGGGCCAGGCGGACCCAGAAACTGGGATGGAGTGAGGGGGGTGACCCTGAAACTGGGAGGGAGGGGGAGAGGACCCTGGAACTGGGTGGGTGGGAGGGAGGGATAGCGGACCCTGGAACTTGGAGGGGGGGTGGACCCTGGAACTGGGAAGGAGGGGGCGCGGGCGGACCCTGAAACTGGGAGGGAGGGGGCCCCTGGTACACACTCTCATTCTCACACACACACACACACACTCTCGCACACAGTCTCACTCTCTCTGTCACACACACTCACACATTCACTCTTTCTGTATCACAAACTCACTCTGTAAAACCCACACACTCCGAGGAAAACCTTGCTAGCGCCCGTTTCATTTGTGTCAGAAACGGGCCTTTTTTTCCTAGTCTTTACATGAAAGATAGGATTTAGCAGGTAGTGACCTCACTGACATTAAAAAAAAAAAAACAACTTTCCGATGCTCTATTGCAATGCAATAAATTAATTACTGGTAGCCTAATATCGAAAGCCTGACTTATCTTATGTGCAGCTTTGCTTGGAAAGGACATTTGCATCTTTGGGATACAGCGTCCTGAAAGGGGTTAAATAAACAAACAACAGACTATATAGTAAGGAGATGTCTCTTGTTTCACTGACACTCTCTGAAGGGTCTATGGGGGGCTCTTTTAAGAGTCAGGAACTCAATGTAATATACCAGCTTGGATTCTGATATTTCCCCTGATAACTGTACTCTACCATATTGAGGTCAGGAGTCAGGGAAGGTTCGTTGCCTGCTATAATGCTCACTGTCACCAGTAATAAGTGCGGAGGACTTGCTTTAAAAGCTGCCCTATAAAACTTTGAGGAAACTTGAATTGCTTAAGTGAACTTCTGAAGCTCTTCAGGGGCTGAGTGCACTTTGGCTGTCTACTTATATTAATTTCACAGAGTTTAAAGGGTCAGGCAATGCACTTGGCATTGCTGATTAATTTATGAAACACAGAATCGTACGTTGCAGTTCTTCGACCACATTGCCTCGTTTTTTTGAGGCTTCTTATGTGCTAGAGCATATAAGGCAAAGGCTGCCCTAAAGGAATAAGCCGAAAGTTCACAGGCAGCCAAAAGGGTCCGAAGGTCTGCTACCTTTTAGAAACTCTGAATTAATTTCAGGTGACAGAAAACAATTAGATTTACGTGGCTGAATTTTACTTTTCCACGTGCAAACGTTTGAAGAAAGGGCAGTTCCTGCAGACAAGATTCCAAATGTCATATTGTCGGTTTCAAAATATTTTTGCAGAAATGTGTTATTTTCCAGAATGTTTGGTTAAACTAAACGCTGTGGGAAGTGTTTATGCATGATATACAGTAATAACGTTTGATGAAATGGATCTCACGCACTGCTGTAAGAACGTTGAGAATGACAGTTTCAAATGCCTCATGAGAAGGAGGATCATATCTTTACAATTTATTTCAGAGGTATTTATTTATTTACTAGTAAAAAAGGCCCGTTTCTGACCCAAATGAAACGGGCGCTAGCAAGGTTTTCCTCATTGAGCAGTTGCCTGTGAGGTGCGATGCCCCCCCTCCCGGCACCATCCCACCCACGGCGATGCATCCGGCCGCAGCCATCCGACCCACCGTGCCCATCGCACCCACCTTCGCGTTGGTTTGGCAGCGGGGGACCCGGAACCCCGCCACCACAAGTCCTGTGTGCTGAGTACGGCGTCATCGTCGGTGTTGGTAGCTGTGCAGGGCGGAGTTCTGTGCATCTGATGTCATGCACGTGCAGGATGTCAGACGCACGGAAGCCCTGCCTCCACAGGCTAGGAACGCCGAAGATGACGCCGTAGTGAGCAGACAGGGCTTGTGCTGGCGGGGTTTCGGGTCCCCCGCCGGCAAAGCAATGCAAAGGTGGGTGTCTCAGGAGGGGGTTGTTGCGGGGGGGGGGGTGCTGGAGGTCCTTGTGTTGAGCTGCAGCTTTAGGGGGGGGTCAACCGTTTGTTTAGGTGATTTTTTTTCCTGCCCTCGACATCATGACGTTTGAGGCGAGGGCAGGGCACGGGTCTGTGGGGTGGCTTCACCACCATGAATCCACGAACCGTTCTGGGAGACTGACTGACTTCAGTGACATCAGTGTCCTCAGAACGTTGAGGTTGCTTTTTATTATAGTAGATTACATTTGTTGAGAATGACAACCGCGGGAGGTGGTGGAAATGAAAACGGTAACAGAATTCAAGCACACGTGGGATAAACATAAAGGAATCCTGTTCAGAAGGAATGGATCCTAAGGAGCTTAGCTGAGATTGGGTGGCAGAGCCGGTGGCGGGAGGCGGGGATAGTGCTGGGCAGACTTATACAGTCTGTGCCAGAGCCGGTGGTGGGAGGCGGGACTGGTGGTTGGGAGGCGGGGATAGTGCTAGGCAGACTTATACGGTCTGTGCCAGAGCCGGTGGTGGGAGGCGGGACTGGTGGTTGGGAGGCGAGGATAGTGCTGGGCAGACTTATATGGTCTGTACCAGAGCCGGTGGTGGGAGGCGGGGCGGGTGGTTGGGAGGCGGGGATAGTGCTGGGCAGACTTATATGGTCTGTACCAGAGCCGGTGGTGGGAGGCGGGGCAGGTGGTTGGGAGGCGGGGATAGTGCTGGGCAGACTTATACGGTTTGTGCCCTGAAAAGGACAGGTACAAATCAAGGTAAGGTATACACAAAAAGTAGCACATATGAGTTTATCTTGTTGGGCAGACTGGATGGACCGAGCAGGTCTTTTTCTGCCGTCATCTACTATGTTACTATGTTATTTGTATCCCGCGCTTTCCTACTCAAAGCAGGTTTAATGCGGCTTACACAGTAAAAGGAATCCAGAATATTGTTAGAGAGGGTAAAAGTTAAATATACCAGAATAATAGATGAGATGAGTAGGTAGAAAAAGGCAATGGAAAGGGGAGTAAGGTAGGAGATGTGGTCTGGGTCAATGTCGCTATCATGAGGGTATGTGTTAGGTAGATGGTTCATAAGATCAATCTGGATCGTTTGGATAGGCTTGTTTGAATAAATGGGTTTTTAGTGCTTTCCGGAAGGGTAGGTAGTCTCAGATTGATCGGATAGATCTGGGGAGAGCATTCCAGAGTTGGCTGCCCAGGAAGGAGAAGTTAGATCCATAATAGGTCTTGTACTACTACTACTACTTAACATTTCTAAAGTGCTACTAAGGTTACGCAGCACTGTACAGTTTAAAGAAGGATAGTCCCTGCTCAAAGGAGCTTACAATCTAAAGGACAAAATGTCAAGTTGGGGCAGTCTAGATATCCTGAATGGAGGTATAATGGTTATGTGCCGAAGGCGACATTGAAGAGGTGGGCTTTGAGCAAGGATTTGAAGATGGGCAGGGAGGGGGCTTGGCGTATGGGCTCAGGGAGTTTATTCCACGCATAGGGTGAGGCGAGGCAGAAAGGGCGGAGCCTGGAGTTGGCGGTGGTGGAGAAGGGTACTGAGAGGAGGGATTTGTCCTGTGAGCGGAGGTTACGGGTCGGAACGTAAGGGGAGATGAGAGTAGAGAGGTAAGGAGGGGCTGCAGTTCGAGTGCATTTGTAGGTTAGTAGGAGAAGCTTGAACTGTATGCGGTACCTGATCGGAAGCCAGTGAAGTGACTTGAGGAGAGGGGTGATATGAGTATTTCGGTCCTGACGGAAGATAAGACGTGCAGCCGAGTTCTGAATGGACTGAAGGGGGGATAGGTGGCTAAGTGGGAGGCCAGTGAGGAGTAGGTTGCAGTAGTCAAGGCGAGAGGTAATGAGAGAGTGGATGAGTGTTCGAGTGGTGTGCTCAGAGAGGAAAGGGCGAATTTTGCTGATGTTATAGAGAAAGAAGCGACAGGTCTTGTACTTAATTCCTTTGTAGTTGGGGTAATGCAGATTGAGGCCATTTCGCGAAGATTCAGACATGTTTCTGGTAGGGAGGTCAATCAGATTAAACACGTAGTCCGGAGATTCACCGTGGATAATCTTGTGGATTAATGTGTGGACCTTGAAGTTGATTCCATTTGATAAGGGTTTGAGACCTGTCAGTTTTCTCCTGTTCTTTGTACTTGTAGCGTGATCAGAGTCCGAGCTGGGATCTGGTACAATGAGCTCTCCTTTCCAGCCACCTGCTTATTTTTTTTTCTCTGTTTCATATTCTCTCCAAGTTCACCTTGTCCTGCTATTACAAACACAGTCCTCAGCCTGGGGCTACACAAGAGGTTGCTTCAGCACCTTGCAAGCACAGCCCTAAATCCAGCCACTAGGTGTCACCATTGTGCAATGGCTATAGCTCCCTCCCCCCAGGGGTTGTGAACATTGTCTCTTCAGCACCCGCACCCCCTAGTGGACCTGGAGAGCAGAAGACGTGAGCTGGGAATCAAATATAGTAACACAGTAAATGACGGCAGATAAAGACCTGTATGGTCTATCCAGTCTACCCAGCAAGTGGAGTGGAGGAGTGGCCTAGTGGTTAGGATGGTGGACTTTGGTCCTGGGGAACTGAAGAAGTGAGTTTGATTCCTACTTCAGGCACAGGCAGCTCCTTGTGACTCTGGGCAAGTCACTTAACCCTCTATTGCCCCATGTAAGCCGCATTGAGCCTGCCATGAGTGGGAAAGTGCGGGGTACAAATGTAACAAAGATAAACTCATTTTACATGGTATGTGATACTTTATATGTATACCCGAGTTTGATTTGTCCTTGCCTTTCTCAGGTCACAGACCGTAGAAGTCTGCCCAGCGCTGTTCTTGTACTAAGTTCTGAAGATTCTGGAATCCTGAAGAGTTACAAGATTCCAGAATACCAATTAGTAGCAAAATTCCATGTAGAACCCCAAAGAGTAACATAGTAATATATAGTAGCATAGTAAATGACGGCAGATAAAGACCTGTACGGTCCATCTAGTCTGCCCGACAAGATACTTTATATGTATACCTGAGTTTGATTTGTCCTTGTCTTTCTTAGGGCACAGACCGTAGAAGTCTGCCCAGCACTGGTTTTACTCTCTAAATACCGGCGTCGCCACCCAATCTCCGCTAAGATTCTGTAGATCCATTCCTTCTAAACAGTATTCCTTTGTGTACATCCCACGCATGTTTGAATTCCATTACCATTTTCATCTCCACCACCTCCCGTGGGAGGGCATTCCAAGTATCCACCACCCTCTCCGTGAAAAAATACTTCCTGACATTACTCCTGAGTCTGCCCCCCTTCAACTTCAATTCATGTCCTCTAGTTCTACCACCTTCCCGTCTCTGGAAAATTTGCGGATTAATACCTTTCAAATATTTGAACGTCTGTATCATGTCACCCCTGTTTCTCCTTTCCTCCAAGGTATACATGTTCAGGTCAGCAAGTCTCTCCTCCTACGGTTTGCGACGCAAATCCCATACCATTTTCGTAGCTTTTCTTTGCACCACTTCCAGTCTTTTTACATCTTTAGCAAGATACGGCCTCCAAAACTGAACACAATACTCCAGGTGGGGCCTCACCAATGACTTGTAGAGGGGCATCAACACCTCCTTTCTTCTGCTGGTTATACCCCTCTCTATGCAGCCTAGCATCTTTCTGGCCACTTATATGCCAGTGGCACCAGGCCAGCCTTTTATTTTTTAAATGCAGACTCCAACAACTGCTTACTCTGTGTTTTAAAAACCTTTCTTGTGACTCTGTTCTTTTCGACTACAGATATCTGCTCCACTTGTAAGTCCAGGTCATTCTTGTTGAGAGAGTCATTTGATTGTGTAGTGCTAGGAGATCTTTTGAAAATAGTGCCAATTAAATTCACTATTAATCAATTAATCAACAGTGTATTGCTGGGATAATGAAAAATAGATTTATGCTGTTCCCATAATGCAGTTGGCACAGAGCACCCCCCCCTCCACTCCATTCTGTTGGACCCAGTGGCGTACCAAGGGGGGGCAGTGGGGGCGGTCCGCCCCGGGTGCACGCCGCTGGGAGGGTGCTGCGTGCCTGTTGGCTCCGAGTCCGCTCATTCCCTCCCTGCTGTTCCCTCTACGCGGAACAGGTTACTTCCTGTTCCGAGGCAGAGGGAGCAGCAGGGAGGGAACGAGCAGACTCGGAGCTAACAGGCGCACAGAACCCCCCCAGCAGGTAAAAATGCACCCGGGGGGGGGGGGGGTCGCGCTGCACCTGGGGGGGGGGGGTGTAGTTTCGCCGGGGGGGGGGGGGGGGCGCATCGGCGATCCGCCCCGGGTGTCAGCCAGGCTAGGAACGCCACTGGTTGGACCAAAACAGAGTTGTAAAGTTCCAGAATAAAGATGAACTTGTGTTAATTTTTCTCCAAGAATAAAACGTCTAATTTATTGCTTTGTGTGCCAGTGGAACAATTTTGAATGGAGGGTGCAATTTTCAGCAGCCTGTCCAGATGCAAAGTACATGAGTAGTTTTGTCCCCATAGACCTGTTAGGAAATTTTCAAAGAAGATTATACACATGACGGGGCGAATAATTAAACTCTGCAGTCAGAGGTTTTTTTGAATAAATCAGGGATATTCTACTACTACTACTACTATTTAACATTTCTAGAGCGCTACAAAGTGTACGCAGCGCTGTACAAACACAGAAGAAAGACATAGAGTGGGATGCTATGGCTTTATCAGAATTTCACTGTTATCCAGAAAACTTGCCGCTCTATCCAAGCATTGTTCTGACATTATTCAGACAGTGCCGATTTGGCCTGTAATGATATTCAGCGGCATTATCCATGTACAGCAGCTAGTGGAGGAGTAGCCTAGTGGTTAGTGCAGCGGACTTTGATCCTGGGGAACTGAGTTCGATTCCCACTGCAGCTCCTTGTGACTCTGAGCAAGTCACTTAACCCTCCATTGCCCCTGGTACAAAATAAGTACCTGAACATCTGTAAACCGCTTTGAATGTAGGTTGCAAAAACCACAGAAAGGCAGCATGTCAAGTCCCAGTTCCCTTTCCCTATTTGAGATTCTACATGGAATGTTGCTACTATTTGAGATTCTACATGGAATACTGCTATTCCACTAGCAACATTCCATGTAGAAGCCTGCCCTTGCAGGATCAGCAATGCGGCCGTGCAGGCCTCTATTGCTGTGAGAAACAGAAGCCTGCCCTTGCAGATCAGTGACGTGACCGCGGTGACCACGCAGGAAGTCAGACTCAGAAACAGAACAAAGGAAGAAGAGGACCTCGGCTGGCGGGGGTTGGGGTCCCCCGCCAGCAAAGGTAGGCGGCGGCGGGTGAGGGTTGGCGGCAGGAGGGGGGGGGGGTCGAGATGGTCGTCAGTGGGTCGGCAATGGCAGGGGGGGTGTTGGCAATGCTAGGGGGGGGCTAAAATGTGCCCCCTTACCTTGGGCTCTGGACCGCCCCCCCCTCCCGCCGAAGTCTGGCTACGCCCCTGACTGAAACCAATGTAAATCTTGGCGTGTAATTTAGGCGCAGATCCCTGCTAGTCTGTAATACCGTGGGCATCTTAAGTGAACACCCCTGACCCACCCCATACCCCCTTTTGAGCTGCGCGCTATAAGATTTGCGTGTCAATGTTTATAGAATAGCACT
Source organism: Microcaecilia unicolor (assembly GCF_901765095.1). Taxonomy (NCBI): domain Eukaryota; kingdom Metazoa; phylum Chordata; class Amphibia; order Gymnophiona; family Siphonopidae; genus Microcaecilia; species Microcaecilia unicolor. Next base: position 755,617,687 of record NC_044031.1, on the reverse strand, counting down.
TGGCAAGATGAATGCGCAAATCCATAATGTGGCCATGTAGGAGTAGATTCTATATATGACGCCTGAAAAATCCACGCAGTAAAAAAATACGCCTAAGCGTGTTCTATAAAGTATGCTTTAATTTAGGTGTACTTTATAGAATAGGCTTAATTTCTTTGCGGTTTATAGAATACGCCAAGCGGTGGTCCACGCAACTAAATTGAGTCGTGGCCAATTCCGCCAAATAAAACCTGGTGTAAATCCCTGATGCCTAAATTACGCACAGTGCGGGTGTATTCTATAACAACGCACAGAGATTTTAGAAAAGCCCACGACCCGCCCATTCCATGCGCAAGACCCCACCCACTTTTCAACTGTGCGACTTAGAATTTACAAGCACCATGTTATAGAATACACTTAGCAATTAGTGCTCATACATTCTAACTAGCGCTGCTAATTGATTGTTAACATCCAATTAGCAGTGCTGATTAGCTTGTTAACCAATTAGGTTATGCGCGTATTTATGGCATACACTTCGATTTCCATGCGGAAGTTGAAGACGTGATCTATAGAATCCCAGGGTTAATGCCATTAATTGATTGTAAACAGCCAATGATTGGCGTTCATTGGATCATTATCTAATTTAATTGAGCGCTAATTTGTTTGCCATTTATGGAATCTGGAGCTTATTGCTGAGGTTTCTGGTTCCCAAATTTGGGCGACCTTTATCGAATTTCTCCCATTCTGTGTTACTTTCTACCACTAAGCGACTCTCCGGTGCACTGAGATCAGTCCTGGGCCTCCCACAGGAATACCGCCGTGTCATCGGATGGTTTGCCATTCTAATATTTCATACTAAGCTTTCAGCCTATTAGCAATGACTACTTACCATGCTGAATCATAGCGAGAGGAAAGGATAATGTGTCCTTCACATAATGAATATCTTTATTTTGCTGTCTGGCAGCTCTTTCATATCTTTTGTACACAATAGTTTTCCAAGGTATCCAATTAAGGAAAAAAGAGCTCATCCTAGGATCATTTTTTTTCCTGGAGAATTATTCCTTCCTCTACCTTGCCTGTCTCATAAAGTATGGCTTTTGACATTGTGTTTCTCAGGCTTTCAAACTGCCTGGTGAAAAATTGGTTCACAACCTTTGTTCTTTTCGTTTTTTACCTACAGCTGCATTCAAACATGGGGCGTTATTTCTAACACACTGACTTTTAATTGCCGCTGGACTTCAGGGGTGTGAGTAAAAGCAATCAGATTAAAGGATGATTAGTGCTCTCTATGGTGTCACAGTTCACTTTGGTCAGAAGCTGAAAAGATATAGTAGAATTGGAAAAGGTACAGCGAAGGGCGACGAAAATGATAGTGGGGATGGGACGACTTTCCTATGAAGAGAGGCTGAGAAGGCTAGGGCTTTTCAGCTTGGAGAAGAGACGACTGAGGGGAGATATGATAGAAGTGTATAAAATAATGAGTGGAATGGATCGGGTGGATGTGAAGCGACTGTTCACGCTATCCAAAAATAATAGGACTAGAGGGCATGAGTTGAAGCTACAGTGTGGTAAATTTAAAACGAATCGGAGAAAATTTTTCTTCACCCAACGTGTAATTAGACTCTGGAATTCGTTGCCGGAGAACGTGGTACGGGCGGTTAGCTTGACGGAGTTTAAAAAGGGGTTAGATAGATTCCTAAAGGACAAGTCCATAGACCGCTATTAAATGGACTTGGAAAAATTCCGCATTTTTAGGTATAACTTGTCTGGAATGTTTTTACGTTTGGGGAGCGTGCCAGGTGCCCTTGACCTGGATTGGCCACTGTCGGTGACAGGATGCTGGGCTAGATGGACCTTTGGTCTTTCCCAGTATGGCACTACTTATGTACTTATGTATGTACTTATGGGAGGCATGGTCAATGTGTCCAGAACAGGGAAAACAAGTAGGGAAAGAATGCGGAGCGTGGCTCATGGAATTCTTTCCAACCTCTCTGCATGTGTGTGTGGGTGAGTATGTGCAATATGCATATGATGTTGGTATGTGTGTGTGTGCGTGCATGCTTGCATGTGTCTGTGTCCATCTATATCCGTACTGGTTTTCTGCGTATTTGTGATCAGGAGAGAAGAGAGGGAAGGACTGTTTCTGCTTCTGCTACTAACCTACAAATGTACTCGATCTGCAGCCCCTCCTTACCTCTCAACCCTCATCTCCCCTTACGTTCCTACCCGTAACCTCCGCTCTCAAGACAAATCCCTCCTTTCAGTACCCTTCTCCACCACCGCCAACTCCAGGCTCCGCCCTTTCTGCCTCGCCTCACCCCACGCGTGGAACAAACTCCCCGAGCCCATACGCCAGGCCCCCTCCCTGCCCATCTTCAAATCCTTGCTTAAAGCCCACCTCTTCAATGTTGCCTTCGGCACCTAACCTCTTCACCTCTACCCAGGAAATCTAGACTGCCCCAACTTGACATTTCGTTCTTTAGATTGTAAGCTCCTTTGAGCAGGGACCGTCCTTCTTTGTTTATTTTGTACAGCGCTGCGTAACCCTAGTAGCGCTCTAGAAATGTTAAGTAGTAATAGTAGTAGAAGGACTGTTTGAAAAGTGCAATTTCTTAATCACTATTACAGTGAATCAGTCTATGTATTCTGCTCCCACTCCATGCAGCACATCAAGTGTTTGCCTATGTGCTATGTTTCATTGTATGCTGTTGGTATCAATAAAGATATTAAAAAAAAACAGCTCACCATGTCCCTGTCTGTGAATAGAGCAGCATTCCAGTACTCTGTACCCACAGCCTTCCCATTGGCTGATGCTACCCGATAGTCTCTGAGGGTGGTAAGGCAGTTGTGGGGACAGGGTTTAAAAAAGGTTTGAACAAGCTCCTAAAAAAAAAAAACAAAGTCCATAAGCCATTAAGATGGACTTGGGAAAATCCGCTGCCTAATCCTGGGATAAACAGCAAAAAAATCTGTTTACTCTTTTGGGGTCTTGCCAGGTACTTGGAACCTGGATTGGCCAATATTGGAAACAAGATACTGGGCTTCATGAACCTTTGGTCTTTCCCAGTACAGTGACGCTTATATACTTATAGTCAGTGGTGTTCCTAGGGCGGCTGACACCCGGGGCGGATCGCCGATGTGCCCCCTCCCCCAGTGAAATGACACCTCCCACCCCGGCGAAACAACACCCCCCCGGGTGCATTTTTACCTGCTGGGGGGGGGGGGGGGGGTGCCGCGCGCCTGTCGGCTTCGTTCGTTCCATGCTCCCTCTGCCCCGGAACAGGAAGTAACCTGTTCCGGGGCAGAGGGAGCACGGAACGAGCGGCACCGAGGGGCGCGTGGCACCCCCCCCAGCAGCATGCACCTGGGGCGGACCGCACCCACCGCCCCTCCCTAGGAACGCCACTGCTTATAGTGTTTGGGGGTAGGGACAGTTTGGAAGTGCTGAGAGCGTTGACAGTAGTGTTCCCCCTAAGACAAACTCATATTGGTGTTCACACAGAACACGAACCCTGTGCATACAGCAAAATGGAGTGTGCATAGAAAAATATACTACTGAGACATTTTAGTGAGTTGCTAGAGAACAGCACAGAAAAACGGAACTATTCGCATCTGTCTCATCTTAGCCACTGAGCGATTATTTAGCTAAAATTGGTGCTCTGCTAAGTTGGCTGTTCTGGTCCCAGTTCTAGGATGATGCTATAATATTAATCTGGTCTAGTCTAAGCATTTATATTCCGCTTAACCAACCATACGGCTCAAGGCGGATTACAAAACAATCCAATAGAAGAAAAGGTGCAATCCCAACCCTGAATCACAGTAAAATAAAATCAGTTACTAAATTCAACTGTATACCGTTCGTCAACAAGTCCATACCAAACAAACACCTGAATATGATATCACGGAGCTAGATCACATTGAACATTCAGTCAAAGACCGGAATCAACTATATTTCAGCTAAGCAAAAGATCCCAGTTCTGGTTGCCGTATCTCAAAAAACATATAACGGAATTAGAAAACATTCAAAGAAGAGCGACCAAAATGATAAAAGGGACGGAACTGCTCTCGTATGAGGAAAGGCTAAAGAGGTTAGGGATCTTCAGCTTGGAAAAGAGATGGATGAGGGGAGATATGATTGAGGTCTACAAAATCCTGAGCGGTGTAGAACAAGTAGAAGTAAATTGATTTTTTACTCGTTCCAGAAGTACAAAGACTAGGGGACACTCGAGGAAGTTACATGGAAATACTTTTAAAACAAACAGGAGCAAATATTTTTTTCACTTAACGAATAGTTAAGTTCTGGAACTCTTTGCCGGAGGATGTGGTAACAGTGGTTAGCGTATCTGGGTTTGAAAAAGGTTTGGACAAATTCCTGGAGCAAAAGTCCATAGTCTGCTATTGAGACAGACATGGGAAGCAACTGCTTGCCCTGGGATTTGTAGTATGGAATGTTGCTACTCTGAGATTTTGCATGGAACTTTGTCACTCTTTAGGATTCCAGAATCTTGCTATTCTTTGGGGTTCTACATGGAATGTTGCTACTCTGAGATTCTGCATGGAATCTTGTCACTCTTTAGGATTCCAGAATCTTGCCATGATTTGGGTTTCTGCCAGGTACTTGTGACCTGGCTTGGCCACTGTTTGCTCCCACTTCCACAAATTATTTACAAGGTTTGTCTCCAATAAAGAATTACTGGTGCACACAATTTTCAATACTCTATCCATGTCCTACTCTCAATGAAATTAGTTGAGAATTAAAAATTAACTTCCCTCATCAAAATCTAAATAAAAAACATAGCAATTCTTACAGCAGCCGGCTTCAAACTTATTTACATGCACACTTTTAAGTGTGCCTTTGACGTTGGCACCTCTCACCACTTTATGCCGGTGGACTTTACAACACCACACCCTGTGGTCTTCCCCTCACAAAGGCGCAGGAGGCATCTCTCAGCTTATTAAGCTGGACTCAATACCACTTCTCAAGTGGCCTGCTGCGGAAGATCCCTTCTCTGAGCTATCGATAAGTCTCCACAGACCAGCTGCAGGAATAGCCCAGGGTATTGGGGCAATAAAGTCCCTGTGCGCGGCGCCAAAATGTGTAATCCTGTCCCTTGCCCCTGGGGAGGGGAAAACACTTCAGCCCTAGAGGCTGGAATAAGAGAGACAATCAGCAACCAGTAAAAATCTTTATTGGTATCTCACTAAGCCAATACAAAATTACTACTACTACTACTATTTAGCATTTCTATAGCGCTACAAGGCGTACGCAGTGCTGCACAAGCATAGAAGAAAGACAGTCCCTGCTCAAAGAGCTTACAATCTAATAGACAAAAAATAAAGTAAGCAAATCAAATCAATTAATGTGTACAGGAAGGAGGAGAGGAGGGTAGGTGGAGGCGAGTGGTTACAAGTGGTTACGAGTCAAAAGCAAAAAAAAATAAATAATTGCTCTCTCTGGAGCAGGTTGTCACCCAGTAGCCAGACGCACAGACTGAATAACAAAAGTGCTCAGCAAAACCTTCTTAGCCATCACATATATACTGTCGTAAGTTTCATTTCTCCTAAATCATGTGATTTTCCCTAAACTAACTTGTGATCATATATGGATCTTCCTGTTTCCTTCCATCACACAATATAGTAATATACAAAAATGGCAATTTCCTGTATTCTACCATCCTCTCCTACTTGTGTTCACATGCACACTTTGTGGCAATTGGCTAATTCCTTATCAGTAAAGTGTGATCACAGCATGCAAAAAAACATGTCACAAGCTAGTATGAAACGCCTGGTGTCCTCCTTCTCTGAACACATATTTCCATTGGAACATCTTGGACTCGCAGGGTCCTCAGTCTCTCATCACCACCAAGGTTATATCCAATTGTATCTGCCATATATGGGCCACATAGCCTCAGTTCCTCCTACGTGTCCTTGACATGTAGCATGTACTTTCCATTTACTGAGAAAGCACTGTAGTTTACATGCAGCTGTAGGAAGAAACTAAAAATATGCTGATTACAGCAAGGCTAGGAAAACTGAGGGCTAGCAGGGCCATATTACAGGCCTAGTATAGAAAGGAATATACATTGGTTACGCCCCTGGTTTTCGATATGTACCTATATATAGGCATGGAGTCCCCCTAGTGGTTAGTGCAGTGGACTTTGAGCCTGGGGAACTGAGTTCGATTCCCACTGCAGCTCCTTGTGACTCTGGACAAGTCACTTAACCCTCTATTGCCCCTGGTACAAAATAAGTACCTGAATATATGTAAATCGCTTTGAATGTAGTTGCAAAAACCTCAGAAAGGCAGTATATCAATTCCCTTTCCCTATTTGAGATTCTACATGGAATGTTGCTACTATTGAGATTCTGTTGCTACTATTGGAGATTCTACATGGAATATTGTTACTATTGGAGATTCTAGATGGAATGTTGCTACTATTTGAGATTCTACATGGAATGTTGCTACTATTGAGATTCTGTTGCTACTATTTGAGATTCTACATAGAATGTTGCTACTATTTGAGATTCTGTTGCTACTGTTTGAGATTCTACATGGAATGTTGCTATTCCATGTAGAGGCCTGCCCTTGCACATCAGCAACGTGGCCGCGCAGGCTTCTGTTTCTGTGAGTCTGACGTCCTGCACGTACATGCAGGACATCAGACTCACAGAAACAGAAGCCTGCCCTTGCAGATCAGCAACGCGCCGTTCAGGCTTCTGTTGCTGTGAGAAACAGAAGCCTGCCCCTGCAGATCAGTGACGCGGCCGCGCAGGCTTCTGTTTTTGTGACTCACAGAAACAGAAGCCTGCGCGGCCACACTGCTGATCTGCAAGGGTAGGCTTCTAACCCTCCATTGCCCCTGCTACAAAATAAGTATCTGAATATATGTAAACTGCTTTGAATGTAGTTGCAAAAAACCTCAGAAAGGTGGTTTATCATTTCCCTTTCCCCTTCCCCCTTATTCTAAAGTTAGGCGCGTAAAAAGTCACACTTCCAATCTGCCCATAGTCCTCCCATTTCTGCGCTCCCTTTTCCAACCTGCACCTAAATTCACGCGTGTACTAGTTAATTGAATTTAATTAGTGCCAATAACTGCTTGTTAAAAAGTCAATTATTGAAACTAATTAGCTCATTATTCCATTAAAATGCATGCGCAAATTACTGTGCACATTTTTTAGCTCTTTTTGTAGATTTACGGGGTATATGCGCACGCGGCAAATTCTAAAATTACCCTATGGGACCTTAGCAGGTTTTTAATTGATTAATAAATCAATTAAATAATTAACTGGTTTCAGTCTTATCTGTTTTTCTGTATTCCAAGTCCCCCAAGCTGGTAACAATCAAATTAAAAACGCAAATCATTACATTACATAATACAACCCACTACCCCCTTGATACATTTATACAAAAGATCATTTGAAGCCAAGTATTTACTCTTGTTGACTAATTCAAGGCCAGGCCACAAATTCCAAAACACTGGAGAATGTGGCAGCGGGTCCCTGCCCGCATCCCAGCTGGATACCATAGCACTTCTAGACGTGTCCTTAGCACCCTGGGGGCTTATAGTAATGAAGCAGGTCAGAAAATACTTGGAGAAGGACAAATGGCGGCTGAGAAAAGACTAACGATAGAATTTGAAATTGAATCTGCTGGAATTTCAGCCCGGAAAAGAAAGAAAGCGTTTCAGTTTTAATTCCTGGGGAGATGAAAGAAGTTTGAGCCGCAGAAGCCCAAACTACAAGACAAGGGACTCTGAGGGCTAGATGCACTAAACTTAACGAGCCAGCAACATGGTTTTTAAATTGGTTCTAGCCAGTTTAGCGTGCAAGTAGTAAACCGGGACATTTTCCTGTCACGGTAGCAGCTAACGAAAACGGAATGCAAATGATCTACAGGTTATTATAATGAGCTAATTAGCAGATGCGCAGCCGTTTTCCGACTCCATGCACCGTGGAAAATGTAACGGGAGGTCTGCATCTCTCGTTGGGGCTGCTGAGCGGGACTATGCAATGACACATCTATGTGCCTTATTCCAACTATATCACAGTGTCAAACAGAACAATCTTATCTTCTCCACTACTGCCAACTCCAGACTTCGCGCCTTCTGTCTCGCTGCACCCTACACCTGGAATAAACTTCCTGAGCCCCTACGTCTTGCCCCATCCTTGGCCACCTTTAAATCTAGACTGAAAGCCCACCTCTTTAACATTGCTTTTGACTCGTAACCACTTGTAACCACTCGCCTCCACCTACCCTCCTCTCTTCCTTCCCGTTCACATTAATTGATTTGATTTGCTTACTTTATTTATTTTTTGTCTATTAGATTGTAAGCTCTTTGAGCAGGGACTGTCTTTCTTCTATGTTTGTGCAGCGCTGCGTATGCCTTGTAACGCTATAGAAGTGATAAATAGTAATAGTAGTAGTCTCTTGTAACCAGAGCTAATATTGTGATGTCATAATGCCTCAGTCCACCAATAAGAACCAACCTCATCAGTGATGTCACAATGGCTTGATTGTCCTATACTTGGCTCACTTTTATTACATAGCTCTTTGAGCAGGGACTGTCTTTCTTCTATGTTTGTGCAGTGCTGTGTATGCCTTGTAGCGCTATAGAAATACTAAATAGTAGTAGTAGTAGTATATATAATTTTTAAAAACTACGTTGCTGGCTCGTTAAGTTTAGTGCATCTAACCCTCAAGCAGGTAACTTGGGAAATAAATCAGAAGTGCAGAAATAAACTCCAGAGAAGAGAAACAGTAGGGGGCTGATGGTGCTGAGAACCTAACACTAAATTTGTAGAATAATCCCACAGAAACACAGAAGAGCTGGTGGTGGGAGGCGGGGCTGGTGGTTGGGAGGCGGGGCTAGTGCTGGGCAGACTTCTACGGTCTGTGCCGTGCAAATGGCAGATACTAATCAAGGTCAGGTATACACAAAAAGTAGCGCATATGAGTTTATCTTGTTGGGCAAACTGGATGGACCGTGCAGGTCTTTCTCTGCTGTCATCTACTATGTTACTATCCACCTTATAATCGAAAGAGAAAAACGCCTAGATTTCGACCCAAATCGGGAGATAGACGTTTATCTCACAAAAACGAATAAATCGGTATAATCGAAAGCCGATTTTGGACGTTTTCAACTGCACTCCGTCGCGGATGCGGACAAAGTTGATGGGGGTGTGGCGAAGGTGGAACTGGGGCGTGGTTATCGGCTGAGGAGAGATGTACGCGTTAGGGCGATAATCGAAAAAATAAAGGCGTTTTTAGCGAACATTTAGGCCACTTTTGTTGGACCCTTTTTTTCACACAAACAGGTCCCAAAAAAGTGCTCTAAATGACCAGATGACCATCGGAGGGAATCGGGGATGACCTCCTCTGACTCCCCCAGTGGTCACTAACCCCCTCCCACCACAAAAAAATGATGTTTCACAACTTTTTATTTTCACCCTCAAATGTCATACCCACCTCCCTGGCAGCAGTATGCAGGTCACTGGAGCAGTTATTAGGGGGTGCAGTGGACTTCAGGCAGGTGGACCCAGGCCCATCCCCCCCCCCACATGTTACACTTGTGCTGGTAAATGGGAGCCCTCCAAACCGCCCCCCAAACCCACTGTACCCACATGTAGGTGCCCCCCTTCACCCCTTAGGGCTATAGTAATGGTGTAGACCTGTGGGCGGTGGGTTTTGAGGGGCATTTGGGGGGCTCAACACCCAAGGGAAGGGTGCTATGCACCTGGGAGCTCTTTTACCTTTTTTTTGTTATTGTAAAAGTGCCCCCTAGGGTGCCCGGTTGTTGTCCTGGCATGTGAGGGGGACCAGTGCACTATGAATCCTGGCCCCTCCCACGAACAAATGCCTTGGATTTATTCGTTTTTGAGCTAGGCGCTTTCATTTTCCATTATCACTGAAAAACAAAAACGCCCAGCTCACAAATTGTCGAATAAAACATGGACGTCTATTTTTTGCGAAAATACAGTTCAGTCCGCCCCTTCACGGACCCGTTCTCGGAGATAAACGCCCATGGAGATAGACGTTTTCGTTCAATTATGCCCCTCCATAAGTGTTAAATGTTGTCATAAATATCGCTGGACCATCACAGGTCAATTGCTTGTCCATACATTTGTCATGTAATCATCGCACATTCCGGGGCCCTTTTACAGAGTGGCAGTAAGCCAAAATGCAGGTTTTCCACTCGTTCTTTCGGGACTACCACCAGTTCAACACAGCCACCGGCGGTAGTCCTACCCTGAGCGCACGCCATTTCCAGGGGAAAAAGAGAACCTCCAGAAACGGCTTGCACGGTGGTAACCCGGTGGTAACTGGGCATTGCCCCATGCTGCCTGGTTACCACTGGGTTAGCGCAGCAGCCCTTATCGCCACCTCGATGGAGTTCTCTTCCTGCATGGCCATGTGTACCTGGGGTCTTTTTACATGCTGTGGTAAGAAGGGCCCTGGCGTGCGGGAAGAGCCGCCCCCGCCGCCAGCGCAGGGCCAGTTTTCCCACAGCTTGGTAAAAGGGACCCTCAACTCTATCACAGTGTCAAACAAAACAATCTTATCTTTTTTTTTGTATATAATTTGAAACAACAGCACATTGAACAGGGCTTCCTTACTGGACCATATTTAGCAATAGCTTTTTGATATGCAACTTTTCTACAAAAAAACCATGTGCAACTTTCTTTAAATTAGTCACCTTTTCTAACTCCTCTTACTCTCTTACCTATCTATATGTTCCATCTTTGCTTTACCCTTCGCTATCAATTAAAATGTTCTATTGTGTATTGTGTTGACATTGTGAATAGTATGCTATCCAGCTTATAATTGAAAAAGAAAAACGCCTATATTGCGACCCAAATCGGGAGATAGACATTTATCTCACAAAAACGAATAAAGCGGTATAATCGAAAGCCGAATTTGGACGTTTTCAACTGCACTCCGTCGCGGATGCGGACAAAGTTGATGGGGGCATGTCAAAGGCGTGGTGAAGGCGGAACTGGGGCGTGGTTATCGGCCGATCAGAGATAGGCGCCTTTCGCCGATAATGGAAAAAAAGTATGCGTTTTTAACGAGAATTTAGGGCACTTTTCCTGGACCCTGTTTTTCCACAAATAGGGCCCCAAAAAGTGCCCTAAATGACCAGATAACCACTGGAGGGAGTCGGGGATGACCTCCCCTGACTCCCACAGTGGTCACAAACCCCCTCCCACCACAAACATATGCCGTTTCACAACTTTTTATGTTCACCCTCAAATGTCATACCCACCTCCCTGGCAGCAGTATGCAGGTCACTGGAGCAGTTATTAGGGGGTGCAGTGGACGTCAGGCAGGTAGACCCAGGCCCATCCCCCCCCCACCTGTTACACTTGTGCTGGTAAATGGGAGCCCTCCACACCGCCCCCCAAACCCACTGTACCCACATGTAGGTGCCCCCCTTCACCCCTTAGGGCTATAGTAATGGTGTAGACTTGTGGGTGGTGGGTTTTGAGGGGGATTTGGGGGGCTCAACACCCAAGGGAAGGGTGCTATGCACCTGGGAGCTCTTTTACCTTTTTTTTTTTTTTGTAAAAGTGCCCCCTAGGGTGCCCCAGTTGGTGTCCTGGCATGTGAGGGGGACCAGTGCACTACGACTCCTGGCCCCTCCTACGAACAAATGCCTTGGATTTATTCGTTTTTGAGCTGGGCGCTTTCATTTTCCATTATCGCTGAAAAACAAAAATGCCCAGCTCACAAATTGTCGAATAAAACATGGACGTCTATTTTTTTTTGAAAATACGGTTCGGTCCGCCCCTTCACGGACCCGTTCTCGGAGATAAACGCCCATGGAGATAGACGTTTTCGTTTGATTATGCCCCTCCACGCCATACTTTGTATTGTTATTTGAATATTTTTAGTGCTGTAATTGCCTATTACTCATGTTTGATCTATTTTTACTGTACACCGTATTGAGTGAATTCCTTCAAAATGGCGGTAAATGAATCCAAATAAATAAACAAATAAAATAAATGCAAATAAAAAAAACAATAACATTAATACTTATACAAACACAACTCCGATTAGCACAGGACTAGTGTCGGCAAGCGGTGCAAAGAAAAGCTACAAAAATGGTTTGGGATTTGCATTGCAAACCGTACGAGGAGAGACTTGCCGACCTGAACATGTACACCTTGGAGGAAAGGAGAAACAGGGGTGACATGATACAGACGTTCAAAGATTTGAAAGCTATTAATCCGCAAACAAACCTTTTCCGGAGAAGGGAAGGCGGTAGAACTAGAGGACAAGAATTGAGGTTGAAGGGGGTCGGACTCAGGACTAATGTCAGGAAGTATTTTTTCACGGCGAGGGTGGTGGATATGTGGAATGCCCTCCCGCGGGAGGTGGTGGAGATGAAAACGGTAATGGGATTCAAACATGCGTGGGATAAACACAAAGGAATCCTGTTTACAAGGAATGGATCTATGAAATCTTAGCGGACATTGGGTGGTGACGCCAGTATTTGGAGAATAAAACAGTGGCGTAGCTACGTGGGACCTGAGGGGGCCTGGCCCCCGTAGATTTCAGCCTGGACCCCCCTCCCGGAGAACCCGCCCCCACCGCCGCCTACCTTGGCTTTTGCCGGCGGGGGACCCCAATCCCCGCCAGCCGACGTCCTCTCCATCCTGCTGCAGTACAACGTGCAGGACGTCAGCATGCAACAGAAGGAAGAAGACTTTTTTCACTGCAGCAGGACGGAGAGGACGTCGGCTGGCCCGCCAGCAAAAGCGAAGGTAGGCGGCGGCGGGGGAGGGATTGCGGCGGGAGGGGAGTTGGCAAAGATGGGGGGGCGGCAATGGCGCTGGGGGGGCGGCGCCGGGGGCTAAAATGTGCCCCCTCCCCTCGGGCTCTGTACCCCCCTCCCACCGAAGTCTGGCTACGCCCCTGGAATAAAACCAGTGCAGGGCGGACTTCTACAGTCTGTGCGCCGAGAAAGGCAGGGACAAATCAAATTCGGATATACCTATAAAGTACCACATACCATGTAAATGAGTTTATCTTGTTGGGCGGACTGGATGGACTGTGCAGGTCTTTCTCTGCCGTCATCTACTTTGTTTTCTTTGTTGTTAACTTTGTTACTTTGTTATTAATAGGTATTAATTAGAAATTACGTTTGCACCGACTGAAATGTGGTGCAAAGGTATGCGCCTATGTTATTCCATAAAACATGCATTAATTTTAGGAATGCCCCGTTACACCTATGCCCCTCCCATTTCTGAAACCATTTTTCCGGTCATGTGTAGATTTTAGGCACGGATCCTGCGCATAAATTTATACACGTAAATGCCAATTAAATCTAATTAGTGCCAATAATTGCTTATTAAAAAGCCAATTATTGGTGCTAATTAGCTCATTCAATTATGCAAGTTAGACACACACCTAAATTAATTTGCATGTGCAATTTTTGTCAACTTTTATCGACTTAGGGGGATACTGAATATCTACACACTGGTTGTGCAAAATCACCTTTATGCAACTGTTTTTTTGCCTACAAATATTTTCATCCCTTTGTACAGTTTAAGTTCTGCTCTGGCATTGGAATGGAACAGAGCAATGAAACCAGTGTCAGAGGAAAATATTTGTTATGTATCTATAACCACCGGTGTATCCAGCGGTCTGCAAGATAATTGTCATGGTCATAACTTGCTTTCATACAAAACCTTATCCATCTTCCATAGTACATGAAAGATAAGGTTGAATCCTGTAAAGATGTAGCATTGGCTAAGATGCTGAAACCTGAATGTCACATTTTGCCAAAACAAATTTCAAGGAAGATTTTTGGGAAGTCATTAACAAGCACATAAGTACGTAAGTGTTGCCATGCTGGAACAGACTGAAGGTCCATCAAGCCCAGTATCCTGTTTCCAACAGTGGCCAATCTAGGTCATAAGTACCTGGCAAGATCCCAAAACAGTACAATACATTTTATGTTGCTTATCCCAGAAATAAGCAGTGGATTTTACCAAGTCCATTTTAATAATGGCTTATGGACTTTTCTTTTAGGAAGCTATCCAAACCTTTTTTAAACCCCACTAAGCTAATTGCTTTTACCACATTCTCTGGCAATGAATTCCAGAGTTTAATTACACGTTGAGTGAAGAACAATTGTCTCCAATTCGTATTAAATTTACTACTTTGTAGCTTCATCGCATGCCCCCTAGTCCTAGTATTTTTGGAAAGAGTAAATAAGCGATTCATGTCTACCCATTCCACTCCACTCATTATTTTATAGACCTCTATCATATCTCCTCTCAGCTGTCTTTTCCGCTTGAAGTCGTCCCATCCCCTTTATCATTTTCGTCGCACTTCTCTGTACTTTTTCTAATTCCACTATATCTTTTTTGAGATGCGGTGACCAGAATTGCACACAGTTTTGAAGAGTTGTAGGTGAACAAATTCCATGTCCATGTTTGCCAATACATGGAGGATCTGTAGTGTACTAAAATAACCCCTCTACATTTCTAGTCATCTGTAAGTATATATTATGCTCACTAAGCTTTACCAGGTTTGAGGAACGCAGATGTGGAATGCATTACCGAACTGTGTGAAAACGCTGCATGATCGTCAAGACTTTAGGCGCTCTTTAAAGACCTATCTGTTTTGTAAGGCCTACCCTACTGATGCTACTCAATAGACTCTACATTATATTGCCTCAAAGGACCATTTTAGTCCTTATTCTTTTGTACCTTATTTTACACATGTACCCCTCCCTACCTGACCCTATTTTTTTATTGACTTGTAAGCCACATTGAGCCTGCTTGTGTGTGGGAAAATGTGGGATACAAATGCTGCAAATAAATCTCTACTATAATAAAAAGCACCTCCAACGTTCTGAAGCTGACTCTGTGGCTTCACTGAAGTGAAGGGTTCGTAAGGTTCGTGAGATTCGTCACTCTGTCACCATCTCTCTCGACCCCGCCCTCGCGTCAAAACGTGATGACGTCGAGGGCAGCGGACCTATCAAAGGCGCGAGGGCGGGGCCGAGAGAGATGGTGACAGACTGACGAATCTGGTGAACCTTACGAACCCTTCACTTCAGCGAAGCCACGGTGTCAGCTTCACAACGTTGCAGGTGCGTTTTATTACACTACACAGCTCCCTAATTTTGCAGTTAAATATCGCAGGGTGGCTGGAGGGGGGTAGAGAGGGGGGGGGGGGGCAATGACCCTGGAACTGGGAGGGAGAGAGAGAGGGGGCAACGACCCTGGAACTGGGAGGGGGGACGGAGCCTGGAACTTGGAGGGGGGGTGGGCAGACCCTGCAACTGGGAGGGAGGGAGGGAGGGAGGGGGCGGGGCCACCCTGGAACTGGGAGAGAGGGAGGGAGGGGGGCCCCTGGCACACACTCTCATTCTCACACACACACACACACACACACACTCTTGCACACAGTCTCACTCTCTCTGTCACACACACTCACACTTTCACTCTCTCTCTATCACACAGGGGCGTATCTGGGGTTCGGCAGTGGGGGGGGCCAGAGCCAGAGTGGGGGGGCACATTATAGCCCCCCCCCCCGCCGCTATTGCCACCCCCCCTGCTGCCGTCACCACCACACCCCTACCGCCGCCAACACCTACCTTTGCTGGTGGGGGACCCCAACCCCCACCAGCCGAGGCCCGCTTCCTCTAAAAATATTCCTTGAGCTGAGGTCTTTTAAGTTGTTCGTCTTCGCTCCCACTCCTCCGTGCTGCGACGTCAGACAGACTCCGAAACTGGATTCCACAGAGTTTGAACAGCAGCACGGAGGAGTGGGAGTGAGGACGAACAACTTAAAAGACATCAGCTCAAGGAATATTTTTAGAGGAAGCGGACCTCAGCTGGCGGGGGTTGGGGTCCCCCGCCAGCATAGGTAGGTGTTGGCGGCGGTAGGGGGGTTCAGGGCGAAATCTGCGGGGGCCCAGCCCCTATGGCCCCACGCAGATACGCCCCTGCTATCACACACACACTCCGAGGAAAACCTTGCTAGCGCCCGTTTCATTTGTGTCAGAAACGGGCCTTTTTTCCTAGTAAATAAATAACAAGCACAGCAGACTTCAACATCATTTCAGCACAGTGTCTATGTCTGTAGTACTGTTATTGGCCGTTAATGCACCATATCACAGATGGGACATTGCTCTTGGAAGATCCAGAAATCCCGTTACAAACCAGGAGCTGGTACTGCCCCAACCTTATAAGGTCAGGAAGATAATACAGCCTTGCCTAAGTCACTGTTCACCCACATCCTTTCATTTCGGACCATATTGCATGAGCTCAACGTACAGTTCTGCTAATGTTCTCCAAGAGCACTTAGCATCATAAACTCTGTGCTCAGCAGGTGGCTCGTTGAAATGCGGCTGTCAGATTGGCTGGTACCCAAGAGTGAATGACTCAGTGCATGAATTACAGTGTTTTTGTTAAATTGTCTGTATGCCTGAATATGAGCTCTTAATATCTGTCTGTGATCCTTGCCTATTATTTTATCATTATCAGCGAAACGGTTCCTTTTCTTCCCCAAGCCCCCCCTTCCTCCTCCCGCTTTTCCTCGTGCCGCACGCTAGCTGAATAGGACTAGTTTTTAGTTTAAGATGCAGAGTGTCATTATAGGCTCACAGATAAAAGGGAGTTAGTTAGACATGTACAGATGTACAGTGTTGTTTTTTTTTTTTCCCTGCTGAGCAAAAAACAAAACAAAACAAAACCCCAACAAGCTTTGATTTTTTGCGAAGTTGCAGAGAGCTATTTTTGAGGGGGAAGACAGATTCAGGAACTTTGAATAACACAGAAAATGCAAGCCATTGAAAATTGGAGGGTTAAGCGGCGTTCCCAACTCTAAGGATTATAGATACGTTTTCTAGTGAGGAGAAGTGAAAGCAATTTTTTGGGGTGTATGAAAGAAAAAAAAAAACCAGTTGAATTAAAAAACCCCCCACCCGTTTATTTCTTCTTGCTTCATGTGTTAGGAGGTTCCCAGGCAACTCTGTGGTGCAGTCTGGGAGGCAGTTTCATAGAATAATTAGGGGTCCTTTTACACAGCTGAGCTAAAGGGTGGCGCTAGTTCGCCCTTACGTGGGTCTTTCCTGTGCGCTACAGCAATATTACCACGTGAGCACTTAGTAACGGGAAAGGGAATAGAACTTGATATACCACCTTTCTGTGGTTTTTGCACTACATTCAAAGCAGTTTGCTTACAGGTAAGCAGTGGCGTAGCTAGAGGGGGGCGCCAGGGGAACGGCCGCTCCCCCAAGCGGACTTGCGCCAACGCCTATTTTTGCTCAACATGTTGCATTTAAAATGTATGTTGGCTCATGTCCGCTCTTGGGTGGCGGTAAGGTCTGAGGCCAAAAATGGATGCGCGCTGGTCTTTAGTTTGCTGCATGTCCATTTTCCGGCACATTAAATAAATCCCTTTTTTCCAGGCACGCTCAAGAAATGGACCAATGCGTGTCCAAAACATGCACCTACACCCGCTCAGGCCAGTAAAAGGGACCCAGATTTATTATAAGAGGAAAATGTAGACTGGTTAGTTAAGAAGATTTACCAGACGATTACTTTTGCTTGTCAGCAGTGTTCCCTTTAAGCTGAGCGGGAGTTCCTCAACTGCATTGCTGTGCTGGGGTCAGTCAAGTTCCTTGGAGTCCTGCAGAGTTTGCCTGTTCCTCACTATAGAAAATGTGACAGTGAAACAGCACCCCCCACTGGCAGGAGTGTTGGTGGAGGACTCCCGCTCGGCTTAGAGAGAACAGACCTTGTTAGATGTCTGGAATCAGGATGAGGTAAAATCTCAGGAACGACACATCATTGCACAGTTCTTATGTTGGTCCCTTGGAAAAGTACTACAGAGAACTCATAATTTTGTAGGGCAACTAAGGCTTGCAAAAGGAGGCACCAGATGGGGGTGGTTTTATAAGAAAACATTCTCCCTCATCTCCCCCTCTGCTTCTTAGGGATCCTTTACCAAACAGAGGTAAAAAGCGGCCTTCACACCCTTACACAGGTCTTTCCCATGTGCTAAGGCCATTTGTATCACTAGGATAAGATGTCCGAATTTCCTATGTTTTGCATTAATGGTCATGCACCAGTTTTGCCATTGGAGCACTGGAGTGCACCCAATATTAACCAAGTTCTTTCATTGCATCCATGGAGGGGTAATTTGTAGTGCACAGATGAAATGGGGTAGATTCAAAGATAAACTTTCAACCCAGTACACGTTACTATATCGACCATTTCAATATCTAAAATACCGTTATAAATCACCACTGGGGAGTAGCCAGGATGGCGGTGTGACCCGCAACGTGTGTGTTTTACCTGCTGTTGAAGCTGTTTCTTCAATGCCGTATACAATGAGAAAGGGAGTTGTTCGGGACAGTCCCTCGGCAGCCCGAACTTCTTCTCCCATTCAGCAGTCAATCTCGCGGTGTGCAGTGACTACCCCCATTTTGAGAACCGGAGAGCGGGGCCTGGCGATAGTAGAGGGTGAAGGAGAGCACTCTTTTCTTGGGCCAGATGATTCTCCGTCCCCTCTGGAACTTGCTTGACCGTTGCAGCCCACAGAATCGGCAACGGTGACGGTGGTAACCCCAGCAGAAGGTGCTAGTGGGAAGCCCCGTGTTGAAGGCTGGCCAGCTGCTGAAACGGTTGTGGAGAGGAGTAAGAGCCAGCTAGTTACGCAGCAACTAGCTGAGTATGCAACACCATCATTGGAGAATACATGGAGCGTTCTCCAAAAATTGGATGTCTCAGCTGAGGAAACATCAAAAGAAGTCGCTGCTCTTGTGAGTAAGATTGATGAGCTTTCTAAGACTTTCAATGAAACAAGTCGAGACTTTTCTGAGCAGGTTTCAGCAATAAAGGTTGAAGTAAAATCGTTGTAGGAAGTCTTCTCTGGTTTGGTTAAAGATATAATGTTTCTTCATAGGAAGGTTGAGCAGATTGAAAATGTCAATCGAAGATTGAATCTATGCTGTTTAAATTTTCCCAAGGCTACTGGAATTTCACCTCTCGGCGTTAGAAAATACTTAAATCTATTCCTCCATTGCATAGAATCTAATATATGCCTCTTAAATCTATGGAGTGAACTGGTGGCCTTATGCAACAGAAAGAACAATTAGAGAGCCTAAATGTATCAGCTTAGTTAGAGACTTCCCTGGATGAGAATTCTGAACGTTCTACATTGATTGCCTCATCAACATGGAGCAATTCTTAATTCAATGATTTCCATGCATGTTGAATGCTAGCAGTGCTGCACCTTAGCACATACGTTTTTTTTGCTTATTTTCCTGTGCTATGGTACTTCCTGCATCAGGGAGTACGATTAGTTTGGGAAAATCAAACATAATTCCTAGCAGGAGACACATATACTTAAAGCTGTGGTTCTCAACCCAGTCCTCGGGACACAACTAGTCAGTCAGATTTTCAGGATACCCACAATGAATATGCATGAGAAAAATTTGCATGCACTGCCACCATTGTATTTAAATTTATTTCTTGCATATTCATTGTGGGCTACCTTGAAAATCTGACTGGCTGGGTGTGTTCTGAAGATTGGACTGAAAGGTATAACGAGAAGTATAATTGTAGCCCATGTGGTATAACGTTTCAAGTACTAATCTCACTCTCAGCAGCTCAGGTCCCGGGGCTGGGTATACAAAGTTTGTTTCAGTTCAGGGTGCAGGCCGGGGCCGGAGATATTCCCACCCTCTCCATGGGTCCATCCTACCAGAAGAAATGAGGATCCACACTCAGTACTGAACTTCAACAACTTTTACTAAGTCATGTAATCCAATTATTGAACCGATATAAAGGGGTCCTTTTACAAAGACGCGCTGAGAAATGGCTTGCTGTAGTGTAGGCACGGGTTTTGGGCGCGCACCGATCCATTTTTTAGCACGCCTGTAAAAAAGGCCTTTAAAAAATTTTTGCCGAAAGTAGACGTGCGGCAAAATGAAAATTTGCCGCGCGTCCATTTTGGGTCTGAGACCTTACCGCCAGCCATTGACCTAGCGGTAAAGACTGACACGGTAACCAGGTGGTAATCACCTACACGCGCCAAACGCTACTTTCACGTGTCTGTTACGGGCGCCCAAAAATAAAAAAATACGTTTCAGACGCGCATATTGGACACGCACCAAAAATGAAACTACCGCAAGAGCCACGCGGTAGTCGGGCAGTAACTCCATTTTGGCATGCGTTGAGCACGCATAGATGCTTACATGGCTTAGTAAAAGGGCCTCAAACTGAGCAACTTCAACATTTTCCTAAAATTTACAGTCCAAAAAGGGAAAAATATTTCTTCATTCAGTTTGGTACAAAGAGTCATTCCCTTGTTCCACTAGCATTAAGTCTGCTCCAGACCAAGTGGCCTATCTCTAGTAAGTTGGTACATGACCCCTGAAATTCTCCCCTGTTTGGGGCCTCTTAGGACTAGGCCTCCGTCTTTGCAGCTAGATTTTATACTTTCCAACTCGGAGCAGTAGCCTCTCCTTACTCCCAGTCTAATCTCTCCTGGGGTGACCTCTCCCCACTGGGCAATGCACTCCTGCTCTCCTCGTCTCCACTCAGTCTCCTCCAGGTGACTCGGTGACATAAGTACATAAGTAATGCCAAACTGGGAAAAGACCAAGGGCCCATCGAGCCCAGCATCCTGTCCACGACAGCGGCCAATCCAGGCCAAGGGCACCTGGCAAGCTTCCCAAACATACAAACATTCTATACATGTTATTCCTGGAATTGTGGATTTTTCCCAAGTCCATTTAGTAGTGGTTTATGGACCTGTCCTTTAGGAAACCGTCTAACCCCTTTTTAAACTCTGCTAAGCTAACCGCCTTCACTACGTTCTCCGGCAACAAATTCCAGAGTTTAATTACGCGTTGGGTGAAGAAAAATTTTCTCCGATTTGTTTTAAATTTACTACACTGTAGTATCATCGCATGCCCCCTAGTCCTAGTATTTTTGGAAAGCGTGAACAGACGCTTCACATCCACCTGTTCCACTCCACTCATTATTTTATATACCTCTATCATGTCTTCCCTCAGCCATCTCTTCTCCAAGCTGATATAGACACCTCAACTCTCAGTCTGGGACTTCATTTTGGCTCCTAGGGTCTCGGCGGGGAACGGGTGACCAAAGGCCCTGATGAGTTTCTACTTTTGCCTTTTGTCTCTCACACTCTGCCTCTTTGGGCCAGGGTAAGCAAATCTCCACATAATCTCCACCCCTCAGAATTGCTACCCCCAAGGAAATCTCTAGAACCCTGTCCAGCAGCAGTGAGATTTCCTAGGGGGTTACAGAAGAGAAAGCATTTAAATGAAGAACTCAATAGGCCTTACTCGAAAAGGACTTTTTCTCATTCTGTAACAATGAAAGAAAGCTTTATTGAAAAGACCTAATGTATTTTGAGAGAGAGAAAGAGAAGGGAACCTTTTACTTTCTCAAAGTGGCCTGTGCTGGTGTAGGCATGTGTTTTGGACGCATGCTGGTCCATTTCCTGAGCGCCTATTACATTTGTATCCCACATTTTCCCACCTATTTGCAGGCTCAATGTGGCTTACACAGTATTGGAGAGGTGTTCACCGACTCCGGTATGAACAAATACAAAGTGATGTTGTGATAGAATAAGGTTCGTGTGGAATAGACATATTGGGGAATCATAGAGCGGAGGAGTTTGTTGTGTCCATTACGTGCTGTGGTTTTGTTGTGTTGCGGAGTCCAGGCATTTAAGTTGGATCGGTAGGGTATGCCTTTTTGAACAGGTTAGTTTTTAATGATTTCCGGAACTTTAGGTGGTCGTACGTAGTTTTCAAGGCTTTTGGTAATATGTTCCACAGTTGTGTGCTTATGTAGGAGAAACTGGATGCGTACGTTGATTTGTATTTGAGTCCTTTGCAGCTTGGGTAGTGGAGATTTAGGTATGTTCGTGTGGATCTGGATATGTTTCTAATGGGTAGGTCTATTGTGCCGGAAAATGGACGTGCGGCAAAATGAAAATCAGCGCATGTCCACTTTTGGCCCGAGACCTTAATGCCACCCATTCACTTAGCAGTAAGGTCTCACATGCTAACCGGGCAATAAGTGTCCAGCATGCACCAACTGCTGATTACCGCCAGGTAAACACCCCACTTACGCCAAAAATGGAATTACTGCCCGGGGCATGCAGTAGCCGGGCGATAGTGCCAATTCGAAGCATGTTGGACATGCCTAGGCGCCTATTAAACTCCATTTACACAAGAGCACTGAGGTAAGAAGTGCTCCTGCAACACTTTGAACTGCGAATGTAGGCCGTTTTTTTTTTTTCCAGTACCTTAGGAGTGTCTCATCTATGAATTTGCCCATCCGTTGGATTTTGGCTGAATTAAACCACTGATGAAAACTTATGTCTGTAGTTAGTGCAGTGGACTTTGATCCTGGAGAACTGGGTTCGATTCCCACTGCAGCTCCTTGTGACTCTGGGCAAGTCATTTAACCCTCCATTGCCCCTGGTACAAAAATAAGTACCTGAATATATGTAAACCACTTTCAATGTAGTTGCAAAAACCTCAGAAAGGCAGTATATCAAGTGCCATTAACAAGATTCCATGCACAATCTCAGAGTAGCAACATTCCATGTAGAACCCCAAAGAATAGCAAGATTCCAGAATCCCAGCCTATTTGAGATTCTACATGGAACGTTGCTAGTGGAGGAGTAGCCTAGTGGTTAGTGCAGTGGATTTTGATCCTGGGGAACTGAGTTCAATTCCCACTGCACTTCCTTGTGACTCTGGGCAAGTCACTTAACCCTCCATTGCCCCTGGTACAAAATAAGTTCCTGAATATATGTAAACCGCTTTGAATGTAGTTGCAAAAACCTCAGAAAGGCAGTATGTCAAGTCCCATGAATAAGATTCCATTCACAATCTCAAAAGAGTAGCAACATTCCATGTAGAACCCCAAAGAATAGCAAGATTCCAGAATCCCAGCCTATTTGAGATTCTACATGGAATGTTGCTAGTGGAGGAGTAGCCTAATGGTTAGTGCAGGGGACTTTGATCCTGGGGAACTGAGTTTGATTCCCACTGCAGCTCCTTGTGATTCTGGGCAAGTCACTTAACCCTCCATTGCCCCTGGTACAAAATAAGTACCTGAATATACTATATAAAACCACTTTGAATGCAGTTGCAAAAACCTCAGAAAGGCAGTATATCATAGAGGACCCTATACAGTGTATCTCTTTTCTGAGCCAATCAGAAGTCCTCTTATAATTTTTAAAGTTGCATAAAACATTTATTTTATGTAAATATGAAACATATTTCAGTGTGTCTACATCAGTGGTTTTCAACCTAGCCCTCGGTGCCCCCGGGCCTGTCTGTTTTGTAGGATATCTCCAGTGAATAGGCATGATTTGCATGCATGGCCTGCATCCTATGGAGATCTGTCTCATGTATATTCATTATGGATATCAGTGTGTCCCGAGAACTGCTCTCTCTTTTTCTCTCTCTCTCTATAAAACTCGAACACTCGCATAGGTACAAAACGTATATAACTCCTGTCTTCCAAAGTAAAGAATATTTATAATGACCTACACCATTAAATTCAGGAACAAAACATTATAAAGTGCAGGCCTGGAAGACATTCCCTCTCCCTTGAAGTCTTGTTTCCTCACCTTAATGGCTTTAGATGTGGCAGGGAGTCAGAATGAAAACTGTCTTCACTAAATCCTTGACTGATCGTGCATCCTTTTCTATTCATATCCGATAGATTCATCATTCCAATTTGTCAAGCTGGAAAAGTTCCAATTAATTGCATGAGGAAAAGCTCAGGCTGCATTAGGCCTGTGTCAGGCCTAGCTCAGGGTCTCATTTACTGAGCTACAAATGAAGTGATGGCAGAGGTGTTGTTCGTCTTGGTAATTAATTTGATGAATGCCCCAGCAGTTCGATTAGTTTCAGAGGCATCTATACCTAAATCTATCTATCTATCTATCTATCTATCTATCTATCTATCTATCTATCTATCTATCTATCTATCTATCTATAATATATATAATATGTGTGTGTTTGGGAGGGGGAGGGGTGTGCCTTCATGTAGTAGTCTTGCTTGCAGTGCTAACTTGAGGGCTCATCTTTATGGTAGATGTTGTTATAGTGTCTGTTCATCAGAGAGATGCTGAAATATCTCACATAAACCCATCAGGCTCTATGTCGCCATCATCCTTGTCCTTGTAAAAGGAAAAATAATGCCACTTGTCCTCAGAAAGACTTTTAGACTCCTGCAGTCTGAACTTAGCATTTTATTAGCTGTGAAAGGCCTGAGTATGTATGCTTTCTGAACCAATTTCAGCACAGCTAGATTAGCATAAGATAGGGGTTCTGAACCCTGGCCTTAGGATGCATTCAGCCTCTCAGGTTTTCAGATTAGCAATGAAGATAAGTGAAATAAACTTGCATACAAAGGAGGCTGTCAGGGGCTCATTTTCAAAGCACTTAGCCTTCCAAAGTTCCATAGAAACCTATGGAACTTTGGAAGGCTAAGTGCTTTGAAAATATGCCTCCATGTAGTCAAATCTCTCTCATGCAAGTTCACTGTGGATATCCCCGAAGACCTGACCGGTTGGGTGTGTCTCAAGGACAGGGTTGAGAACTGCTGGTATAAATAGGATGCTAAAAAAAGGGGGAGGGGGGACACACACAACTTCCACAGTAAATAAAAGGAAACACAAAAGGAAAAACAAAAAGGGTGGAAGAGAAATATTCCAAGGTAATCAGACAAAAAAAGAAGTTCGTTTTTCTAAAAAAACATTCTTCGGTAATAGTCTTGATTTGCCAGAGGCGTGAACAGTAATGACCCAACATGGGCTGTGTTTTGGCATAAAGCCTTTCTCAGGGGTCACCATATATGGAATGCAAAATGTGACTGTACAAAGCTGCAGACTGAAGACTGATAAAATATCAAAGTGCACCAAAGTGAAACTGACAAGCCGTATCCTTAGGCTGGATGCCAAGCGACACCTCTAGAGAAAGGCAGAAGCCATGGAAGGAGCACAGCTAATGAAAGGAGGCACTGCCAGGCTTCATTCCCAGATACCAAATCTGGCAGTGAGAAACTATTTTGTTAAGAATATAACATCATATGAATAGTCATACTGGGTTAGACCAATGGTCCATCTAGCCCAGTATCCTGTTTTCCAAACAGTGGCCAAGCCAGCTCACAAATACCTGGCAGAATCTCAAAGAGTAACGACATTCTGAAATCCCAAAGAGTAGCAAGGTTCCATGCTACTGATCCCAGGGCAAGCAATGGCTTCCCCATATCTGGCTCAATAGTAGACTTTTCCTCCAGGAACTTGTCAAAAAAAATGTTTTAAAACCCAGATATGCTAATCACTGTTATCAAATCATCTGGGATTTTTACAGACATCTTCATCTGTGTTTTTCATTGTTCTCCAAATTTCTTATTTTGTTTCCATTGAGATTTTGCATATTTTGAATTACAAATTATCCTTGGGATTCTGTATAGCATGACTTAGGATGTACATATGCAACTTAATTAGTTAACAAGCCATTCAGTGCCAATAATGGCCACTTAACAAGCAATTATGGACCCTAATTGGCAACTCACTTTACGCCGGCTGCAAAGAACAAACCATCAAAAAACTTCAAACAGCCCAAAATACCGCAGCCAGACTCATATTTGGGAAAACAAAATATGAAAGTGCAAAACCCCTAAGAAAGAATTTACACTGGTTACCAATTAAAGAACGCACCACATTCAAGATTTGCACGATTGTTCATAAAATCATTTACGGAGATGCCCCGACCTACATGCTAGACCTCATTGACCTACCACCAAGAAATGCTAAGAAATCATCCCGCACCTATCTCAACCTACACTTCCCCAGCTGCACAGGTCTAAAATACAAATTAACTCACTCGACCAGCTTCTCCTACTTGAGCACGCAGCTATGGAATTCACTCCCAATTCACCTGAGAAAGATCAATGAATTAACTAACTTCCGCAAAGCCTTGAAGACTTACCTCTTTAACAAAGCCTACCACGAGAACCCTTAACTAGCTATAATACAACACCTATCCAACTACAATACAACACCTTTCGAACTTTACTCAGAATGTACTTTCCTACTGTAATAACTGTAATCCTGGTAGCAAGCCCTCAGGGGTATGGTAGGCTCCCTTCAGCAGTCCAAAAACACAGTCCTTCCAGACCACACAGTTTTAGTTCAAAGCAGTTTATTTCCCCTCCTCCACAAATTTCAGTTCAAAGGAGTTAGGGTCTCATTCAGTTTCAAAACAAAGCAAAAAAGGAAAAACCCTCCCTTTAAATCCAAGTTCTTCCAAGTCCAACCGCCTGGGTTTCAGTTTTAAAAGTCTTTCCGCTTGGGTGGTTGCAGAATGGCAGTACACCGCCCACAACACAGCTACTTGACTCCTGTGACCACCCACTGCCTTCAATCCCCACAACTCTTCCCCCGAGTACAATTACAGTCCATGTCAACCCGTTCCTCCAAACCTGGTGTGCTGGGCCCTCCAGACTCTCCTTCCTCCAAGCACTCCATTAACTCTGCTTCTCTGCTAGGTTGTTGGTTAGAGACCCCCTCTTCCTCCCAGGTGGAAGGAATCTTGTACTGATTTCTGACCCAAGGGAATTGAGCTCTGTCATCACGGCTCCCCCTTCTGGCCCTCGTCTGCCATAGCAGCTGCTCTTTCCAGTCCTTTTCCCCCTCCCTTCCCCGTGGTGTTCCTACCGGGTTTTGGGACCTACACCCCAATTCCTTCTCTCAGGGCCTTGTGGGGAATATAGTCTGGCCCCATACCTCCTCCTGACCTGCTTAGACCCTCCAACCTCCTTACACTGCTAATGCTTGAACAAATCCTTTTGCCTTCTTTAACTTCTTGTAACACCAATTGTATGATGTAGCCTGACATGGCTACACTCCTGATTTGTAGGCTCAATGTGGCTTACATAGTACCGGAGAGGCATTTGCAGACTCCGGTGTAAACAAATACAAAGTGATGTTGTGGTAAGATAAAGTTTATGTGGCACAGCCACGTTAGGGAATCGTACAACGGAAGAGTTGTGTTATGTCCATTACGTACTTTAGTTGTGATGTGTTGCAGCTGGGTTTGCAGCTGGGAAGGCGAAGAGCAGTGGGGAGGTGGGACAAAATGTGCCACCCTCCACTTTGGGCTCAGCCCCCCCCCCCCCCAAAAAAAAAATGAGGTCTGGCTATGCACTTTGCACCTTTTATCAGTCTAAGAGTGTTACAAGAAATGATTTTTCTTGGGGGAAAGAGCTCTAGAGCACTCGCTACTGTTTATAATTTAAGAGCAGGTGCTGTATTTATAAGTTTTAGGATATTAATTTCTCCACCAATCACCAAAGGTGATAATTGCAATAAATTAAATAAATTAAGTATATATAAAAGATACCATATACTCAGAACACAAAGAGACCATATTTTTAGCTTCAAAAAGGTTGATTTAATATACAATTGCACACGAGAGGTAGGTTTTAAGAGATCTTTACAGATAATCTGTGCTTAAGTAAGGCAAGGTAGCAGGTCTAGATAATCTGTTATGTTACTTACAAGTCCTTGTTACAAGCATGCTGTGGTCCAGCTGATTGATGAGCACATGGTTAGGACAGGAACAGGGCTTCTGCAGTGAGTGGATCATCTGAGTTGCTTGCAGCTGAAGAGAATCTGAATTTTGGGGAAACAGCTTTTGCTTTTATATCTTGCAAGCTGCAGGAGGATATGCCATGTGGATCTTTGTCCTGGTTTCCTGGTTTCCACACGACCCTTGGGCATTTGCAAAGCATTGTGGTATCTTGGTCTCATGTCTTATGACATCACAAGACTTGCTGTCTGGATCTTGCTGACAAATGGTCTTTTGATGTGAAAAGGCTTCCTGCTCAGTCTCTGGAGCAGATACACATTACAAGTCCTTCCTTTCTGCACATGTCTGAAAGCTGATGGGAGGGACAGGTATACCTTTGACAATCAAATGTCCTGTTTATGCTTTTCCTCTGAGTTCTTTGTCTTCAATGGCTTCTCCAGACTTTCTGTCTCTTGGGTCTTTGGTTTTCAGAGATGTCCTGATGAGCGTCCAGGTACCCACCTTAGTCAAGCTTTTGTTCAGTCTTTTTAGGTGGGAGGGCAGAGAGAGTTTTATTTCTCTTTGAAGCACAGTACCCTTTTGGTCTCTTAAATGTCTTTGTAATTAACTAGTCCCACTACCAGAAATTCCCAAGGAAAATGGATAGGGAGAGAGGGGCTTGAAATGAAACTATTTTCTCTGCTGCAGTGTCAAAAATATATTTTTAAAATCTGCACAAATATATATCTGATCCAACACAACATCATGCTACACATTTAATTCTGATGATTGGCTTATACCATAACAAGAGGTGTTTTTGAGTAATTGCAGAAGGCAAAGGTCAGCGATTCAAATTCCGTTTACTGCTGTAATATAGGGCTCTGCTAGTTATATTTGTTCTGACAGTTCTGGCTCCTTTACAGGCTGAGCTAGTTTTATGGCCCCAACATAGGAATTCTCCAGACATGTTCTTGAACAGAAGCTTTCCAAATCCCAAAGGCTTGTTTTTCAAAAGTGACTGTCGTGAAGAAGGTGTTATCTACGCGATCACAACAGTTCACTGGGGGGGGGGGGGGCCCTCTTATGAAGCGGCAGTGACCCCAATGCGGGCCTACCGCTCACTAAAAGGAAAGTAGATCCCTCCTCCAGCGTGCGCCATTTCCGGCACTGCAAAAATATTTCAATTTTCGTAGCTCTGGAGGCTCAATGGGTGGTGGTAAGTGCTCCCCTCCCCCCCTCCCCAAATGGTGCATGGCAAGTGGTTCACATGCCGCACGGCCTTTTCTTCAAGAAAAGGGAACCCTGCCTTTTACCCGCTGCTTTAAAAGGGGGGCCTCGGTGCGTGTTAAAAACACAAGCAGATGCCAGTGCAGGCCCTCTTGTGCCGCAGCTTTGTAAAAGGACCCCTGGGTATGTCTTTGGCTAATTCTTATGCTTCTGTGGACACAATCAGAAAGATACTTGGTGATGGGTGGACATGCCAGCTACTTGCCTTCAGTCTTCATAAGCTGCAATTCAGGGGCAAAATGGAGATGTGAGAGTTTTCTTTTCTTCCAATATATTTCTGTCTTTCACTCTAAGTGCTGCCCGAATCAACAAAAACAGACTGAACTTTACCCAAACAAACTTACCCAACTGAAGAAATGTCTGAGGCAAAAAAACAAAACAAAACAAACAACAAAAAAAAAACCCCAGCCAATGAATGAATGCATCAGAATTAGAGAGAGCATGTTGGGCTTAACAGGAAGGTTAAACAGTGGCAGTAATTACAGCCTCATTTTCCATGGCTTGAATTTTGGATGAGCTTATTATTTAAAAACTAGGAAAAAAAGGCCCGTTTCTGACACAAATGAAACGGGCGCTAGCAAGGTTTTCTTCGGAGTGTGTGTGCTTTACAGAGTGTGTGTGAGAGTGATTGTGTGATACAGAAAGAGTGAATGTGTGAGTGTGTGTGACAGAGAGAGTGAGACTGTGTGCGAGAGTGTGTGTGTGTGTGTGTGTGTGAGAATGAGAGTGTGTGCCAGGGGCCCTCTCCCACCCAGTTTCAGGGTACGCCTGAGCCCCCTCCCTCCCAGTTTCAGGGTCCAGCCCCCCCCCTCCAAGTTCCAGGGTCCGCTCTCCCTCCCTCCCTCCCTCCCACCCACCCACCCAGTTCCAGGGTCTTTTCCCCCCCTCTCTCCCAGTTTCTGGGTCACCCCCCTCCCTCCATCCATCCCAGTTTCTGGGTGCGCCTGGCCCCCCTCCAAGTTCCAGGGTTCAGCCGCCCACCCTCTAAGTTGCAGGGGCCGCCCACCCTCTCACCCAGTTCCAGGATCGTTGGCCCCCCTCCCTCCCTCCCAGTTCCAGGGTAGTTGCCCCGTCTCTTTCCGTCCCCTCCCGTCCCCTCCAGCCACCCACCTGCAACATTGTGAAGCTGACTCCATGGCTTCATTGAAGTGAACGGTTCGTAATTTTCGTCAGGTTTGTCGCTCTGTAACCATCTCTGTCGGCCCCGCCCTGGCACCTCTGATAGGTCTGCCGCCCTCGACGTCGAAATGTGATGACGTTGAGGACGTCAAAACGTGATGACGTCGAGGGCGGAGGACCTATCAGAGGCGCCAGGGCGGGGCCGAGAGAGATGGTTACAGAGCGACGAACCTAACGATCCTTACGAACCCTTCACTTGAAGCCAACGAGTCAGCTTCAGAACGTTGAAGGTGCCTTTTATTATAGTAGAGAAGGGGGAGGATAAGTGATTATCAGCTGCATTTACAAGGAACTTGTTGGCCCCTTGGGTTACATTCTGAGTTTGCTGTTCAGTAATTTCATGGCAGAAATAAGCTTGAAATTAGTTAAGTTTGAACTAGTTACAACATCTCAGATGGTCTCCTTCTGCAATGGTCCTCCACACTCTGTCCAGTGAACACTGGTTTTATTGTAATTGTAGCAAAGACACATGCCTTCTGGCATCCGCATATGGCATACTGATCAATTGCCAGTTCCAGAATGCATGTAGGTTACGAGACATGACTGATTTGCAACCTTATGTACCCTTGTCTGAGAACAATGATGGAAAATGGAACAACTCCCACATAACCAGCCTCACAAGGTGGGATATTCTCCTGTTGATATGATTAAAATAAAAAAAATGTTCATAATAAAATTTATATTGGTTAGAAACCAGGTGCTTGCATACCCCAAGCACAATGGAGGAGTAGCCTAGTGGTTAAGAACTTAAGAATAGCCATACGGGGTCAGACCAATGGTCCATCTAACCCAGTATCCTGTTTCCAACAGTAGCCAATCCAGGTCACAAGTACTTGGCAGAAACCCAGATAGGAACATTCTATGCTACCAATCCCAGGGCAAGCAGTGGCAGGCTAAGACCCATAGAAGTGGGTTCAAAGGGGGGTTGGCTGTTGAGAACCATGTGTGACAGCAGCACTGAAACAGAGCTCCTGCAGATCCCTTTTTATATAAGAAGATATCTACTTCAATCCACAGATTTTTCCCCCAAATTTCTGCTGTCTCCTATTGCGATGGCTATGGGGAAAACTGGAAAAAGACACAGGATTGAGTCCAACTCTCCACAGAAGGACTCTGCATCCAAGACCGAGGATGGTGGCTCGTCAGCCATTCTTAGTGAGATCTGCAAGAGCTCTTGTCTGAAACTAAAGAAGACATTGGGGAGATAAAGGAAGATCTTACCTCGATCAAAAATGAGTTAGCACTTTTAAAAAACAGAATAGAAACTTTGGAAACTAAGCAATCTGTGGTGGAAGACAATATTAAAACTTCAGAAGCAGCGCAAGTGCATCGCATAACTTGAATGTGATCTCGAAAATGGTAACAATCGAGCGTAAAGAAGCAATATTAGACTTCTTGGCATACCTGAGAATGCTGAAGGCGCCAACTTGGTTACATGTCTGGAGAAGCTTATTCCTTCTTTCCTGGATATTCAATTTGCTAAAGACTTTGAAAAAGACAGGTCCCACCATGCGCCTTCTAATCAAGGTCTACAAGCTAAATATCCATGACTGAAAGTATTATGCTACTCCCAGGTAGTAGAAATCATGTAACATGATCGGTTCAGGGCTCCGGTCAAGTATGAAGGTAACATTTTTTTATTGATTTATTTGTGACATTTATATCCCACATTATCCCAAACAAGTTTGAGTTCAATGTGGCTTACAATAAACAGGATAGGATACATAACAAAGAATAATGCATAAGAAAGTAATTTGTTGTAAGAATCCAATTTTACAATACAGTATCGTAAACGCACTGGGATAACTATGGAGGTTTAACATTTAGAAAATCTATTATGAATGGGAAATTGTACATGAAGCAAAGAGAAAGTTAATGGTAAATAGAGTAATAACCAATTCAGGTAATAATTTGTTGTTCTTTGTGGGGGTTTGTTTGAATAGGAATGATTTGAGGATTTTGCGGAAACATAATTCAGTTTCTTCCTGATTTTAATAAGAATACAGTTAAACTTAGCAAACAGTTACTTGCCTTTTGGCCCAAGTTTAATGAAATCAACACCCGATTTGGGCTGTTCTACCTCGCTCATATGCAGGTGACATACCATAATCAAACAAGAGATTTTGCTGCCTTTATGCCGCCTCAAATGTAATACTCAGGTCCATGACAGCAGTATGCAGGTCCCTGGAGCAGTTTTAATGGGTGCAGTGCACTTCAGGCAGGCGGACCCAGGCCCACCCCCCCTACCTGTTACACTTGTGCTGGTAAATGTGAGCCCTTCAAAACCCATCCAAAACCCACTGTACCCACATCTAGGTGTCCCCCTTCACCCCTTAGGGCTATAGTAGTGGTGTACAGTTGTGGGGAGTTGGTTTTGGGGAGGTTTGGGGGGCTCAGCACCTAAGGTAAGGGAGCTATGCACCTGGGAGCAATTTGTGAAGTCCACTGCAGTGCCTCCTAGGGTGCTCGGTTGGTGTCCTGGCATGTGAGGGGGACCAGTGCACTACGAATGCTGGCTCCTCCCATGACCAAATGGCTTGGATTTGGTTGTTTTTGAGATGGGCATCCTCGGTTTCCATTATCACCGAAAACCGGGGACGACCATCTCTAAGGTCGACCATCTCAACATTTAGGTCGACCATCTCTAAGGTTGGCCTAAATGTTGAGATTTGGGCGTCCCTGACCGTATTATCGAAATGAAAGATGGACTCCCATCTTGTTTCGATAATAGCGGTTTCCACGCCCCTTCATGGGGCCGTCCTGCAGCGACGCCCTCAGGAAAACTTGGGCGCCCCGTTCGATTATGCCCCTCATAGTATACTAACTAGGGAGTCAGTTTGGTTGCTGATGTTTCGCTGGGCTCCTCATCTCATGGATGCTTCATTATGTATTTCTGTCATTATGTACTTCTGCTGGAAATTAAAATGTATTCTATAACAATGCTTGTAAATTAATTGGTTAAATAGCTAATCAGCGCTGTCAATTGGATGTTAACAAGCAATTTTCAGCACTAATTTTCATTAAGATTTATGCACAGAACTCACCATGCGTATTCTGTAATGTGGTGTGCGAAAATTCTAAGTTGCATAGTTGAAAAGGGGGCGTGGCCGTTGGCAGGGCATGGGTATGTCCAAAATCTTTGTACGTTGTTATAGAATACACTCGATGGGCACCTAATTTAGGCGTCGGGACTTACGCTAAGTAAAACGTGGCCTAAATGGTTGTGACTAAATTTGGTTGCGAGGAGAGGTGCTTGGCATATTCTATATACTGATTCTATAAAGGCGTAATTTTTTTCTGCGCATAATTTTCAGGTGCCATATGTAGAATCTAATGTTTTTATGCATTTTTCTTTATGATATTGATATGCTCACAAGCACTGTGTTACCATCACGTCTACACTATAATTAACTTGTTTTCATCCCTTAAATTACCTAACTTTTGTATCACTTAATGTTAAGAGTTGTAACAACCCAATTAAATGAAAGAAAATGTTAACGCAATTAACCAAACAGAAAATTGTCTTTTTACTTTTTCAAGAACCTCATCTTACAGCTACTGAATCCCTTAAACTGCAGTCAAATTGGTCTCACCCGCCCATTTACTCCCCTGCACATGGGAAAAAATGGTGGTGGTGGTGTACTAGTTAGGAAAAGATCAGACATAACTATTATATCACAAGATAATGATGTCTTTGGGAGAAGGGAGAAGGTCACACTTAAAACCCAAGGTAAGTTGCTTACTTTGTTTAACATGCATTTTAACCAATTATTCATACATGTAGGGGTGCCCCCTCCCAAAATGTTTAGATAATGGGGATAATTGGGTGTACAAGGGAAAGTTGTTTGCTATTTTTAGTTGATATACAGGGGGTGGGCAATGCCTGAGATCTTGTGGTGTAAGCAGGGGTGTGCTGGTAAATTGTTAACAGGGGGCTCTCTCTTGCCAGCAAAGTAAAAGAGAATTCAGGAGGGGCCCAAGCCCACATTTTGGGATCCATTTGTTAAAGTAGCCATGGAGAACCGGCTCCCAAAATTCTTAAAAACTTAACAAACGGCTCTCGAGAGCCTGTGAGAGCCTGCTCCAGCACACCACTGGGTGTAAGCTTCCTAAAACATCTAGGGGTGAGAAATGAGCCCTAAAGTCCATGTCCGAGATCACCTAAAGTAAAGTTGGCTGTGTCCATCCATCTGGGAGGAGTGATAACAGACCCTCCCTGCGCTTCCCTTTGCTGTGTACCCTCTCAAAACTACCTGTTGAGTTCAGCTGCTCTCAGCCTACATTTTTATTTGTTACATTTGTACCCCGTGCTTTCCCACTCATGGCAGGCTCAATGTGGCAGGCAATGGAGGGTTAAGTGACTTGCCCAGAGTCACAAGAAGCTGCCTGTGCCGGGAATCAAACTCAGTTCCTCAGGACCAAAGTCCGCCACCCTAACCACTAGGCCACTCCTCCACTCTCCCATCTCCAGCTTTACTTTATCACCTCCCAAGTGCGACAACACACTTTTTGGGGGGTTTTCCTGTTGCTGTTCATTCCACTTCGTGACTCTTGAGCAGTTTCATAAACTGTTCAGCCCCTGAGGCGAGGCCATTCACCTTGGGAAAACAATACCGATATCGCCACATCCCCACATGACTTATTATTTTTAAGTGCAAGCACTGAGAGTGTGCTGCATGTTTCTGTTTTCCTTTGTGCGCTTTCAGTAGCCCTTTCGTTCTGATGGCTTTATTGTGGCTCCAGGATTTGGCCGAAACGACTGCCTTTTTGTTTAGTTTTGGGGTTGGGGTGCTCTGGTCTGACCAGTTTATCTAACAAAAGAAATAACAACAGTAGAGGAGATGGTGGCCTAGTGGTTAGAGCACCGATCCTGCAATCCAGTGGTGGCCGGTTCAAATCCCACTGCTGCTCCTTGTGATGTTGGGCAAGTCACTTAACCCTCCATTGCCTCAGGTACAAACTTAGATTGTGAGCCCTCCTGGGACAGAGAACTAACCAGTGTAGGTGAATGTAACTCACCCTGAGCTACTACTGGAAAAGGTGTGAGCAAAAATCTAAATGTTTAAAAAAAAAATATATATATATATATGCTCCAAATGTGGATGGTCCTGGGTTTTTCCAAACACTGGCTGACAATTACTAATGAGGGCTCTGTACCTTGACTGGACAGATGCTCGCATTGCTCTTACAAAAATTCCAAAGCATGGTTTGCACTACAATTGAATCACCAAGGTGTATGGAGGAGTGGCCTAATGGTTAGTGCAGCAGGTTGTGAACCTGGAGAACTGGATTCAATCCTGCTGCTGCTGCTGATGGTCGGCAATGGGTTGAGATCCTGCGGAACCAGGTTCAATTTCCTCTGCAGCTCTGTGTGACCCTGGGCAAGTCATTAACCTTCCATTGCCCCAGGTACAACAGTAATACAATGACCTACTTAGATTGTGAGCCCACTAGGGACAGACCCAGAAACTGTAAACTGCTTAGGTCTAAGCAGTAAATAAATACTGAAATGAATGAATGATAAATATTACACTTTCTTTTCTCCACCTCCCATATGGATTATTGTTTGGTCTCTCCCTCTTTCCTAAATAATGTCATGCTATTATTGAGGGAATAACCTTATCAAATCATGCCCATCTAACCATGCACTTAGATGGTATAGGCCACCCTCCAGCTCGGCCTCAATGGCTTTTCAGTCCCTCTTTAATTGCCCAACCTGAATTTCAAGAACTAGTCTCTAACGCCATTAAGGAATATTTTCAATTTAATACACTGGACGACTCCTCCTGGATAACGATACGGGATGCATTTAAGGCTTATATCCAAGGTACAATAATATCCTTTGCTGCGTCTGCATATAAGAAGAATGATGATGACTTATGTCATGTAGCCACTTCTATTAAAAGTCTAGAAGGTTTGCATCAGGCTAATCCTTCTGATATGCAAATATTTGATAATTTAAGGAAGACTTGCTTTCAATACAATTCTCTTTTAGGGAATAAGGCTAGCAAAGAACTACTTATGCAATCAGCCAAATATTACTCTGAAAGTAATAAGTCTGGCCACTTATTAGCTAATTACTTGAAAGCTAGAAATGAGTGTAAGACCATCTCTGCTATTAAAGATGAAAGTGATAATGTTCGTACTAATAAAATTGATATAGCTGATTCAAGGCCTTCTACACTAAATGATGTACAGCTGACGTAGATTTTTTAAAAGCTGACCTTTCTTTTTTTTTTTTTTTTGATGCTCTAAAACATCCTTCCCTTCCTTTAGGTGACAATATAGGAATCTCAGGCCCTATCACTGAATCTGAAGTCCTATCTGCTTTGAAAAACAGGGCCCTTGAAAAGGTGCTAGGAATTATTAAGAAAGGGATGGTGAATAAGACCGAAAATACTATGATGCCTTTGCGTCCGCACCTTGAGTATTGCGTTTAGTTCTGGTCGCCGTATCTCAAAAAAGATATAGCGGAATTAGAGAAGGTTCAAAGAAGAGCGACCAAAATGATAAAGGGGATGGAACTCCTCTCGTATGAGGAAAGGCTGAAGAGGTTAGGGCTCTTCAGCTTGGAAAAAAGATGGATGAGAGGAGACATGATTGAGGTCTACAAAATCCTGAGTGGTATAGAACGAGGAGAAGTAAATCGATGGTTTACTCATTCCAAAAGTACAAAGACTAGGGGACACTCAAGAAAGTTGCGTGGAAATATTTTTTTCACTCAATGAATAGTTAAGCTCTGGAACTCTTTGCTGGAGGATGTGGTAACAGTGGTTAGTGTATCTGGATTTAAAACAGGTTTTGGACAAATTCCCTGGAGGAAACGTCCTATAGCCTGTTATTGAGACATACATAGGAAGCAAATACTGTCTCATCCTTTCATCCCAACATAGCGCGCGGGCAATCCCACAATTATCATCACCCCAGATCACACCCTCTCTATCTCGGACAGCCTGAAAATCCTCGGCGTTACAGTAGACCGCAACCTAACACCAGAGAACCAAGTGTCATCCACAACAAAGAAAATGTTCCACTCAATGTGGAAACTCAAATGCGTGAAACAATTCTTCCCGAGGGAAACATTTCGCAACCTGATCCAATCAATGGTACTAAGCCACCTAGACTACTGCAATGGAATCTATGTGGGATGCAAAGAACAACTATTAAAGAACTTCAGGACCGCCCCAAAACACGGCAGCTAGGCTCATCTTTGGAAAACACGATTTGAAAGTGCAAAATCCCCTCCGCGAAAACTACATTGGCTCCCAATCAAAGAACGCATTGCTTTCAAAATCTGCACTCTGGTTCACAAAATTATCTACGGCGAAGCTCTGGGATACATGACCGACTTGATCGACCTACCAACTAGAAACACATCCGAATCAACACGAACATACCTAAATCTGTACTACTCAAGCTGCAAAGGACTCAAATACAAATCAACTTACGCATCCAGTTTCTCCTACATAAGCACACAACTGTGGAAAGCATTACCAAAAGCCTTGAAACTACGTAGGAACACCTAAACTTCCGGAAAAACCTAAAATCTAACCTGTTTAAAAAAGCTTACTCTACCGACCAACATAAATGCCTGATCTCTGCAACACAACAAAACTAAAGAACGTAATGGCCATAACACAACTGTTCTGTTGTACAATTCC
Source organism: Microcaecilia unicolor (assembly GCF_901765095.1). Lineage (NCBI taxonomy): Eukaryota > Metazoa > Chordata > Amphibia > Gymnophiona > Siphonopidae > Microcaecilia > Microcaecilia unicolor. The sequence goes on along the minus strand of NC_044031.1, from coordinate 755,579,982 downwards.
TTAGTGTGGCTGTGCCACATGAACTTTATCTTTACCACAACATCACTTTGTATTTGTTTTACACCAGAGTCTGTAACGCCTCTCCGGTACTATGTAAGTCACATTGAGCCTACAAATAGGTGGTAAAATGTGGGATATAAATGTAACAATAAATAAATAAATATAAAATTCTGACTAGCTGAGTGCCTCCAGGACCAGGTTTGGGAACCACTGCTCTAGCTAATATAGTTGGGAAGACATCATGGATCGGAGCCCAAATATCAACACCCAATTTTGGTCCCCATATTTAGAATCTGAGGGTAAGTGGTTCTGCGTTAATAGCGTGTTGATCCCACACATTAACAGCATCATTAAAGCATGGCCTAAGTTTGAAAATACTGGGAATGCTCCTTCGTGGTGCAGCAGCATTAATTTTAGGCTTGCCAAGTGATAAAATCTTGCATTATAGCGGATTAAGCCAACCATTAAAAGCCCTTTAGTAACAACGCCACCTAAATAATACAAATATTACACCTGAATAACTCACCTTGAGCTGCTATTGAAAAGGTGTGAGGTAAATCTACAGTGACTCCAGAATGAGGCTTGGAATGCACTAAAAGAGGCAATTGGAGCACCAGAAAGAGGCTTGGAATGTATGGCGAGAGGCCATTGGAGCACCAGAATGAGGCTCGGATTGCCTAGAACGGCAGCCAGAACACCAGATTGAGTCTGGAACACTTATTGGTTGACTAGCAAATATCATCCAAAAAACTATGGGAGGCTGTTGGGGTTTGGGAGGAAACAGAGGGCTGTGAGCAAGTAAATAATATATTCAGTTCCTGTGGGTACGGGTGGGGATGGAGGAGATTAATTGTGAGTATGGGGTGGGAATGGAATGGATCTTAGTGAGTACGGGTGGGTATGGTAGATTCCATTGGGGATGGGCAGGAGTGGGTGAAATTTCTGTCCCCGTGCAACTCTGTAGTAACAAGGTGTCTGATAAACCCTTTTTTGGTCATTTTGGAGGACACAGGTGTGAACTATCAACATACCGGTTTATTTATTTATTTTTTCAATATTTCTGACCCTTTGTTCCATTCACTATCCTATATAATAAAATGCACCTCCAACATTCTGAAGCTGACTGCATGGCTGAGGCATTCCTGCTCTCTGTATCCATCACATACTTCCGGGTTCGTCACAAGCAGAAGTGACCAACCACACGAGGTTTCTCGGCTTCAGAATGTTGGAGGTGCATTCTATTAAATAGGATTGGTCAGTTCCTTGAAGCATAGCCAGAGCTCAGCGTCCTGCACAGTAACGCTCAGACACCAGATAGAGAGAGGGAGGGCCTGACACCAGAGAGAGGGAGGGAGGGGGGGCCTGACACCAGAGAGGGGGGGAGGTATCTCTGTCACACTCACACTCTCTCTCTCACACACTCTCTCTCTCTCACAGTCAATGTCTTTCTCTCACTCTCACACACTGTCTCTCACACACTCTGTCTCACATTCACTCTATGTGTCACACAGTCACTCACACACTCTCTTGGTCTCATACGCTCAGTCTCAGAGACAGTCTTTGTCTCACACACACTCTCTCTCTCGCACACACTGTATCTGTGTGAAACACACTCTCTCTGTCTCACACTGTGTCTCACATACGCACTTGCACACACTCTCATTCTCACACACACACACACTCTCTCTCTTTCTCTCTCTCAGAAGCACACTCACACCCAGACTCACTCTCTCTCTCTCACACACACACACTCGCACATTCACTCTCTCTCTCACACACAGTCACTCTCACATACACTCTCTCAAACATACACACTCCGAGGAAAACCTTGCTAGTGCCCGTTTCATTTGTGACAGAAACGGGCCTTTTTTTTTACTAGTAGGATAGAAAAGGTGCAGAGAAGGGCGACGAAAATGATAAAGGGGATGGGACGACTTCCCTATGAGGAAAGGCTAAAGCGGCTGGGGCTCTTCAGCTTGGAGAAAAGGCAGCTGAGGGGAGATATGATAGAGGTCTATAAAATAATGAGTGGAGTTGAACCGGTAGACGTGAACGTCTGTTCACGCTTTCCAAAATACTAGGACTAGGGGGCATGCGATGAAGCTACAATATAGTAAATTTAAAACGAATCAGAGAAAATGTTTCTTCACCTCAACATGTAATTGAACTCTGGAATTCGTTTCCAGAGAACGTGGGTAAGGCGGTTAGCTTAGCGGAGTTTAAAAAAGGTTGGACGGCTTCCTAAAGGAAAAGTCCCATAGAACGTTATTAAATGGACTTGGGGAAAATCCACTATTTCTGGGATAAGCAGTATAAAATGTTTTGTACTTTTTGGGATCTTGCCGGGTATTGTGACCTGGATTGGCCACTGTTGGAAACAGGATGCTGGGCTCGATGGACCTTTGGTCTTTCCCAGTATGGCAATATGCACTTATGTACCTATGATTATTCTGCTCAGGAGGCAGAAGTAGCTCATTTCTCAACGAGCACTTCCTTCTTCTTGATTGGGGTTGGCAGCCACCTCTGTGTGCAGGGTCTCGCGTACCACCAGCGTCATCTTAGGCACTAGCACGGCAGGGCTGTGTTTAACAATACCAGCTATTTGCAGACTGAGAAGCAGGACAAATGCTTGTTAGTTATAGGAAGGTGAAAGGCTTACAAACTGATTAGAGTATTAGTGTGGTCAGACTAAATGAAAGCTTTGCTAGTGGAATGGTTAATTGGGTGCTTACCTACTAATTTAAGCTTGGATGTCAGCAATGCAGCACTTTATTTCAAACCCCAGGTCAGGCTTTAATGCTATATCATAAATTACATAAAAACACAACACTCCCAATTAGATAATTACAGAGGCCTCTGTTATCGCAATTTAACTGGGCAAGTTCAGGGCAACTGTGACAAGAATAGTATACAAAGCTTCTTCCCTTATTAGTAAATTCATCCTGTAGCCCCCATGAACTCGTAAGAATACCTGGCTCCCATTACTGTGTTATCTTTCCAACTGCTCATCTATACTTACTACTACTTATCATTTCTATAGCACTACTAGACGTACGCAGAGCTGTACACTTGAACATGAAGAGACAGTCCCTGCTCGACAGAGCTTACAATCTAATTAGGACAAACTGCTACTACTACTTATCATTTCTATAGTGCTACTAGACGTATGCAGCGCTGTACACTTGAACATGAAGAGACAGTCCCTGCCCAATAGAGCTAACAATCTAATTAGGACAGACAAACAGGACAAACAAGAGATAAGGGAATATTAACGTGAGGATGATAACAAAAGGGTTCTGAACAAGTGAACAAGGGTTAGGAGTTAAAAGCAGCATCAAAAAGGTGGGCTTTTAGCTTAGATTTGAAGACGGTCAGAGATGGAGCTTGACGTACTCTACAGTCTAAGACCTTATTCACAAAAGCTGCATCATTTGATGAACACAGGATAATAATTCCGTACTATCTGCGTTATAAATTCCACCTGACCAGCCTTTCAGTGCGGGAGGGGGAGTCCCAGGGATAGAGGGGTGACTTTGTGGCTGTTCCTATTTCGTCTTAGGTGGTTCCTCTTGCCCTGGGAGCCCTTCGGTTGAATTTCTGCTTAACTTCCACAAAACCCAGCACCTTTTTCAGTATGAGATGAAGTGGTGGTGGTGATTGAGTGGGGGAGCAATTTATTTATTTATTTTATTTTGTTGCATTTGTACCCCGCATTTTCCCACCTATTTGCAGGCTCACTGTGGCTTACATAGTACCGAGAGGCGTAAGCCGCCTCCGGTGATGAAACAAATACAGAGTGATGTGGTAGAGAATGAGATGTATGTGTTACAGACACATAATAGAATCGAGAGAAGAAGAGTTATATAATGTTCGTTGGTTTCGTTTGTGTTGCTGAGCCCAGGCACTTAAGTTGGATCAGTAAGGTGTGTGCCTTCTCGAACAGATCGGTCTTTAGTGATTTCTGGAAGTTGAGGTGGTCGTACGTTGTCTTTATGGCTTTTGGTAATGCGTTCCCTAGTTGCGTGCTTATATAGTGTAACAGGGGGCTAAATTTAAATTTTGAAATCACAATTAGGTAGGGAATTAGAGGTTTAGTGTGTAGTGAAGTTTTGGGATAATTTGGTTAAAGTGTAATTGGGTTTTTATTTATTTATAAAAATTTTTCCATTATCTTCTATGGGACTAAAATGGAGATTTAGCACTGCTGGCCGTAACCTCCGCTCACAGGACAAAGCCCTTCTCTCAGTACCCTTCTCCACCACTGCCAACTCCAGGCTCCGCTCATTCTGCCTTGCCTCACCCTATTGCCTGGAACAATCTTCCTTTACCCATACGCCATGCCCCCTCCCTACCCATCTTCAAATCTCTGCTTAAACTCACCTCTTCAATGCTGCCTTCGGCGCCTAACCGCTCGAGAAATATTAAAATGCCCCAATCTATCCACCCTATCAGACTAACTGTTCACTCGTCCTCTAGATTGTTCACTTGTCTTAGATTGTTCTCTTGTCCTTTAGATGCTAGCTCTTTGAGCAGGGACTGTCCTTCTATGTGTGAATGTACAGCGCTGCGTAACCCTAGTAGCGCTTTAGAAATGTTAGTTAGTAGTAGTAGTAATTCCGCTGGTCAGCAGTGGAAATTGGAATGGTAAAAATGGGCAGGGATTGGCTGGAGGGATCTTGGAACGCAAGCTACGGCTGGGTAACCAAGGCAACGGGTGAGTGGGCAGTTAGCAGAGTGAGTTGGGCAGCTGAAGAGAGCGGAAGCGTTGTGCTGAGCGTGAGAAAGAGAAAGGGTATTTAAGGTGAAGAGGTGGTTTGAAGTGGGAGTTTGGAGTGATGAGAGAAATGCTGTTAGGAGGGGTTTGGGGGGTAAATTATCTGAGCAAGGGGGTTCCATTTGGAGTGGGCTCTAGAGTTAAGATATTAATGAAGGGAAATTGGGAGTAGGGAAGGGTTACTATAGAAATAAAGTTTTCTTCAAATGAAAATAAAAGCTTGAATGTGGAGGTTTGAATGTACTTTTACTTTGTACGAATACTTTGGCATTGGAGGTAATGTCCTGAATTGGTTCGAAGGGTTCCTAACCCAACGTTCATATCAAGTCACATCAAATTCGACCACATCTAAGGCATGGATACCTGAATGTGGAGTACCACAAGGATCGCCTCTCTCACCAACCATTTTTAACTTAATGATGATCCCTTTGGCAAAACTCCTATCAAACCATAACCTTAACCCATATATCTACGCTGATGATGTGACAATATACATCCCCTTCAAACAGGACATAAATGAAATCCTCAACAAATTGATCAAAGCCTACACATCATGAACACTATGGGCGGATGCATTTCGACTAAAATTAAATGCAGAAAAAACTCAATGCCTGATTCTCACATCTCAATACAACACAAAGAATTCACAAACATAAACACTCCAAACCTGAACCTTTCAAGTCTCAGAAACGCTAAAAATCCTTGGAATCACCATCGACCGCCACCTAACGCTTGAAACTCAAGCTAACAACACACACAAAAAGATGTTTTACAGCATGTGGAAACTAAAAAGGATAAGACCGTACTTCCCAAGATCCGTCTTTCGCAAGCCTAGTGCAATCCCTTGTGCTCAGCCATTTGGATTATTGCAACTCACTATACGCAGGCTGCAAAGAACAAAACACTGAGGAAACTTCAAACAGCCCAGAATACGGCAGCCAGACTCATCTTTGGAAAGCCAAAATATGAAAGTGCAAAACCATTAAGAGAAAAACTGCACTGGCTTCCACTCAAGGAACGCGTCACTTTTAAAGTATGTACATTAGTCCACAAAATCATTCACGGTGAAGCCCCATCCTACATGTCTGAGTTAATAGACTTACCACCCAGAAATGCCAAAAGATCATCCCGAACCTTCCTTAACCTCCACTTCCCCAATAGCAAAGGCGTGAAATACAAAACATTACACGCGTCAACCTTTTCTCACATGAGCACGCAGTATTGGAATAAACTGCCGCGCAACCTAAGAACAACCAACGAGCAAGCTTCCTTCCGCAGATTATTGAAGACTCATCTTTTCGAACAAGTCTATGGATAAAAACAAAACACATAAAGTCCACACTTACTGTTCACTAATGCATCGTACATTCACCTCGGAACTCCATTCCCCGTATTATCACATCACTCATACCTTCTCTCACAGAAAGTTATATACCATATGACTTCATGCCTTTCTATCGCCTCTAAGCTCCCATTGTTTCCTTCCAAAGTTGCAATGCCTATGTTCCAGTATTTCATCCCTTAACGACACCCCAATTGTTTCGCATAACCCTGCATAATGTTATCCACAACTATCTGTAACAATTGTATTTCCAATATTCAACTCATATGTAAGCCACACTGAACCCGCAAAAAGGTGGGAAAATGTGGGATACAAATGCAATAAATAAATAAATAAATACTGAGTTGAACAGCTGCTACCCAACTCTGTTTAGCTTAGGGACAGTAATTAAAACTTAGGGTAGGCCCAAAGGAAAGGGAAACTGGAATTCTTTTGTCTTGAATTAGTGAAGTTGGCCACAGTAAACCCATTTCCCCAGAGCCACAAGAAGAGATAAGGAGCAAAGGGTTTTGCCTCCTTTTATTTTTATTAAGAGTCAGGTTTAGGAAGAAGAGACTCAAGAACCGGTTGGTGATCGGCAAAGACTCCGGATGACATCAAGGGCCCCAGCGCAAGGAAGAAAACCCGCAACGGAACATGTATCAGCTAAGTGACTTGGGGTGAAGGTGGAGAGGAGACTGGGAAATCACAATAAGAAAAGAACAGAGTAATAGGAAAGTAATAATAAGGAAAAAACAAAACAAAATATATACTTACCTTGATCCTATGTGAGAGGTGGGACAGGTACCTGTAATAGAAGAGGAAAAGAAACACAAAGAGTCAAGTTCTTAAACACCAAGAGGGTAAAAATTGTTTATAAAACACTGAAATTTGTTAATGCTGGAAAAATACTTATCTGATAATTTACTTTTCTGGAGACCAGGTTCCTACAGTGAAAAAAAAAAACCAAATTTTAAGAGTTATTTAAACAGGCAGTGTATCTATGATATGAAGTTAAAGGTTGTTTGATTGTTGCGAAATATTTAATTGTTGCCTTATCTGTTAAGAAGAAAACTTGTTCCTTAATAAAAGAGTTAACTTGTTGCAAAGAAAATAAACTGTTTGGTTATATTGTTTCATATGTAATTTGGGAAGAAATTCGGAATTTAGTTTAATTTTCCTCTCCCGTCCTTTGAGAACCGGAGACGTGGTTAGTTATTCCTACATCATTCCCGGAGTTCTGCAGTGTATTTCCAAGACTGGCACGACTACAACCAACTGGTTTTGGAAAACACACTGTTTACATCAAGAATTCCGGGGGTGCATGTTAGAATAGGAGAAGCTGGATCCGTGGATTGATTTATACTTGAGTCCTTTGCAGCTGGGGTGGTGAAGATTTAGGTATGATCGTGATGATCTAATTGCGTTTCTTTTTGGTAGGTCTATAAAGTCAGGCATATAATTTGTATCTGCATTACAGAGTCATTCAGAAGAAATTTCACCCTGAGCTAGAGGAGCATCTGTATTCAAAGTCTGTGCTTATGGGTGGATCCCTCCCCCTCCCCCAGTCTTCATTCTTATCAAAGTTCTTATGCCCCACCTGACATGTCCTGAAAATTTGATTCAGACAGGACAGCAAACACAGAAGGTTATTAGAGACACACACACACACACACATACATACATAAACACACGTGCACCAGCATGGAAGGTAAGCCTCATGTGTACATGACAGAATTACACATGCAAAACACCTTTCAGAAAAAAACTTAGTGCATGCATGAAAGAACGAGTTTTATTTGAACCAGGTGTAGGCACGTTCAGGGGTGGGTTTTGTGTGGAGTGCAAGCAGAGTCACAATTTTGGTGTATACTTTATGTGTGAACATCTACTCATGCATGTAACGTGGAGGGGCATAATCGAACGGCTCAGGCCATCTATATGGGTGGCCATCTATATGGACGGCACCGCAAAGAGTAGTCCCGAACCGTATTATCGAAAAAGATGGCCGGGTTTGAGATGGCCAGCATCGGTTTTCACCGATAATGGAAACCGATGCCGGCCATCTCAAACCCGGCCAAGTCCAAGGCATTTGGTCCTGGGAGGGGCCAGCATTTGTAGTGCACTGGTCCCCCTGACATTCCAGGACACCAACTGGGCACCCTAGAGGGCACTGCAGTGGACTTCAAAACTTACTCCCAGGTGCATAGCTTTCTTACCTTGGATGCTGAGCCCCCCAAACCCCCCCGAAACCCATTCCCCACAACTGTACACCACTACCATAGCCCTAAGGGGTGAAGGGGGGCACCTACATGTGGGTACAGTGGGTTTTGGGGGGGGGGGTTGAAGGGCTCACATTTATCACCACAAGTGTAACAGGTAGGGGGGGTTATGGGCCTGGGTCCGCCTGCCTGAAGTGCACTGCACCCTCTAAAAACTGCTCCAGGGATTTGCATACTGCTGTGATGGAGTTGGGTATGACATTTGAGACTGGCATAGAGGCTGTCAAAAAATGTTAAAAAAATTTTTTTTTGGGTGGGAGGGGGTTGGTTACCACTGGGGGAGTAAGGGAAGGTGATCCCCTATTTCCTCCAGTGGTCATCTGGTCAGTTGGAGCCCTTTCCTCTCTGAACACACCACCCGAATTCTTGTCCACGCTCTCATTACCTCGCACCTTGACTACTGCAACTTACTCCTCACCGGACTCCCACTTAGCCATCTATCCCCCCTTCAATCTGTTCAGAACTCTGCTGCACATCTTATATTCCGCCAGAACCGATATACTCATATCACCCCTCTTCTCAGGTCACTTCACTGGCTTCCAATCCGATACCGCATTCAGTTCAAGCTTCTCCTTCTTACCTACAAATGTACTCAATCTGCTGCCCCTCACTACCTCTCTACCCTCATCTCCCCTTATGTTCCCACCCGAAACCTCCGTTCACAGGACAAATCCCTCCTCTCAGTACCCTTCTCCACCACTGCCAACTCCAGGCTCCGCCCAGTCTGCCTCGCCTCACCCTATGCCTGGAACAACCTTCCTGAGCCCTTACGTCAAGCCTCCTCCCTGCCCATCTTCAAGTCTTTGCTTAAAGCCCACCTCTTCAATGCTGCCTTCGGCACCTAACTCTTACCTTCAGGATATCCAGACTGCCCCAATTTGACTGCCCCTATTGAACTGACTATTCACTTGTCCTTTAGATTGTAAGCTCTTTGAGCAGGGACTGTCCTTTTATGTTTAAATTGTACAGCGCTGCGTAACCCTAGTAGCGCTTTAGAAATGTTAAGTAGTAGTAGTTTTTTGAAGTTTGGTCCTAAAAATAAATGGACCAAGTGAAGCCGGCCAAGTGCTTGTCAGAGCCGGCCTTCTTTTTTCCATTATCGGGCGAAGCCGGCGATCTCTTAAGCACGCCCCCGTCCCGCCTTCTGTACCCTGCCAACACGCCCCCATGAAGTTTGGCCGACTCCGCAACGGACTGCAGTTGAGGCCGGCCAAAATCGGCTTTCGATTATGCTGATTTTGCCGGACTTGAGAGATAGCCGGCCATCTCCCGATTTGTGTCGGAAGATGGCCAGCCTTCTCTTTCAAAAATAAGCTGGATAGTAAATGATGACAGATAAAGACCTGTACGGTCCATCCAGTCTGCCCAACAAGATAAACTCATTTCACATGGTATGTGATACTTTATATGTATACACATTTACACATGTGTAAATGGGTTTGGCCAACTTGGGACATAGTGCTTGAAAAACGCTTTATTAATGACTTGCATAAAGTGTTTTTCAAGCACTATCTCCCGAGTTGACTTTGTCTGTGGCCAGCCTCTACGCCTGTTGGCTTGTCTGGTTGGTTTGTCGTGGAGGTTCTTCCTATTTTTCTGTTCCTAATTTGTCTGGCTTCATTTCACGGAGCAGGTGGGGGAAGAGAGGTTGGTGGTTGGGAGGCGAGGATAGTGGAGGGCAGACTTATACGGTCTGTGCCAGAGCCGGTGATGGGAGGCGGGACTGGTGGTTGGGAGGCGGGAAATACTGCTGGGCAGACTTATATGGTCAGTGCCCTGAAAAAGACAGGTACAAATCAAGGTAAGGTATACACATATGAGTTTATCTTGTTGGGCAGACTAGATGGACCATGCAGGTCTTTTTCTGCCGTCATCTACTATGTTACTATGTTCATTTTACAGCCTTAAATAGAAAGGCTGCATGCTTTCCAATATAAAGATGTATCAAAATCCAAAAGCACAGCAAATCATCTAAAGTAATGCAACAGAGTCTCTTCTTAACCAGGGAGGAAAAGACTTCAGAAGCTTTACACGCAACTCAACATTTGAGCAATATCGTCACGAGTCTAAAAACCTCCCGCTGCTTTTTATATTTTTGTTTTCACTGTACCTTGCGAAGGATGTAAAAAGAATTGAAGCGGTGCAAAGAAAAGCTACGAGAATGGTAAGGGATTTGCGTTACAAGACGTATGAGGAGAGACTTGATGACCTGAACATGTATACTCTGGAAGAAAGGAGAAACAGGGGTGATATGATACAGAGGTTCAAATATTTGAAAAGTATTAATCCGCAAACGAACCTTTTCCGGAGGTGCGAAGGCGGTAGAACGAGAGGACATGAAATGAGATTGAAGGGGGGCAGACTCAAGAAAAATGTCAGGAAGTATTTTTTCACGGAGAGAGTAGTGGATGCTTGGAATGCCCTCCCGCGGGAGGTGGTGAAAATGAAATCGGTAACAAAATTCAAGCACATGTGGGATAAACATAAAGGAATCCTGTTCAGAAGGAATGGATCCTAAGGAGCTTAGCCGAGATTGGGTGGCAGAGCCGGTGGCGGGAGGCGGGGATAGTGCTGGGCAGACTTATACGGTCTGTGCCAGAGCCGGTGGTGGGAGGCGGGGCTGGTGGTTGGGAGGCGGGGATAGTGCTGGGCAGACTTACACGGTCTGTGCCCTGAAAAGGACAGGTACAAATCAAGGTAAGGTATACACAAAAAGTAGCACATATGAGTTTATCTTGTTGGGCAGACTGGATGGACCATGCAGGTCTTTTTCTGCCATTATCTACTATGTTACTGCATCAAGAAACTTTTCTTTTACAATAACAATTTTTTAAGGAATTTTGGGGCCCTTTTACTAAGTCGCGAAAGCGTCTACGTACGCCAAAGGCGTGCCAAGATGGAAGGGTCCTTTTACTAAGGTACGCTGAAAAATGGCCTGTGGTAGTGTAGATGTATGTTTTGGGCGCACACAGAATTATTTTTCAGTGCACCTACGAAAAATGCCTTTTAAAATTTTTGCTGAAAATGGACGTGCGGCAAAATGAAAATTGCTGCATGTCCATTTTGGGTCTGAGACCTTACTGCCAGCCATTGACCTAGCAGTAAAGTCTCACGCGGTAACCGAGCGGTAATGACCTACATGCCACTTGGCACGTGTCCGATACATGCGGCAGAAAATAATTATTTTTCAGCCGCATATATCGGACGCTTGCCAAAAATGGAATTACCGCAAGAGCCATGTGGTAGTTTCACAAAGCAGCACAGCGTTTTCTTGTGTACGATATCGTTGTTAGCAGCTTTAGTGCTTTTTTTCATCTGATCTACAAGGTACTTTTTTCTACAGATAATACTAGACCCCTGACGCAGGCCTCACGGCCGAAACACGTCACGTGTCGGGTCATTTCTGCTACTGTCAATAAAGACCTTGTTCAGGAAGACACTCATTGTGAGAGGACTTTTTGGATCCACTGTGTGTTTTGCCAGTCATACGGTAACTCCATTTTGCCGCACGTTGGGTGTGCATAGACACTTATGCAGCTTAGTAAAAAGGACCCCGGAGTTACCGCATGGCTATCGTGTGGCTTTTGCTGTAATTTCATTTTTGCCGCGCATCTGATACGTGTGGCTGAAATATAATTTTTATTTTTGACTGCGTGTATCGGATATGTGCCAAGTGGCACTTGGCATGCGTAGGTCATTACCACTAGGTCAACGGCTGGCAGTAGGGTCTCAGACCCAAAGTAGACATGCGGCAATTTTCATTTTGCCGCACGTTCATTTTCGGCAAAAATTTAAAAAAGGCTTTTTTTACAGGCACGCTGAAAAATGATTCTGTGTGCGCCCATAACCCACACTTACACTTACCGCAGCCCATTTTTCAGCGCACCTTAGTAAAAGGATACCTTTAAAAATATTTTTAAAAGGCAACTTATCTGGTAATGTTGTGCTCAACAGAGCGCTGCTGTTTCACAAAATAGCTTCATCAGGAGCAGCACCAATTATTCCCGTTCATCACACCCTCAAAAATATACTTTTGAATTGACCGCTATTGTTATTGGAAAAAGAAAGGTTTGTTTTGATACAGTAGAAGCGAAAATTAAAAAGTTTCGGGAGGTTTTTAGACTCGTGACGATGTTGCTCGAATGTTGAGTTGCATGCAAAGTAGCATTCTGATGAGCTCCTGAAGTCTTTTCCTCCCTAGTTAACGTTAGTCAGTAGGCAGGCAGCAGGCCAAGAGAGTAATCCAGGTACAGGCAAAGTCAGTAGGCAGGCAGCAGGCCAAGAGAGTAATCCAGGTACAGGCAAAGTCAGTAGGCAGGCAGCAGGCCAAGAGAGTAATCCAGATACAGGCAAAGTCAGTAGGCAGGCAACAGGCCAAGAGAGTAATCCAGGTACAGGCAACGTCAGTAAGCAGGCAGCAGGCCAAGAGAGTGATCCAGGTACAGGCAAAGTCAGCAACGAGGGACAAATAGATAAGAAGCAAACTACTGAGCAAGTAACACCTACCAAAGTAGAAGCTGAAGCATGGAGTCCAGGAAGAGCTCAGCTGATAAAGTGCTGGCATCTGACATCAGCAGGAACCAGCAGGGAGAAGGAGCATAGCCATAGGACAAGAGCAGGGGAAGGAGGAACCGGAAGACCAATAGGAGAGAAGCAAAGGAAGTCAGGCAGAGAGAGAGCAGACCCAGGTGGGTGGAAGCAAAGCAATCAAGGAGCCTGGAAGCCAGGCAGAGAGAGAGAGAGAGAGAGAGAGAGAGAGAGAGAGAGAGCAGAGCCAGGTGCCTGGAAGCAAAGCAATTAAGGAGCCTGCAACCACCGCTCTCTGAGCAAACCCAGAGAAGAACTACACACACACGGCTCAGGTCAGTGCAGTCAAGTGTGCGTGTCGACGGGACCCTGCGCAGCCTGAGGACGCCGCTTGCATTGAAGTAGGGGACATGACATACAGTCTCTTTGTACAGCAATACTTCCTCTGGGCTGGCTCCCCAGTTATCAGTTCGGTTCCTAACATTTCATCAGCCAGCCTGCCTCAGGCTGTATCCAACATGCAATGCTACAAGGTCCAAATTAAACTTGGGCTGCCTGGCTGTTTTGATTCCAGTTCACAGGTATGTGTTGAAGGCGTATGCAATAGGCCTTCACTACTTTCCTCTGGGCCTTCCCAACCCCACTCTGGCCCTGCCTTTTATAATTCCCGGTTCTGGCTTTACCCCTCCCATCTCACACGCTAGCAGAATCTGCCACCTCAGTCACCCATGCAGATCAGGGACAGACCCTCGTGTGATACAAAATAGGGAACCACAAAAATATGCAGACAAAACTGAAATAAAGATCTCCTGAAGAAAGCCAGGCTCTGTAAACAGTGCAAATATTGGTAAAAGAGAAACAGAAGTGTGTTTTCTCCTGTATTCTGCAAAATACAAAAATAGACAAAAATGTACATTTCACAAAGCATATGAAGCAAAAAAGTGAGGAGAATGAATGAGGATACCAAAAAATGTGTTTATTCACATAAAAAGTGACCCGACACGGCCGTGTTTCGGCCCAAAGGCCTGCCTCAGGGGTCTTTAAAACCTCAGAGAGTGTGACGTGAAATGTGCACTCCAAGGAAAATGATGAAACAGAACTCTCTTGGGTCTCCTCTCCTCGAAAAAATGTTTTTGTATGACCAGGAACAAGCCTGTTATACTCCTCTCCAAAGAGACATTTGCAATTATAAAAAGCAGGCACATCTTAGTCCTTAAAAAGCATTAAATAAAAATATTTTTTTCTTTTCTACCTTTGTAGTCTGACCATTTTATTTTTCTGATTGGGCTGGTTTCAGTTTCTTTTCCACTTTCCATGTGTCAGTCTTCTCACTTAACCCTCCATTGCCTACCGCATTGAGCCTGCCATGAGTGGGAAAGCGCGGGGTACAAATGTAACAAAAAAAAAAATTCTTTGCCAGGTTGGCTTTTCCATTTTTCTCCTCTTGTCTTCTTCCTTTCCTTCTTTACATATGTCTGGCACTGATCTTTCATTTGTATGTTTTTTCCCCACTTTTCTCTTACCCTTTAGTCTCTGTTTCACTTCTCATCTATCTACTGGCTTTTACCATAAGAACAAAAGAACTTAAGAATAGCCATACTGGATCAGACCAATGGTCCATCTAGCCCAGTATCCTGTTTTCCAAACAGTAGCCAAGCCAGGTCACAAGTACCTGGCAGAAACTCAAATCGTGGCAACATTCCATGTAGAACCCCAAAGAATAGCAAGATTCTGGAATCCTAGAGAGTAACAAGATTCCATGCAGAATCTCAAAGAGTAGCAACATTCCATGTAGAACCCCGAAGAATAGCAAGATTCTGGAATCCTAAAGAGTGACAAGATTCCATGCAGATTCTCAGAGTAGCAACATTCCATGCTACCAATCCAGGGCAAGCAGTAGTTCCCCATGTCTGTCTCAATAGCAGACTGTGGACTTTTCCTCCAGGAGCTTGTCCAAACCTTTTTTTAAACCCAGATATGCTAATCACTGTTACTACATCCTCCGGCATCTCTCTCTCATTCCTTCTCTCGAGCACTCTCATGGCGCCCTCTGGCTCTCCCTTGCCTAGTCTTCTAAACCCCTCCCTATCTTTCACCCACTTCCTTAGTCCTCCATTTCCATCCTATGTACTCACTCTCTTAGCCCTCATAGTAACATAGTAGATGGCGGCAGAAAAAGACCTGCATGGTCCATCCAGTCTGCCCAACAAGATAAACTCATATGTGCTACTTTTTGTGTATACCTTACCTTGATTTGTACCTGTCCTTTTCAGGGCACAGACCGTGTAAGTCTGCCCAGCACTATCCCCGCCTCCCAACGACCAGCCCCGCCTCCCACCACCGGCTCTGGCACTGACCGTATAAGTCTGCCCAGCACTATCCCCACCTCCCGCCACCGGCTATGCCACCCAATCTCAGCTAAGCTCCTTAGGATCTATTCCTGCTGAACAGGATTCCTTTATGTTTATCACATGCGTGCTTGAATTCTGTTACCGTTTTCATTTCCACCACCTCCCGCGGGAGGGCATTCCAAGCATCCACTACTCTCTCCGTGAAAAAATACTTCCTGACATTTTTCTTGAGTCTGCCCCCCTTCAATCTCATTTCACGTCCTCTCGTTCTACCTCCTTCGCATCTCCGGACAAGGTTTGTTTGCAGATTAATACTTTTCAAATATTTGAATGTCTGTATCATATCACCCCTGTTTCTCCTTTCTTCCAGAGTATACATGTTCAGGTCATCAAGTCTCTCCTCATATGTCTTGTAATGCAAATCCCTTACCATTCTCGTAGCTTTTCTTTGCACCGCTTCAATTCTTTTTACATCCTTCGCAAGGTACGGCCTCCAAAACTGAACACAATACTCCAGGTGGGGCCCCACCAACGACTTATACAGGGGCATCAACACCCCCTTTCTTCTGCTTGTCACACCTCTCTCTATACAGCCTAACAACCTTCTAGCTACGGCCACCGCCTTGTCACACTGTTTCGTCGCCTTCAGATCCTCAGATACTATCACCCCAAGATCCCTCTCCCCGTCCGTTCCTATCGGACTCTCCCCGCCTAACACATACGTCTCTCGAGGATTTCTATTCCCTAAGTGCATCACTTTGCATTTCTTCGCATTGAATTTTAACTGCCAAACCTTACACCATTCTTCTAGCTTCCTCAGATCCTTTTTCATGTTTTCCATTCCCTCCCGGGTGTCCACTCTGTTACAGATCTTAGTATCATCCGCAAATAGGCAAACTTTACCTTCTAACCCTTCGGCAATGTCACTCACAAATATATTGAACAGAATCGGCCCCAGCACCGATCCCTGAGGCACTCCACTACTCACCTTTCCCTCCTCCGAGCGAATTCCATTCACCACCACCCTCTGGCTTCTGTCCGTCAACCAGTTCCTAATCCAGTTCACCACTTCGGGTCCTATCTTTAGTCCATCCAGTTTATTTAAGAGCCTCCTGTGGGGAACCGTGTCAAAAGCTTTGCTGAAATCTAAGTAGATTACGTCCATAGCTCGTCCCTGATTCAATTCTCCTGTCACCCAATCAAAGAATTCAATGAGATTCATTTGGCACGATTTCCCTTTGGTAAAACCATTTTGTCTCAGATCTTGCAACTTATTGGCTTCAAGGAAATTCACTATCCTTTCCTTCAGCATTGCTTCCATTACTCATCTACCCTCTATTGCGTCATCTCACTATCAGTCCCAGCTCCATCCCTGTCTCTCCTTCCTTCCCTTGCCTTCAAGGCCATTCTTCTGTCTCTTACCCTATACCCCATGCCCAATAGCCTCTCTTTCACCATATTTTTAATCCCATTTCCACCCTCACTGAACCCCCTTCAGAGATCCACCCCCTTCCCAGTACTCCCATCCCTTTTCAATGCCTCTCATCCTCTCTCCAGTCTTCCAGATCATTCACATTATGTCTCAGCCTTTCCCACCATCCCCTTTTCTTGCCCCTCTTCTCATATACCTCATTTCACACCCTCACTCATTCTCTCAAACATCAATATGCCATCCCCTCAAATTCCCACTCCATCTCTCCTATCCATAATTCACTGCTGTTTCTCTCCCTCTCCCCTCCACCCTCACCCTTAGCCCCATTCATCTTCTGCTCCATTCTTCCTCCTCTCCATCCACACCTCCTAGCCCTGCCCATATTCTGCTCCTTCCTTTCCATGACCCCCGTCCAGACCTTTTTTAAACCCTGCTAAGCTAACTGCCTTTACCACATTCTCTGGCAACAAATTCCAGAGTTTAATTACATGTTGAGGGATGCTGACCTTGGCCTGGGAGTGCAGGTAAACTGATGTGTTGTGTCAGAATAAAAGATTTTACAAGTGTTTAGTCTGAAAACTTATCCTCACCCTCAAAACACAAAACAAAAATCAATCCTATGCACTGAGAAAGTTACCTTATGCAAATCGCCTTTGCGACTGTCTCTATGACAGCATAGGTCGGTGGTTTTCTGTGACAAAGACACTCAGGGGATAAAGGGATACTGAGTCTGTATAAATTAGTGGTTGTTGTACCACGGGATGACTGCTTACTAATGCTTTAAAAACGATTTGCCTGTAATATCTCACACTGCCTGCTAACTATGCCCCAAATTTTACCTCCTTGCCATAAATGAGAGCAGAAAACAGAGCTATAAAGATATTTATGCTGTTGTCTCTATAGAGTAATGAATTAGGTTGCAAAGAGACCAAAATACATCGTGTTCAACTTCCTTTAGCTGTCTGTCCTAGGTCCCTGGTGGCGGTCCAGGGGAGACGAAAGGAAGCAGGTTTTATCTCTCGGTGGATGAATTGCTTTTATGGCCCCAAAATGTCATCTCTCCTGGATCATTGTCTAAAATATAAGCAGACCGGTATGCATATTGATCTTTTTGTCCTTCGTAAAGTCGCAAAAGTTCCTCTGAACAATGTTAATAGATGTAGCCAAGTTGAATCCTCTTGGAATTACAACCCACCGCTCTACCCTGTCACTGTGTGCAAAAGAAAGCCTTCCTTCCTTTGAAGGCGATGAAATCTACATCTTTCTGTTGCTGCAGGATGTCCACTTCTTAATTGCTCTGGGACTAAACAGTTCTGCTGTGGGATCTGAAATCAAAATACATTTATTTGTACTCAAAAATCATGTTCCCTCTCATCCTAATGAAAAAAGGAGTAATTTTATAAACTCTCCTTCCATGGCAACAATTCTATTTGTATAACAAAGTTGTTCCTTTTAAATCTTTTCTAGTTCTTTATGAAGCGTGGATTTTAGAACTTTGTAAGTACTTTTTAAAAGGTCCCTTTTAAAACAGGAAAATAGTTTTCTTATCAATTGATTTCATTCAGTCAAGATTTGCCCAATCTTAATGACTGCTGCTTAAATGCTCCTATTTACCATTCAGCATCTTTTTATGCTAATCTAAATCTTATCCAGAAGTAAAACAGGAGAAGAACAGAAAACAGAAATGGAAACAGAGACAGCCAGGGGGAATAATGATTGACGTAGAAAAGGTATAGAGAAGGGCGACGAAAATGATAAAGGGGATGGGACGACTTCCCTTTGAGGAAAGGCTAAAGTGGCTAGGGCTCTTCAGCTTAGAGAAGAGATGGCTGAGGGGAGAAATGATAGAGGTCTATAAAATAATGAGTGGAGTTGAACAGGTAGACGTGAATCGCTTGTTTACTGTTTCCAAAAATACTAGGACTAGGGGGCACGCAATGAAGCTACAAAGTAGTAAATTTAAAATGAATTGATGAAAACTTTTCTTCACTCAACGTGTAATTAAACTCTGGAATTAGTTGCCAGAGAATGTAGTAAAAGCTGTTAGCTTAGCGGGGTTTAAAAAAAGGTTTGGATGGCTTCCTAAAAGTCCATAGACCATTATTAAAATGGACTTGGGGAAAATCCCCTGCTTATTTCTAGGATAAGCATCATAAAATGTGTTGTACTGTTTTGGGATCTTGCCAGGTATTTGTGACCTGGATTGGCCACTGTTAGAAACAGGATGCTGGACTTGATGGACCTTCGGTCTGTCCCAGTATGGCAATACTTATGATGTCATTGAAGCCACACTCTAGTTATTAATTTTATTGTTCACCCGACATGGCCGTTGCTCCATGCTTCCAAATCAGTCATGATATAGTTAAATAAGAGTTGGGAGTTGAATTAGTCCCAGGCTTTGAGGTACACATCACATATCACTAGGTTATCTTGTATTACTTAGAATAACGTCCACTGATCAACATTTGTAGACTTTGGGGCTGATATTCAGATCGTGGGAGTTAGTTCGGTTAACTCTCACGGTCACCACTAAAAACAGATATTCAATGCCATTGACTGGCATTGATTTTTCAGTTTATTTTTTGGGGCGGTTAGAAGATAACCGGGTATGTTGACATTCAGACTTAGCCAGTTATCTTCTTATCGGTCAAAGATATTCCACATATTCATGCGGCCTGATATAGCCGCTAAAGTGGGGCTGAAAAGGATAGCTGGTTAGATTGGCCAATATAACCGGCTATCTGCTAACCGGTGATATGCAGCTATTCTCCACCGAATATCGCCAGATAGCCAGTTATTGGGCATTTAACCGGCCAGGTGCCGATCCAGGCCAGTTAAATGCTTCTGAGTATCAGGGGCTTTGCTCTTTACCAACGTTCTTGATCAAACCTTGATTCTATTATTTTCAGTCATCACTTGTAACTTATTTATTTATTTTTGTTACATTTGTACCCCGCACTTTCCCACTCATGGCAGGCTCAATGCGGCTTACATATTGTATACAGGTACTTATTTGTACCTGGGGCAATGGAGGGTTAAGTGACTTGCCCAGAGTCACAAGGAGCTGCCTGTGCCTGAAGTGGGAATTAAACTCAGTTCCTCAAAACCAAAGTCCACCACTCGGCCACTCCTCCACTGTTGCTACTATTTGAGATTCTACATGGAATGTTGCTATTCCACTAGCAACATTCCATGTAGAAGTCGGCCCTTGCAGATCACCAATGTGGCCGCGCAGGCTTCTGCTTCTGTGAGTCTGACGTCCTGCACGTATGTGCAGGACGTCAGCCTCACAGAAACAGAAGCCTGCGCAGCCTTGCTAGTGGAATAGCAACATTCCATGTAGAATCTCCAATAGTAGCAACATTCCATGAAGAATCTCCAATAGTATCTATTTTATTTTTGTTACATTTGTACCCTGCGCTTTCCCACTCATGGCAGGCTCAATGCGGCTTACATGGGGCAATGGAGGGTTAAGTGACTTGCCCAGAGTCACAAGGAGCTGCCTGTGCCTGAAGTGGGAATCGAACTCAGTTCCTCAGTTCCCCAGGACCAGAGTCCACCACCCTAACCACTAGGCCACTCCTCCACTCATTAACTTAGCTTAATGATTCTCAAACTGTGGGTTGGCACACGAAATAGGGTCACATCAACAACGGATGGAGGGGAGGTCACAGAAACCTTCTCTCTAGACTTCCACTGTGACCTGTGATCAATAATGGTAGTCAACATGGGGTCTGTGAATGAGTGAACATTCACACACCCTGGTGCTTTCGGGAAGGTTTCCTATTAGACTGGAAATCTATATAGAGAACTGGGGTCTGAGTTGCCGTTGCTGTTTACCTTCTCGCTTTGGAAGAGTGGAAGGGAGGAGGAAGAAGGTTAGAGGATGGTTAAGACCTACTATTTTTTTGAATTACCATCTGAGGTCACCTTAAATTTCTTTTGAACAACAGTCCTTCAGTGATAGTATGTCGAATCCTGTAGCAATGTCCAAATAAATTCTAATTAGCATGTTTCTTCTAATCTGCTCATATTGTTGTTAGCATAATTAATATCCAAGTCCAGGGACTTGTAATAGTAACATAGTAACATAGTAGATGACGGCAGAAAAAGACCTGCATGGTCCATCCAGTCTGCCCAATAAGATAAACTCATATGTGCTACTTTATGTGTATACCTTACCTTGATTTGTATCTGTCCTTTTCAGGGCACAGACCGTATAAGTCTGCCCAGCACTATCCCCGCCTCCCAAACACCAGCCCCGCCTCCCACCACCGGTTCTGGCACAGACCGTTTAAGTCTGCCCAGCACTATCCCCGCCTCCAAACCATCAGTCCCGCCTCCCACCATCGGCTCTGGCACAGTTTCCAGCTCTAAAATGTCTCAACGAAGGGAGAATGGGTCTGTTTGGCCTCATCGGTTTATGCGCAGTGTGAGGCAGTGAGGGACAGTGCAGATGTCCCTAGATATTCCCTGGTTGGGAATTGCAGTTCAGCCACCTGACAGCAGAGGGCGCCAACCCTCCTGGTCAGAGGCTGAACTGCAGAGCTAGACAGAGAATAGTGCATTGTGGGTAGGGTAGACTGCCTGAACAGGGGGGAGTGGCCCCACAATGCACAGAAGATAGTTTAAAACCCAGGGGAGGAAGAGGAGAGGCCCACCAGCTTATGCCCTAACTGAAGACATCCAAATGCTATGATCGAGCTGAGGTTGGCACTTGTTGCTAACTGTTCAAACTTTGTGGGTTACTGGAGGTCTGGCTGGAGCCAGACCTGACAAGTAAGGTAAGAACTGAAACCTGTGTTTGGGGCCTGGTAACCCTGCAGCTGAGGACTGCATTTGAGACTGCTGCCAGAGACAGCTTACTGCTGTTTACAAAACTCAACAAGGTTTTCCCTATTGTTAGGGTTACCATATGTCCGGATTTACCTGGACATGTCCGGGCAACTGGGCGGGTTTTGCCAATCTGCCCGTTTGACCAGAAATCCGGACAAACGGGCAGATTGCTAGCCTCCCCTCCCGTTACTTACTACTGCCCTGGTGGTCTAGTGACCTCTTCCGCCTTCGGGGCAGGAAAGAGCCCCCTCTTTCCTGGCCGGAGCGCTGCCCTGCATGCATCCTTCCTGTTAGTGATCTCGGCGCCGATTCAAAATGGCCGCCGAGAGTTGAAGTGACCTCACAAGACTTCAACTCTCGACAGCCATTTTGAATCGGCGCCGAGATCACGAACAGGAAGGATGCATGCAGGGCAGCGCTCCAGGCAAGAAAGAGGGGGCTCTTTCCTGCCCCGAAGAGGTCACAAGACCACCAGGGCAGTAGTAAGGTAAGGGGAGGGGGGTGATGGGGTGTGTGACAGGGGGTGGAGCGAGAGCACGAAAAGGGGAGGGGCATGAAAGGGGCAGGTGGGTGTGAAAGGGGTGGGGTGGGGGATAAAATATGGTAACCCTACCTATTGTATGCCTTGGGCACTGTGAAGAAACAAGTCCGAGAATTCTTGTTTCTGTAAATAAATATTTAGTTTTGCATCCTACCCTTGGTGTCCGGCAGCGTTATTCTTTCCAGCCATGCCCTAACCCTGTTCGGGGTCTCACAAGCAGCAACATCTTTATTTATTTATTTATTTAAAAATGTGTAAACTACCTTCCTGTGACTGAAACCAGTATCTAGAACATAAGAACATAAGTATTGCCATACTGGGACAGGCAGAAGGTCCATCAAGCCCAGCATCTTGTTTCGAACAGTGGCCAATCCAGGTTACAAGTACCTGGCAAGATCCCAAAACAGTACAATACATTTTATGCTGCTTATCCTAGAAATAAGCAGTGGATTTTCCCCAAGTCCATTTTAATGGCTTTTGGTCTTTTCCTTTAGGAAGCTATCCAAACCTTTTTTAAACCCCGCTAAGCTAACAGCTTTTACTACATTCTCTGGCAACGAATTCCAGAGTTTAATTACACATTGAGTGAAGAAATATTTTCTCTGATCTTCCACTCCTCCAGCCCTGAGTCAGGGTGGCCTCCTCGAACCTACCTTATCGTGCCCTGGTGGTCTAGTGGCCTCTTCAGGGCTAGAAAAGGACTCCACTCTTTCCTGCCCGCTGCTGCTGATCTGCTTGCTGCTGCCCCTTCTTCAGAATGGCTGCTGAGACTTCAAGTGGTGGCCTCGCAAGACTTCCACTTAAGTATCACGAGACCCCCACTTGGTCTTGGCAGCCATTTTGAAAAAGCAGTGGTAGTGAGCAGATCAGCAACAGCGGGCAGGAAAGAGTGGGGTTCTTTCCTGCCCCAAAGAGGCCACCAGACCCTCAGGTAACATTAAGGTAGGTTCGGAGAGGGCACCCTGAGGTTTGGGGGAGTGAAGGAGAGCCAGCCAGCCTAATCCAGAAACCCGGACAAAAGGGCAGGCTTGAAAAAACAGCTCGACCCCCAACAGTCCCCTGAAAAGGAGGACATGTCTGGGGAAACCTGGACGTATGATAACCCTACACTTAATACATGCTGACTTGTGCTGTTCAGGCATGCTACATGGAAAAACTTAACGCACTTTAGTAAAAGTCCCTCTATATAATTATATATTGGTTTACCTAAGTTGAGAGAGAAAACAGATGACTATTTTGTATTTACAATCACAGGATTGGGATTGATATCCCCAGTGGAAAGCTAGAGAAGGAGTAAGACAGTACGGCGAAGAATAGCCTGCAAGTACTCCACAGCACCTGGAAGGCAGCTGGTGGAAGTGTGTGGCACCTGGAGCGGAGACCCTGTGTGGGTCGGGATGGACCTTCGAGTCACCCCAGAGAAGGCTGTGAGGATATGCAGATGGGCTGCAAGTCCTCCACAACGCTCATCTCTGGAAAATGTTGGTTTGTGGATTAATACCGTTCAAATATTTATTTATTTATTTCATCTTCAGACACCATCAGCCCAAGGTCCCTCTCCTGAACAGAGCTTACCAATGTCTCCCCTCCTATCCTGTACATCTCTTTTGTATTTCTGCACCCCAAGTGCATCACTCTGCACTTCTTGGCATTACATTTTAACTGTTATTTATGGTATAGTAGATGACGGCAGAAAAAGACCTGCATGGTCCAACTAGTCTGCCCACGATAAACTCATATGTGTATACCTTACCTTGATTTGTACCTGTCTTTTTCAGGGCACAGACCGTATAAGTCTGTCCAGCAGTATTTCCCGCCTCCCAACCACCAGTCCCGCCTCCCATCACCGGCTCTGGCACAGACTCCGTATAAGTCTGCCCTCCCCTATCCTAGCCTCTCAACCACCTCTTCCCCCCGCCACCCAATTTCAGCTAAGCTTCTGAGGATCCATTCCTTCTGCACAGGATTCCTTTATGCCTATCCCACGCATGTTTGAATTCCGTTACCGTTTTCATGTCCACCACCTCCCGCGGGAGGGCATTCCAAGCGTTCACCACCCTCTCCGTGAAGAAATACTTCCTGACATCTTTCCTGAGTCTGCCCCCCTTCAATCTCATTTCATGTCCTCTCGTTCTACCGCCTTCCCATCTCCGGAAAAGATTCGTTTGCGGATTAATACCTTTCAACTATTTGAACGTTTGTATCATATCACCCTATTAATACTACTACCACCATCAACCTATTACTATATAATAAAATATTATATATAGTGCTCAGAATATGTACATTACACTATGGGATCCATCTCCTCTATAATGCACTGACCCACCCATCATTGCAGTAGAGTCCACCCTACCTGCCTGATGAATCACTAAGTTTCACATAGTCACTGTTCAATATATGTGATTCAAGTCTAAATGTCTTAAATTGTAATCCAACATCTTATAAACCAACGTACTTATCCTCAGGTTGGGTTTCTTCTGTGCAGTTTTTACTTCAACCATTTGCAACTTCAACCATTATTTATTTATTTATTTGGTACATTTGTACCCCGCGCTTTCCCACTCGAGGCAGGTTCAATGCGGCTTACATAGTAATAGGGGTTACAAGGTATAGCAGAGAGAATACAAGCAGTGGTATAACAGAATAATGATGGAGATATACAGATAGGTGGGATGGGCAAGTAAGAAGGGGGTAGGAGAGGCAGGAGGGGGAAGGTTGAAATGAGCAAGGGATAAGGGGGTGGGGGTGGCCGGAGGAGGGAATAGATTGAGGGATAACATAGGGGGAGTTGATGGAAGATGTGGTCTAAGTCATAGTCGTCGAGTGATTAGATGTTGGGTAGAGGGTCCATAAGATTAGGTTAGATCATTTGGGTATGCCTGCTTGAATAGATAGGTTTTCAGCGATTTCTGGAAGAGTAGATAATTGTTGATTGAGCGAATAGATCTGGGTAGGGCGTTCCATAGTTGACTGCCTATGAAGGAGAAGTTGGACGTATAAGAGGTTTTGTACTTAAGACCTTTGCATATATTTATAGATGTGGATCCCTCAGTGACTCACCCCTCTCATGTGAAAAATGTCTCTATGATTCCTCAATCAACCGTTTACATCTTCATTCTCTACATGATATCACATTTCGCCAAAAAGGCATCCTCAGGAGAACATATACTAAAAATAAAAAATGAAAATCTAACAAATGTCAATGAACAAGCCTGTCTCATTCAAAATCTGATAATATACGCTTTCATACGATTCTTAAATGCTTACTTTCATCAAAACAACATACGATCACATAAAATTCAGAAAATTATTAAAGACTCACCTGTTCGGAAAGGCATACCCGAATGACCCAACTTAAATGCCTCAACCCTGCAACACTTCACCATCAAAGATCATATTGGACATTATCAAACCCTTCTACCCTAACCCAACTTGACAGAATTTCATCTTCCCTATCCCATTATAACATCTTTTGTACTTGTCCCCTAACGGACTTGGCGAATGCCTTTACGGTATTATGTAAGCCACATTGAGCCTGCAAATATGTGGGAAAATGTGGGATACAAATGTAATAAATAAATAAATAAATTATACCTGTGATGAGATCAATCGCTCCACATCCAGGAGCTGCAGGAAACGCTGACACATGCGCACCGATGTTCTGATAATCCCCTCCTCCAACTAACAGGGGCGGGAAATTTATGTTAACGCCAGCCACTCTATTTCTTTACTGAGACCCCTAGGTGCCACTGTTTTCCGGTTAAAAACGAATTATTGCTCCTTTCTCAACAAAATTGTTGAGCTGTTCCCTCCCCATTTTAAACTAATTTCAGTTACATCCAATACATCTATATGAAGCTGTCATAGAGCCTGGTATATATTGTCACTGTCACATCTTAAGGGGCTGGGAGGGGGTCATGCCTTAATCCCTCCAGTGGTCATTTGTCATTTAGGGCACCTGTTGGTCACTTTTTTTCCCCCCCTTTATTTATAAGTTTCATTAATACATTTACATTGAATAAATGTTTTGAGAACAAAGAAATAACATAGTATTAGTAATATAAAATAAATCAACCAAAAAATTACACATTTGTTTGTCCACAATATTTCTTTGGCAAGATACTAAGAAATTATTTAAGTAAATAAATTTAAACTAAGAGGGGGAATGCGAATAGGCAGCTAGCGATTTCCAGTGTTCAAACAGTGGGGGTATCTTTACTACCAGCCGCTCCGTCTTCATGTGATAATATAAAGTCCTGTAGTTTTTTAGGATCAAAGAAAGCATACTACAGGGAAATTTTAAGAGAAACGACCCATTCAATTCAAGAATCCTTGATTTCAAGCCCATACATTGTCTTCTTCTTTTCTGAGTTTCTCTATTGAGATCAGGGAATATTTGTATTTTAGATCCATAGAATAGTGCTGACATGGGCTTAAAATACAATCTCAAAATATTGTTTCGGTCAGTCTCAAAAGCAAATGTAACAATTAACGTTGTCCGGTCGGTGATAACCTCGAGAGAACTTTCCAAGAATTCGGATAGATTCAATTGTTGTTGAGTCTCCTGTTGGTCACTTTGTCATGATTAAAACAGGTCTAGCCAAAAATATCTTTTGACCCTAGACGTTTCATTTTGTTCCAGTATTGCAGAAAAATGTCTCTCTTTTGAGACTGCCTATGTCCTGCCCAGGTCCCACCCCCTTGAAAATTGGACGAACTGTGCAGCAAGACGTCTGAAATTGGGGTGTCAAAAATTGCAACTTGGACGTTCTTGAGGGAAAACGTCCTTCTGCCACCTTAGAATGTTTTTTTAGGACATTCTATTTTGTTTTGAAAATGGAGTTTTCCATAGTCTTCTAGGCCTACTCCTGTTGAAGTTTTTTTTAGAGATACCTAATAGAAGTGTTAAAGTTTCCTTTAGATGTTATTCCTCCTTTAATTAAGATTTACTATATTCCTTCAAGATTATTATCAGGAGATCAGCCAGAGACTGTAGTTCAAAATCCGAGGATCTGAATATTTCAGCTACACTTGAATCATCTTTGAATGAGGACTCGGAAAGGATAACGTTATCGGTGATTTGACTGCGGTTATGAGGTTGTACTTTTGGAATTTAGAGGCTGTCTTTTGTGGTAAAAAGGTGTGGATATATTCTGATGTAACAAGGCAAACTCAGGATCTCAGGAAAGCTCTGAAGCAGGAACCCAGGTGCAGACTGACCATTTGGGCAACCGGGCAGTGCCCGAGGACCCAGAGGCTCTGCCTGGATGCCCGGAGCGCTGCTGGTGATCTAGTGGCCTCAGCGGGGGGAACATGTTCTTTCCTGCCTGGCCTGCTGGGCTGCCGCTATTCTCCCCTGCCCGGCACAACTGTATTTTAAAAATGGCAGGCCAAGACTCCCTGCAGAAGTCTCATGAGACTGTCAAGTCCTGCGAGACTACCGCTGGGAGTCTCGACCACCATTTTGAAAACACGGTGGCGCCGGCAGGCGGGGGAATAGCAGCAGTGCAATGGGCAGAAAAGAACATGCCTCCCCCACCCGCAGAGGCCACCAGACTACCAGGACCCCTGAGGTAGGACCAGGGCAGCAGGGGTGTTGGCTGTAGCAGCAGGGAAGGCGGGGGGGGGGGGGGGGGGGGGGAGGGAGGGTTGTCGGACAGCAGCCGGGTGGGGGGCCCAGACCATCCTTAGTCCGCCGCTTCAGGAACCGTTATCTATGGGGGCGTCCTTTCTTTTGGTCTACTTCTGTAAATTCGAAATTCCAATCACAGCGTCACACCTGCTGTGTAGATAAGTGGATACTGGAGACAGCTATCACCCCATTTGTGAAACAACTCTATGCACCGTAGTGGAGAAAAAAAAGCTTCAGTGATGCCACCCAGCCAGTCCGAGAATATCTGACTATAAGGCGTGGGCCCAGTGTAACATCATCTAGCCCCAAAAAAACTCCACAGTAGCTTAGTGTCGGATGATAGACAGGTTCATGTATCCATAGATCACAGGATATCAATAGATTCAATTCTTTACAATCTTATATTGCACTATAACCAAAAGTCATTTATCTTGACTCCAGTCACAGTTGTATCACCCTGACAATCACAAACGCTGGTCGTGACCCAACAGGGAATCCCCGTTTCGCTGTTGCTGCTTCAGGGGTCCGTCATGCTATAAGGTTTTTAAACCAACTTCTCGTCCGCTGCCTTCCATAGACTCTGTTGAGACCTCATTTAGAATATTGTGTACAATTCCAGAGACCACACCTTCAAAAAGATATAAACAGGGTGGAGTCAGTTCAGAGGGCAGCTACTAAAATGGCCTGCCCCCCATACGCCATAAAGCGTTTGGGGCAGACTTAAAGATCTCAATATGCGTACTTTGGAAGTAAGGCGGGACAGCGGGGAGATAGGATAGAGACAATTAAATACTACTTGGCATAAATGCACAGTTGAAAGGAAGCTCTGGAACAAGGTGGCATAGGATGAAGATGAAAGGGGATAGATTCAGAAGTAACCTGAGGAAATACTTCTTCACGGAAAGGGTAGTGAATAAATGGAATGGCCTCCCAGTGGCGTAGGAAGGGGGGCGGGAGGGGTGGTCCGCCCGGGTGCACACGCTCGGGGGGTGCCGGCCCCGCTAGTTCCCTGCTCCCTCTGCCCCGGAACAGGTTACTTCCTGTTCCGGGGCAGAGAGAGCAGGGAACCAGTGGGGCCGACGCAGCTCCGAGTGACGTGCACTCGGGGCGGATCGGCCCTCCTGCAGATAAGAATGCGGTCCGGGGGGGGGGGGGGGGGTGTGTGCCGCAGAGGAGAGGGGTGCGCAAAAAACAGCATCTGAATTCAAGAGAGGTTGGGGCAAGTACATAGGGAGTGCAAGGGAGAATTGATGGCATGGATGGGCAGACTGGATAGGCCATACGGTCTTTATCTGCCTACATTTTTCTCTGTTTTCATGTTTTGTTTCTAAGACTCAAACTCCCAAAGTGATAGTTGATTAAGGCACTCATTTTCAAAAGAGAAAAATGTCTCAAAAGCAGCACATGCAGGTTTTTGTCGGGAAAAAAAAGCCAAGTCGCAATTTTTGACACTCAGATTTGAGATGGTTTTCTCTGCAGTCTATCTAAATCGCAAGGGAGCGTGTTGGGGGCAGGTTTCAGAATTTGGACCTTATAGTCAGATATTCTCGGGCTGACTGGGTGGCGTCACTGAAGCTTTTGTTCTCCACTACGGTGCATAGAGTTGTTTCACCATTGGGGTGATAGCTGTCTCCTGTACCCAATTATCTACACAGCGGGTGTGAAGCTGTGATTGGAATTTCGAATTAGAAGGTTTGAGCTTGAGTTTAAATGCCTGATAAGGTATTTGGGTATGCAATATGTGTTTTTTCAGCCGGAGCAATTGAGAGTTTTTTTTGGTTTTGAAAGGTCCAAAATAGATGTATTTATTTATTTATTCATTCTTGTATCCCACTATTATCCAAAAGCAAGTTGACTGAGATGCATGGTTTGGATACTACTACTACTACTACTTAGCATTTCTATAGCGCTGCCAGGGTTACGCAGCGCTGTACAAGTTTAACATGGGGAAAGACAGTCCCTGCTCAAGAGAGCTTACAATCTAGAGGTTACAAACTATGTAGTCAGGGTAGGTAGCTTACAATCTAGAGGTTACACTGTTTTTCTTCGTAAAGACCTCCTTGTCTTGTGTTCCATTCCCCTCTCCGTTTGGGGTATAAGAAGGATTTGATAATTTTCTTGACAATGTGTTCTTTTTCTTTTGCTTGTCTTTCCATGTTGCTTATACGAGTGTATAATTTGCGTGTTATTTCTAAAACTTTAAATAAAGAATGAACCCTCCCCCCCCCCCCCCCCACAACTTTCCATCTAAGGAGAAATCTGAAGCCCTGACCAATGCTGAAGTGTTTATAATGTAATTAGAGCTTCTATTCTCAGGTGTTCATAAATGAAAAATGGAGATGTTTATTTTCTAGCTAGTTACATACAGCAGGGATGTCCAACCGCAGTCCTCAAGCGCCGCAAACCAGTCGGGTTTCCAGATTTCTCCAATGAATATGCATGAGATCTACTACCTCCATTGTAGGCAAATAGAGCTCATCCATATTCATTGTGGAAATCCTGAAAACCCAACTGGGCAAGGGCCAATGTTGGACACTCCTGAGTTAGGGTGTTTTGAGGGTACAAAAAAAAATCTGTATCGGTGCTATTGTTGGACATCCTTTCCTATGAAATAAAACATACACGTTTGTGTCACTTAAGAGTCATTAGTACAGAAGAGGCACAAAAACTGAGTGGAGGATGCGAGTCAAACCAGGGGAGAGGGGAGAGAGTACTAGGGGAATCCCACTCGATTCCTTTTTTGTGTGTTGGAGTGTTTCATTAGTATATATCGGTGAAAACCTAAAATCAGAAGCCCTATATCAGTGATGGCGAACCTATGGTACGCGTGCCAGAGAGGGCATGCGAGCCGTCGCCTCAGCCAGAGTCGCCTCTGAGTTCCAGGGTCCCCCTCCCCTCTCCCTCTCTCCCTCCGAGTTCCAGAGTCGTCGTCCCTCCCTCTGTCCAAATTTTAAAAGTCATTTCTTGACTTACCTCGTCGGGGACGGGTTATGGTGGCCAGCAGCAGCGCTAAAATGCATGCATGCTCGGCCCTTCTCTCTCTCTGAGCTCTGGTCCCGCCCTCATTTCCTGTTTCTTCAAGGGCAGGACCAGAGCTCAGAGAGAAAGAGAAGGGCCGAGCCTGCACGCATTTTAGCGCTGCTGCCGGCCGCCGTAACCCGTCCCCGACGAGGTAAGTCAAGGAATGACTTTTAAAATTCAGAGGGAGGGAGGGAGAGGGGAGGGGGGACACTGTGGAATTCGGAGGGAGGGGGGACCCTGGAACTCGGGGGGGGGGGGGGGGCGGATGGAGGGAGGACCCTGGAACTGGGAGGTAGGAAGGAGGGAAGGAGGACCCTGGAACTCGAAGGGAGGGAGGGAGGACCCTGGAACTCGGAGGGAGGGAGGGAGGTGGAGGGGGGACAGGGGAGGGAAGACAGGGGAGGGGTTGCTGTTTGGGCACTCGGTCTCTGAAAGGTTCGCCATCACTGCCCTATATACAAATGAATACCTCTCCTGTTGCTAATAAAGATATTTAAAAACAAAAAAACCTATGCCCTAGAATAAGTGGTGATGGTGGTGGAATTGGACGGGGCGGGGGAGTAGGGAGAGGAAATGAAATAATTTCAGAATTGCATTTACAGAGGAATGAGCTGAGACAGCCTGTCTGGAGCCACACAGTCAGTAGACAAGAGACTGAGAGTACACTCCACCTGCCCTGGTTTAGGAGTGAGGTTCATTCCTGTCATGGTATGTAATGTGCAAAACTGACCCATGTGGAGAAATTGCCCCCTCAGTGTCAATGGGTTGGCATGCAAAGGCTACTGAATAAGGAACCGAGAGCAAAGATATAGTGGAATTAGAAAAGGTGCAGAGAAGGGCGATGAAAATGATAAAGGGGATGGGACGACTTCCCTATGAGGAGAGACTAAAGCAGCTACAGCTCTTCAGCTTGGAGAGAAGATGGCTGAGGGGAGATATGATAGAGGTCTATAAAATAAGGAGTGGAGTGGAATGGGTAGACGTGAATCGATTGTTTACTCTTTCCAAAATTACTAGGACTAGGGGGCACACAATGAAGCTACAAAGTAGTAAATTTAAAACAAATCGGAAAATTTTTTTTCTTCACTCGACGTGTAATTAAACTCTGGAATTCATTGCCAGAGAATGTGGTAAAGGCGTTTAGCTTAGCAGGGTTTTAAAAAGGCCTGGACGGCTTCCTAAAGGAAAAGTCCATAGACCATTATTAAATTGACTTGGGGAAAATCCACTGCTTATTTCTGGGATAAGCAGCATAAAATGTATTGAACTTTTTCAGGATCTTGCCAGGTATTTGTGACCTGGATTGGCCACTGTTGGAAACAGAATGCTGGGCTTGATGGACCTTTAGTCTTTCCCAGTGTGGCAATACTTATGCACTTACAGTCTTGATCTAAGAGCTCACATTTCCCCTTCTCTTTCCTGTGTTGTAACTGCAGGTAGTCTTGGGTCTCTCCCTATTTTGCAATCTTTGATTTTAAAAATGATTATTAACCTCCAGCTAATGCATTTCTTCATGGAGAAAAGGGCCAAGGCTGCACTTTTTTTTTTTTTTTAAGCCTGAAGGTGGAATTAGAAAGTTGTTAATTAGCAGCTCCGGCACAGGGGAGGCTCGTGTCAGGTTTCCAGGTCACTTTCTGACGAACGGATGATAGCAGAAAGTGATGTGCTGACATTGATTAAAGAGCTGTGATGAATCAAGATAAAACCGACATTTAATTTCTCCTTGACTAATCGTCATGACAATGCTCAAAGGTGCATATCCTCATCTCCTGTATCTGCATCGGCCTTAATAAACATGGATAATTTTTCAGCCATAACAAAATAATTTTTATTTTTCATTTATCACTTCTAACGTAGCTCGAAGCTTTTCAGTATGTGTAATGGATTGCCACAATGGATTTTCCACAGGCTCAATAATACAAAAGCTGCTTTGATGTCTGTTCTTGCACTGCAATCAGAGGTGTAGCTAGGTGGGGTACAAGGGGAGTGACTGCTCCCCCAAACAGATTGTGAATAAAATGGAGTCTATGCAGATCAGCCCTTCAGCTTCACACTGATTCCCACTTGAGGAAAGGTCTGCTCCCCCTGACTTCAAAACCTGGCTACGTTTCTACCTATAATATGTAGTGCCTGCTGGTATGGTGACTGAGGGCACGTTATAGACCTCAGGGTAATAATGCCTTGGTGGTATATGTCTACTTACAGAGGGATGTATAATGTTTGCAGTGTTGAGCTTTTTAAAATTACAAAAAAATATTTATTTATTTATTACATTTGTATCCCGCATAGCAGTAGGCTCAATGTGGCTTACAGGTTCCGGAGAAGAGAGTACCAACTCCGGGAATATATACAGAGTGGAAAATAGAGTAACAGTAGGTGCAAGGAAGCTGATAAGGTTGCTTATCTTAGCTGCGGCACTGTGCATGTTAACAAAGGAGACCTCTAATCTGTTTTTAGGTATAAGAAGATTCTAGAAAGCTCGGTGTCTTATCAGGCTGTTCAGGTATGGCAGTCTCAGAAGCGGAGCCAGGTTGACGGGCTAGGGCTCTTCAGCTTGGAGAAAAGGCAGCTGAGGGGAGATATGATAGAGGTCTATAAAATAATGAGTGGAGTTGAACGGGTAGATGTGAAGCATCTGTTCACGCTTTCCAAAAATACTAGGACTAGGGGACATGCAATGAAGCTACATGTAGTAAATTTAAAACAAATCGGAGAAAATCTTTCTTCACTCAACGTGTAATTAAACTCTGGAATTCGTTGTCAGAGAATGTGGTAAAGGCGTTTAGCTTAGCAGGGTTTTAAAAAGGCCTGGACGGCTTCCTAAAGGAAAAGTCCATAGACCGTTATTAAATGGACTTGGGGAAAATCCACTATTTGTGGGCTAAGCAGCATAAAATGTTTTGTACATTTTTGGGATCTTGCCGGATATTTGTGACCTGGATTGGCCACTGTTGGAAACAGGATGCTGGGCTTAATGGACCTTTGGTCTGTCCCAGTGTGGCAACAGTTATGTACTTATGTGCTTGGGATTCTGAATGGAATCTTGCTACTCTTTGGGGTTCCATATGGAATGTTGCTACACTTTGAAATTCTGCATGGAATCTTGTTTTTTGTTAGAATTCTAGAATCTTGCTATTCTTTGGGGTTCTACCTGGAATGTTGCTACTATTGGGTACTTGTGACCTGGATTGGCCACTGTTGGAAACAGGATGCTGGGCTTGATGGACCTTTGGTCTTTCCCAGTATGGCAATACTTATGTACTTATGACGGCATGGGGGGAGCGAACACAGTGCGAGAGCGGACTTCTGCCGGCGCACATTTTCAATGCAACACGACTTGAGAAAAAAAATAGGCGCCGGCAGACTCCATTTGGGGGAGCAGCCGCTCCCCTGGCGCCCCACCTAGCTACGCCACTGGGCAGTCTCTGCCAAAGGTATTGAAAATAACATCTTCATGTTACTCCTTCCCACTGTTCCCTCTATGTTGAGCCTGAGTCCTCCAACAGCATTGCAGCCAGTAGGGGGTTGTGCCTCAATATTGTGTTTTCAATCGCTTGGGACAGGCAGGTTCCCTGGAGTCCTGCAGAGCTTGCCTGTTCCTCACTATTGAAAATGTGATTGCGAAACAGCACCTCACACTGGCAGCAATGCTGCTGGAGGACTCCCACTCAGCTTAGAAGGAACATAAGAACATAAGTGTTACCATATTGGGACAGACCGAAGATCCATCAATCCCAGCATCCTATTTCCATCAGTGGTCAATCCAGGTTACAAATACTTGGCGAGAAGCCAGAACAGTACAATACATTTTATGCTGCTTATCCTAGAAATAAGCAGTGGATTTTCCCCAAGACCATCTTAATAATGGCTTATGGACTTTTCTTTTAGAAAGTTAGCCAAACCTTTTTTAAACCTTGCTAAGCTAATTACTTTTACCACATTCTCTGGCAACAAACTTCAGAGTTTAATTACACGTTGAGTGAAGAAATATTTTCTCCAATTTGTTTTAAATTTACTACTTTGTAGCTTTATTGCGTGCCTCCTAGTCCTAGTATTTTTGGAAAGAGTAAACAGGTGATTCACGTCTACCCTTTCCAGGCTACTCACCTTTATCATATCTCCCTTCAGCTGTCTTTTCTCTAATCTGAAGAGTCCTAGCAGCTTTACAGGGAAGTCGTCCCATCCTCTTTATCATTTTCGTCGATCTTCTCTTTACTTTTTCTAATTCCACTATACCTTTTTTGAGATGTGGTGACCAGAATTGAACACAATATTCAAGGTGCGATCGCAAAGGCATTACAATGTCCTCGTTTTTTTTTTTCCATTTCTTTACTAATAAACAGTGCTCCTTCCATAGACAAAGACATTTCTATTTAAAAAAATACTTATCTTAATGCCTGTTTTAAAAATTCAATTGCTACCCGGTTTGAACCTCTATTGGGTGTTAGCGGAATATAAATACTACATTACATTACATCCTAGGAGTTAATGCGGTTAGCTGCTGGATCTTAGTATGTAATCATTCCTTCAACACAGTATTTAGTACAGGGGCATTTTCAGGTATGTGCAGGACGTCAGACTCAAGGAAACAAGCCTGCGCAGCCGCGTTGCTGATCTGCAAGGGCAGGCTTCTACATGGAATGTTGCTAGTGGAGGAGTAACCTAGTGGTTAGTGCAACAGACTTTGATCCTGGGGAAGTGGGTTCAATTCCCACTGCAGCTCCTTGTGACTCTGGGCAAGTCACTTAACATTCCATTGCCCCTGGTACAAAAAAGTACCTGAATATACTATGTAAACCTCAGAAAGGCAGTATTATCAAGTCCCATTAACAAGATTCCATTCACAATCTCAAAAGAGTAGCAACATTCCATATAGAACCCCAAAGAATAGCAAGATTCCGGAATCCCAGCCTATTTGAGATTCTACATGGAATGTTTTGATTCCACTAGCCCTTGCAGATCAGCTGCGCAGGCTTCTGTTTCTGTGAGTTTGATGTCAGAGGCTTCTGTTTCTGTGAGTTTGACGTCAGACTCACAGAAACAGAAGCCTACGCTGCCACATTGCTGATCTGCAAGGACAGGCTTCTACATGGAATGTTGCTAGTGGAGGAGTAGCCTAGTGGTTAGTTCAGTGGACTTTGATCCTGGAGAACTGAGTTTGATTCCCACTACAGCTCCTTGTGACTCTGGGCAAGTCACTTAACCCTCCATTGCCCCTGGTACAAAATAAGTACCTGAATATATGTAAACCACTTTGAAAGTAGTTGTTTTTTATGGTGGGAGGGGGTTAGTGACCACTGGGGGAGTAAGAGGCTCCGGAGGTCATCTGATCAGTTTGGGCACCTTTTTGAGGCTTGGTCGCAAGAACAAATGGACCAAGTAAAGTCGGCCAAGTGTTCGTCAGGGACGCCCTTCTTTTTTCCAATATTGGCCGAGGACGCCCATCTGTTAACCACGCCCCCGCCCCACCTTTGGTACACTGCCGACACGCCCCCTTGAACTTTGGTTGTCCCCGCGACGGAAAGCAGTTGAGGACGCCCAAATTCGGCTTTCGATTATGCCGATGTCGGCGACCTTAGAAGAAGGATGCCCATCTCCCGATTTGTGTTGGAAGATGGTCGCCCTTCTCCTTCGAAAATAAGCAGGTAGGCTATTGCCACAGCATTTATGCAGACTGCCAGAAGACTCTTTTGAAAAAAATGCAAACTGTTCAGAACACGGCAGCACACTTGATTTTCTCAGCACATAAAGGTGGTAGGGTTCCGCCTTTATTCAGGGACCTTCACTGGCTGCCGGTAGAGGAAAGGAAGCGTCTAGGTCTCTGCAGCTTGGAGAAAAGACGGCTGAGGGGGGAGATATGATAGAGGTCTATAAAATAATGAGTGGAGTGGAACGGGTAGACGTGAAACACTTGTTTACTCTTTCCAAAAATGAGCATAAGCATAAGCACCGCCATACTGGGAAAGACCAAGGGTCCATCAAGCCCAGCATCCTGTCTCCGACAGCGGCCAATTCAGGCTTCAAAAACCCGGCAACCCCCCCCCAAAAAAAATTTAATAATGTTCAATGGACTTTTCCCTCAGCAATCTGTACAATCCCCCTTTAAATTCCGTAAGGCCAGCTGCTGTCACTACATTTTCCGGCAATGAGTTCCAGAGTCTAACTACACGCTGAGTAAAGAAAAACTTTCTCCTATTTTAAATCTACCATATTCTAGCTTCATTGGTGTGTTTCTTCTAGCAAAAAAGGTGCCGGTACTCAAATGTCAGGCCAGCCTTCAGGGACGAGGTGATCACTGAAGGACTCACCCCACAATAGCCAGGACCCCTGCAACCAGTCACAGAATCTATGACAAAGCATAATCGGTGTGTAGAGCCTGAGCTCTTTCATTAAAACTTGGGGACCATGGGCCAATTTCAGCACACAATGGAAAAGGTGCTGGTACTCAGTACCCCCTCAAAAAAAGCCCTGATCTTGTGTCCCCTGGTTTTGTTGTTGTTTGAAAGTGTAAACAAACGCTTCACATCTGTCCGCTCTACTCCGCTCATTATCTTGTAGACTTCTATCATATCACCCCTCAGCCGCCTTTTCTCCAAGCTGAAGAGCCCTAACCTTCTCAGCCTTTCCTCATAGGGAAGTCGTTGCGTTCCCTTTATCATTTTCGTCGCCCTTCTCTGCACCTTTTCTAATTCCTTTATATCTAGGGGGAATGCAATGAAGCTACATAGTAGTAAATTTAAAGTGAATTGGAAAAAATATTTCTTCACTCAATGTGTAATTAAACTCTAGAATTCGTTGCCAGAGAATGTAGTAAAAGCGGTTAGCTTAAAGAGGTTTAAAAAATAAGCAGCATAAAATGTATTGTACTGTTTTGGGATCTTACCAGGTACTTGGATTGGCCACAGTTGGAAACATGATGCTGGGCTTGATAGACCTTTGGTCTGTCCCAGTGTGACAACACTTATGTACGTATGTACTTAACTTACTTATGAGGCACATGTACATTTTAAAGGATGTACACTTATCTTTAAGCTATTTCAAGGGACTGCCCCAGTGTATTTATTGGAAGGTTGGATGTGTTGTTATAAGTTAAAAATTGAATACAGATAAAACTAGATTTATCTATTTCAATACAAATGTAGAGCATATTCCTGAAACTATCACAGTTAACTCTTGTAATTATGTTATTTAAATCAACATATTAACATAGTAACTGAAGGCAGATAAAGACCTGAATGGTCCATCCATTCTGCCCAGCAGTCACGTTCATTATCAATTCAAGATTTAAATCAACAATGAACGTGATATTATATACTTGATCATGATCTTTCTTTAATGTTTCTGGGACATAGACCGTAGAAGTCCGCCCAGCTTTGTCCTTATGTTCCAGCTGCTGGAGTTGCCGTCAAAGCCCACTCCAGCCTATCCAAATCCGTCTTATCGTGTGTGGGACCCAGATCGGAAAAGTCTGCTCGGCACCGTCCTGACGTTCCAAACCACTGGAGTTTCCTTTGAAGCTCTCTCCAGCCCACCCTAAACCCAGGGGCATAGCCAGACTTCAGCGGGAGGGGTGTCCAGAGCCCGAGGTGAGGGGACACATTTTAGTCCCCCTCCCGGCGCTGCCGACCCACCCCCCCCCGCCATTGCCGACCCTGCCGCTGCCACCACTACCAACTTTGCCGCCCCCCTGCTGACGACCCTCTCGACCCCCCCTCCCACCGCCAAACCGCCGTCGCCTACCTTTGCTGGCGGGGGACCTCAACCCCCACCAGCCGAGGTCCTCTTCTTCCCGCAAAAGGCTTCCTTCTGTTTCTGACGTTCTGCACGTACAACGTGCAGGACATCAGACTCTCAGAATGAGAGCAAAGGTAGGCGACGGCGGGTGGGAGGGGGGGTCGAGAGGGTCATCGGCAGGGGGGTCCAGGGCCAAATCTGCGGGGGCCCAGGTCCCCCCGGACCCCAGGTAGCTATGCCACTGCCTAAACCGTATTGCCATATGCGAGACTCAGACCGTACAACCCGGCCCAGCACCGGCCTTAGTTGAAACAGCCAGAGTTGCCATCTAAGCACCACTTGACGTGAAAACACATATGCAACCCTTTAAGTTTTATTTTATTTTTTTAATCTGTTTGCTGCTTAAAGATTGAGTGACTAAAAGTGCACCTCATTGAAGTAAAGAAAAAAAAATGTGAACTAGTAATTACTATTTTTTTAAGGTCAGAGAAATGTTATCAGTGAACAACAAAACACAAAATGCTCTTTTTCAGCTGGCAGCATTTAATGATATCGGATATGTTGCTAACATTTCTCAATGCTATTGCAAATGACAGCCCATCCCTAGCATGTGCTTAGGTAGCTCATAAAATGCACATGTAGATTTGCTCCAGCCCTGCTCAGAGCTCTGCCTCCCAGAATGCTTGTTGGTTTATTTATTTACTGGTAAAAAAAGGCCCGTTTCCGACACAAATGAAACGGGCGCTAGCAAGGTTTTCCTCGGAGTGTGTATGTTTGAGAGAGTGTGTGTGAGAGTGACTGTGTGTGAGAGAGAGTGAATGTGCGAGTGTGTGTGACAGAGAGAGAGTGAGACTGGGTGCGAGTCTGTCTGTGAGAGAGTGTGTGTGATTCGCCTCTCTCCCCTGCCCCCCCCTCCAGCCACCCAGCGATTCTCCTCTCTCCCCTGCCCCCCCTCCAGCCACCCAGCGATTCTCCTCTTTCCCCTGCCCCCGCTCCAGTCACCCAGCGATTCCCGCCCTCGCGGAAAGAGGAAATGAGGTCAGAATGCGGGACTCAGGTAATCAGGGGAATCGCTGGGTGGCTGGAGGGGGGGGGGGGCAGGGGAGAGAGGAGAATCGCTGGGTGGCTCGGGAGAGACCTGTGAAGTGACGCATGCGCCGGTCACAGCTCATTTATATTGTAGGATTAGGATTTATTTTACCCCCTTATCAATGAGCAGATTTTATAGCAGTGCCTGCCTCTTCTGCAATGGAAGATTGCATTTTTATAACAACCATTTTGTGCAAGTAAACCATGCTGTCCACGTGGAAGATACTTTATTTATTTATTGCATTTGTATCCCACCTCTTTGCAGGCTCAAAGTGGCTTACAATACATCATGAGTAGTGGAAGAATATTAGTAAATAAACATTTAGTATTACAAAGTCTTGGTCAGCATGACGATGATTAAACAAAGTTATAGTATACAAGTAGATAATTGAGAACCAGTTCTGGCGAGTTGTGCATATTCACATTGGTTGAATGTATGGTTTCCTCTCGTTTAGACTACTGCAATCTGCTTCTTGCTGGCCTCCCACTTAGTCACCTCTCCCCCCTCCAGTCGGTTCAAAACTCTGCTGCCCGTCTCGTCTTCCGCCAGGGTCGCTTTACTCATACTACCCCTCTCCTCAAGACCCTTCACTGGCTCCCTATCCGTTTTCGCATCCTGTTCAAACTTCTTCTACTAACCTATAAATGTACTCACTCTGCTGCTCCCCAGTATCTCTCCACACTCGTCCTTCCCTACACCCCTTCCCTTGCACTCTGCTCCATGGATAAATCCTTCTTATCTGTTCCCTTCTCCATTACTGCCAACTCCAGACTTCGCGCCTTCTGTCTTGCTGCGCCCTATGCCTGGAATAGACTTTCTGAGCCCCCCTACGTCTTGCCCCATCCTTGGCCACCTTTAAATCTAGACTGAAAGCCCACCTCTTTAACATTGCTTTTGACTCGTAACCACTTGTAACCACTCGCCTCCACCTACCCTCGTCTCTTCCTTCCCGTTCACATTAATTGATTTGATTTGCTTACTTTATTTTTTGTCTATTAGATTGTAAGCTCTTTGAGCAGGGACTGTCTTTCTTCTATGTTTGTGCAGCGCTGCGTATGCCTTGTAGTGCTATAGAAGTGATAAGTAGTAGTAGTAGTCTCTTGTAACCAGAGCTAATATTGTGATGTCATAATGCATCAGTCCACCAATAAGAGCCAACCTCATCAGTGATGTCACAATGGCTTGATTGTCCTATACTTGGCTCACTTTTATTACATAGCTCTTTGAGCAGGGACTGTCTTTCTTCTATGTTTGTGCAGTGCTGCGTAAGCCTTGTAGCGCTATAGAAATGCTAAATAGTAATAGTAGTAGTATACCATAGAAGTGATGTATTTGGAAACATATACTGTACCAGTATTCCTACAGAAGAAAGAAGTTTATTACTCCAAACTCTTCTCAGGACCTTAGAGCAGCCTCTATCCCTGTATCTGAGGTACAACTTGAAGGGGGTTTACTCTATGGATTGTCCAACAGGTTGGGGAATGGGGCAGCAGGCGTGCAGTGCACCCTTTACGTTTCCATACGTTCTTATATGATTCACTTCATTTTAGGGCTCTTCAGCGTGGAAAAGAGATGGCTGAGGGAGGAGCGGGATATGATTGAGGTCTACAAAATCCTGTGGAGCAGGTGGAGGTGAATTGAATTTTCACTCATTCAAAAAGTACAAAGACCAGGGGACACTCAATGAAATTACGTGGAAATATTTGTAAAACAAATAGGCGGAAATATTTCTACATTCAAAGAACAGTTAAGCTCTGGAACTCTTTGCCAGAGCATGTGTTAATGGCGGTTAGCGTACCTGGGTTTAAAACAGGTTTGGACAAGTTCCTGGAGGAAAAGTCCATAGTCTGTTAGTTGTGATGGAAATGGGGCAGCCACTGCTTGCCCTGTGATTGGTAGCATGGAATGGTGCAACTAATTGGGTTTCTGCCAGGTATATGGGCTAGATAGACCATTGGTCTGACCCAGTATGGTTGTTCTTATATCCTTATCCTCTGTCCATGTTAATAGTTTAAATCTCTTGAGATATACCACCCTCCTAATTAAATCATCTGAATGGGTCACAATAAAACATCATTAAAACTGCAAAGAATGCCAATTAAAAATAGGACAGACCTTATTCAATCTCCCAAGGTTAAACAAACAATCACACCACCTTCTTACAAGCCTGGGGCAATATCTGCCTAGATTAGTTGCCCACCCCAAATGCTTTTTTTCAAAAAATTATGTTACTGTTCTATGCATTGATGAAGTTCTTTTCATTCTTCCAGTTATACTGTTTTGATTGTAAACCGTTTTGTTGCTGGAGCAATGAGCGGTATAGTAAACAATAATGAACATAGGGACCCTTTTACTAAGCCGTGTAAGCGTCTATGCGCGCCCAACAGTGGCGTAACTATGTGGGGCCAGGGGGCCTGGGCCCCCGTAGATTTGGCCCTGGACTCCCCCCGCCGATGACCCTCTCGACCCCCCTCCCGCCGTCATCTGCCTTTGCTGGCGGGGAACCCCAACCCCCGCCAGCCGAGGTCCTCTTCTTCCCGCAAAAGGCTTCCTTCTGAAGGAAGCCTTTTGCGGGAAGAAGAGGACCTCAGCTGGCGGGGGTTGGGGTCCCCCGCCAGCAAAGGTAGGCAGCAGCAGGTTGGCAGTGGGAGGGGGGTCATCGGCGGGGGGGGGGGGGTGCAAAGTTGGTGGTGGCGGCGGGGTCGGCTATGGCAGGGGGGGGGGTCGTTGGCACCGGGGGGGGCAAAATGTGCCCCTCACCTTGGGTTCTGGACCCCCCTCCTGCCGAAGTCTGGCTATGTCCCTGGCGCCCAACATGTGCCAAAATGGAGTTCCTGCATGGCTCTTGTGGTAATTTCAGTTTTTGGCGCGTATCCAATACATGCGTCCAAAAAATAATTTTTTCGGATGCTAGTATTGGGCACACGCCAAGCGGCATTTGATGCACGTAGGTCATTACTGCCCGGTTACTGCGTGAGACTTTACTGCTAGGTCAACGGCTGGCGGGAAGGTCTCAGCAAAATGGACGCACGGCAATTTTCAGTTTTGCCGCACATCCATTTTCAGCAAACTAAAAATAAAAGGCATTTTTTTGCAGGTGCGCTGAAAAATGATTCTGCACGTGCCCAAAACATGCATCTACACTACCGCAGGCCATTTTCAGCGCACCTTAGTAAAAAGGACCCCCTAGACATTAATATAGACATATCCGGTGACTCTAGGACCAGGTACTGCGAATCCCAAACAGGGTTCTAGGGTTCTGGGTTACTGACTCAGCTGTTTCCAGTTCCGCTCTCTTCAGATAGAATATTTTCTCCGTGAAATTCTCTTTGAACTGGAAAGTATTCCGTGCAGTAACAGCGACCTTTCCCTCAGTAGGCATCTCCATTCTTCATAAGTTAGACTAAACAAAAGACAATTCTTTCATAACTCCCTGTTACTGTCTCTGATGAAGAGAGGAATAACATGATAATTCAGCTGGCAGTGAGAAGGGCAGGGGTGGGGGTGCA
This sequence comes from Microcaecilia unicolor, assembly GCF_901765095.1. Taxonomy (NCBI): domain Eukaryota; kingdom Metazoa; phylum Chordata; class Amphibia; order Gymnophiona; family Siphonopidae; genus Microcaecilia; species Microcaecilia unicolor. The sequence goes on along the minus strand of NC_044031.1, from coordinate 755,536,929 downwards.
GTTGTGATTATTACCGCCACGATGCTGTGGAGGTGAAGCTGCTTGGAGCAATGTCTCCAGTTAATCAGGGCCAGAAAATGAGGATTAACACGGTGCTTTTCCACCCTCTCCTGGAGGCACACCCAGCCAGTCAGCTTACGAATACCATAAGTCGTCAACAAATATAAATCTATCTCATGCATATTTATTGCGGTAATTCTGCAAGTCCAACTGCCTAAACATGCGTCTAGAAGGGGGAAGAGAAGCACTGACTTAATCCTCATTTTCTGGTCCTGATCCACTGGAGACATTGCTCGTTGTGGCAAAGAGTAGAGGCTCAGATCCGGGTGAAGTGGCTTCCTCTTGGCAGTAGGTGGCGGTATAGGAACATCATTCAGGGGAGCTGAGTCGCTTTTGCCTGTTCTGATGCCATCTGATGCACTCCTTTTGGGCATGAGAAAGGATAATAAGACCGCAAACCAGAGGTCACTGTTCAAAGAAAAGTAAAAATGGAGCTTGTTAATTATCTGTCTGTGTCATCCTATGAAAAGCGCAAATGATTTACTGTCTTTGGAGATGTTTGCATTGTCTCACTAATCCCCTCCATTTTAGTCTGCGGCTCTAAGCACAAGCCCTGCTTTCTTCACCATTAAGGGATTTTCTTGAGATTAAGTATTATTCTTCCAGGGTGGCTTTTGTCTTTGGGCGTTATTTGTTTCTATTTATTTGAAATTTATTGGCCACTCAATCAGAAAATGAAAATGGAGGTCAAGCCTTTTTCTTTTCTCTCTTTCTTTCTTTTAAAACAATATTTAAGGTTAATCAAATTCTAAAAACACTCTGGTCAGTCTTCCAAAGCACATCTGTGGTCAGCATTGGATGTTGCCTGCGTAAGTGCTTTTTTATTTTTTTAATAATAGATACATTTGGGTTGGACAACTTCATGTTTGTCCAAAGTGTATCTGTTTCCATTTAGGAGGGACCAGGAGCATTCTGGGGGCAATAGCAGTGATATTCTGCTACAAGTATTTATTAGGGCAGTGGCTCACAACCCAATCCTTAAAAGAACATAAGGACATAAGAGTAGCCATACTGGGTCAGACCAATGGTCCATCGAGCACAGTATCCTGTTTTCCAAACAGTGGCCAAGCCAGGTCACAAGTACCTGGCAGAAACTCAAATCGTGGCAACATTCCATGTAGAACCCCAAAGAATAGCAAGATTCTGGAATCCTAAAGAGTAACAAGATTCCATGCAGAATCTCAAAGAGTAGCAACATTCTATGTAGAACCCCAAAGAATAGCAAGATTCTGGAATCCTAAAGAGTGACAAGATTCCACGTAGAACCCCAAAGAATAGCAAGATTCCATGTAGAACCCCAAAGAATAGCATGTGCTGTCCTTCGACAGCCTTGCACTAGTTTATAGTGTGACCCTAAAATGTGTTTAATGCTTTTACTGTTATTCTCACTGCAAAGATATGTGAGCAATGCATTTTGTGTAATGTAGTTTCACAGGTAGTGCAACCACACTTGCCTGCCTGTATAAGAACTGTTACTATTGATCTGTGTTGCTGCCTAGACCTCTTCTCTTTCTCAGCCAAGCTTGGCTCCTTTGTCTACCTGCTATCATTTCCTGGTCATTTACTATCTCTGTCCTGAGAGGTCAGCCAGGTATGACCTTTCCCTCCAATCGAGGGCTGACCACTAGGACCATCCTTGCTACCTGATGGCAGGCTCTGTCCCCATTGGTCTATTTACTCCCTCCTCCCTGGGCCTGTGTGAGCCCTTCTTGGCCTCTCTCTCTCTCCATGAGGCATTATCCATCTTGCTTCAGAAAGCACTTGTCCTGCTAAACTCCTTGGAACGAACTTGGTTTTTTTTTACCTTGAATATATCTTCCTAATGAGATATTGCACTTTCCAGTCACCCAATTCTGAGCTACTTCAACCTGCTCAACTATTTCCCACCTCTGCAATAAAGCTGCCTTTCTTCAGATTTCCACCTCCAACCACTGATACAGCTCTCAGAATTACGGAGTCTCTGTGCCCCGGGGCAACACTTCTGAACATCTGACTGTGAGTAAATTATCTATATGTATGCAATAAAGGAAACTTCAGAAAACAAAGAGACTTCAGGTGTGTGCTGGTGTGCCAAGGTTATCGAGACTTTACAGTTAACAAGTCTTAAGAGGCTGGAATTCTAAAGAGTGACAAGATTCCATGCAGAATCTCAAAGTGTAGCAACATTCCATGTAGAACCCCAAAGAATAGCAACATTCTGGAATCCTAAAGAGTGACAAGATCCATTCAGAATCTCAGAGAGTAGCAACATTCCATAGTACAAATCCCAGAGCAAGCAGTTGCTTCCCATGTCTGCCTCAATAGCAGACTATAGACTTTTCCTCCAGGAATTCGTCTAAACCTTTTAACCGCTGTTACCACCTCTTCTGGCAAAGAGTTCCAGAGCTTAACTATTCGCTGAGTGAACAAATATTTCCTCCTATTTGTTTTAAAAGTATTTCCTTCTAACTTCCTTGACTGTCCCCTAGTCTTTGCACTTTTGGAACAAACCCAGCCAGTCAGGTTTTCAGGATACCTACAAGGCATATCCATGACATACATTTTCATGCATTACCTTCATTGTCTGCAGATTTATCTCATACATATTCATTGTGGATATCCTGAAAACCTGACTGGCTGGGTGTGTCCTGAGGAATGGCTTGAAAACCCCTAATTTAGGGGGATTGCATAAGTAGTAGTTCTGTCTTTAAATGTATACATTATTTAAGTTGAGGATTTCACATTTACAGCTCCTTTCTTAAATGAGAGGGCCTCTGAATATTGGGCATAAAACATAGAAATGCAGAAAGAATATTTGTGAGCCACATTCAAGAGTCCTGACGACCAGGTTTGGGAGCCTATGCACCACAAGAGGCTCTGCCTGAAATTTAAGCTTGAAGAAGAGACAAATGTATCGGGGAGACCCAGTAATATCTGAAGGTGAGAATGCAAAAAATCTGCCACAGCATCCAAAACCTGCCTACAGTGCAGGGGCGTAGCCAGAACTTAATTTTGGAGGGGGCCCAGGGGTGGACTGGATTGTGGAGGAAGCATTTTCTCTCTCCCATCCCCTTCTGCCACCGCCGCATCATACCTTTGCTGGTGGGGATAATCAAGCCCCGCCAGGTGAAGAGATTCACCTCCGGAGTACCTGCCTATGTAGCAAGGAAGGGGAAATGGGACTTGATATACCGCCTTTCTGTGGCATTTTGCAACTACATTCAAAGTGGTTTACATAGTATATTCAGGTACTTATTTTGTACCAGAGGCAAAGGAGGGTTAAATGACAAGGAGCTGCAGTGGGAATTGATCCCAATTCCCCAGGATCAAAGTCCGCTGCACTAACCACTAGGCTACTCCTCCACTCGGGTGCTCCAATTATAACACGTCTGCACATGCTCACTTTAAAGCATTTTTATTTATTTTATTTATTTATTTTATTTATTGCATTTGTATCCCACATTTCCCCACCTCTTTACAGGCTCAATGTGGCTTACAATACATCATGAATAGTGGAAATAAGAAGAGAATAGACATTTGGTATTACAGAAGGATTTGGGGTTGCATGGTAATGGAATACATGATAGTAAAATAACAGAAGGCATTATTAAACATTTCTGGATATATGTGGGGAGTTTCACATGTGTTGATCTTTGTGGTATACCTTGTCAAAGAGATGGGTCTTCAGTAGTTTGCGGAAGTTGGTCAGTTCTTAGATCGCTTTTAGGTTGCGTGGCAGCACGCTCCAGAATTGCGTGCTCATATAGGAAAAGGTTGATGTGTGCATTAATTTGTATTTTAGACCTTTACAGCTGGGGAAATGAAGATTAAGGAATGTGCGAGATGATTTTTTAGCATTCCTGGGTGGTAGGTCTTTCAGGTCTGACATGTAGGCTGGGGCATCGCCATGGATGATTTTGTGAACTAGGGTACATACTTTGAACGTGATGCATAGTCAGAAGTGCTGGCATCATTGGCTGGAGCACCTGCTGACTTCCTGCTGCTCAGGCAGCACAGGTGGGGGCTCCAGCGGTGAATCTCTTTGGCTGGCGGGACTTCGGCATCCTCGCCAGCCATGCATCTGGTGCCACAAAGATGAAGGGGGCCTGAGCCCAAAGTGTGGGGCTATGCCACTGCTACAGTAGCAGCTGCAGTGTCACAACAGCCCGAAACCAAAAAGAAAATGCACACGTAGGCGATAATTCTGTAACTGACACCTTCACTTAGGTGCCCTGAGGATACATGATGAAAGTCTGTTCTATAACAGTATCTGGGCACCCGGATTCCATTATACAACACTAATGCAACCAGGTATTGGTGTGCCTTACACGTATGTGGCCGCAGTTACATCGGCCATAAACCTTGCACTGTTGCAAGCACTTAAATGTGGCAGGGACACGTGCAACATGGAGTATTCTGGAAGACACACGTGGAAGTGGGAGCCCCGCCCATGTGAATACCTGACACACGTAACATAGAGTATTCTGGAAGATACACGTGGAAGTGGGAGCCCCGCCCATGTTGAATACCTGACACATGTAACATAGAATATTCTGGAAGACACACGTGGATGTGGGAGCTCCGCCCATGTGAACACCTGACGTGTAACATATTCTGGAAGATACATGTGGAAGTGGGAGCCCCACCCATGTGAACACCCAACACATGTAACATAGAATATTCTGGAAGGTACATGTGGAAGTGGGAGTCCCACCCGTGTGAACACCCAACACATGCAACATAGAATATTCTGGAAGATACATGTGGAAGTGGGAGCCTCGCCCATGTGAATACCTGACACATGTAACATTCTGAAAGATACATGTGGAAGTGGGAGCCCCACCCACATGAATACCTGACACATGTAACATAGAATATTCTGGAAGATACTTGTAAGTGGGAGCCCCGCCCATGTGAATACCTGAGACATGTAACATAGAATATTCTGGAAGATACACGTGGAAGTGGGAGCCACGCCCATGTGAATACCCGACACATGTAACATAGAGTATTCTGGAAGACACATGTGGAAGTGGGAACCCCGCCCATATGAATACCTGACACATGTAACATATTCTGGAAGATACATGTGGAAGTGGGAGGTGCACCCATGTGAACACCCGACACATGTAACATTGAATATTCTGGAAGATACACGTGGAAGTGGGAGCCCCGCCCATGTGAATACCTGACACATGTAACATATTCTGGAAGATACATGTGGAAGTGGGAGCCCCACCCATGTGAACACCCGACACATGTAACATAGAGTATTCTGGAAGATACACGTGGCAGTGGGAGCCCTACCCATGTGAATACCCTCCCTTGCATTTACCCACTGTCCGCGGTTTCTATATAGTGCACCTACAGACAGATGATCAAAAGTGTAACCAGAGCAAACACTGATGTCTATTGTTAACTCACAGCCTTTTTCAAGACCTCTCCTTAATATTTTTTTGCTATCAGATACCTACATTGGAGAGTTTTCATCAACAGACTCCTGAGGCAGGCCATAGGCCGAAACACGGTGTCGTGTCGAGTCTTTTGATCAATAAATTTTCTTAAAGTATTCAGGCTGTCCGTCTTATCTCTGGAGTCCACGGTCATTTTCTCACTTGTTTTCTGCTGCCTATGTCACTTACATGCATCCTGACATGCTTAGGCTCCCTATTTGCACTTACGTGAAAGTGCTAATATTCTGTAACTTTACGTACAAGTTCAACCTTCAGCAAAGCTGGAATAGACAATATTGGTAACTTTGTTTCTGCTTTAGAAAAAAACCACACAAACTAAGATGCAGGAAGTAAATCGTCTATCGGGGCAACAGTGTCTGGTGAGATCTCATTTACTTCTGGAGACCACACCTTCAAAATGATGTGCACTGGATGGAGTCAGTCCAGAGGGTGGCTACTAAAGTGGTCCGTGGCCTTCATCATAAAATGTATGAAGGACAAGATGGCGGCGTGAAGCGAAAGCGGTCAAGCAGCCCCGCTCCTAACCTTCACTCTTTGATTTGTAAGGAAATTTTCCTACTTACCTATGCCTAAAAGGAGAGGTAAGCAGCAAGTTGGCCCCGCTACTCCTGCGATTCCCGTGGTTGGACCTATGGACCGCTTTACTGCACCCGGACCTTTTTTGGAGCTGAACTCCTCATTGCTTGAGGGAGCAGTGGCAGGTGACCCGCTACCCCGGCGGCGGAACAGCGACGTGGTCAGGAAACCCCTAGCTTCGATACGCAAGGAGTGTTTCCCGAAGTGGGGTCAGGTCGCTGTGTTAATCCGCCTGATACAACTGCTCAGATGAGTGAGGCATAGGAGAGACCCTGAAGCCGCTATGGAGAAACGGTCTTCAGAGGAACTACAGACTTCTTTGAGTAAGTCTTTTTTGTCTATTAAACCGTCCACCATTACGTTGGACACTATATGGGAAGCTGTTTTAAGTTTGGAAACTTCATTTTCCCAAAAGTTACTCTCTCTAATGCATTATACTCAAGTTCCATCGGAGAAAATATCCCTGCTGGAAACAAAAACTAACCATGGAAAAACAGATTGACTCTAATGTTCTTAATATTCAGTCGCTCCAACAAACTCAAGTAAATTTGATTAAAGAAAATTTGATATTGAAGTATAAGATGGAGAATTAACAGAGATCTAAAACATTAAGATTGATACATTTTCCTAAAGTTTCAGCTGTTGCTCCTCTTATAACTTTCAAAAAGTATCTATCAGAGATATTGAAAATTCCAGAACAGGCTTATCCTCCGGTCTCTAAAATATATTATTTGTCATTATATAAAAGGAAGAATACTAATCAACTAATTTCTGAAGACACCGAAGTTACATTTGACACTTTAACACAAATTCTTGAAGACAATAATGTTATTAAACCAGCTACCTTGATTGTGACTTTTGTATTACAACCGGATAGAGACTGGATATTGAGACAATTTTTCCGTCATAGAGAAGAGCTCCTTCTGAATTGTAAAATTAGAATTTTTCCAGATATTGCTAGAGCAACCCAAATAAGACGTCAACTTTTCCTCAAACTCCGCTCTCAGGTGGTGCAATTAGGTGGTTTATTTTGGTTGAATTCTCCTTGTGTGTATTAAAACTTAACTTAGTGAAATATGTTTTCTATGATCTTACGCATTTAATATCTTTCTTGGACTATAGCAATATCGTCTCCTACTCCATAATATAATAATTTGGTCTGTGTTTCGCTTCTAATTTTCATATAAAATGTTATAACAATATTTCATGGAATTGTACCTTGTCCTCTCCTCTTAATAGTGGACTAGAGAATTTATTTATTTGTTACATTTGTATCCCACATTTTCCCACCTATTTGCAGGCTCAATGTGGCTTACATAGTCCTGGAGAGGCACTTGCAGACTCCTGTGATAACAAATACAAAGTGATGTTGTAACCACTACACCTCTTCTCAGGAAAACTTATCTACCCCAACTTGACATTTCTTCCTTTAGATTGTAAGCTCTTCCGAGCAGGGACCGTCCTTAATTGTTAATTTGTACAGCGCTGCGTAACCCTAGTAGCGCTCTAGAAATGTTAAGTAGTAGTAGTAGTAGTAGTAGTAGTAGTAGTGGTCGGATAAAGGTACATGTGTTTCGGGTTAAGTGGGGATCGAAAGGAAGAAGGTTATATAGTGTCCATTATGAGCTTTGGTTTTGCTGTGTTGCAGAGTGTAGGCATTTATGTTGGGTCGGTGGGGTATGCCTTTTTGAACAGGTTGATTTTTAGTGATTTCCTGAAGTTTAGATCGTAGGTTGTTTTCACAGCTTTTGGCAATGCATTCCATAGTTGTGTACTTATATAGGAGAAGCTGGATGCATAGGTTGTTTCGTATTTAAGTCCTTTGCAGTTTGGGTAGTGGAGGTTTAGGTATGTGCAAGATAACATAGTAACATAGTAGATGATGGCAGAAAAAGACCCGCACGGTCCATCCAGTCTGCCCAACAAGATAAACTCATTTGTGCGAGATGCTACTAAGATTGCGGATGATGCTAAGATATGTAACAGAGTGGACACACTGGAGGGAGTGAAAAACATGAAAAAGGATCTGCAGAAGCTAGCAGAATGGTCTAAGGTTTGGCAATTAAAATTCAATGCGAAGAAATGCAAAGTGATGCACTTAGGGAGTAGAAATCCACGGGAGACGTATGTGTTAGGCGGGGAGAGTCTGATAGGTACAGACGGGGAGAGGGATCTTGGAGTGATAGTATCTGAGGATCTGAAGGTGATGAAACAGTGTGACAAGGCGGTGGCCGTAAGTAGAAGGTTGTTGGGCTGTATAGAGAGAGGTGTGACCAGCAGAAGAAAAGAGGTGTTGATGCCCCTGTATAAGTCGTTGGTGAGGCCCCACCTGGAGTATTGTGTTCAGTTTTGGAGGCCGTATCTTGCCAAGGATGTTAAAAAATGGAAGCGGTGCAAAGAAAAGCTACGAGAATGGTATGGAATTTGCGTTAGAAGACGTATGAGGAGAGACTTGCTGACCTGAACATGTATACCCTGGAGGAAAGGAGAAACAGGGGTGATATGATACAGACGTTCAAATATTTGAAAGGTATTAATCTGCAAACGAACCTTTTCCGGAGATGGGAGGGCGGTAGAACGAGAGGACATGATATGAGAGTGAAGGGGGGCAGACTCAAGAAAAATTTCAGGAACTATTTTTTCATGGAGAGAGTGGTGGATACTTGGAATGCCCTCCCGCGGGAGGTGGTGGAGATGAAAACGGTAACGGAATTCAAAAATGTGTGGGATAAACATAAAGGAATCCTGTTCAGAAGGAATGGATCCTCAGAAGCTTAGCGGAGATTGGGTGGCAGCACCGGTGGTGGCAGGCGGGGCTAGTGGTTTGGAGGCGGGACTAGTGCTGGGCAGACTTCTACGGTCTGTGCCCTGAAAATGACAGATACAAATCAAGGTCAGGTATACACATAAAGTAGCACTTATGAGTTTATCTTGTTGGGCAGACTGGATGGACCGTGCAGATCTTTCTCTGCTGTCATCTACTACGTTACTAGCCAGCTTATTTTCGAAAGAGATCGCCGCCCATCTTCTGACACAAATCGGGAGATGGCCGGCCATCTCCTAAACTCGGCCAAATCGGTATAATCAAAAGCTGATTTTGGCTGGTGCCAACTGCGTTCCGTCGCGGAGCCAGCCAAACTTCAAGGGGGCATTTCAGCAGGGTAGTGAAGGTGGGATGGGGGCAGGACAGGGTGTGGTTACGAGGTGGCCGGCTTCGCCCGATAATGGAAAAAAGATGGCCAGCTCTGAGGAGCATTTTGCCGGCTTCACTTGGTCCATTTATTTTTATGACCAAGTCTCAAAAAAGTGCCCCAATTGACCAGATGACCACTGGAGGGAATCAGGGATCACTTCCCCTTACTTCCCCAGTGGTCACCAACCCCCTCCCACCCCCCCAAAAAAATTGTCAGTCTCTATGCCAGCCTCAGATGTCATACCCAGCTCCCTGACAGCAGTATGCAGGTCCCTGGAGCAGTATTTAGTGGGTGCAGTGCACTTCAGGCAGGTGGACCCAGGCCCATCCCCCCCTACCTGTTACACTTGTGGTGGTAAATGTTGAGCCCTCCAAACCCACCAAAACCCATTGTATCCACATGTAGGTGCCCCCCTTCACCCCTTAGGGCTATGGTAGTGGTGTACAGTTGTGGGGAGTGGGTTTGGGGGGGATTTGGGGGGCTCAGCACCCAAGGTACGGGAGCTATGCACAATTTTTGAAGTTCAACACAGTGCCCCCTAGGGTGCCCGGTTGGTGTCCTGGCATGTCAGGGGGGCCAGTGCACTACAAATGCTGGCTCCTTCCATGACCAAATGCCTTGCATTTGGCCGGGTTTGAGATCGCCGGCATTGGTTTCCATTATCGCCGGAAGACTGGAGGGTAGCCAATGTTACTCCGATTTTTAAGAAGGGTTCCAGAGGAGATCCGGGAAATTATAGACCGGTGAGTCTGACGTCGGTGCCGGGCAAGATGGTGGAGGCTATTATTAAGAATAAAATTGCAGAGCATATACAAAAACATGGACTGATGAGACAAAGTCAGCACGGATTTAGTGAAGGGAAGTCTTGCCTCACCAATCTAATGCATTTTTTTGAGGGGGTAAGCAAACATGTGGACAATGGGGAGCCGGTTGATATTGTATATCTGGATTTTCAGAAGGCGTTTGACAAAGTGCCGCACGAAAGACTCCTGAAGAAATTGCAGAGTCATGGAATCGGAGGTAGGGTATTATTATGGATTAAGAACTGGTTGAAAGATAGGAAGCAGAGAGTAGGATTGCGTGGCCAGTATTCTCAGTGGAGGAGGGTAGTTAGTGGGGTCCCGCAGGGGTCTGTGCTGGGTCCGTTGCTTTTTAATGTATTTATAAATGACCTAGAGATGGGAATAACTAGTGAGGTAATTAAATTCGCCGATGACACAAAATTATTCAGGGTCGTCAAGTCGCAGGAGGAATGTGAACGATTACAGGAGGACCTTGCGAGACTGGGAGAATGGGCGTGCAAGTGGCAGATGAAGTTCAATGTTGACAAGTGCAAAGTGATGCATGTGGGTAAGAGGAACCCGAATTATAGCTACGTCTTGCAAGGTTCCGCGTTAGGAGTTACGGATCAAGAAAGGGATCTGGGTGTCGTCGTCGATGATACGCTGAAACCTTCTGCTCAGTGTGCTGCTGCGGCTAGGAAAGCGAATAGAATGTTGGGTGTTATTAGGAAGGGTATGGAGTCCAGGTGTGCGGATGTTATAATGCCGTTGTATCGCTCCATGGTGCGACCGCACCTGGAGTATTGTGTTCAGTACTGGTCTCCGTATCTCAAAAAAGATATAGTAGAATTGGAAAAGGTACAGCGAAGGGCGACGAAAATGATAGTGGGGATGGGACGACTTTCCTATGAAGAGAGGCTGAGAAGACTAGGGCTTTTCAGCTTGGAGAAGAGACGGCTGAGGGGAGATATGATAGAAGTGTATAAAATAATGAGTGGAATGGATCGGGTGGATGTGAAGCGACTGTTCACGCTATCCAAAAATACTAGGACTAGAGGGCATGAGTTGAAGCTACAGTGTGGTAAATTTAAAACGAATCGGAGAAAATTTTTCTTCACCCAACGTGTAATTAGACTCTGGAATTCGTTGCCGGAGAACGTGGTACGGGCGGTTAGCTTGACGGAGTTTAAAAAGGGGTTAGATAGATTCCTAAAGGACAAGTCCATAGACCGCTATTAAATGGACTTGGAAAAATTCCGCATTTTTAGGTATAACTTGTCTGGAATGTTTTTACGTTTGGGGAGCGTGCCAGGTGCCCTTGACCTGGATTGGCCACTGTCGGTGACAGGATGCTGGGCTAGATGGACCTTTGGTCTTTCCCAGTATGGCACTACTTATGTACTTATGTACTAAATGCTGACATTTGGCTGGCTCCAACCTTATTATCGAAACAAAAGATGCCGGCTATCTTTTTCGATAATACGGATCGGCCGCCGCTTTACAGCGCTGGCGCCGTTCGATTATGCCCCTCCACGTTACTATGTTACTATGATCTGGATATGTTCCTGTTTGGTAGGTCAATGAGGTTTGTCATGTATCCTGGGGCTTCGCCGTAGATAATTTTGTGGACCAGGGTGCAGATTTTTAAGGAGATTCGTACTTTGATTGGAAGCCAGTGTAGTTTTTCTCGGAGGGGTTTGGCACTTTCGAATTGAGTTTTGCCAAATATCAGCCTGGCTGCTGTATTTTGAGCGGTCTGGAGTTTCTTTGCGAGTTGTTCTTTACATCCCGCAAAGATTCCATTGCAATAGTCTGCATGGCTTAGTACCATTGATTATATTAGGTTACGAAATATTTCCCTTGGGAAGAAAGGTTTTACGCGTTTAAGTTTCCACATTGAGTGGAACATTTTCTTTGTTGTGGAGTTCAATTGGCTCTCGAGTGTGAGGTTGTGGTCAATTGTAACGCTGAGTATTTTCAGGCTATCTGAGATAGGGAGGGTGTGGATTGGGGTGTTTATGGTTGTGGGTTTGTACGTATTGTGTCGAGATGAGAGGATGAGGCAATGTGTTTTTTCAGTGTTTAGTTTCAGTTGAAAAGAATTAGCCCAGGAGTCCATGGTGTTCAAACCGAGCATGATTTCATTGGTAATTTCTGTCAGAGCGTGTCTGAAGGGAATGTACATTGTGACATCGTCGGCGTAGATGAACGGGTTGAGGCCTTGACGAGATGAAAAATTTTGAAAATCACTGGTCTAATGTATGCGCAGGTTTGATATTAAATACACACGCACCTTGGGCTTTTTCTTGCAACTTATATTTTGGAAGGTTTTTTCTTTCCTTCTAGTGATATGAAAGATGAGTAGAAACCTTGGGAGAAGTTTCTTCTTTTACAAATGTGGTGCCATCCTCAGACCTATTCATGGATTGTCAATATCATCCTCACTTTAATATTCCCTTATCTCTTGTTTGTCCTGTTTGTCTGTCCTAATTAGATTGTAAGCTCTGTGGAGCAGGGACTGTCTCTTCATGTTCAAGTGTACAGCGCTGCGTACGTCTAGTAGCGCTATAGAAATGATAAGTAGTAGTAGTACAGAGACTTCCTTTGAAAGTGCTGGGTCCAATGGTCGGGCAGGTACTTTAGTACCTGCAAATGTTACTTGTGGGGATATCATGGCTGTCAGGACTTGCCACTTTCTGCTTTGATCCTTGGCATCCATTCCTCTGCCTCCACGCTTCATGATCCCTGGTAGTTATCTCTCTCTGCTGTTGTCCCTCCATATTCCCTACCCAATTGCCTTCTCTCCTGTCCTGCTTTCCCACCCTTGATTCCTTCCTGAGTCCTTTTTCAATTACTGTCTTGTCCTCTCTAGGGCTTCTTCCCCAGTCCTTGCCTCCTGCTGTTTCCCCCATAACCCCTTTCTGATTGCCTTGCCTCCTATGCTTTCCATTCCCGGGAGTCTCCTACAGCCCCTTCCTTGCCGCCTCTGTCCTCCCTGTCTTCCCCCATGGCCTTTTCCTAAACGCTGATCCTTGATAGCCTCTTCTCAGGTGCATTCCTCCCGACCCTTCTCCCCCTTCTGAATCTTTTATCTTCCTGCACTTCCCCACATGGCCGCTTCCTGACTTCTGTTACCTGCTCATCCCCAGCATTAGCCCCTTTCTTTCACCATATGGTTCCTTCTCCAGTTCTCCCCTTCTTACCTTCACCTCTCATCTCCTTTACCAAGGAAACACTGCTGCTTATTGAATCTATTAACAGCTGCCTTCTGATCTTCTTCCACCAGTGTATAACTTTATTTATTTAAAACAATTTATAGACTGCACCAGACATGTAACCAGACCTCAGAATTTGGGGGGGGGGGGGGGGGGGGGTCCAGAACCCAAAGGGAGGGGCACAAAATTTTGTCCCACCCCCTGTCACTCTCTGCCCCCTCCATGGCCCCCAAATGGAGAGTCCCAGGCCCCCTCATGGCTATGCCACTGGACCGCACCATCCACATTATCAGTATGGGCAAAACATTTATTTATTTATTTTTATTTTATTTTATTGCACTTGTATCCCACATTTTCCCACCTATTTGCGGGCTCAGTGTGGCTTACAATACATTGTATTAATGGAAGTACAATTTGTTACCACTCGATTGTGGTTACATTGTTATGCATTGAGTTTAAGACAGAGTCTATGTATCGTTAAGAGAATAGTACAATGGAACAAAACAATGGAACAAAGGAAGAACAACGGATACTGATAGGACTATAGAACAATAGCGCGAAAAACTTTCGGGTATAGCATTTTACCTGTAGATTAAGGTTTAAGTATGTTAAAATGAGAGTACAGATGAGAATGTGTTGATGTATTACTAACAGTGTGCGTAGATTTCATGTGTTTTGATCCTTTCGACATTCAACAATATAGCAGTTTATTAAGGTTAAGGATGACTTGTTTCCTTCCTTCCAAAAATGACTCGCACAAGTCCCATGCGTTTCCCCAATTTTCCTACCTCCTGTAATCACTGCAACAACAGGGAGCGATCTACTGTGTCAAATTCTGCAGTGAAATAGAAGAAAATAACCGAGGTATTGTCACCTTAGTCTCGAAAGCAAAATTGTTTCTGTAGGATGTCCGAATCCAGATTGACATTCATGAAGCACCTTCTCCTTGAGATGGTAGAAATTGGGTGGTTATTGCCCATATCTAATGGGCTCAAGATACATGTTCTTCAGCACAGGCCTAACAACTGCCCTTTTCGAAGATGGCGGCACAATACCTGATCTTAAAACCCGCGCAGCTTAATAACTACTTATGATTTAACTAACTTTCGCAAATCCCTGAAGACTCACCTACTCAACAAGGCATATCAATAAGAGCAACAACCATAAATGTCCTATATCGCAACCACCTATTATTAGCAATGCTTTTGCTTGTTTGAATTTCGATTACGTTACTTTCTACGACATCTCCACCGTACCTAATATCAGTAAGGTTTTCTACCTATATCTACTTGCTTACATGTCGACTATGTTATTCTCTATGTAATACTAACTGTTATCTCCTAATCTACTACCTACCAATAACAACACACTGTAAGCCACATTGAGCCTGCAAAGAGGTGGGAAAATGTGAGGTTCAAATGCAATAAATAAATAAAGTGCCACCTTGATAAATTACTTGAGAGTAAAGTCTAGAGAGGGGAACTAGACTTCATTTCCTCCATTACTATGATGATTTCCTGTGGTGTCACCCACCACCATTCCGCCATCACACTGCTGCATCTCAGACCCTTTCTGCCATCACCCCACCATCAGGTTCAGGTAGTGGCAGGCCTTAAAGCAGAACTCCTCAGAAGTAAGGCCAGCCCTGCTTGTTTTCTAAGCCGCTGCACTTTGGTTGTTTCTCTTCGGGCAGACCCCGAGATTAGGAATCACTGCTACAGAGGTTTGTATGGGTGCGATACTGAAACATACCCGTCTACTATTTTCGGGTATCAAAGCAAATAGACTGAGAAGTCCAATCTAAAAATGTTCACTTGTACGAACAAAACAATAGATTAAAAACCTTTATTTATCTATTTTTATTTGTGACATTTATATCCCACATTAGCCTGAGTAGAACTCAGGTTCAATGTGGCTTATATGACAATTAGAAAAGCATGAATACGTTCAAAATATATTAACAGAAAGTAAATGGAGTGGAGTGGAGGAGTAGCCTAGTGGTTAGTGCAGTGGACTTTGATCCTAGGGAACTGGGTTCAATTCCCACTGCAGCTCCTTGTGACTCTGGGCAAGTCACTTAACCCTCCATTGCCCCTGGTACAAAATAAGTACCTGAATATATGTAAACCGCTTTGAATGTAGTGGCAAAAACCTCAGAAATGTGGTATATCAAGTCCCATTTGCCTAAAACACATCACATAATGTTAGACCAGTAAAACTTGCATTAGGAGCAAATGTAATTAAATACTTGGGGGCCCTTTTACCAAGCTGCGGGGAAAAAAGGCCCTGCGCTGGTGGTAGAGGCAGTTTTTCCCGCGCGGCAGGCCCTTTTTACCACATCAGGTAAAAAGCCCCCAGCACACATGGCCATGTGGTAAGAGAACTCTTACCTCATGGTCATGTGACGGGGAGCCCTTACCACCACCCATTGAGGTGGTGATAAGGGATCCCGTGCTAACCCGGCAGTGCCCGATTACTGCTGGGTTATGCCACGCAAGGCATTTCCAGGAGTTTTCTTTTTCCCCTGGAAATGATGCATTCTCAGGGTGGGACTACCACCAGTGGCCACATTGGGCCTGCGGTAGTCCTGAAAGGGTGAACGATAAGCCCGTGTTGGGCTTACCGCCGCTCTGTAAAAAGGCACATTAGTGAATTAAGCTAGATAATTGAAATATGGAGGAAAAAGGTAAATGGCTAGGATTAACTGGGATAGACAGGAGTAGTGGAAAGCGGGATGAGGTAACAATTAATGCCATGAGTTTATTTGAGAAGAGAGCTTATTTCCTTAAAGGCTAGACTGAAGAAGTGTGTTTTCAATAGACTTCGGAATAGCAAATAATCATCGGTGCATTTGATGGCTTTAGGTAAAGAGTTCCAAATTTTTGTGCCTTGATATGAAAAGTTAGCAGTATGAATTGTTTTGTAGGCTACTTCCTTACAATTCGGGAAATTTAGGATTAGATATTCTCTAGATGATTTAGAGGTGTTACGTGAAGGTAATTCAATAATATGCAACACCCCTGTAAAAAAAAAAAAACAGCGAACAGAACAGACTGTCTTTAAAAGCTGCACAAACCCTGTAACATTTATTGACGGAGCAGCAAGCGGAAGGGGTAGAACCACTCACAAAGAGACCTGACACGGTACATATTGGAGCAGGTTGAAAAGCAGCATCAGCAGAACAGAGCCGAGAATGAGTTGAGCTAATAGTGAGTGACAGCTTGTACAAAATACCATTCTGCAACGCTCAGGGCCCGAGAATGATGGCATAATTACTGGGAGACCAGGGAGATTAAGATATAATTTCAAAAAACATGACGGGGAAGGTGTAATTGGGAAGACAAAATACACAGAAAGTTTGTAATTTACACGTCAAAATACCTTTTTCA
This sequence comes from Microcaecilia unicolor, assembly GCF_901765095.1. Taxonomy (NCBI): domain Eukaryota; kingdom Metazoa; phylum Chordata; class Amphibia; order Gymnophiona; family Siphonopidae; genus Microcaecilia; species Microcaecilia unicolor. The sequence continues at coordinate 755,520,260 of NC_044031.1, read as the reverse complement.
TGTTTTGATTGGATTAGACTCTGCCTTTCCACTTCATTTATCTGGGCTTCAATTAGAGGCCACTGAAATGAAGAGATTCATGCTCATTTTCATGACACACTGTGCTCTCAGTTGCTTTCCAATTCTAACAGACAGGGAGGGGAAAGGGGAAGCAGAGTTTTGCCTCTGTGGTGCACCTCTTAGTTAACCCTTAATTTGTTTCTAAACGAGGCTGTCACTGGAGTTCAGGGGAATAAGTGATGAGGAGACCAGGGTGCATGCATTTGTACTGACTTATAGACAGTTTTTTTAATGCCAGGGTTATTTTGAGGCCCACAGTCTATCAGGGTAAATGCGACCGCACCTTGAATACTGTGTTCAATTCTGATCGCCGCATCTCAAAAAAGATGTGGTGGAATTAGAAAAGGCTAGGGCTCTTCAGCTTGGAGAAAAGACAGCTGAGGGGAGACATGATAGAGGTCTATAAAATAATGAGTGGAGTTGAACTGGGTAGATGTGAAGCGTCTGTTCACGCTTTCCAAAAATACTAGGACTAGGGGGCATACGATGAAGCTACAATGTAGTAAATTTAAAACGAATCATAGAAAAGTTTTCTTCACGCAACGTGTAATTAAACTCTGGAATTCGTTGCCAGAGAATGTGGTTAGCTTAGCAGGGTTTTAAAAAAACGTTTGGCTTGCTTCCTAAAGGAAAAGTCCATAGACCATTATTAAAATGACTTGGGGAAAATCCACTGCTGGATAAGCAGCATAAAATGTATTGTACTGTTTTGGGATCCTGTCAGGTACTTGTGAGCTGGATTGGCCACTGTTGGAAACAGGATGCTGGGCTTGATGGACCTTTGCTCTGTACCAGTATGGCAATACTTATGTACTTATGTAAAATGGTAAGCATCCCTTTTCTAGCTGGGTCCTCCTCCCTACTGTGGAGTGGAGGAGTGGTCTAGTGGTTAGCATGGTGGACTTTGGTCCTGGGGAACTGGGTTCAATTCCCACTGCAGGCACAGGCAGCTCCTTGTGACTCTGAGCAAGTCACTTAACCCTCCATTGCCCCAGGTACAAATAAGTACCTGTATATAATATGTAAGCCACATTGAGCTTGCCATGAGTGGGAAAGCATGGGGTACAAATGTAATAAAAATAAATAAGGTTCAGTCCATTCTAGCAGACAAAACCCCCCTGACCTGTTACATAGCCTTCTCCAAGCTGTGACCTCCCCCCCTTTGCTAGAAGTGCTGTTTTTTTTCGCTCACTTTAGAATTACCCTGGTCTAAAGCAGTTATGGGGTCACTGGTTGACTGCGTGAGTGACTTTGTTAATTCCAGGCTGTTTAAATTGTTAAATGGCCAATATTATGTGTTCTAATAAGGGACAAAGCTGAATATTCTGGAAATGACCCTAAAGTTACCCCCCCCCCCCATATTTACAGTCGGCAGTGTTTTAAATCACCTTAGAGATGGTCGACCTAAATGTTGAAATGGTCGACCTTAGAGATGATCGTCCCCGATTTTCGGCGATAATGGAACTGAGGACGTCCATCTCAAAAACGACCAAATCCAACTCATTTGGTTGTGGGAGGAGCCAGCATTCGTAGTGCACTGGTCCCCCTGACATGCCAGGACACCAACCGGGCACCCTAGGGGGCACTGCAGTAGACTAACTGATGCACTAACTGAATGGGGGAAAAAGCCCTTCCCTTACTGATTCGGAAAGGAACGAGCATGCATGAAGGAAATCGCATACTGCTGCAATGGACCTGACTATGATATTTGAGGCTGGCAAAAAAAGTTTTTAAAGTTGTTTTTTTCAGGGTGGGAGGGGGTTAGTCACCATTGGGGGAGTCAGGGGAGGTCATCCCGATTCCCTCTGGTGGTCATCTGGCCAGTTCGGGCACCTTTTCATGGCTTGGTCGTAAGAAAAAATGGACCAAGTAAAGTCACCCAAGTGCTCGTCAGGGACGCCCTTCTTTTTTCCATTAACGCTTGAGGATGCCCATGTGTTAGGCACGCCCTAGTCCAGCCTTCACTAAGCCTCCGACACGTCTCCAAGAACTTTGGTCGTCCCCACAACAGAAAGTAGTTGGGGATGCCCAAAATCGGCTTTCGATTATGCCGATTTGGGCGACCCTGGGAGAAGGACGCCCATCTTGCAATTTGTGTCGAAAGATGGGCACCCTTCTCTTTCAAAAATAAGCCTGATAGTAACATAGTTGATGATGGTAGAGAAAGACCTGAACGGTCCATCCAGTCTGCCCAACAAGATAAACTCATATGTGCAGCTTTATATGTATACCTAACCTTGATTTGTATCTGCCATTTTCAGGGCACAGACCGTAGAAGTCTGCCCAGTACTAGCCCCGCCTTCCAACCACTAGCCCCGCCTCCCAACCACCAGTGCTGCCAAGCTTCTGAGGATCCATTCCTTCTGAACAGGATTCCTTTATGTTTATCCCACGCATTTTTGAATTCCGTTACCATCACCTCCCGCGGGAGGGCATTCCAAGCATCCACCACCCTCTCCGTGAAAAAATACTTCCTGACATCTTTCCTGAGGCTGCCCCCCTTCAACCTCATTTCATGTCCCCTAGTTCTACCGCCTTCCCATCTCCGGAAAAGGTTTATTTGTGGATTAATACCTTTCAAATACTTGAATGTCTGTATCATATCACCCCTGTTTCTCCTTTCCTCTAGGGTATACATGTTCAGGTCAGCAAGTCTCTCCTCATACGTCTTGTAATGCAAATCCCATACTATTTTTGTAGCTTTTCTTTGCACCGCTTCAATTCTTTTTACATCCTTAGCAAGATACGGCCTCCAAAACTGAACACAATACTCCAGGTGGGGCCTCAACAATGACATGTAGAAGGTATCAACATCTTCTTTCTTCTGCTGGTCACACCTCTATCTATACAGCCTAGCAACCTTCTGGCTACGGCCGCTGTCTTGTCCCACTGTTTCGTCACCTTCAGGTCCTCAGATACTATCACCCCAAGATCCCTCTCCCCGTCCGTGCCTATCAGACTCTCCCTGCCTAACACATACGTCTCCCTTGGATTTCTACTCCCTAAGTGCATCACTGTGCATTTCTTTGCATTGAATTTTAATTCCAAACCTTAGACCATTCTTCTAGCTTCTGCAGATCCTTTTTCATGTTTTCCACTCCCTCTGGGGTGTCCACTCTGTTACAAATCTTGGTGTCATCCGCAAAAAGGCAAACTTTACCTTCTAACCCTTCGGCAATGTCACTCACAAATATATTGAACAGAATCGGCCTCAGCACCGATCCCTGAGGCACTCCACTACTCACCTTTCCCTCATCTGAGTGAATTCCATTAACCACCACCTTCTGTCCATCAACCAGTTCCTAATCTAGTTCACCATGTTGGGTCCTATCTTCAGCCTGTCAAGTTTATTCAAGAGCCTCCTGTGGGAAACCGTGTCAAAACCTTTGCTGAAATCTAAGTAGATTACATCTAAAGCACGTCCTTGATTCAATTCTCTGGTCACCCAGTCAAAGAATTCAATGAGATTCGTTTGGCACGATTTACCTTTGGTAAAACCATGTTGTCTCGGATCTTGCAACTTATTTGGTTCCAGGAAATTTACTATCCTTTCCTTCAGCATCGCTTCCAATACTTTTCCATTGCTACATTGGAGAAACAAGTCAGATGCTAAAGAAGAGATTTAATTTACATAGACATCATATGAAAAATGCCAGTACCAATAAGGATGTCACGCCTGTGGGACAGCACTTTACAAAACCAGAACACTGTACCCATGATTTCATGGTAAGGATCCTGAAAGAGAACTTTAAAACAATAAAGAAACGTAAGACCTTTGAAGTCAAATTGATTAAATATTTTGACACCCACCAGACAGCACTTAACAAAGATCTGGGTTTATCTAGCCCATTACAAAGCATAAAATTGTATTGCTCTCCTGTCTCCCTGACTCTCACCTATCCACCCCCATCCTGTTAGACTGTCACTGAAATAGTTTGATGTTTCACTTATATATACTGTCATCTACCAACATTTGCTTATTTCCGATCTGATGAAGAAGGGCAACCTTCGAAAGCTAATCGAGAAATGTATTAAGTTATGTCCAATAAAAAAGGTATGATCTTATTTTCTTTTCCATGTTTTATTTTGTTTTATTTCTATTGATTACCTTTAAAAGTGGACTAACACGGCTACCACACCTCTCTACTCATTACTTTTCCAATAACCGAAGTGAGGCTTACCGACCTGTAGTTTCCAGCTTCTTCCTTATCACCACTTTTGTGAAGAGGGATCACATCCGCTCTTCTCCAATCCCACGGAACCTCTCCCGTCTCCAATGATTTATTAAACAAATCTTTAAGAGGACCCGCCAGAACCTCTCCGAGCTCCCTCAATATCCTGGGGTGGTTCCCGTCCGGTCCCATGGCTTTGTCCACCTTTAGCTTTACAAGTTGTTCATACACACTCTCTTCCGTGAACGGTGCTATATCCATTCCATTCTCATATGTACTTTTGCCAGTAAATCGTGGTCCTCCTGCAGAATTTTCTTCAGTGAAAACAGAACAAAAGTATCTATTTAGCAAATTGGCTTTTTCTTCATCATTATCTACATAGCGGTTCGCTGTATCTTTTAGTCTCACAATTCCCTTTTTAGTCATTCTTCTTTCACTAATATACCTGAAGAAATTTTTGTCGCCCCTCCTTACATTTCTAGCCATTTGTTCTTCCGCTTGCGCCTTCGCCAGACGTACCTCTCTCTTGGCTTCTTTCAGTTTCATCCGGTATTCCTCCCCGTGTTCCTCTTCTTGAGATTTTCTATATTTCTGGAACGCCAACTCATTAGCCTTTATTTTCTCAGCCACTTGCTTGGAGAACCATATCGGTTTCCTTTTTCTCTCCGTGTTCCTCTTCTTGTCAAGTATTATTTCTAGTTCTTCTCTGTGTTCCTTGTTGATAATTTGGAAACTGCACAGAAACAAAAAAAAATCAGTGTTGCAAGAGGACAGTTCCACCTGTGCCCTATTACTGTTGAAAAGTACTCGTTATTTACTTAAATTTACTGACACACCTCATCATGGACAACTCTGACCACATTTCAGGATAGGCATATTTTGTTAGGCTATATCGAAACTTTGTGTCTGTCAAGTCCTGAAGCACATGGTGGTCTCAGTCTGAAAGCAGCACACTAAGAATCAATGATCACGGCAAAGAAGCAGTTCACATTAATCCGCAAACGAACCTTTTCCAGAGATATGAAAGCGGTAGAATGAGAGGACATGAAATGAGATTGAAGGGGGGCAGACTCAAGAAAAATGTCAGGAAGTATTTCTTCACGGAGAGAGTGGTGGATGCTTGGAATGCCCTCCCGCGGGAGGTGGTGGAGATGAAAACGGTAACAGAATTCAAACATGCGTGGGATAAACATAAAGGAATCCTGTTCAGAAGGAAGGGATCCTCAGGAGCTTAACCGAGATTGGATAGCAGAGCTGGTAGTGGGAGGCAGGGCTGGAGGTTGGGAGGCGGGGATAGTGCGGGGCAGACTTATACGGTCTGTGCCAGAGCCAGTGGTGGGAGGCGGGACTGGAGGTTGGGAGGCGGGGCTAGTGCTGGGCAGACTTATACGGTCTGTGCCCTGAAGAGCATAGGTACAAATCAAAGTAGGGTATACACAAAAAGTAGCACACATGAGTTGTCTTGTTGGGCAGACTGGATGGACCGTGCAGGTCTTTTTCTGCCATCATCTACTATGTTACTATGTTTCACATACCTGTAGATGAGTCCATAGTATATATGTCTTCTTATGCCCATTCAACAGCTCCGTGTCCTCTCTAACGAGCACATTTCAACAGTAATATGTTGGCCTCAGCAGGGGCGTAGCCAGACACCCAATTTTGGGTGGGCCTGGGCCCAAGCTGGGTGGGCAGAAGAATTCTACCCTGTCCCACAAGTGATTTGGTCTCTCCCTCTCTCGCCTGCATGCCATATGGACTCTCTAACAACCCCCTCCCCCCCTCATACCTTTTAAAAAGCCGATTTTCACTGGCAGCAAGCAGCAACTAATACATACTGCTCGTGTTGTCCCCACAGCCTTCCCCTCTGATGCAACTTCCTGTTTCCGCATAGGCGGGAATACATCAGAGGAAAGGCTGTGGGGCCGGTGCGAACAGTACGCATCAGTTGCTGCTCGCTGTAGGTGAAGATCTGCTATTTATAAGGTATGCAGGAGGTACAGTCATTGAGAGTTTTCAGCTGGTGGGGCTTGGGGATCCCTGCCAGCCACATCACAGATGTGCTGCTACTGGGGTGGCCTGAGCCCAAAGTGGGTGGGCCTGGGCCCATCCTTGGCTACGCCACTGGGCCTCAGCAAGATCCTGCATTGTAAGGGGACCGCCCTTGAGCAACAGGCAGATCAAACGATGTTGCATGTCCTGTTTATCACAACAGTTGCAGGCCTGAGGTCTGATAAGCATCCCTGTTTCACCATGATGGCTCTTGACCTCCTGAGATGGGTTAGGAGGCAATTTAGGACCTTCCTTGTAGCCTATTCTTTGTCCACTGCTGTAAGGAACTTCTCAGTCCCTTTGATAGCCATGCTAATTCCAGTGGCAAGATCTTCAAGGCATACCTGTCACATCTCCTCTTAGGCAGTCACAGGTGTGAATGCAATTACCCCTCTTATCTTGAGGAAGTGCCTGCATGATTTTAGGCATTTTGTATGACATGATATGACTGTACGGAGGTTGTCTAATATTCTCTCGCTTGCTGCAAGGCTGGAAATACTATTGAGATTCATTGATTTAAGGGTCGGGAGCCTGTGACGATTCAGCAGCTACTTATCATTCAGCATTGGATTGATTTCTGTTTCATGGGGTGAGTGTTTGCATACTGGGCAAGTTTATTCAGGACTGGAGTAGAGGAGTGTGGTAGCCATGTTAGTCCACTCTTAAGGTTATCAATAGAAATCAAACAAAATAAAACATGGAAAAGAAAATAAGATGATACCTTTTTTATTGGACATAACTTAATACATTTCTTGATTAGCTTTCGAAGGTTGCCCTTCTTCGTCAGATCGGAAATAAGCAAATGTGCTAGCTGACAGTGTATATAAGTGAAAACATTCAAGCATTACTATGACAGTCTGACAGGGTGGGAGGATGGGGGTGGGTAGGAGGTATGCATGGGGACATCAAAGCATATCATTGATATTCTAACAGGATTGGAGTAACACAAAATTAGTGGGAAACATGGTTCTCCGAGGACAAGCAGGCTGCTTGTTCTCACGACTGGGTGACGTCCGCGGCAGCCCCCACCAACCGGAAAAAAGCTTCGCGGGACGGTCGGCACGCAGGGCACGCCCACCGCGCATGCGCGGCCGTCTTCCCGCCCGTGCGCGACCGCTCCCGCCAGTTCCTTTTTTTCCGCGCCTGGAGAGAGTCGTGCTTTGCCGCTCTCTCTACTTCAGCCGCCGGATTCTTGCGATCGCGTATACGCGGATCGCGCTTCGTTAATTTAATTTAATTTCCTTTTATTATCTTTTCTTTTTACAAAAAAAAAAAAAAAAAAAAGACTGCGCGTGTGGAGCACGCGCTCCCCTTTTCCCTCGCTTCCAGCGGGGACGCTACGTTGCAGCCTAGTGGTCGCTCGGTCGTTTATTTTTTCGTGGTGTGATTTTAGCCACCATTGACGACTTTGACTTCGCCGACGCGATTTTTCCGTCGATGTCCTCGAAGGTCCCGAGTGGATTTAAAAAGTGTGGTCGCTGCGGCCGGCCGATCTCGCAGACCGACACCCACGCTTGGTGCCTCCAGTGCCTCGGGCCGGAGCACAATCTCAAGTCGTGTGCTTTAGTACATAAGTAGTGCCATACTGGGAAAGACCAAAGGTCCATCTAGCCCAGCATCCTGTCACCGACAGTGGCCAATCCAGGTCAAGGGCACCTGGCACGCTCCCCAAACGTAAAAACATTCCAGACAAGTTATACCTAAAAATGAGGAATTTTTCCAGTCCATTTAATAGCGGTCTATGGACTTGTCCTTTAGGAATCTATCTAACCCCTTTTTAAACTCCGTCAAGCTAACCGCCCGTACCACGTTCTCCGGCAATGAATTCCAGAGTCTAATTACACGTTGGGTGAAGAAAAATTTTCTCCGATTCGTTTTAAATTTACCACACTGTAGCTTCAACTCATGCCCTCTAGTCCTAGTATTTTTGGATAGCGTGAACAGTCGCTTCACACCCACCCGATCCATTCCACTCATTATTTTATACACTTCTATCATATCTCCCCTCAGCCGTCTCTTCTCCAAGCTGAAAAGCCCTAGCCTTCTCAGCCTCTCTTCATAGGAAAGTCGTCCCATCCCCACTATCATTTTCGTCGCCCTTCGCTGTACCTTTTCCAATTCTACTATATCTTTTTTGAGATACGGAGACCAGTACTGAACACAATACTCCAGGTGCGGTCGCACCATGGAGCGATACAACGGCATTATAACATCCGCACACCTGGACTCCATACCCTTCTTAATAACACCCAACATTCTATTCGCTTTCCTAGCCGCAGCAGCACACTGAGCAGAAGGTTTCAGCGTATCATCGACGACGACACCCAGATCCCTTTCTTGATCCGTAACTCCTAACGCGGAACCTTGCAAGACGTAGCTATAATTCGGGTTCCTCTTACCCACATGCATCACTTTGCACTTGTCAACATTGAACTTCATCTGCCACTTGCACGCCCATTCTCCCAGTCTCGCAAGGTCCTCCTGTAATCGTTCACATTCCTCCTGCGACTTGACGACCCTGAATAATTTTGTGTCATCGGCGAATTTAATTACCTCACTAGTTATTCCCATCTCTAGGTCATTTATAAATACATTAAAAAGCAACGGACCCAGCACAGACCCCTGCGGGACCCCACTAACTACCCTCCTCCACTGAGAATACTGGCCACGCAATCCTACTCTCTGCTTCCTATCTTTCAACCAGTTCTTAATCCATAATAATACCCTACCTCCGATTCCATGACTCTGCAATTTCTTCAGGAGTCTTTCGTGCGGCACTTTGTCAAACGCCTTCTGAAAATCCAGATATACAATATCAACCGGCTCCCCATTGTCCACATGTTTGCTTACCCCCTCAAAAAAATGCATTAGATTGGTGAGGCAAGACTTCCCTTCACTAAATCCGTGCTGACTTTGTCTCATCAGTCCATGTTTTTGTATATGCTCTGCAATTTTATTCTTAATAATAGCCTCCACCATCTTGCCCGGCACTGACGTCAGACTCACCGGTCTATAATTTCCCGGATCTCCTCTGGAACCTTTCTTAAAAATCGGAGTAACATTGGCTACCCTCCAGTCTTCCGGTATTACACTCGATTTTAGGGACAGATTGCATATTTCTAACAGTAGCTCCGCAAGTTCATTTTTTAGTTCTATTAATACTCTGGGATGAATACCATCAGGTCCCGGTGATTTACTACTCTTCAGCTTGCTGAACTGACCCATTACATCCTCCAAGGTTACAGAGAATTTGTTTAGTTTCTCCGACTCCCCCGCTTCAAATATTCTTTCCGGCACCGGTGTCCCCCCCAAATCCTCCTCGGTGAAGACCGAAGCAAAGAATTCATTTAATTTCTCCGCTACGGCTTTGTCCTCCTTGATCGCCCCTTTAACACCATTTTCGTCCAGCGGCCCAACCGACTCTTTGGCCGGTTTCCTGCTTTTAATGTATCTAAAAAGTTTTTACTATGTATTTTTGCTTCCAACGCTAATTTCTTCTCAAAGTCCTTTTTTGCCCTCCTTATCTCCGCTTTGCATTTGGCTTGGCATTCCTTATGATCTATCCTGTTACTTTCAGTTGGTTCTCTTCTCCACTTTCTGAAGGATTGTTTTTTGGCTCTAATGATTTCCTTTATCTTACTGTTTAGCCACGCCGGCTGACGTTTAGTCTTTTTTCCCTTTGTGTCTCGGTCTCCGGAAACGGACTCAGGTTGCGAGGCAAGTTCTGCGGGACCGTCTTTTTGGAACTTGCGCCGGCCCCTCGACGTCGACCTCGACGGCATCGGTATCGAAGGCCGGTTCTTCGGTACCGGTATCGATGCCCGAGACATCGGCACCGATGGCAGCGACCCCAGGAGAACAGGTCCCGTCGGCCCGCCGGTCCGCCGGTGAGAGTGGGGTTGAGAGGCCGCGTGGGCAGTCGGCCCCGGTCACTCCCTCAGCTCGTGAGCCACGGGACCGAACCCTGTCTGACCCGGTGCCTCGAGACCGAGGGGGATCGACCTCCTCCTCTTCCATGCCCACCGGCGCCGGTGACGTGCATCGAAAGAAGGACAAAAAGCGTCGTCACCGGACGCCCTCGGTGCATCCTGAAGAGGAGTCGACGCCGAAGCGTCATCGTCGAGAGGAGAGGTCCCCGTCGGTTGTGGAGGTACCGACGCGTCGGGGTTCCGGCACCTCGGTGCCGTCTCCTGGCTCCCAGCAGCTTCCGGCACCGACACCCTTACCGGCCCCACCGCCTTTCCCGGCAGCGGGCCTGGACGAGTGCCTCAGAGCCATCCTTCCGGGGATCCTGGAAGGGCTGATGCGCCAGGCTGTGCCGGCGCCGGGGGTGCTTGCGCCCTCGGCGCCGATGACTGTGGCGCCGGCGAGCTCTAGCCCGGCGCTGGAGCTGTCGACACCGCCGCCGCTTGCGGTGCCGGTCTCGACTGCTACGCAGGTGGAGTCCCCGTCGACGTCGATGGAGGGAGCTCCGTCCCCGCCGGCGCGGGAGTCCACCGCTCGACGACACCGAGACCTCGGTGCCTCGACGTCGAGCCGGGCCCGGTACAGGACTCAGCTACATGAGCTAATGTCCGATACCGAGGATGAGGACTCGTGGGGGGAAGAGGAGGACCCTAGATATTTCTCCTCAGAGGAGTCTACGGGCCTTCCCTCGGACCCCACGCCTTCACCGGAGAGGAAGCTCTCACCTCCTGAGAGCCTCTCCTTTGCCTCCTTTGTGCGGGATATGTCGATCACCATTCCCTTCCCCGTGGTCTCTGTGGAAGAGCCGAGGGCCGAGATGCTCGAGGTCCTCGACTATCCATCACCACCTAGAGAGTCCTCCACGGTGCCGCTGCACAATGTCCTGAAGGAGACGCTGCTCCGGAACTGGGTGAGACCGTTAACTAACCCCACCATTCCCAAGAAAGCAGAGTCCCAGTACAGGATCCACTCCGACCCAGAGCTCATGCGGCCCCCAATTGCCCCATGACTCAGCGGTCGTGGATTCTGCTCTCAAGAGGGCACGGAGTTCGAGGGATACCGCCTCGGCGCCCCCGGGGCGGGAGTCTCGCACTCTGGACTCGTTTGGGAGGAAGGCCTACCAATCCTCCATGCTCGTGACCCGCATCCAGTCATACCTGCTCTATATGAGCATCCACATGCGGACCAATGTGCAACAGCTGGCGGACCTGGTCGAGAAGCTCCCGCCGGAGCAGTCCAGGCCTTATCAGGAGGTGGTCAGGCAGCTGAAGGCATGCAGAAAGTTCCTGTCCAGGGGTATTTTTGACACCTGTGACGTGGCATCTCGTGCTGCGGCCCAAGGTATAGTGATGCGCAGGCTCTCATGGCTGCGCGCCTCTGACCTGGACAACCGCACCCAGCAGAGACTGGCCGACGTCCCTTGCCGGGGGGATAACATCTTCGGTGAGAAGGTCGAGCAGATGGTGGACCAACTGCATCAGCGGGAAACCGCTCTCGACAAGCTCTCCCACCGGGCGCCTTCAGCATCCGCCCCCACTGGTGGGCGTTTTTCCCGGGCACGGCAGGCTGCACCCTATTCTTTTGCAAAGCGTAGGTACAACCAGCCGGCCCGAAGGCCTCGTCAGGCACAGGAACAGCCCCAGCGCGCTCGTTCCCGTCAACAGCGTGCGCCTAAGCAGCCCCCTGCGCCTCCACAGCAAAAGCCGGGGACGGGCTTTTGACTGGATCCACGGGAACATAGCCGCCCTACAAGTGTCCGTACCGGACGATCTGCCGGTCGGAGGGAGGTTAAAATTTTTTCACCAAAGGTGGCCTCTCATAACCTCCGACCAGTGGGTTCTCCAAATAGTGCGGTGCGGATACGCCCTGAATTTGGCCTCCCTGCCTCCAAATTGTCCTCCGGGAGCTCAGTCTTTCAGCTCCCATCACAAGCAGGTACTTGCAGAGGAACTCTCCGCCCTTCTCAGTGCCAATGCGGTCGAGCCCGTACCACCCGGGCAGGAAGGGCAGGGATTCTATTCCAGGTACTTCCTTGTGGAAAAGAAAACAGGGGGGATGCGTCCCATCCTAGACCTGAGAGGCCTGAACAAATTCCTGGTCAAGAAAAGTTCAGGATGCTTTCCTTGGGCACCCTTCTGCCAATGATTCAGAAAAACGATTGGCTATGTTCCCTGGATTTAAAGGACGCATATACTCACATACCGATACTGCCAGCTCACAGACAGTATCTCAGATTCCGCCTGGGCGCACGCCACTTTCAGTATTGTGTGCTGCCATTTGGGCTCGCCTCTGCCCACGAGTGTTTACCAAGTGCCTCGTGGTGGTAGCGGCCTACCTACGCAAGCTGGGAGTGCACGTGTTCCCATATCTCGACGATTGGCTGGTCAAGAACACCTCGGAGGCAGGAGCCCTCCGGTCCATGCAGTGCACTATTCAACTTCTGGAGCTGCTGGGGTTTGTGATAAATTACCCAAAGTCCCATCTCCAACCGTCCCAGTCTCTGGAATTCATAGGAGCGCTGCTGAATACCCAGACGGCTCGGGCCTTTCTTCCCGAAGCGAGGGCCGCCAATCTCCTGGCCCTGGCTTCGCAGACCAGAGCGTCCCAGCAGATCACAGCTCGGCAGACATTGAGACTTCTGGGTCATATGGCCTCCACAGTTCATGTGACTCCCATGGCTCGTCTTCACATGAGATCTGCTCAATGGACCCTAGCTTCCCAGTGGTTCCAAGCCACCGGGAATCTAGAAGATGTCATCCGCCTCTCCACCAGCTGCCGCACTTCACTGCTCTGGTGGACCATTCGGACCAATTTGACACTGGGACGTCCATTTCAAATTCCACAGCCCACGAAAGTGCTGACGACGGATGCCTCTCGCCTGGGGTGGGGAGCTCATGTCGATGGGCTGCACACCCAGGGTATGTGGTCCCTCCAGGAAAAGGATCTGCAGATCAACCTCCTGGAGCTCCGAGCGATCTGGAACGCACTGAAGGCTTTCAGAGATCGGCTGTCCTACCAAATTATCCAAATTCGGACAGACAATCAGGTTGCAATGTTTTACGTCAACAAGCAGGGGGGCACCGGATCTCGCCCCCTGTGTCAGGAAGCCGTCGGGATGTGGCGCTGGGCATGCCAGCACAGCATGCTTCTCCAAGCCACATACCTGGCAGGCGTAAACAACAGTCTGGCCGACAGACTGAGCAGAGTCATGCAACCGCACGAGTGGTCGCTCCATTCCAGAGTGGTACGCAAGATCTTCCGAGAGTGGGGCACCCCCTCGGTGGATCTTTTCGCCTCTCAGACCAACCACAAGCTGCCTCTGTTCTGTTCCAGACTTCAGACACACGGCAGGCTAGCGTCAGATGCCTTACTCCTTCATTGGGGGACCGGCCTCCTGTATGCTTATCCTCCCATACCTTTGGTGGGGAAGACCTTACTGAAGCTCAAGCAAGACCGCGGCACCATGATTCTGATAGCGCCCTTTTGGCCCCGTCAGATCTGGTTCCCTCTTCTTCTGGAGTTGTCCTCCGAAGAACCGTGGAGATTGGAGTGTTTCCGACTCTCATTTCGCAGAACGACGGAGCGTTGCTGCACCCCAACCTTCAATCCCTGGCTCTCACGGCCTGGATGTTGAGGGCGTAGACTTCGCTGCGTTGGGTCTGTCTGAGGGTGTCTCCCGGGTCTTGCTTGCCTCTAGGAAGGATTCCACTAAGAAGAGTTACTTTTTCAAGTGGAGGAGGTTTGTCGTTTGGTGTGAGAGCAAGGCCCTAGAACCTCGTTCTTGCCCTGCACAGAACCTGCTTGAATACCTTCTACACTTATCAGAGTCTGGCCTCAAGACCAACTCAGTAAGGAATCACCTTAGTGCGATTAGTGCTTACCATTATCGTGTGGAAGGTAAAGCCATCTCTGGAGAGCCTTTGGTCGTTCGATTCATGAGAGGCTTGCTTTTGTCAAAGCCCCCTATCAAGCCTCCTACAGTGTCATGGGATCTCAACGTCGTCCTCACCCAGCTGATGAAACCTCCTTTTGAGCCACTGAATACCTGCCATCTGAAGTACTTGACCTGGAAGGTCATTTTCTTGGTGGCAGTTACTTCAGCTCGTAGGGTCAGTGAGCTTCAAGCCCTAGTAGCTCATGCTCCATATACCAAATTTCATCACAACAGAGTAGTGCTCCGCACCCACCCAAAGTTCCTGCCGAAGGTGGTGTCGGAGTTCCATCTTAACCAGTCAATTGTCTTGCCAACATTCTTCCCCAGGCCGCATACCCGCCCTGCTGAACGTCAGTTGCACACATTGGACTGCAAGAGAGCATTGGCCTTCTACTTGGAGCGGACACAGCCCCACAGACAGTCCGCCCAATTGTTTGTTTCTTTCGACCCTAACAGGCTAGGGGTCGCTGTCGGGAAACGCACCATCTCCAATTGGCTAGCAGATTGCATTTCCTTCACTTACGCCCAGGCTGGGCTGACTCTTGAGGGTCATGTCACGGCTCATAGTGTTAGAGCCATGGCAGCGTCAGTGGCCCACTTGAAGTCAGCCACTATTGAAGAGATTTGCAAGGCTGCGACGTGGTCATCTGTCCACACATTCACATCACATTACTGCCTCCAGCAGGATACCCGACGCGACAGTCGGTTCGGGCAGTCGGTGCTGCAGAATCTGTTTGGGGTGTAAATCCAACTCCACCCTCCAGGACCCGAATTTATTCTGGTCAGGCTGCACTCTCAGTTAGTTGTTCTTCGTAGGTCAATTTCTGTTGTAAACTCACCGTTGCGAGGTTCAATTGACCTGGGTTCTTGTTTTGAGTGAGCCTGAGAGCTAGGGATACCCCAGTCGTGAGAACAAGCAGCCTGCTTGTCCTCGGAGAAAGGGTATGATACATACCTGTAGCAGTTGTTCTCCGAGGACAGCAGGCTGATTGTTCTCACCTACCCTCCCTCCTCCCCTTTGGAGTTGTGTGTTTCATCTTTTGCTAGTTATTCAACTGGCGGGAGCGGTCGCGCACGGGCGGGAAGACGGCCGCGCATGCGCGGTGGGCGTGCCCTGCGTGCCGACCGTCCCGCGAAGCTTTTTTCCGGTTGGTGGGGGCTGCCGCGGACGTCACCCAGTCGTGAGAACAATCAGCCTGCTGTCCTCGGAGAACAACTGCTACAGGTATGTATCATACCCTTTCTTAAATGGCGAATCTAGTATACTCATAGCATAGCATCAAGCCAAACCAACTCAATATCCATGAAAAGACTCTCTTTATTAATTTCCAACTGTTTATTACAGATAGTTATACAAGGAACTTAGCGGTTCTTTTACTAAGGTGCGCTGAAAAATGGCCTGCGGTAGCGTAACTGCGTGCTAGGTATCAGGAAGGACATAAGAAACGTCCTCAATACCTAATCAACTGAAAACAGTGAATGTCTATGGATAAATCAAAAATATAAGCATGAAAAATACCATATATATCCAGAAAAAAACTGGGAGAAATTCTCAGAGTAATAACTCACCCAAGCAGAATGCCACCCTTAAGGTCAAAGGCTATTCTTAGAGGGTGGATAAGTTTCTCAATCTTTGAAAATCTCTGGTTTTTTTTTTGCTGTTTAATATTTCCTTATATATATATATATATGTATACAAGCACACCCTGACCTCCAAATTCTTTCATATATATATACTTACTAGTATAAAAGGCCCGTTTCAGTAGGCAATGAAACGGGCGCTAGCAAGGTAATCCCCCCTGCAGCGTCCCTCCTGTCTCCCCTGCCCCCCCTGCAGCCACCCATCTGGTCTCAGGACCCCCTCCCCACCAACCCTCCTCTCCCCCTGCAGCCACGCATGTGCAGCGGCCCTCTTCTCTCCCCTGCCCCCCCTGCAGCCACTCATGTCCAGCGACCCTCCTCTCCCCTGCCCCCATGCAGCCATCCATGTCCAACGACCCTCCTCTCCTTTCCTCTTGACCCCCTGTAGCCACCCATGTCCAGCAACCCACCTCTCTCCCCTGCCCCCCCTGCAGCCACCCATGTCCAGCAACCCTCCTCGCCCCCTGCCGCCCCTGCAGCATCCCTTCTGTCTCCCCTGCAGCCACCCAATCTGGTCTCAGGACCCCCTCCCCACCTCCCTTTTCCCTGCTCCCCCCTGCAGCCACCCATGTCCAGTGACCCTCCCCTCCCCCTGCCCCCTCCAGCCACCCATGTACAGTGACCCTCCCCTCCCCCCTCGGCGCATCACCCAAGCCCCTCCGCCCCGGCGCATCACCCAAGCCCCTACCCCCCCTCAGGCACATCAACCCCCTCGCCACCCGCAGCCGCCAATACTAACGCTCCTCCGGGGTCTTCCTGCAGGGGCAGTGACGTGGAGGGGAGAGGGGAGAGGAGGAGCGGCTGCAGAGACAACAGCCTATGCCAGATGGCTGTCTACAGAGCTGCATTTCAGGTTTAAAATCTTTTTTGGCTTTTTTCTTTTTGTACCGGCCGCTGCTGCTCCATAGGAGAAGCAGCAGCGGCCAGACAGCGTTAGTATTGGCGGCTGCGGGTGGCAAGGGGGTTGATGTGCCTGAGGGGGGGTAGGGACTTTGGTGATACATAGGGGGCAGGGTCTTGGGTGATGCGTCTAGGGGGGTAGGGGCTTGGGTGTTGAGCCGGGGTGGAGGGGCTTGGGTGTTGCGCCGAGGGGGGCCACTGAGAGCTGATTCGTAGGCAGGGGAAGGAGTAGGGAAACAAGCTCCGCGTGTTTCCCTACTCCTCCCCCTGCCTGGCTCATGGTTTTGCAGGGCAGGGGCTTGGGTGTTGCGCCGAGGGGGGGGGGCACTGACAGCTGTTTCCCAGGCAGGGGGAGGAGTAAGGAAACATGTTCCGCGTGTTTCCCTACTCCTCCCCTTGCCTTTGAATCAGCTGTCAGTGACATCACTGATGTCAGTCTAAGCTGCTTTGCAGACCACCTCCGAGGGAGCCACGGTCCCAGGCACATTAGAACATTGGAGGTGAGAATTATTATATATAAGAAGATACTCACACCCAAGTCATACACTGAGAACAGTAAATAAACAATAAATACCTCAATAAAACTATCATGACAACAAAAATGTCCCTACACCCCTTCCCGTGCACTCCGCTCCATGGATAAATCCTTCTTATCTGTTCCATTCTCCACTACTGCCAACTCCAGACTTCGTGCCTTTTGTCTCGCTGCACCCTACGCCTGGAATAAACTTCCTGAGCCCCTATGTCTTGCCCCATCCTTGGCCACCTTTAAATCTAGACTGAAAGCCCACCTCTTTAACATTGCTTTTGACTCGTAACCACTTGTAACCACTCGCCTCCACCTACCCTCCTCTCCTCCTTCCCGTTCACATTAATTGATTTGATTTGTAATGAAACTGTTCTGGGCATGTGCATAGCAGCCACGTTTCCTACCCGAGCTGAACGGGAAAAGTCCATGCAACTCATTTGTATGTGATTACTTTTGAGAATCACTTGCTATTTTCACCTTGGTCATTTTTACTGGGGTGGAAATAGCGAGCGGTTCTTTCCGGGGACATTTGTGCATCGGGCCCTGAATACCTTATGTTGTATTGGCTCATCGGTGTAGTTTAGTTCAACAATTTGACTTTTGGAATATATATTTTTCCAAAACCCATTTGTTTCCCTTCATGCATTTGAAGACCCCTGAAGAAGGCTCTTATGCCAAAACACAGCCTGTGCAGGGTCGAGATTGTTCACACATTTGATGGGTCAAGGCTGTGTGTATTTGTAGAAGACTGTTGAAGACTTTGATCCTTTGTTTCCCAGATTGATTTGCTAGAACATGGCCTGGATTGGCCGCTGTTGTGGACAGGATGCTGGGCTCGATGGACCCTTGGTCTTTTCCCAGTGTGGCATTACTTATGTACTTATGACTCTTCCACTTTCTTTGTCTCTGTATTAGAATCTAAAGCAAGAGATTCCCACTTCGGTGGGTCATTTCCTACGCTCCCACTAGGAAGCCAAGACTCCTGCTGAAGTGTCGCCCACAGTTCTTTACATCTTTCCTCTCCTCCCATATGGTCCAGCATCTCCCCTTTTTGCCACCCCTTGTGGTCTGCCCCTTCCCTCAAACTTTCCTATTGCAGCTCCTTCTTTCCGCCATGAGAGTATCAGCAATGTAAAGAAGAGCGATATACCTGTGGGGTCTTGCGCTCAAGCAAGCTGCGAGTCACAGCCAGATCCCACCCCCTCTGAAGCACACTGCCTGTTGCTGTGTGGGCAGGACTCACCTGCAACATGCAGCATGCTTGATTGTGAGGCCTTGTGGCGTGTTCTCTTCTTTACAGTGCTAACGTTGTCACAACAAAGAAAGGACCCACAATAGAAGGTTTGAAGGGAGGGAGCAGAGCACAAGGTGTAGCAAGAAGGGGAGATGCTGGACCATGTGGGAGAGGGAGAAGAGGTCTGATGCTGCAATGCTGGAGCAAGGAGAAGGGGCTAGAGGCTGATGCAGGGTTGGAGATGTGAGAAGAGGGTTGATGATAACATATACTGGTGCTGGGGTACAGTTGGCAGAAGCGGCTGATTTTGGGAGAAGGAAGGCGCTAAAGCTGTGTCTGAGATGCTGGAAGGTGGCAGTGGAAGAAGGTGGCTGATCAGAGTGGAGTGAGACTACTGCAATCTGCTTCTTGCTGGCCTCCCACTTAGTCACCTCTCCCCTCTCCAATTGGTTCAAAACTCTGCTGCCCGTCTCGTCTTCCGCCAGGGTCACTTTACTCATACTACCCCTCTCCTCAAGCCGCTTTACTGGCTCCCTATCCGTTTTCGCATCCTGTTCAAACTTTTTCTGCTAACCTATAAATGTACTCACTCTGCTGCTCCCCAGTATCTCTCCACACTCGTCCTTCCCTACACCCCTTCCCGTGCACTCCGCTCCATGGATAAATCCTTCTTATCTCTTCCCTTCTCCACTACTGCCAACTCCAGACTTCGCGCCTTCTGTCTCGCTGCACCCTATGCCTGGAATAAACTTCCTGAGCCCCTACGTCTTGCCCCATCCTTGGCCACCTTTAAATCTAGACTAAAAGCCCACCTCTTTAACATTGCTTTTGACTCGTAACCACTTGTAACCACTTGCCTCCACCTACCCTTCTCTCGTCCTTCCTGTACACATTAATTGATTTGATTACTTTATTTTTTGTCTATTAGATTGTAAGCTCTTTGAGCAGGGACTGTCTTTCTTCTATGTTTGTGCAGCGCTGCTTACGCCTTGTAGCGCTATAGAAATGCTAAATAGTAGTAGTAGTAGAGTCAAGGGCATGTGCAGTGGAAAGTGGAGATGCCAGAGCAGAGGGATAGATGATGGAAGCAAGAAAGAGGAAATGAGTATTGGAGAAAGAGGTAGGTTGGCAGATGCTGGGGAAGGGGGAAGCCTCTGAGGAGGTGGGAGAAGCACATTAACAATGGAACATTAGCCCTTAGCAAAAGCTACAGAAAGCTAAAGAAAGAAAATCCTTTTTTTTTCTGCTGTGTATTTTAAACATCGGTGCTCTGGTTGTGCTGCTTTGTGTGAGCCGCACATCCCCACTGTGTGGTCAATTATACCCTCCTCATGCTTCTTTCAGATTTTCTTATCCAGAACTGCTGACTGTCTCTGAGCAGAATCCATCAGAGGATTATTATCTGCAAAGAAGGGAGGGGGAGGGGAGGGGAATCATCAAATGTTCACACTCCTTATCTGCCCTGGTGAATCAGGAAGCTGTTCTTTAAAACGGGAGGCCACACATGATTTGAGGCTGCTGAAATGTGTTCCATCTCTGAACAACTCGGGTTATCTTAACACACTCTCTGCAGCCCTAGCAAGTGAGATAACCATATGCAGGAACTGTGTAGCAAAGAGAGGATGTCTGGGGCTAAGCTTTAATGGTAATCAGCTCTCCACTGTGAATACACAATGTAAGAGAGCAGAGCTGCTGCTTGCTAATTGGTTGTGCAAAAGATGGATGTTTAAGCAGCAAATTAGCTAATGCACTACTAATTCCAACTAATGCGTCCTATAGTAGAAACTATTTAATCTTTGCTAAAGTGATGCCATCTGCCAGAGGATCTGGATATTAAGCTTCCTAGCAGGGCTGGCCCTGCCCACGCACTGACTTCAGGTTGTACCGAATGTAAAACTGTCATTCCACCAGCAGTTTTGCAAATGTTCTATATTTCACAAAATCATTCTTGCAAGACTTTCAAGGGAGACGTTCCCACTCGAAAGGCAGAAAATGCCATTTTGGAGGCGTCACAGAGGAAAAGAAGGCAAGGTGGTGGGGGTGGAAAGGACACATTTTGCTGGAGGAGGTCTTTTCACAGTTTTGGCACAGATCCGCCGCTCTGCCGCTGCCTTTCCCGTGAGCTTCAATGACTCACTTTATCTCTTGGTGTCACTAGGACCCATTTCAGACCCAATTGATTTGATTACTTTATTTTTTGTCTATTAGATTGTAAGCTCTTTGAGCAGGGACTGTCTTTCTTCTATGTTTGTGCAGCGCTGTGTATGCCTTGTAGCGCTATAGAAGTGATAAGTAGTAGTAGTAGTCTCTTGTAACCAGAGCTAATATTGTGATGTCATAATGCCTCAGTCCACCAATAAGAGCCAACCTCATCAGTGATGTCACAATGGCTTGATTGTCCTATACTTGGCTCACTTTTATTACATAGCTCTTTGAGCAGGGACTGTCTTTCTTCTATGTTTGTGCAGCGCTGCGTATGCCTTGTAGCGCTATAGAAATGCTAAATAGTAGTAGTAACCTATAAATGTATTCACTCTGCTGCTCCCCAGTATCTCTCCACACTCGTCCTTCCCTACACCCCTTCCCGTGCTCTCCGCTCCATGGATAAATCCTTCTTATCTGTTCCCTTCTCCACTACTGCCAACTCCAGACTTCGCGCCTTCTGTCTCGCTGCACCCTACGCCTGGAATAAACTTCCTGAGCCCCTACGTCTTGCCCCATCCTTGGCCACCTTTAAATCTAGACTGAAAGCCCACCTCTTTAACATTGCTTTTGACTCGTAACCACTTGTAACCACTCGCCTCCACCTACCCTCCTCTCTTCCTTCCCGTCCACATTAATTGATTTGATTTGCTTACTTTATTTATTTTTTGTCTATTAGATTGTAAGCTCTTTGAGCAGGGACTGTCTTTCTTCTATGTTTGTGCAGCGCTGCGTATGCCTTGTAGCGCTATAGAAGTGATAAGTAGTAGTAGTAGTAGTCTCTTGTAACCAGAGCTAATATTGTGATGTCATAATGCCTCAGTCCACCAATATGAGCCAACCTCATCAGTGATGTCACAATGGCTTGATTGTCCTATACTTGGCTCACTTTTATTACATAGCTCTTTGAGCAGGGACTGTCTTTCTTCTATGTTTGTGCAGCGCTGCGTATGCCTTGTAGCGCTATAGAAATGCTAAATAGTAGTAGTAACCTATAAATGTACTCACTCTGCTGCTCCCCAGTATCTCTCCACACTCGTCCTTCCCTACACCCCTTCCCGTGCTCTCCGCTCCATGGATAAATCCTTCTTATCTGTTCCCTTCTCCACTACTGCCAACTCCAGACTTCGCGCCTTCTGTCTCGCTGCACCCTACGCCTGGAATAAACTTCCTGAGCCCCTACGTCTTGCCCCATCCTTGGCCACCTTTAAATCTAGACTGAAAGCCCACCTCTTTAACATTGCTTTTGACTCGTAACCACTTGTAACCACTCGCCTCCACCTACCCTCCTCTCTTCCTTCCCGTCCACATTAATTGATTTGATTTGCTTACTTTATTTATTTTTTGTCTATTAGATTGTAAGCTCTTTGAGCAGGGACTGTCTTTCTTCTATGTTTGTGCAGCGCTGCGTATGCCTTGTAGCGCTATAGAAGTGATAAGTAGTAGTAGTAGTAGTAGTCTCTTGTAACCAGAGCTAATATTGTGATGTCATAATGCCTCAGTCCACCAATATGAGCCAACCTCATCAGTGATGTCACAATGGCTTGATTGTCCTATACTTGGCTCACTTTTATTACATAGCTCTTTGAGCAGGGACTGTCTTTCTTCTATGTTTGTGCAGCGCTGCGTATGCCTTGTAGCGCTATAGAAATGCTAAATAGTAGTAGTAACCTATAAATGTATTCACTCTGCTGCTCCCCAGTATCTCTCCACACTCGTCCTTCCCTACACCCCTTCCCGTGCTCTCCGCTCCATGGATAAATCCTTCTTATCTGTTCCCTTCTCCACTACTGCCAACTCCAGACTTCGCGCCTTCTGTCTCGCTGCACCCTATGCCTGGAATAAACTTCCTGAGCCCCTACGTCTTGCCCCATCCTTGGCCACCTTTAAATCTAGACTGAAAGCCCACCTCTTTAACATTGCTTTTGACTCGTAACCACTTGTAACCACTCGCCTCCACCTACCCTCCTCTCTTCCTTCCCGTCCACATTAATTGATTTGATTTGCTTACTTTATTATTTTTGTCTATTAGATTGTAAGCTCTTTGAGCAGGGACTGTCTTTCTTCTATGTTTGTGCAGCGCTGCGTATGCCTTGTAGCGCTATAGAAGTGATAAGTAGTAGTAGTAGTCTCTTGTAACCAGAGCTAATATTGTGATGTCATAATGCCTCAGTCCACCAATAAGAGCCAACCTCATCAGTGATGTCACAATGGCTTGGTTGTCCTATACTTGGCTCACTTTTATTACATAGCTCTTTGAGCAGGGACTGTCTTTCTTCTATGTTTGTGCAGCGCTGCGTACGCCTTGTAGCGCTATAGAAATGCTAAATAGTAGTAGTAGTATTTGTCATAGTGTCGCTTTCCTTGATGAACAAATCCAAAACAAAACTGAAAGTACCAGCATAGGAATTTGTCAGCCCTCTCATCAATGAAAATTAGTGTTATAATAATACAACACGGGCATTCGGCATTCACTCAGTCACCCCCTTCTATCCAAACACCACACCAGAAGCCAATTTCTTTAACAAATGTGGATTTATTTAGGCCGCAGCCAGGTCCGCAAAAATTTATTTATTGTAAACCTTCACATAAACAATCATTGGTAAACATCATTGATAAACATCTCCCTCCGAGTACACAGCCCTTCTTGCTTATATTACTACAGGCTGTGCCGTCCAAGCACCCTGTTCCTCCTCAGTGCTGTCTGCTATAGCACGCTGTCCAATCAAATGCATCCCGTACAAGGATGCATTTACCACTTTAACCAAAGCTATTGGCCCCCTGGCCGTCCAAGCCAGGAGACTAGCCGTGTCCATCTTGTTCTGTAATCCTGCCCGCATGCAGGCATAACATTTTGCTCAGTATTGTAACTTGCAACAGGTCATTAACATATACATAGTAACTCAGTTTGCCATATTATCCGCTGAGGTGCTGTGTACTCGTCGCTAATGTTACCTAAGTTCCATAGCTTATGCCTTGCTGCGACAACGACCCTTTCCCTGTACCTCATGGGCGGGAGGGCGGGTCAACACTGCTCCCTCTGCTTGCTGCAATCCAAATGGCGCTGTGTTTCCCTTCACAGCCCTTCTTCACCCCTCCTCCCTACCCGCCCCTTTTCCCATCACCCTTCAATCTCTTAATCTCCCTATCCACTCCCACTCATCCCTCCCTCTCCTCCCCACCCCAGATTCTTCCTGAGCCTTCAGCCCGGTTGTAATCGGCTCCCCTTTAAGGGTGAGCCTTTCCATTTACTACAATCAGGTTACTACACAAGAGTAGCCTAGTGGTTAGTGCAGCGGACTCTGATCCTGGGGAACTGGGTTCAGTTTCCCACTGCAGCTCTTTGTGACTCTGGGCAAGTCACTTCACCCTCCATTGCCCCTGGTACAAAATAAGAACCTGAATATATGTAAACTGCTTTGAATGTAGGTTGCAAAAACCACAGAAAGGCAGGATGTCAAGTCCCAGTTCCCTTTCCAATTTTGAGATTCTACATGGAATGTTGTTACTTTTGGAGATTCTAGATGGAATGTTGCTATTATGTGAGATTCTGTTGCTACTGTTGGAGATTCTACATAGATAGTTGCTAGTGGAGGAGTAGCCTAGTGGTTACTACAGTGGACTTTGATCCTGGGGAACTGGGTTCAATTCCTACTGCAGCTCCTTGTGACTCTGGGCAAGCCACTTAACTTGGAGTTAAGTACCTGTATATAATATGTAAACCACTTTGAATGTAGTTGGAAAAACCACAGAAAGGCGGTATGTAAGTCCCATTCCCATTATAAGGTCTCATCCTGAGTCATTATCAGATCTGAATTTACATGCAAAGAACAAGGGGATCTTTTACTAAACTGTGGTAGTGTTTTTAACTCGCAGTAGAAAGCAGCTGGCGGTAAGCACCGAGATGCCTAGGCGTCTCAGTTTTACCACCAGCTGATTTCTACCATTAGCTAAAAACGCTACTGCAGCTTAGTAAAAGACCCCCCCCACCCACACCCACACAGTATTATTTCTTGTGCACTGAAGGGGCCATTTACAAAATGGTGGTAAGCCCAATGTGAGCTTACCACTTGCTAAAAAGGAAGTACCACCGGGATACCACTGTGGTAAAAGGGGGCCTTGGCGTGCCTCAAAAACACATACCGACGCCAGCGCAGGCCCCCTTTTGCCGCAGCTTGGTAAAAGGGGCCCTGAGAGACAGAGATGGGAGTAGGGTTATTCGTCTGCTCTTCAGGATTCTGCTGTAATCACAAGTTTGCTTTGCCAGCCCTAGAAATGCTATTATAACTGTGTTTACCCCAGAATTTTACTACTACTACTACTTAACATTTCTAGAGCGCTACTAGGGTTACGCAGCGCTGTACAAATGAACAAAGAAGGACGGTCCCTGCTCAAAGGAGCTTACAATCTAAATATGGAATGTTGCTAGTGGAATAGCAACATTCCATGTAGAATGTCAAATAGTAGCAACATTCCATGTAGAATCTCAAGTAATAGCAACATTCCATGTTCCACTGCACTAACCACTAGGCTGCTACTCCTCCACTACTACTACTACTACTACTTAACATTTCTAGAGCGCTACTAGGGTTACGCAGCGCTGTACAAATAAACAAAGAAGGACGGTCCCTGCTAAAAGGAGCTTACAATCTAAAGGACAAAATGTCAAGTTGGGGTAGTCTAGATTTCCTGAGTAGAGGTGTAGTGGTTAGGTGCCAAAGGTGACATTGAAGAGGTGGGCTTTGAGCAATGATCTGAAGATGGGTAGGGAAGGGGCCTGGCGTATGGGCTCAGGGAGTTTTATAAATGGCACCCAAATTTGGGCACCCAAAAGTAGCATGCGATCCTGAAATCCGTGCACAAATAAATGTTAATGCGCCATTAACAATCAATAGTTGTCTGTTATCAATCATTTATTATGTTAATTGGCTCTAGTTTGGATTTGCAGACAGATCTGGCTACATGCAATTGTCTATGGATTCACATGCCCGAATTCTCTCGCGTGCAACCCAAAAGGGGGTGTGGCTACGGAGGGGATTCCAAACAATTACACACAGTGTTATAGAAGTTGGCACACGGATTTACACCAGGTTTCAGTTGGCATAGCCACCGAGAGGGAGGGGACAGGGGGGACAAAATTCCCCGGGCCCAAGCCTCCAAGGGGGGCCCGGCGCCGCAGTCCCACCCACCCTCTGTCGTCGACCGTCTGCTCCCTGCATTGAAATCGCAGTCTCACCTCTGTGAAAGCAGCGCTGCAGGCAGCAGAACACCTCCCTTCGGGCCTCCTTCCTTCCCTGTGTCTCGCCCTCGTCTGACGTAACTTCCGTGAGGGCGGGACACAAGGAGGGAAGGAGGGCCGAAGGGATTCGTTCAGCTGCCTGCAGCGCTGCTTTCATGGAGGTGAGACTGCGATTTCAATGCAGGGGGCCCGGCCCGGTGGCGGACGGAGGGGCAGAGCGGCGGCGGTGGCGACCTCGCGGTGGGGGTTGTGGTGGAGGGGGAGCAGTGGCTGCAGTGACCTCAGGGGGGAGCGATGGTGACCTCAGGGGGTGGAGGGGGGAGCGGCGGCGACCTCAGGGGGGGCGGGGTGGCAGGGTCGGGGCCGCGGGGGCGACCTTGCCCCGGGCCCGGCCCAGTCTCTCAGCGGCCCTGTCAGTTGGTGTAAGTCCTTGTGCTGAAAGTTGGGTGCAGGAATACGCACAAACTGGTCGATATTCAGCCAACGGGAGGAGGCTGGCTAAATCCCATGATCGGTGCTGGGCCCGGATATTCAATGCCAGGCTATTTCCGGTGGCTGGCATTGAATATCTGTTTTTAGGCCGGTTTAAACCAGCCAGTTGTATCATGCGATATAGCTGGTTAGCCACTATGTATCACGCCTCAATTTCCGCATGGAAATCAAAGTGTAATCTATAAAGTACGCTTTAATTTAGACGTATGTTATAGAATATGCCGAGTGCTGCTCCTCATGACTAAATTTAATTACGGACAATTATGCCAATTAAAACCTGGTGTAAATCTCAACGCCTAAATTAGGCTTGGAGTGGGTGTACTCTATAACAACACACATAGATTTTAGAAATGCCCTTGACCTGCTCATTACACTCCCATAACCACGCCCACTTTTTACTATGCTACTTAGAATTTACGCACACCACGTTACAGAATATACTTAGCAAATAGAGCACATAAATTCTAATTAATGCTAATTAGTGCTGATAATTGCTTTTTGATAAAGAGTTTATTGAACAACCTGCAGACTCGTCACGGCTATGTTTCGGCCAACGGGCCTTCCTCAGGAGTCTCTTACTGCTGTCAATATGGCATATGCTTCAACTCGGGCTGGACATGTAGAATCAATCGATGTTGGCAGATTTGGTGGGAACGTAAGACAACCACAGAAGTACTCAGAAGGAAATCTCTAGCGAATCGCTGGACTGGTGCTGAAAGCAATTCGCTAGAGATTTCCTTCTGAGTACTTCAGTAACTGTGATTATCTTACATTCCCGCCAAATCTGCCACCAGCATCGATTGATTCTACAAGTCCAACCCGAGTTGAAGCATATTGACAGCAGTAAGAGACTCCTGAGGAAGGCCCATCGGCCGAAACACATCCGTGTCGAGTCTAAAGATTGTTCAATAAACTCTTCATCTAAGAACATTGTCCAGTTCTCCCTTTTGAGTCACCTTCACTGTTTTCCTGTGTGATTACAAGCCTTGCGAGGGTCTTTGTTCTTCCTATACACATTGATAAGTGCTTGTTAACATCCAATTATTAGCATTGATTAGCTTGTTAACTAATTAAGTGGAGGAGTGGCCTAGTGGTTAGGGTGGTGGACTTTGGTCCTGAGGAACTGAGTTCCATTCCCACTTCAGGCACAGGCAGCTCCTTGTGACTCTGGGCAAGTCACTTAACCCTCCATTGCCCCATGTAAGCCGCATTGAGCCTGCCATGAGTGGGAAAGCGCGGGGTACAAATGTAACAAAAAAAAAGTTATGCATTTTGTTATGGTATTCAGTTTGATTTCTGCATGGAAATCTCGGCGCAATATATAGAATCTCAGCATATGCGCTAACTGGTATTAAAATTTAATATGAATCAGAGAAAAGTTTTCTTCACTCAACGTGTAATTAAACTCTGGAATTCATTGCCAGAGAATGTGGTAAAGACAGTTAGTTTAGCAGGGTTTAAAAAGGGTTTGGATGACTTCCTACAGGAAAAGCCAATAGACCATTATTAAATTGACTTGGGCAAATCCACTGTTTATTTCTGGGATAAGCATCATAAAATGTATTGAACTTTTTCGGGATCTTGCCAGGTAATTGTGACCTGGATTGGCCACTGTTGGACACAGGATACTGGGCTTGATGGACCTTTGGTCTGTCCCAGTGTGGCAATACTTATGTACTTATGGTAATATTCAGTGGAGATAACCGGCTATCTCACACTGAACATTAGTGGTTAGCTGGTGAAGTGCGATTTAACCAGCCAGGAGCTGTTCTTGGTTAAATGGTGCTGAACATCAGCCTGTAAATGTTACTTAGTCCAGGGTATCCATTATAGAATAGTGCTGAGCCGCACTTTTCCCGGGACCTAATTTTTGTCATCATTTACTGTATTTCAGAATTTACTGTGATGGGGTGGTGGTTCCATGTTCTCTTTTCTGACCTCTATATGTGGAATAATTTACATGCTCCAGTTCAAATTGAGTTAGACTATATGTGATTATGCAAAAAGCTTAAACCTTTTTTTATTTGATAAATTTTATGGATAATTTCATATGTACTATGATGATGCATTCCTTCTGTTGTGTTTTTCATTTGTAAACCACCTGGATACTCCTGTTGCATTAGGTGCAGTATATAAATTGTGTATTAGATTTGATTAGCTAAGATGTTCAAATAGCCATGAAGAGTTAGAAATTACACGGCTTCTTTCAAGCTGCATACTTTTAATCTGATTTTCAGAGAAACTACCCACATTGATCTTTGAAAATCAGCATAAACTATGTATAACAAAAGTACACATCTACTTTCTGCCTGCTATTTGTGTGGGCACCCAAGTAGGGTTTATTCAATTTGCATTTTAAAATTAAATGTACTTATACACTCCTTTAGAAAAGTCTCTTTTTGACCCTGCTATAAGTATTTATGCCCATGAATCGTTTGTTTACTCTTTCCAAAAATACTAGGACTAGGGGGCATGCGATGAAGCTACAGAGTAGCAAATTTAATAGGAATTGGAGAAAATGTTTCCTCACTCAACGTGTAATTAAACTCTGGAATTCGTTGCCAGAGAATGTGGTAAAGGCGGTTAGCTTAGCGAGGTTTAAAAAAAGGTCTGGAAGGCTTCCTAAAGGAAAATTCCGTATACCATTATTTAATTGACTTGGGGAAAATCAACTGCTTATTTCTGGGATAAGCAGCATAAAATGTATTGAACTCTTTCAGGATCTTGCCAGGTATTTGTGACCTGGATTGGCCACTGTTGGAAACAGGATGCTGGGCTTGATGGACCTTTGGTCTGTCCCAGTGTGGCAACAGTTATGTACTTATGTGCTTGGGATTCTGAATGGAATCTTGCTACTCTTTGGGGTTCCACATGGAATGTTGCTACACTTTGAAATTCTGCATGGAATCTTGTTAATCTTTAGAATTCTAGAATCTTGCTACTCTTTGGGGTTCCACATGGAATGTAGCTACACTTTGAGATTCTGCATGGAATCTTGTTATTCTTCAGAATTCTAGAATCTTGCTATTATTTGGGATTCTACATGGAATGTTGCTACTATTGGCTACTTGTGACCTGGAGTGACCACTGTTGGAAACAGGATGCTGGGCTTGATGGACATTCGGTCTGTCCCAGTGTGGCAATACTTATGTACTTATGCCCATATCTATAGCTAAATCATTTAAAAGGACCAACTCAATGTGCAGGGAAATATAAATCAAAAAGACACTATCCCAGCATCTACATACTACTTAGCAAATGTCACCAACGCCCCAAAAACTTTTAGAAATGTTTAATGCATTTTAAACTTTTTGTTGTGGATCCTCAGAAGCTTGGCTAGCTGAGGGGCCCTTTTAATAAGCTGCGTCAAAAAGTGGCCTGCAGCAGTGTGAGCGCATCTTTTGGGCGTGCACCAGGCCAGATTTTACTGCTTCCTGGAAAAAGGGCCTTCTTCTAAGGGGCTGGAAAATGGACGTGCGACAAAATAAAAACCAGCACATGTCTATTTTTGGCCTGAGACCTTACCACCACCCATTGACTTAGTGGTAAGGTCTCACGTGCTACCTGGGCAGTAGGCATGCACATGTGCCCACTGCTGTTTACTGCCAGGTAAGTGCCACGCGGTAGAAAATAGAAAATATTTTCTATCGCGTGTTTTCAGCGTGTGTCAAATTCAGAATTACCACCTGGGGCATGTGGTAGCCAGGTGGTAATGCTGATTTGGTGCACGCTAGATGCGCGTAGGTGCTTACACACCTTTGCAAAATGGCCCCAGAATACATATTGAATACTGAATACATAAGGAGTGGAGGAGTGGCCTAGTGGTTAGGTGTGAGCAAAATCTAAATAAATAAATAAATAATAATAATAATATTCCATGTAGAACCCCAAAGAATAGCAAGATTCTGGAATCCTAAAGAGTGACAAGATTCCATGCACAATCTCAGAGTAGCAACTGGAGTGGAGGAGTGGCAGTGGTTAGAGCACCAGTCTTGCAATCCAGAGGTGGCCAATTCAAATCCCACTGCTGCTCCTTGTGACCTTGGGCAAGTCACTTAACCCTCCATTGTCTCAGGTACAAACTTTGATTGTGAGCCCTCCTGGGACAGAGAAATATCCAGAGTACCTGAATGTAACTCACCTTGAGCTACTACTGAAAAAGGTGTGAGCAAAATCTGAATAAATAAATATAACCGTTTCTTATTTGATCTAATTTTTAAAGCGTTATCAAACATATAAACGGCAAGTGATCGACTCACCTGCAAATGCGCAGTAGAGTTGGAACGCTGAGAGTGTAGAAGTCCAAGCCCCGCCTCCACCAGCAGTGGAGGAGGGAGGGAGGGAGGGAAGGAGGGGGTGGAACTGAGGGAAACAGACGCTGGGGGGAGGGCAGGGGAGAGAGCAGGGAAGGTGGACGGGGAGGGGGGGGGGGGGAGGCCATAGGAAAACAAAAAACTAGCCCGTTGGTACGGGCTTAATGGCTAGTATGTATAACATGCTACTTAGGTTTCAAAATGTCAGTCTTGGAGCCATATGTATAGTTGGGCAGAGATGAACAATTTAGATACGGTAGAGTCTCGATTATCAACATAAACGGGACTGACAGGTTGTTGGATAATTGAAAAGTCAGAGAACACAGAAAGAGTGGATGAGGAATAAAATAGAAGTACAGTACAGTCTCGATTATCCAACCTTCGCTGATCCGACCTTCCGGCATATCCGACGATCCCCCCCCCTCCCGGTGATTTCATGCAGCTTCTCAGTTTTCCAAACCCGGGACCCTAATTTTTACGACAATTGTGAGCTGAGACTGTGTTTTTACTGCTTTAGGAGAAGGTCGGCCATCTCCCGATTTGTGTTGGAAGATGGCCGGCTTTCTCGTTCGAAAATAAGCAGGTTAGTAACATAGTAGATGACGGCAGAGAAAGACCTATACGGTCCATCCAGTCTGCCCAACAAGGTAAACTCATATGTGCTACTTTTTGTGTATACCTGACCTTGATTTGTATCTGTCATTTTCAGGTCACAGACCGTAGAAGTCTGCCCATCACTAGCCCCGCCTCCCACCACCGGCTCTGCCACCCAATCTCGGCTACGCTTCGGATCAGACGGGATAAAAATGACTTGCCATTTCCTGTTTCTGTTTGGTTATTATCAGTGCGTTTTTTTCTAGTGAAAAAGGTGCCAGTGCTCAAATGCTAGGCCACCCTTCAGGGGTGGGGTGATCACTGAGCGACCCATCCTACAATAGCCAGGCCCCTTGCAACCAGTCACAGAATCTATGACACATTGGTGTGTAGAGCCCGAGCTCTTTCATGAAAACTTGGGGACCATGGGTCAATTTTAGCAGACAATGGAAAAGGTGCCGGTACTCAGTACCCCCCCCCCCCAAAAAAAAAGCCCTGGTTATTAATCACATTCTAGGACTCCGCTCACTCTCTCTCTGCTTCCATGCGCGTTTGGTGGCCATGCCATTCTCTATATATATTCTTAAAATGAATTGCCATCTGAGATTAAATATGTATCAGCAGCATTATGCATTTAAAAATAAATGATTTTTACACCTTGGAGCAGACTAATGAATAAATTAATAATTGATACAGTTATGTTTTCTCGTAATAGTCATCGGACGTTTTAGGAGGCTGCAGCATATAACATCTCATTACAACATTTGCTTAAAACTCAATGCACACCTAAATTATTTGTGTCAAAACTCATTTATTTCCACAATAACATGGCCTGTCAAATGTTGACATCCTGTTAATAACATCCCGTTCATTTGCATATTATTAAAATTTCTCCTCTCACGAAGCAGGGGCTTGTGGTTAATGTGCTTTTATATTCAGGATTTGCAAGTTAGTTCTGCTCACACTGTCATAGAAAGCTTACCTCTGGCAACTAATTACGAAACACTTTGTGCATCTTAATGAGGTTCATGGTCTTATGACCAGTATTTGTCTTATGGTTTTCTCTCTCTGGTACTTATGGTTTTTTTTTCTCAGCTTACTGATCTGCTCATCTCTTTGCTCTCATTTCCTGGGGTACTGAGTAGGGAATTCAGTCACTAAGCCAACCAATACGCACGGCCGAAAAATCATTTTTATTTTCGGCTGCACATATCGGCCGCACGCCAAGTGGCATTTGATGCGCGGAGGTCATTACCGTCCAGTTACCACGTGAGACTTTACCACTAGGTCAATAGACGGCGGGCGGTAAGGTCGCAGACCCAAAATGGACACGCGGCAGTTTTGATTTCGCTGCATGTCCATTTTCGGCAAAAATTTTAAAAAGGCCCTTTTTTACAGGCGTGCTGAAAAATGGATTGGCATGCGCCGAAAACTCGCGCCTGCACTACCGCAAGCCATTTTTCAGCACACCTTAGTAAAAGGACCCCTAACGTTTGGGCGCCATACTTACGCCTGCTAAAAGCAAGTTTACATGCTGGTGCCCAGCTTAGGCGCACTTCGAACCGATTCTGTTCAATATATTTGTGAGTGCCATTGCCGGAGGGTTAGAAGGTAAAGTTTGCCTATTTGCGGATGATACTAAGATCTGTAATAGAGTGGACACCTGGGAGGGAGTGCAAAACATGAAAAAGGATCTGAGGAAGCTAGAAGAATGGTCTAAGGTTTGGCAATTAAAATTCAACGCGAAGAAATGCAAAGTGATGCACTTAGGGAATAGAAATCCTCGGGAGACATATGTGTTAGGCGGGGAGAGTCTGATAGGAACGAACGGGGAGAGAGATCTTGGGGTGATAGTATCTGAGGATCTGAAGGCGACGAAACAATGTGACAAGGCAGTGGCCGTAGCGAAAAGGTTGTTAGGCTGTATAGAGAGAGGTGTGACAAGCAGAAGAAAGGGGTTGTTGATGCCCCTGTATAAGTCGTTGGTGAGGCACCACCTGGAGTATTGTGTTCAGTTTTGGAGGCCGTATCTTGCTAAGGATGTAAAAAGAATTGAAGCGGTGCAAAGAAAAGCTACGAGAATGGTAAGGGATTTGCGTTACAAGATGTATGAGGAGAGACTTGATGACCTGAACATGTATACTCTGGAAGAAAGGAGAAGCAGGGGTGATATAATACAGACGTTCAAATATTTGAAAAGTATTAGTCCGCAAACGAACCTTTTCCGGAGATGCGAAGGAGGTAGAACGAGAGGACATGAAATGAGATTGAAGGGGGCCAGATCAAGAAAAATGTCAGGAAGTATTTTTTCACGGAGAGAGTATTGGATGCTTGGAATGCCCTCCCGCGGGAGGTGGTGGAAATGAAAACGGTAACAGAAGTCAAGCACGCGTGGAATAAACATAAAGGAATCCTGTTCAGAAGGAATAGATCCTAAGGAGCTTAGCCGAGATTGGGTGGCACAGCCGGTGGCGGGGATAGTGCTGGGCAGACTTACACGGTCTGTGCCCTGAAAAGGACAGGTACAAATCAAGGTGGGGTATACACAAAAAGTAGCACATGTGAGTTTATCTTGTTGGGCAGACTGGATGGACGGTGCAGGTCTTTTTCTGCCGTCATCTACTATGTTACTATGTTACTTTGAGAGAATTCTGCAAATTTGCACGCAACGTTTTGGAACACATCAACACGCCTTGATCATGCCCCTTTTCAGATTTGTGTGATTGAAGTCCGGCACCTTGCTTTACAGAATAGCACGCAGTGAGATGTGCTGCAAACTTTTAAGACTGTCAATTAACATCAATAATGGTTGTTAGCACTCAGTTATTGATGTTTCCAAGCTCATTAGTCAATTTATTTTTTAAATTGTGGCAATTATGGTTAGTTAGATCTTATTTTGATCAAGGTGCTTTTGCTTTGTTGGTCCAGTGGTTAGTATTATCTCATCTTGATTATTGTAATGTCTGTTACTTGAGCTTATCCATTACCTCGGCTAGATTCATTTTCAAACTCAATAACTTTAGCAGTATATTACTGTGAAGAAACAGTGTGTTTTAAGCGTCTAAAATGTATTGGATATTTTCCTGCATTAATTATGTCCTGAAGTGTATTTCTTCTATTTGGCCAGCAGGTGGTGTTTCTTTGCTGTATGGCTGTTACAGAGAAATGAATGCTCTTTTCTTTAGTTTAGAGAGAATCCAGAAAAGTGGAGAACTCAATAGATCCCACGAGGCGTAAAGTGAAAAATAAAAAAGGTGGGAATATAAGCCAGGCTATCCAAAGAATGGAACCAAATTATAATTAAAATAATCTGTATTTAATATTTTTCAAACAAATGATAGTAAAACAATCACACATTAAAAGTGACTCACTTTTAATGTGTGATTGTTTTACAAATTATTAAATACTGATTATTTTAATTATAATTTGGTTCCATTCTTTGGATAGCCTGGCTTGTATTCCCACCCTTTTTATTTTTCACTTTTCTTTAGTTTAACACAAACAGGAAGCAAGATGCAGTATATTTTTGAAACGTTGTTTTCTGGGCTCTGATTGGCCTTGAGTTGAAGCTAACTAGCAGTTACTGGTTTTGAATTCAGTCTTAGCCAGGAAGAAAAGAGAGTAGGAGAGCAGGGGAGCAGCCATTTCAGCAGTACAGCCATTACCAGTGGGTTTCCTGAAGAAGCTACAGTGAAACAGGTCCATTGGGACCACACTGTTCTGTGCTGGGATATCGTGGCTGCTATATGAACACCACATTATCCAGATAAGTCCCGAGTTTTTTTGTATTTTTGTTGCGGGATCATACTAGATGGGCGTCAGAGTGGACATGTAAAGAGAGTATATACAAGTAAATATTATAAAACTAATTTGCAAGACAAAAATTTTTAAAAAATGTTTCTGGGGGGATTTTTTGGGATCTGTGATTACTTTTTCACTATGTGCCTCAAAGTCATGAGAAGAAGAACTTGGTGTTTTTCTTGCCACAGTACAATGAGATCCCTTTCCTCCTTTAACTAAAGAGTGTTGTTGAGCCTTCACTTTTTAGAAAGTAAACAAATGTTTAGTTAGTGTTATAATTTATCCATTTTTCAGTTACTTGTTACTGTTTGCTGATTGCACATTTTCTGTCCACGGTTCAATATTTTTATGAGAATAAACATAATCATGTGTTCACTCTGTCTGGACTAATAAAGAATCCTGGTAGTTTGTGTGTTGGGTCTGTGAGTGCTTTCTGGGAACTGTGGGACCACTGCGAGTGTGGCCTCCAGTAACCTAGAAAATTATTGGGGGTAATTTGAGAGCGGGTCACTCACCCAGAGGCGGTTGTGACCCAGTCGGTGGGAGGATGGTGCTAGTGTAGAGCACGAACGGCAGGTGCAGGTGGACCTGAGCTGTGCTGGGGACAGACCCTCCAAGTAGCCGCAGGATAACCCCAGGCAGGTGGCTAGGTGTTTCATGACAATCACCCTATATAGCTAAACTATATTGGTTACCTATCCATGAAAGGGTGTTTGATGTTTCAGATTCTTTATGGGGTTACT
Source organism: Microcaecilia unicolor (assembly GCF_901765095.1). Taxonomy (NCBI): domain Eukaryota; kingdom Metazoa; phylum Chordata; class Amphibia; order Gymnophiona; family Siphonopidae; genus Microcaecilia; species Microcaecilia unicolor. The sequence goes on along the minus strand of NC_044031.1, from coordinate 755,484,391 downwards.
TTGCAATTATTGATAAATTTAATTGCTACTCCTCTGTTTAGATTTTCCTCTCATCTATATAGTAACGCACTCGTCAACCTCCTTTCTTTAAAGGCATTCATTTTGTTAAAATAGCCAATTCTCTGTTTTCATTTTTGGCAGTCACTTTTAAGAGTTCTCTGTCTCTTGCTATCAGGACTGAGACAAGTTATTTCAGGTTTCATAAAAAAGTTAAAACTTGTCATTTGTCAGCTTATGGTTCTACTAGCCGTTAAGCCCGTTAAAACGGGCGAGATTTCCAGCTACCCTCCTCGCCACCGCTCCCTCCCCCCTCCGTGCCGGGCCCCCTGCACTGACCTGACAGTGCCTCTCACCTCCGTGTGAAAGTGCTGCAGGCAGCAGCAGATCGCTCTGCTGCTGCCTGCAGCGCTTCCGCACGGAGGTGAGAGGCGCTGTCAGGTCAGTGCAGGGGGCCGGATACGGAGGGGGGCGGGAGCGGCGGCGGGGATGGGGGGGAGGGTTGAGGTTAGTGCGAGCGATGTTCGTTTCCAGGCTCTAGCGGCAGCGTCCGACAGTCCGACTCTGTTTCCCTCTCTGTTCCGCCCTCTGAAGTCACCACGTCTTGACGCGAGGGCGGGACAGAGAAGGAAGTCTCTACTGCGCATTTGCAGGTGAGTCGGTCACTTGCCATTTATATGTTTGATGTTTTGAGCATTAGGGGCGTTGTTCTTCTGTGCTGTTTCAGTGGTATTCAGAATAGCGCCGGAGTTTTGAGCATCAGGGTCTCAGTGCGTTGAGACTTCAAACAGCATTAATTGTCTTCCCCTCTCTTTGGACATCTAAGACTAGAGGAAACGAAACCCTCTCTATAATCAAAGGATTTTGTAGAAAGAAAAATCTCTTTCTTTATATTGAAACAAAAATAACCCAGCAAGTAAACTGGCAATATAAAATATAACAAGAAATTTCACCCTCATTCTTTTTTAAAGATCTCAGGCAGAGCATTTGCTGTAAAAGCCAGAGCTTGAAATGAGCCCATCCATGACTTTGCTTTTTGTAGTTAGTGTCATGTGCGACCAGGGGCAAAAAAAGTCATTTTTAGCCCACAGTGTGGGGAAGGAGCCATGCATTTGGAGACCTGCTTCCTTCAACAATACAGGGCATTTGCTTTTCATCTCTGAGCAGACATTCAGGTGGCCGTGGGTGAAACCTTTCCATGCACACCCACACTGGCCCAAACGCTCTTTGGAATTGACCTCAATTGCCCAGTTTGGTGAAGTGAAACTGTGAGGAGTACCTGGTACTTTAGATACTTACATAAGTAATGCTACACTGGGAAAAGACCAAGGGTCCATCGAGCCCAGCATCCTGTCCATGACAGCGACCAATCCAGGCCAAGGGCACCTGGCAAGCTTCCCAAACGTACAAACATTCTATACATGTTATTCCTGGAATTGTGGATTTTTCCCAAGTGCATTTAGTAGCGGTCTATGGACTTGTCCTTTAGGAAACTGTCCAAACCCTTTTTAAACTCTGCTAAGCTAACCGCCTTCACCACGTTCTCCGGCAACGAATTCCAGAGTTTAATAACGCGTTGGATGAAGAAAAATGTTCTCCTGTTTGTTTTAAATTTACTACACTGTAGTTTCATCGCATGCCCCCTAGTCCTAGTATTTTTGGAAAGCGTGAACAGACGCTTCACAGCCACCTGTTCCACTCCACTCATTATTTTATATACCTCTATCATGTCTCCCCTCAGCCGTCTCTTCTCCAAGCTGAAAAGCCCTAACCTCCTTAGTCTTTCTTCATAGGGAAGTCGTCCCATCCCCGCTATCATTTTAGTCGCCCTTCACTGCACCTTTTCCAATTCCACTATATCTTTCTTGAGATGCGGCGACCAGAATTGGACACAATACTGAAGGTGCGATCGCACCATGGAATGATACAATGGCATTATAACATCCTCACACCTGTTTTCTATACCTTTCCTAATAATACCCACTTCAGGGTATTAGGAGTGGCCTAGTGGTTAGGGTGGTGGATTTTGGTCCTGGGGAATTGAGGAAGTGATTTTGATTCCCACTTCAGGCACAGGCAGCTCCTTGTGACTCTGGGCAAGTCACTTAACCCTCCATTGCCCCATGTAAGCTGCATTGAGCCTGCCATGAGAGGGAAAGCGCAGGGTACAAATATAACAAAAATAAAAAATTCTATTTGCTTTCCTAGCCACAGCAGCACACTGAGCAGAAGGTTTCAGTGTATTATCAACGATGACACCCAGATCCCTTTCTTAGTCCTTAATTCCTAACGTGGAACCTTGCATGATGTAGCTATAATTTGGGTTCTTTTTTCCCACATGCATCACCTTACACTTGCTCACATTAAACGTCATCTGCCAATTAGCTGCCCAGTCTCCCAGTCTCGTAAGGTCCTTCTGTAATTTTTCACAATCCTCTCGCGAGTTAACGACTTTGAATAACTTTGTGTCATCAGCAAATTTAATTACCTCGCTAGTTACTCCCATCTCTAAATCATTTATAAATATATTAAAGAGCAATGGTCCTCTCACTGACCCCAGAGGAACCCCACTAACTACCCTTCTCCATTGTGAATACTGCCCATTTAACCCCACTCTCTGTTTCCTATCCTTCAACCAGTTTTTAATCCACAATAGGACATTTCCTCCTATCCCATGACCCTCCAATTTCCTCTGTAGCCTTTCATGAGGTACCTTGTCAAACGCCTTTTGAAAATCCAGATACACAGTATCAACCGGCTCCCCTTTGTCCACATGTTTGTTTACTCCTTCAAAGAATTGAAGTAAATTGGTCAGGCAAGATTTCCCCACACTAAAGCCGTGCTGACTTGGTCTCAGTAATCCATGTCCTCGGATGTGCTCTGTAATTTTATTTTTAATAATAGCCTCTACCATTTTTCCCGGCACCAACGTCAGACTCACCGATCTATAATTTCCCGGATCTCCCTTGGAACCTTTTTTAAAAATCGGCGTTACATTGGCCACCCTCCAATCTTCCGGTACCATGCTCGATTTTAAGGATAAATTGCATATCACTAACAGTAGCTCCGCAAGTTCATTTTTCAATTCTATCAGTACTCTAGGATGAATACCATCTAGTCCAGGTGATTTGCTACTCTTCAGTTTGCCGAACTGCCCCATTACTTCAACTGTGGAAGACCACTAAAGAGGAACACTGTTTACCTGGGATGTTAAATTATACAAAAGGCAATTCTATAAAGTGCATCGAATAATGCACACATATTTATAGAATAACAGTATTTACATGCGTGATTGGCGCCAATAATTGGCAGTTGCAAGTGTTAGGCGTTATTCTATAAATGTGCTCTTAAGTCCCTTACCCCCCCCCCCCAATTCCATGTATCACCCCTAGTTTTCCGCTCTGAAATCCTAGCGTACTCTATAACAATATGCATAACTTAATTGGCTTACCAAGCTAATCGGCATTGATAACAGGACTTAACGAGCAATGAGCACTAATTGGCAATAATTAGAATTTATGTGCACAACTCGCTAAGCGTATTCTGTAACTCACTGCATCTAAATTCTAATGCACACAACCAAAAAGAGGTGTGGTTATGGGCGGTAAATGATAGTTTTGTTGGCGTTCCAATGCTGGGATATTCAGTGGCACCAACCATTTAACATATAGTAGATGACGGCAGAAAAAGACCTGCACGGTCCATCCAGTCTGTCCAACAAGATAAACTCACATGTGCCATTTTTTGTGTATACCTTACCTTGATTTGTACCTGTCTTTTTCAGGGCACAGACCGTATAAGTCTGCCCAGCACTATCCCCGCCTCCCAACCACTAGCCCTGCCTCCCACCACCGGCTAAGCTTCTGGGGATCCCTTCCTTCTGAGCAGGATTCCTTTATGTTTATCCCACGCATGTTTGAATTCCGTTACCGTTTTCCTCTCCACCACCTCCCATGGGAGGGCATTCCAAGCATCCACCACTCTCTCCGTGAAAAAATACTTCCTGACATTTTTCTTGAGTCTGCCCCCCTTCAATCTCATTTCATGTCCTCTAGTTCTACCGCCTTCCCATCTCCGGAAAAGGTTCGTTTGCGGATTAATACCTTTCAAATATTTGAACGTCTGTATCATATCACCCCTGTTTCTCCTTTCCTCCAGGGTATTCATGTTCAGGTCAACAAGTCTCTCCTCATACGTCTTGCAACGCAAATCCCATACCATTCTCAAAGCTTTTCTTTGCACTGCTTCCATTTTTTTTAACATCCTTCGCAAGATACGGCCTCCAAAATTGAACACAATGATCCAGGTGGGGCCTCACCAATGTCTTATACAGGGGTATTAAAACCTGCTGGTCACACCTCTCTCTATACAGCCTAGCAATCTTCTAGCTATGGCCACCACCTTGTCACACTGTTTCGTCGCCTTCAGGTCCTCATCTGATTGACTTGGTGCTACCTGCCCTTCTCATTAGCTTGACTCACTATTGTTAACACCTGCACCTGAACTTCAGAGGTAGGGTCCTTTGCTAATGATGAATAAAATCTATTATCCAATAACTGTGAAAAAGCTTCTTTCAAATATTAATCCTTGTCCTGTATGACGATAGCCCTTCCCTTGTCAGCCTACTTAATGACAATGGAGTGGTCCAACTTCAAACTGTCCAAGGTCATCCTTTGTTCCCTAGAAAGGTTATGATGCGTTATTCTGAAATTCGCTTCAACCACTGATAAATTTTGTAAAACCAACCTCTCAAACGCTACTATAGATGAATCAGGAACCCCTGGAGAGATCCAAACAGATGGTAATTTACCTTGTAATGAAAACTCCCCATCATTCTCAATCACTACTTTATCTTGGGAAAAAAATACCCTCAACTTTAACAATCTAAAAAATGTTTGTAAACTACGCCTAGTACCAAACGCATCATAACCCATAGATGGAATACAGGAAAGACCAAATTGTAACACCGAAAGCTGCTCTTTAGTGAAAATTCTGGAGGACAAATTGAAAACCCCTAATGGTGGGTCTTCACCTGCCTTTTGGGCTTGTTCATTTTGGGCACTTGTGATTTATGTATTTATTTATTACATTTGTATCCCGCGCTTTCCCACTCATCGCAGGCTCAATGCGGCTTACATAGTAACAAGAGAATACAATCTGTAGTATCTGAATCAACAAATGAGGTATGTGGTAGGACAAATGGGATAAAAGAGGTATGAGAGAAAGGATAGGGATAGGTAAGGAAGTGGAGTGATGAAGAAGAGGTAAGGGAAGAGCATGGAGGGTAAGAAGATTGGTCGGAGGTCATTTCTAAGTCATTGTTGTTAATGATAAGATGAACCGGTAAATGGATGGGTTGCTTATGTTTGCTTATGGTAGGTCAAGTCGTTCGGGTAAATCTGTTTGAATAGAAGGGTTTTCAATAGTTTCCTAAAGGGAAGGTACTCACTAGTTGATCGAATGTATCTAGTTGATCGATTGTTCCTCTTGTTGTAGCCATCTTTCTCAGTATTACTATCTGTGTAGTTCTCTTATCCCCTGAGGAGTCACTTGACGATGACAACTTAAATGCTACCCTCTCTTAGAACCTGTATACCCCCCAGGGTTTTCTAACTTTTCTTGATTTCTCCATCCATGGATAAACATGTCCTTTGGTGTCATCCTGTTCATCACATTTAAATTTTGATATTTTAAACATTCTTTGTCCTTTCTTATACTGATCCATGCAGTTATTATGTTCTGCTAGAGCAGTTACAAAAACGTGCTCATCTTCCTTCTGTTTTAATAAGTCTAATTGTTGTTTGAGCTCACTTTTCTGCTCAGATTGGACTTATTGACTGCATGAACCATGGAGGACGGTGATTAAAAGTCAACTGTGGGTTTGACCAGGATCCCCAGTATCTTCAATATGACAGACACATTTGATATTCATTTACATGGAACATTCATTTTGGAATTGAAATTGAGGACCGCATCCATTTTTCATCTACCTGGATGTTTAAACCTCAGATAAGTAGTAGGCTTTTTTTTATGTGGATAGGATCATGCTTCATATCCAATTGTAGATCTAAGGGAAGATGTTGGGGTATATAGTAAAATGAAATTGTAAGCAAATGAATTAAAATTGGTGTATTATTATTATTTGTTACACTTGTACCCCGTGCTTTCCCACTCATGGCAGGCTCAATGCGGCTTACATGGGGCAATGGAGGGTTAAGTGACTTGCCCAGAGTCACAAGGAGCTGCCTGTGCCTGAAGTGGGAATTGAACTCAGTTCCCCAGGACCAGAGTCCGCCACCCTAACCACTAAGCCACTCCTCCACTGTTGCTACTATTTGAGATTCTACATGGAATGTTGCTATTCCACTAGCAACATTCTATGTAGAAGTCGGCCCTTGCAGATCACCAATGTGGCCGCGCAGGCTTCTGCTTCTGTGAGTCTGATGTCCTGCACGTACGTGCAGGACGTCAGACTCACAGAAACAGAAGCCTGCGCAGCCTTCTACATGGAATGTTGCTAGTGGAATAGCAACATTCCATGTAGAATCTCCAATAGTATCTATTTTATTTTTGTTACATTTGTACCCCGCGCTTTCCCACTCATGGCAGGCTCAATGCGGCTTACATGGGGCAATGGAGGGTTAAGTGACTTGCCCAGAGTCACAAGGAGCTGCCTGTGCCTGAAGTGGGAATTGAACTCAGTTCCCCAGGATCAAAGTCCACCACCCTAACCACTAGGCCACTCCTCCACTGTACAAATGTAAAACCTTTTACCACTTTTTGCATTCATATCATTGGGTTTTAATTGTAATTTTAGAGACTTTAATAATTTAAGTATGCTTATTATTTGGTGTGTGTGGGAGGTGGGGGAGGGGGGGGGGCTATCTGGACAATGCCAGGATGGTCCATGTGTGGAGCTTGGGCTGAGCCAGAGGTTATCTGGTTGGTGGCCATATTGTGATTGCTAACAGGATAGAAACCAGATAAAGTTAGGACAGCATAGTGCAGACCTGCCAAGTCTCCCGCTTCTGCAGGTCATATCCTGTACTCCTGCCAAAAAGCTGGGGATCTCTCGCTGTTCAGTGGCAGCAGGAGACACTTTAATAAAACGTCATCTCATGCCAGTGTGTTTCTTCTAGCAAAAAAGGTGCCAGTACTCAAATGTCAGGCCACCCTTCAGGGACGAGGTGATCACTGAGGGACTCACCCCACAATAGCCAGGCCCCCTGCAACCAGTCACAGAATCTATGACAAGGCAGAATTGGTGTGTAGAGCCTGAGCTCTTTCATTAAAACTTGGGGACCATAGGCCAATTTCAGCACACAATGGAAAAGGTGCCGGTACTCAGTACCCCCAAGTACCCCCTCAAAATAAGCCCTGTCTCCTGCTGCCATGAGACCAGTCTCGCAATAAGAGCTTTGGAACTGGTCCCACAGCAGCAGGGAAAGGAGGCAACTTCCGATGCCGTGGCTGCGAATCGGGGCGTTCCAGGGGTGCGAAGCTGTGGGCGGGAATGGGAGGAGCCATGGGCAGGGATGGGAGGAGCTGGGGGAAGGCTGGGGGCATGTCCCAAATCTCCCACAGAAAAAAAACGTCTGTCCTAACTTTATCCATTTTCCTATCTGCTTAGTGGTCTGAATATGGCCACCCACCAGATAGCACTTCTAGGTCAGCACTCACACCAGATATTTAGTATTGGCCACTGTCTGGCTACTGATACTGAACATCTGGCTTCATTTTAACTGTGGCAACCGGCGCTTTACTTAGCCACTGGCCACCACGGTTCAATACTAGGCCCTGGATTTTCAAATCTCAGCACTTACCATGCTCTGTGTACCAGCCCACATTTTGAAAAGGAAATTCTGGTCCCAGGACAGAAACTGAACAAAAGTTTACATAAGTACATAAGTGTTGCCATACTGGGACAGACCAAAGGTCCATCGAGCCCAGCAACCTGTTTCCAACAGTGGCCAATCCAGGTCACAAATACCCGGCAAGATCCCGAAAATGTACCAAATATTTTATACTGCTTATCCCAGAAATAGTGGATTTTCCCCAAGTCCATTTAATAACGGTCTATGGGCTTTTCCTCTAGGAAGCCTTCCAAACCTTTTTAAAACTCTGCTAAGCTAACCGCCTTTACCACATTCTCCGGCAACGAATTCCAGAGTTTAATTACACGTTCAGTGAAAAACCTTTTTCTCCGATTCATTTTAAATTTAAGTTTGCAGAAAGCCCTCTTTCTTTATGGATGCATTGTGTCCATTAGAAGGTCTTTCCAACTTTCTTTTTTTTTTTTTTTGGCTCATCAGTTTCTTTCTGCTCCCTTTGGGTTTCCAGCTCAATTAGAATCAGCTTCTGCCAGGCTACACGGCCACGAGCCTTTGCTCAGAACTACCTCATGTTGCCTTCTTTTTTTGTATCCCCCTTCTCTCTTTCCTTCCTTCCGACTCAATCCAGTCGACACATCAACAGTCCTGGGCCAGAGACCACAAACTACAGCTCCATTAGGAACCTGACTAATGTGAGGTGGACCCTATGTCTGGCCAAAGGTGTTGCTGTTGAGTGATGGCTGAGACTCCAATTCTCTCTGTGCTTGTGACCACTGATCCTGCTCCAGTATCATCTTTACGCTGATGACTCCCAGATCTACCTCTCAACACCGGAAATCTCAGCAGGAATCCAGGCCAAAGTATCAGCCTGCATGTCTGACATTGCTGCCTGGATGTCTCAGCGCCATCTGAAACTAAACATGACCAAGACTGAGCTTCTCATCTTTCCCCCTAAACCAACCTCTCCTCCTCCCCCATTCTCTATTTCTGTGGATAACACTCTCATCCTTCCTGTCTCATCAGCTTGTAACTTAAGCACCTCACCTTCGAAAGTGCAGCAAGCAGCAGCAGACCACTCCTTCCTTCCGTGTCCTGCCCTCTCCTGACGTAACTTCCACGAGGGCGGGACACGGAAGGAAGGAGTGGTCTGCCGCTGCTTGCGGCGCTTTCGAAGGTGAGGCGCTTAAGCTCAGTGCAGAGGGCGCGGGGGTGGAGAGAGGGCCCGGTGGCGGGTGGAGGGGGGGCCCGGGGGCGGCCTTGTCCCGGGCCTGGCCCAGTCTCTCGGCGGCCCTGCTTGTGTCAATCCATGCTAATGTCAACACGCTGGGGGTGGGGGACTTCTGATGAGGAGGAGAATGGAACCATGCCTGTATGGCAGAAATGCACATGGAGTGAAACAGGAGTGTGGAGGTGCAGATAGAAATGAAAGATCAGTGGCAGATCTGAGAGTGAATTTAGGCAAAAATTTCAGCATGTCACACCGTCTTACAGCCCGGGTGGAAATAGCTGTGGAGGATGGATGCTCGGTGGGCCGGATCGTTTGCAGTGGGTGTGAAACCTAGGGGGAGCCAATGGTAGTCTAATTGAGTTGCTGTGATTGCGGGTGCAAATTCTTGTCTGACGGAAGACACGTCCGGTGTAGAGACCAGGTGGGAAGCCAACCTGACTGGCTCAGAACCCAGACCGATTCACTCAGGCATAGAGGGGGAGTTGCTTTGGGGGATGAGCAGTCTGGGCAGGGCCCCATCTGAGTTCGGGAGTCTGAGGAGCAGCGAGGGGTGGACATAGAAAGGAAAAATTACTGTTTAAATTGCACAAGTAGAAATGCAGAGGCTTCGCTTCCAGAATAAAGAAACAGAGAATAATGGTTGTGGGTTGTTATATTCAGTTACAAGTAAGGAGAATTATGTATTAGTGATGAGAGGATACGGTTGTTCTTATGTTGTCGAATGCTGATCATGTGTCATGAAAATGGTGCAATTTCGGTGTCTTTCTCTCCACTGGGATGGGAGGGAAGAGGAAGAGTTGGGACTGACAGAAGGTTTGGACTAGATGGGGGTTAGTTGGAGTCCATTTGATTAAATAGGATTGGAAAATTACGTCTGATATAAAAGAAAAATAAGTGTGACTAAGAATTATGCTGACTGTGAAAAAGAAAAATGTGTGCGCAGAGGGGAAAGGATTTTACACAGCTCCTCCGAGGACAGAGGGAAAAATGATATCCCTTAGTGAAAAGGAGAAAAGGAAATCACTTTTTTTATTTAACTGGAGGAAGTGTGTGACCCCCCCCCCCCCCCCCCCACCCACACCCACTGAAAAATGCCACTTCTGCAGGCAGAAGTTGGGAGGATTTTCAGGGAGGTCATGTGGAAGGGCATAATCAAATGCGAACGCCCATCTCCATGGGCATCTATGTCCGAGAACGGGTACGTGAAGGGGCGGGACAGACCGTATTTTCGAAAAAAAAATGGCCGCCCATCTTTTTTTTTTTTTCGATAATACGGTTTGTGCCCGGCAAATGCATCGGATTTGTGCGGATTTGAGCTGGGCGGTTTCGTTTTTCAGCGATAATGGGAACTGAAGGCGCCCAGCTCAAAAATGAACAAATCCAAGGCATTGGGTCATGGGAGGGGCCAGGATTCGTAGTGCACTGGTCCCCCTCACATGCCAGGACACCAACCGGGCACCCTAGGTGGCAACTGTAACAATTAGAAAAAAAAATTAAATACCTCCCAAGTCCATAGCTCCCATCCCTTGGGTGCTGAGCCCCTCAAATCCCCCCCAAAACCCAATGCCCACAACTCTACACCATTACCATAGCCCTTATGGCTGAAGGGGGGCACCTACATGTGGGTACAGTGGGTTTTGGGGGCGGGTTGGAGGGCTCCCATTTACCACCACAAGTGTAACAGGTAGGGGGGGATGGGCCTGGGCCTGAAGTCCACTGCACCCACTAACAACTGCTCCAGGGACCTGCATACTGCTGTGATGGAGCTGGGTATGGCATTTGAGGCTGGCATAGAGGCTGGGAAAAAAGTTGTTAAAGTTGTTTTTTTTAATGCTGAGAGGGGGTTAGTGACCACTGGGGGAGTCAGGGGTGATCATCCCCGATTCCCTTCAGTGGTCATGTGGTCATTTAGGGCACTTTTTTGGGACTTGTTTGTGAAAAAAAGGATCCAACAAAAATGGCCCAAATTTGCGCTAAAAACGCCTTTCTTTTTTTGATTATCGACTGAAGGCACCCATCTCTCCTCGGCTGATAAACACGCCCCAGTCCCGCCTTCACCACGCCTCCGACATGCCCCCATCAACTTTGCCCGTTTCCGCAACAGATTGCAGTTGAAGACGCCCAAAATCGGCTTTCGATTATACCGATTTGGTTGCCTTTGCGAGATGGGCGCCTATCTCCCGATGTGGGTCAAAATCTGGGCACCCATCACTTTCGAAAATAAGGCTGTAAGGGTCCTTTTATTAAGCCATGGTAAAAAGTGGCCTGCGGTAGTGTAGGCGCGGGTTTTGGGCACGTGCACAATTATTTTTCAGCGCACCTACAAAAAAATGCCTTTTTACATTTTTGCTGAAAATGGACGTGCGGCAAAATCAAAATTGGCGTGCATCCATTTTGGGTCTGAGACCTTACCACCAGCCATAGACCTAGCGGTAAAAACAATTTGTGCGGTAATGACCTACGCGCGTCAGATGCCAGTTGGCGTGCGTCCAAAAAAATAAAAAAATATTTTTCAGATGTGCTTAGCGGACGCACGCCAAAAATGAAATTACTGCAAGAGGCACGAGGTAGTCGGCCGGAAAGTCCATTTTGGCGCACATTGGGTGCGCATAGATCCTTACGCAGCTTAGTAAACGTGGCCCTAAGAAAACAGAAGCTGGGACTGCTGTCTCCTGGGTGGATATATGAAGGGCTATGAGTTAATAAAAGGTTGTATTGAGAGAAACCTGGTCTTTGGTTGCCCACCCTTGCCGAGACCAAGCACCGAGGGCGAAGTCCTGGACACAAGAGGGAGGACTTCTGAATTATTCAGTAGATGAAGCCCCTGCTACAGTGCAGAGTGTGCCTGCGGGGAGTTTGCGACTTGGGAACAAAAAGGAGTGCTGGGGGGGGGGGGGGGGGGAGAGACTCCCCTGGTAGGAGAAGTGGGAACCAGGGAGCCTCACTTCTGGCAGGACATTCAATGGGTGTTCGGAGAGAAATCCTGAACCGGGATGAGACAAGAGTAAAAGAGAAACCATAATGCTGCTGATGAGCGTTCATATTAATTTTGGTAATGAAGAGACTGTGTCTGAAGCAGATCCGAAACTGTTATATGCCCTGGCTGCAGGGGCGCAGCCAGACCTCGAGGTGGGAGGGGCTGGAGCCCAAGGTGGGGGGGGGCACATTTTGGTCTCCACCCCGTTGCCGGCCCCCCTCCACCACCAACCCCCACCCCCGCCACCCACTGCCGCTGCTGTAACATTTTGGCTGGCGACGGTCCCCAACCCCTGCCAGCTGAAGACTTCAGTGCTGCCACATTGCCTGCCCTGCTTTCTCTTCCCCTCACGTTCGGCGCGCTCCTTTTAGTGAAACTCTCAATTTCACTAAAAGGAGTATGCCTGACGAGAGGGGAAGAGAGAACAGGGCAGGCAATGCTGCGGTGCTGCCGCAGACTAGAACTGGACAAAATCTTCAGCCGGCGGGGGTTGGAGACCCCTGCCAGCCAACCAGGGGCCCAGAGCAAATTTGAGGGGGGGGGGCCCACCTAGCTATGCAACTGCCTGGCTGTACATATCAATATGTGTTTTGAACTGTTTCAAGTTACTGTTACGTAAAAAACCAGTTTGAAGTTTGTACGAGTGGACTTGAGAGTGCCCAGAGAAGAGTACTCTATGAGAAGGATAATTTGCAGAAAAAGTCATGTAAATCATTGTCTGAAACAAACGATATAAGCAGCCGGATCAGAACAGTATTTTAGAGATGCAGTCACAGTGAACATCTCTTTTTATGTAACTGTACTGATCTCTCATGAGAAACTATTAATTGTATCTGTACTTGGTAAGTAAATAAAAAAATTTGACTTTCTCATATGCACGTAGCATGGTTTCTCTTATCCCCCCCCCCCCCCCCCCCAAATTGTGGATGGCTGGTACATGCTAATTTGGGAAGGGACACAAGCAGCCTAAAAACATTGGTAACCCCAAAACAGTACCCTTCGGCCTACCAGGATTTAGCCTGACCTTGACCTACACCCAAGCTCGCTTGAAGTTCCCCCATCTGTTTTATGACCCCTGGTCCCAGGTAAATGACCCGGGAAACTTAGCCTGCAGCCCTGACTGAGGGGTGAGCCAGAGATTCCATAAGCAAAATAGGGGAAAACCCCTGAGTAGCTGTAAATAAAGGTCCATAGCATTGTAGCCTAACAGAGGCTGGTTCTAACTGCACTAAAAGCCAAGAGAAGCAGGAGGACATTCATGGGCCAAGAACACAACAACCTCCCCTCCCCTAAAGCCCCCAACCCAACAAACATGCTTTCAAAACAAGATCTAAATCAGATGCTAGCTGGAAGCATAATTTGTGACACTGTGCTACCTACAATTTCTGATCTAGGATAGCCATTTCTCCTCTGCACCTCTCCTGTAACGTTGACTCCATTTATGACCTTCAGTAAATTATTATGTTTCTTTTCCTCAGTTTATTCAACTGTAATTGAGTAATAGTACAGGCAGCACTCTGAGCCTCCTCTTTCCTTGGGAACCTTTATGCAGAAACGGGCAGTCGGGTCAGCCACCCTTCTGATGGCATCATCTCGCCTGGACTACTGCAACTTACTCCTCACCGGCCTCCCACTTAGCCATCTATCCCCCCCTTCAATCTGTTCAGAACTCTGCTGCACGTCTCATATTCCGCCAGAACCGATATACTCATATCACCCCTCTCCTCAGGACACTTCACTGGCTTCCGATCAGATACCGCATTCAATTCAAGCTTCTCCTTCTTACCTACAAATGCACTCAGTCTACTGCCCCTCACTATCTTTCTCCCCTCATCTCCCCTTACGTTCCCGCCCGTAACCTCCGTTCACAGGATAAATCCCTCCTCTCAGTACCCTTCTCCACCACCGCCAACTCCAGGCTCCGCTCATTCTGCCTCGCCTCACCCTATGCTTGGAACAACCTTCCTGAGCCCGTACGCCAAGCCCCCTCCCTGCCCGTCTTCAAGTCTTTGCTTAAAGCCCACCTCTTCAATGCTGCGTTCGGCACCTAACCCTTACCGTTCAGTGAATCCAGACTGCCCCAATTTGACTGCCCCTATCGGACCGACCGTTCACTTGTCTATTAGATTGTAAGCTCTTTGAGCAGGGACTGTCTCTCTTTGTTAAATTGTACAGCGCTGCTCAACCCTAGTAGCGCTCTAGAAATGTTTTAAGTAGTAGTAGTAGAATCCAGATCATTATAATTATTTTTCTATTTCCCATGGTAAATGCTCTCCTTTGCTTTGGACATACGCTGCCGTCGTCCACAGGCTTTCAGATTTTCGACTCCTCCGCACTGCACCAGTCGTTGGGTGGGGAGGAGGGGGGGGGGGGGTTCAGGCTGGGAAGCAGTCTTGCTGCCCTTGGAAGTCTTTCCATCTTGCAGACGGAGCTGAGCAAATGATGTGTTTGGCTTGGCTGCTGATACTGGATTAACCCATTAATAAATGGAGGTGAAGAGACCAATCTTGTTGAATGTAATGTATGCTAATGTTGTGACCTGGCTAATGGAAACCTTTTCCATATTCTGTCGCTGCACGCATCAATTATGCAGGCCTCAATTATCTTCCTGTTTTTCTATGGTGGAGTTGAGCAATGAGAGGCTTAATAGAGATGTTTCACCCAGCATAATGCTTGATTAGGTTATGAAAGCTGAAACTCCAGGAAAAAAAGTTTGCCATATTACAGTTTGATTTAATTAGCAGAAGGATATTATTTTTTTTTTGTCTGCTGAATATTTCAATCTGACGTACCCAATGTCACGGGGATTTAGCAGTAGACGGATGACTGTCTTTTAAACAATCAAACTGCTGGGGAGTAGGGTTGGTGTGATTAAAATAGCCCTTTCCTCTCTCCCATCATTTGGGCACCAGGGATTTGGACACGCCCGACAGAACCAAACCTCATTGATTCACTATTTAGATTACATTAGGAAGATGCTTTCGCTTGAAACTGGCAATTTTGACAACGGTTCTTGTCTAATTTTGTTAGGAAAAATGAGAGAGAAAATACGACACTTTGGTATTTTCAAATTGGTGACAATGAAAAATGAGCAGCCAGGCAGGACAGGGGATTGCTTCTGCCCCATTTCGATTCTGAAGTCCCCGCTGGGGTAAGAGGCATCCAGGGAGATGGACCAAGCAGTGGGGGCGGGGGCTGAATCTTTTCAGTGCTGTACTTTTTTTTGGTGGGGAGAGGGTCACGTTGTGCTTTTTTTTATTCATTAGGTTTGTGATTCATTTTGTGTCAGTAAATTTATTGATGTATTTATTTATTTATTAGGATTTATTTACTGCCTTTTTGAAGGAATTCACTCAAGGCTGTGTACAGTAAGAGTAAATCAAACATAAGCAATAGACAATTAAAAATATTCAAATAACAATAAAGTATGGCATGTTATTACATAAATGAAACAAAACAAAACACAATAAATAATAAGCAGAATAAAACAAACGGAACCATCACAAAGTCAAATGAAAATAAAAAAATGTTCACCCCCTAAACTGCATCTTGATAGAAATGCCTAGCCCCTCCTCTTAGGCTGAACCAGTTTAAGAGTTGTAATATTTCGCCCAAACTTCTGAGGTATTTATTGTACTAAACAACCACATGTGGATATGTTAAATACAAGACCCTTTATGCTTCGTCCTTCCCCTACATCAGTCTAAAATCCTGGAATGTCCTATCAAAACAGCTCAAAGAGCTTGTCGACCATCAACTGTTCAAGAAGTCCTTAAAAACATTCTTATTCAACAAGGCTTATTCCACTGGCTAATCCAATGTTTAACCTGTGCCATCCCATGTTCCTTCCCCTCCTGTAACACTCCAAATCTGTGCCTTCTCTGTATTGTATGGTATCCTCTTGAATTTGTGTAAGCCACATTGTGCCTGCTTATGTGGGAACATGTGGGGTAAAAATGCGCCTAAATATGTGCAGGATGTCAGACTCACAGAAACTGAAGCCTGCGCTGCTGATCTGCAAGGGCAGGCTTCTGCATGGAATGTTGCTAGTGGAATAGCAACATTCCAAGTAGAATCTCAAATAGTAGCAACAGAATCTCCAATAGTAGCAACATTCCATGTAGAATCTCACATAGTAGCAACAGAATCTCCAATAGTAGCAACATTCCATGTAGAATCTCACATAGTAGCAACAGAATCTCCAATAGTAGCAACATTCCATCTAGAATCTCAAATAGTAGCAACAGAATCTCCAATAGTAGCAACATTCCATCTAGAATCTCAACTAGGTTAACTGGGACTTCACATGCTGCCTTTCTGAGGTTTTTGCAACTACATTCAAAGCGGTTTACATATATTCAAGGTACTTATTTTATACCAGGGGCAATGGAGAGTTAAGTGACTTGCCCAGAGTCACAAGGAGCTGCAGTGGGAATTAAACTCAGTTCACCAGGATCAAAGTCCACTGCACTAACCACTAGGCTACTCCTCCCTTAATCATGGTGGGGAGTATGGAATAGTGAGAGTGGCGAGATACTGCGATAATCCTGCCCAAAAAGCCTTAAATGTAACAGTCAAGAGCTTGTGTATGAGCCTTTGTTCAATCAGTAACACGTGATATTTCTGTAAAAGAGGGGTAACGTGAGGCAATTTCTTTGTGAAGCATAGTCATTTGTAGAGTTTGGAGGCGTTTTAGTACATAATGTGGGGAGCCTAAATAAACAATGTTACAATAATCAATTCTAGAGAACAGTGAAGGCAGAATAAGTGCATAGAATGTGTCATGATTGAAGTATTTCCTAACTGCTTTTAGCTGATATTGTAAAATGGCTACAAGGACGTCTATTTGGGCGTCTAAATGGCAGATGACATTTAATGTGCGCAAGTGCAAAGTGATGCATGTGGGAAAGAGGAACCCGAATTATAGCTACGTCATGCAAGGTTCCATGTTAGGAGTCACAGACCAAGAAAGGGATCTAGGTGTCGTCGTTGATGATACGTTGAAACCTTCTGCTCAGTGTGCTGCTGCGGCTAAGAAAGCAAATAGAATGTTAGGTATTATTAGGAAAGGAATGGAAAACAAAAAATGAGGATGTTATAATGACTTTGTATCGCTGCCTCGAATATTGTGTTCAGTTCTGGTCACCATATCTCAAAAAAGATAAAGTGGAATTGGAAAAAGTGACGAGAAGGGCGACGAAAATGATAAAGGGGATGGGACGACTTCCCTATGAGGAAAGGGTAAAGCGGCTAGGGCTCTTCAGCTTGGAGAAAAGACGGCTGAGGGGAGATATGATAGAGGTCTATAAAATAATGAGTGGAGTTGAACGGGTAGATGTGAAGCGTCTGTTCACGCTTTCCAAAAATACTAGGAATAGGGGGCATGCGATGAAGCTACAATGTAGTAAATTTAAAATGAATCGGAGGAACTTTTTCTTCACTCAACATGTAATTAAACTGTGGAATTTGTTTCCAGTGAATGTGGTAAAGGCGGTTAGCGTAGTGGAGTTTAAAAAAGGTTTGGACGGCTTCCTAAAGGAAAAGTCCATAGACCGTTATTAAATGGACTCGGGGAAAATCCACTATTTCTGGGATAAGCAGTATAAAATGTTTTGTACTTTTTTGGGATCTTGCCAGGTATTTGTGACCTGGATTGGCCACTGTTGGAAACAGGATGCTGGGCTTGATGGACCTTTGGTCTTTCCCAGTATGGCAATACTTATGTACTTATGTATATATGCCATTCAGGGACGTCCAAGCTAACGCCTCCAATACGTCCATGGTACGGATGGTTGTTTTTTTCAAATTGGCTCGTTCTGAGGTATGGCCATGTCACGGACGTTCAACAATTTCAAATTGAGTAACT
The DNA here is from genome assembly GCF_901765095.1 of Microcaecilia unicolor. Classification (NCBI taxonomy): domain Eukaryota; kingdom Metazoa; phylum Chordata; class Amphibia; order Gymnophiona; family Siphonopidae; genus Microcaecilia; species Microcaecilia unicolor. The sequence goes on along the minus strand of NC_044031.1, from coordinate 755,466,491 downwards.
GGCTCTATTCTATAACGGTTTATCCCGTTACATGCTACAGTTTGGGTACCATTTACAGAATTAGGGGGATGGTGCTGGGCAATTCCTTTGCAGTAACACCTACCTGCCAGTCCGAGTCCACTTTTACTGGGCCACAAGAGGGTGCTGCAGTTCATTCCTATTGGCCACAGTAGGGTTACTTCAGTGGCCAGGCTTGAAGGGGGGGGGGGGGGGGGGAGGAGGTCAGCAGCCTATGTATGAAGGCTCCCAGTATTCCATGGGTTTGCTTCAGTGGGATGTCCATACCAGAGCAAGAAGGTGTTGAGCAAGGAATGTACTGATTGCAAAAAGTATTGAAATAAAAATTACCAGTGACTTGTTTTGATCTGACAGACCACAAGATGGCATCGTAGAAAACAATTTTTCTCTAGGGAAGTCCATGCTACAGAAATTCTGTCATTCTCATATTTACTAAACATACTGTACATTCCCAGGGCTGGGTGCATCAGGGATGAAAAACAGTTTGTTCTCTGGTTTCAATTCAACTGACTTAATCTTTGGGGGGGGGAATCACAATACTGGAGGAAAGAGTAAAATTATTTTAATAGCAAATAGAATATTTTTTATAGTACTGTTTTGCTTACCTGAAATATACTTAGCAGTGTCGATGACGTCATATCTTTTTTTACAGGAAAATATTCTAACAGGGATCCGATGGCAGCATGAGCGTCAATACTTTAGGGCTGGACATTAGGCTGAGCTGTCACAGAGTAATTAAATGACATTACAGGTCTTAGCTGTAAAGAAATTCAGCAACAATTATATTAAAAAATGTAAAGCTATTCTACTTTTTAAGTGTATGAAAGGCCATAAATTTCTGTATGGCCTCTGTCAATAGGGAAAGGGAACTGGGACTTGATATACCACCTTTCTGAGGTTTTTGCAACTACATTCAAAGCAGTTTACATATATTCAGGTACTTATTTTGTACCAGGGGCAATGGAGGGTTAAGTGACTTGCCCAGAGTCACAAGGAGCTGCAGTGGGAATTGAACCCAGTTCCCCAGAATCAGAGTCCGCTGCACTAACCACTAGGCTACTCCTCCACTTAGGGACTTACCCTGCTATCTCATAAACAGGGCCGGTCAAACCCGGTAAGCGGGGTAAGCACCGCAGGGGGGCACCTGCCTTCAAGGGCACCGCTGCGGTGCTGCGCCACCATACCACGCCGCCCTTGGGGGTTTAAATCTTTTATTTACCTCCATCTCAGCGGCCGCATCATTTCAAAGCCCTGCCCGTCTCTAGCCTTCCCTCCTTTCGTGAGTTCGTTCCCGCAGAGTCCCGTGTTCTGACATCATTTCCTCGAGGGCAGGACTCTGAGGGAATGAACTCACGGAGGGAGGGAAGGCTAGAGACGGGCAGGGCTTTGAAATGACGCGGCCGCTGGGACGGAGGTTAATTAAAAAAGATTTAAACCATCCAAGGTGGCAAAAAGGAAAAGGGGGATGTTGGGAGGAGAAGAGGGCGGGCAGGTGGCCATAAATGGGAAGGGGATGGGGGCGAAGGAGAATTGCTGGACAGGGTCAGGGTGGGAGAAGAGAGAAAGGAGATGGTAGGGGCGGGGGGGGGGGGCGCCAACTGATAGTCTGCAGGGGGGCGCCAGAGACCCTAGGACCGGGCCTGCTCATAAATATTGTGTTAGTGGAGCCATGAAGACCATAGTTACTTTTTTATTCCAATTGCTTAATCTGATTTTCAAAGGAGGATTGCCCACAGCCTCAGATTACGTTTCAGATTTATTAATTCCTTATATACCTGCACACTCTCTACACTCAGCAAAACAGGCGTTGCTTTCCCTACCCCCCCACCATCTGCGCTCTGGTCTTCATTCCACACGTGAACTGTCCTCTGTTACTCTGGCCCACATCTTTGGAACTCATTCCCTCCGGAAATAAGAATAGAATTATGCTACCCTAAATTTAAATAGTCTGCCAAAACCTGGTTATTTAAACAAAAACCTGTAGAGCCATCTTTGTTACTCCCATCTTACCACTGCCACTGCTTGCTCTCCAATTCATACTCTCTTCTTTCCCCTTCCTGTCCCTTTTCCCTCTTACCCTTCATTTTAATTTTGTAAACCACCTAGTAGCACATACACTGTGCGATCAGTGATATAGCAAATAAATAAATAACAGTTGCATTGGAGACCCAGGATTGACTCCAGTTATAATGAAGTGTACTTCTAGCCTTATCCTACTCTGTATTGCTCACTAGAAGCTGTAGCCCCATCCCCGGAGACTTATCAGCCTCATTGGGATTACTTCTCTCTATATGCTACTATATATTCGTCCCAGAGTTGTATTCTCTTTTCCGGAACCTTATCAGCTTCCTTGCACCTACTGCTACTCTATTTTCTACTCTGTATATATTCCCGGAGTTGGTACTCTCCTCTCCGGAACCTGTAAGCCACATTGAGCCTACTGCTATGCGGGAAAATGTGGGATACAAATGTAATAAATAAATAAATAAATAAATAAATATTCCCTGTAGACAGCAATAATAGAAACAGGAGAACATGGAGAAAACAGAAGGAAGCGTGATAATGATCTAGAAGAGTGACAGTATGAGGCTCGGGGGGGGGGGGGGGGGGGGTTGACTCATAAACAACATCTAAAAATATTTCTTCATGGAAAGGGTGCTAGATGTGTGGAGCGGACTCCCAGAGGAGAAGATGGAGACAAAATAGAGATAATGGAGAACATAATGCCCTCCCGCGGGAGGTGGTGGAAATGAAAACGGTAACGGAATTCAAACATGCGTGGGATAAGCATAAAGGAATCCTGTGCCGAAGGAATGGATCCTCAGGAGCTTAGCCGAGATTGGATGGCAGAGCCAGTGGCGGGAGGCGGGGATGGTGCTGGGCAGACTTATACAGTCTGTGCCAGAGCCGGTGGTGGGAGGCGGGGCTGGTGGTTGGGAGGCGGGGATAGAGCTGGGCAGACTTATACGGTCTGTGCCAGAGCCAGTGGTGGGAGGCGGGGCTGGTGGTTGGGAGGTGGGGATAGTGCTGGGCAGACTTACACGTTCTGTGCCCTGAAAAGGACAGGTACAAATCAAAGTAGGGTATACACAAAAAGTAGTACATATGAGTTATCTTGTTGGGCAGACTGGATGGACCGTGCAGGTCTTTTTCTGCCGTCATCTACTATGTTACTATGTAAAAGCCTGGGATAAGCATAGAGGATGATAATGGAGCATTACTGTAACCTGCAGGGTATAGCAATTACAACCCATAAGAGCAGGGACATGACTGCACTGTACTTGAAGGAAAGAATTGGGGAAGTTGTTACAACTGTAAACAGCAGCCACTGGGGTAACCTACATGGAGCGGTGGTTACAGCCCTTAGCATCATAGTACAACAGCATTGGATTTCCAATGGGAAGTTGGGGGGACCTGCATGGAGGGACCAAGATTAAATCCCAAACTTCAATGAATATGGGACGTGGGGCAGATTTTTCCACAAAAGCCTCACTAGTCTTGATGGCTAAGGGACAACTTTTTTTTTTAATCTTTTAATTTATTACATTCACAATAACCATCATAAATGTACAGAAATGGAAATTTCGGAAAAAAAAAAAAAGCAATACATTTTACCCCCACATATAAGATTTTGAAATAATTGACCTCAAACATGGGGATCCAAGAAAGAAAATAACTAAGAAAAGAAAAATCACATGAATAGAACTAACTATTCTTCCAGAGGGAGGAGGGTCAATCAGAAGTTACAGCCGGTAGCGGAATAATTACAGGAGGCTGTTGAAGAGGCTTCTTCATTTGTTCTCTTAATTCCAAAAATTCTTGTAATTTCTTGGGTTCAAGAAAAAGGTAATTATTTGAATCTAGAGAAATAAAACATTTACAAGGGAAACGGACCAAAAAGGTCCCACCCAGGGCTACCACTCTCGGTTTAAAAGCCAAGAGCTCACGGCGCCTGGCTTGTGTTTCCTTTGAAATGTCAGGAAAAAATTTTTATCCTAGAACCCAAGAAATTATCTGACATATGGCGAAAATACAATTTCAAAATATTGTTCCTGTCTAAGTCAAAAGCGAAAGTCACTATAAGAGTGGCCCTCTCTGCTATCTCTGACTTCTCCAAAATATCAGTGAAATTCATATCCACATTTTCAGTCATAGAAGTCTTTTTAGAAATATAAGTCACTTTTGATACCAACGGGTGGTTATCAGCAGGAATTTGACTTCAGCTGCAGATATATATGGTGTTTTTGGAAAATTAATCAATCATAAGTTTTTTTTTTCATTTGGTTCTCCAAAAATTCCAATTTTTTCGAGGAAACAAAATTATCCTTAATTACTAAATTTACTGATTTTTTTCAAAGAAACCATCAGGCTTATTTTCAAAGCACTTTGGGAGGCTAAGTTCCATAGGTTTCTATGGAACTTTGGGAGGCTAAGTGCTTTGAAAATATGCCTGTTTGTCTGTGTTTAATGTTTCAAAGTTTTCCCCCTGGGCTTCCACCTTCGTAGACAGGCTTTGATAAAGATTTTTAAGCTCACTTGTTTGTTCCTGAAAAGTTTTAGACATCTGAAGAAGTGAGTTGTTCACGCTCTGCAAAGCCTCCCATAAGGCATCCATTGTAACGATTGTAGGCTTCACCAACCTCAACTCCTCGACGGAAACCGCTCCGGGAGTCTTCGGGGAGGGGAGCTCACTCTCCAAGCCGATAGTTGATATTTCAACCGGAGTCGATGTTACACCGAGCCCTCCCTGCATTCCGCGGATTCTTTGACCCACTTCCGGCGAATCTCGCGGTGTCAGCAACGGTGAAACATGATCATTTCTGGGTCTTGGAGGGGTGGCGCCGGCAGGAGGACTGAGCGTCACTCCTTCTCCGCTAGTATCCGGCGAAAACGCCTTGCTGTTCCCCGAAGTAGCCGCTGATGTCGCTGACGTTGTGACCCCGTAATGCTCCAAGGTAGTCTGGGACGTGGTGGGATTTCCAGCAGTGCTCAGGGAGGGATAAGCAACTGTTTTTCCTTTCCTCTTGCCCATATTCCACGGACAGCGCACCAATAGTCACAGGAAACTTGGAGACAGCACGAGCCAAACTAACGTGTGTCCTCCCTCATCGCCATCTTGGATCCCCCTGCTAAGGGACAACTTATACAACTTGGTAATAAGTCATAGAAGGGTACTTGGGTGTTGGCTTAATTAATGATCTTGTAACGATCAAAGTTGAAGATGGCCAAGCCTGAAATGATCTACCAAGGTGGCGAAGGTCATCATTCTAAAGTCCTAATGACTCACTGATGAGGTTAACACAGCAACACAGTAGATGATGGCAGATAAAGACCCGCATAGTCCATTCAATCTGCCCGACAAGGTGGCCAGAGTGGCACCTGCCATTCTGTATAGGTTACACTCTTTCATGATCAGTGCGAGCATCACAAACCAGGCAGTTGGCAAGTCACCACTTATCAACCCCATATAGGCAGTTATATTTGATGCAGCCTTGGTAGGGTAGTTTTATAATTTTGGCTGCAGTATAGCCACATTCATTGTCAACACTTGATTAAACCCAGCCCAACAATGTTGCTGACAGCATTTTACTCGGTATCAAACTTATAAATGACCTAGAAATGGGAGTAACTAGTGAGGTAATTAAATTCGCAGATGACACAAAGTTATTCAGGGTCGTCAAGTCGCAGGAGGAGTGTGAAAGATTACAGGAGGACCTCGTGAGACTGGGGGACTGGGCGTCCAAGTGGCAGATGAAGTTCAATGTTGACAAGTGCAAAGTGATGCATGTGGGTAAGAAGAACCTGAATTACAGCTATGTCATGCAAGGTTCCGCGTTAGGAGTCACAGACCTAGAAAGGGATCTGGGAGTTACCATGGATAAGACGTTTAAAACTTCTGCTCAGTGTGCTGCGGCGGTTAAGAAAGCGCACAGAATGTTAAGTATTATTAGGAAAGGGATGGAAAACAAACGCAAGGACGTTATAATGCCATTGTATCGCTCCATGGTGCGACCGCACCTAGAATATTGTGTCCAATTCTGGTTGCCGCATCTGAAAAAAGATGTAAAAGAATTGGAGAAGGTGCAGAGAAGGGCGACGAAAATGATAAGAGGGATGGAACGACTTCCCTATGAGGAAAGGCTAAGACGGTTAGGGCTCTTCAGCTTGGAGAAAAGGCGGCTGAGGGGTGATATGATAGAAGTCTACAAGATAATGAGTGGAGTAGAGCGGACAGATGTGAAGCGTTTTACACTTTCAAACAACAACAAAACCAGGGGACACAAGATGAAGCTAGAATATGGTAGATTTAAAACAAATAGGAGAACGTTTTTCTTTACTCAGCGTGTAGTTGGACTCTGGAACTCGTTGCCGGAGACTGTAATGACAGCAGCTGGCCTTACGGAGTTTAAGGGGGGTTTGGACAGATTCCTGAAGGAAAAGTCCATTGAACATTATTAAATATATGGGGGGGGGGGTTGCCGGGTTCTTGAAGCCTGGATTGGCCGCTGTCGGAGATAGGTTGCTGGGCTTGATGGACCCTTGGTCTTTTCCTAGTATGATGGTGCTTATGTGCTTATGATGTCTTGCCCTCTTCCTCTGAGGTACAGTTATAGCATAAATTTCTGGGGAATTTATAAACAGAAATAGACAATGAGTCAAAATAATGTGGAAAGGAGGGAGAGTGCCAGAACAAGGTCATCAGAGGCAAGAGGAAGCAGGGAGGTTTGCATACACCCACTTCCTGATAATCATTTGACCTTTCAGAGAGGAAAGAAGATTAATCAATGGATGTCTGAAATTTTTATGCAACAGCTATTCAATGCAGATTTCCTGCCCCCCTCCCCTCCCAAATTACCACCTCTGAAACTGGCAAGATGTTGTCCTCCAGTCTATTCCCGCACCATACTGGTCTGCTAACCTATAAATGGTCTACTAACCTATAAATGTATTCACTCTGCTGCTCCCCAGTATCTCTCCACACTCGTCCTTCCCTACACCCCTTCCCGTGCACTCCGCTCCATGGATAAATCCTTCTTATCTGTTCCCTTCTCCACTACTGCCAACTCCAGACTTCGCGCCTTCTGTCTCGCTGCACCCTACGCCTGGAATAAACTTCCTGAGCCCCTACGTCTTGCCCCATCCTTGGCCACCTTTAAATCTAGACTGAAAGCCCACCTCTTTAACATTGCTTTTGACTCGTAACCACTTGTAACCACTCGCCTCCACCTACCCTCCTCTCTTCCTTCCCGTTCACATTAATTGATTTGCTTACTTTATTTATTTTTTGTCTATTAGATTGTAAGCTCTTTGAGCAGGGACTGTCTTTCTTCTATGTTTGTGCAGCGCTGCATATGCCTTGTAGCGCTATAGAAATGCTAAATAGTAGTAGTAGTAGTAGTAGTCTGCACTGCATCCAGGACATGGTGACATCAAGGGATGGGCAGGGGACCGCAGAAAAAAAATTAATAAGTCATTTAACATTCTGTGCTTTGTGTAGAAACATAGAAACATGATGGCAGATAAAGGCCAAATGGCCCCTCCAGTCTGCCCATCCTCCGTAACCACTAACTCTTCCTTTTCCTAAGGGATCCTATCTGCTTGTCCCACGCTTTCTTAAATTCTGACGCAGTCCTCGTCTCCACTACCTCCACCAGGAAGCCATTCCAAGCTTCCACCATCCTTTCCATGAACAAATACTTTCTTAGATTCCCCCTAAGCCTATTCCCTCGTAACATTTTGTATAATAGACCACAAGCAGTCATGGCATGTAATAATACTCATCTTTCATCAATAGCAAATTATACACCTAAGTAATTCTTTCTAATATTACGGACTTCTTTGAGTGTGACCGATACAGAGCAGGTCTGATGAGCAGCATTTAGACAGTTGACAAGGAAGACTGAGTCAAGCACACAGGTGGGATCATTCAACGGTGCTGGGACAGAACAACTCTTCCAGAGCTCAGAACTTTAGCGCAAAACAATTGTGCACATTGGCAACAATTAGAATTTACGGGTGCATCTTCCTAGTTGGGATTCTATACAGATGCAAGCACAAATTTTTCAGGGTGGATCTGAAAAGAGGGCGTGGCCAAGGGAGGGACACAGCACTCCTAGAATTTGCATGCAGTGTCATAGAATATGGTAGATCTGTGCCTAATGTAGGCACATGGATATACATCAGGTTTCGGTTGGTGTAAATCCTTATGCCCAAAATTGGGTGCAAATCTTGCTTCTAAGTGTACCTCACAGCATAGGCGCTGACTCCGTGGGTGCTGTGGGTGCTCGAGCACCCCCAATATGTCACCCACCGGAAGTTCGCTCACCCACCGGAAGTTCGTTCCCTCCCTCCCTCCTCCCTTCGAGTTCCAGGCCCCCTCCCTCCGAATTTTAAAAGTCATCTATTTTACCTCGTCGGGGTTAGGGCGGCAGCAGCGGTAAAAAGCATGCAGGCTCGGCTCAGTGCTTAGTTCAATTTTCCCTTCACTCTCTCTCAGCTCTGGCCCCGCCCTTGCAGAAACAGGAAATAAGGGCGGGACCAGAGCTGAGAGAGAGAGAGAAGGGAAAACAACTAAGCACCGAGCCGAGCCTGCATGCTTTTTACCGCTGCTGCCGCCCTAACCCCGACGACGTAAGATAGATGACTTTTAAAATTCGGAGGGAGGGGGCCTGGAACTCGAAGGGAAGGCAGGAGGGGGGACCCTGGAACTTGGAGGGAGGGGGCCTGGAATTCAGAGGGAGGTGGAGGGGGGACGGGGGAAGGGGGAAGGGGAGGGGGAATGCACCACCTGTAAAAAAAAAAGAAAAAAATTCAGCACCCCCAATCATTTTGAAAAGTTGGCTCCTATGCCTCAGAGTACCGTTTATAGAATAGCGTTTAGTGCTCATTTGTTTTAGTGCCCGAATTTGGGCGCCTTTTACAGAATCTAATCCTGTATGTGCATGCTCAAGGACCAACAGTTTCACATATGGCAAAATTCAGTCTCTATATGCTTGGATATGAACTATAAAGTCTAACCATCTCCATGATTTAATAAAATCCAGCTATACTATTACTTATCATTTCTATAGTGCTACTAGACATATGCAGCGCTTAAGAGACTGTCCCTGCTTGACAAAGCTTACAATCTATTCAGGACAGACAAACAGGACAAATAAGGGATAAGAACAAAGAGTAGCAAGATTCCGGAATCCCAAAGAGTAGAAAGATTCCATGCAGAATCCCAAAGAGTAGCAAGATTCCGGAACCCCAAAGACTACTACTATTACTACTTATTTCTATAATGCCACTAGATGTACGCAATGCTGTAAGAGACAGTCCCTGCTCGACAAAGCTTACAATCTAATCAGGACAGACAAACAGGACAAATAAGGGATAAAGACAAAGAGTAGCAAGATTCCAGAATCCCAAAGACTACTACTACTTATCATTTCTATAGCGCTACTAGACGTACGCAGCGGTGTATACCAAACATGTAAGAGACAGTCCCAGCTCAACAGAGCTTACAATCTAATCAAGACAGAAACAGGACAAATAAGGGATAAGGGAATCATTTATGATGGGAATCATAAAACAGACATAGGTATTGAACAAGTGAATAGGGATTAGGAGTTAAAAGCAGCCTCAAAAAGTTGGGCTTTTAGCCTAGATTTGAAGATGGTCTGAGATGGAGCTTGACATACTGACTCAGGAAGTACTACTTATGACGTCTATAGCGCTACAAGGCATACGCAGCACTGTACACCATACATGAAAAGACAGTCCATGCTCAAAGAGCTCCCAATCTAAATAGGACAGACAAACAGACAGAACAACTAAGAGGTAAGGGAATTAAAGAGGTGGGGATAAAAGGGTACAGGGCAAGTGAGTAGTGGTTAGGAGTCAAAAGCAGCGTTAAAGAGGTGGGCTTTTAGCCTGGATTTCAAAACGGCCAAAGACGGGGCTAGACGTACAGGCTCGGGAAGTCTATTCCAGGCCTGAGGTGCAGCGAGACGAAAGGAACGGAGTCTGGAGTTTGCAGTGGAGGAGAAGGGGACAGACAAGAAAGATTTACCTGGTAAATGGAGCTCCAGTGGAGAAGTGTAGGAAGAGATAAGAGTGGAGAGATATCACACTCTTCAGCAATCTTGAAAGCAGCAGTGTGGAAAGCCAAAAAGCACATATGTTTCTAATACTCACCCTGCAAGGAAACTTGATTGATGGACCATATTGAAAAGAAAGTATTTAGGGTTACCATATGGCTCCAGAAAAAGGAGGACAGATTGAGCCAGTCTGGGTTTTACTTCCATTGCTTTCAGTGGAAGCAAAACCTGGACTGGATCAATGTGCCCTCCTTTTTCTGGAGCCATATGGTAACCCTATGTATCAGGGGGCTACGCTCTCCACAAGAACAGCTGCTAACTAGCTCTAACTGCATGCAAGTCTTCACACTGGCTCTCTCTGTACAAGTTCAGGAGCAGTTAGCATTCATACTAGCAGAAGCTGATGCATGAGAACATAAGAGTAGCCATACTGGGTCAGACCAATGGTCCATCTAGCCCAGTATCCTGTTTCCAACAGTGGCCAATCCAGGTCACAAGTACCTGGCAGAAACTCAACTCGTGGCAACATTCCATGCTACAAATCCCAGGGCAAGCAGTTGCTTCCCATGTCTGTCTCAATAGCAGACTATGGACTTTTCCTCCAGGAACTTGCCCAAACCTTTTTTTTAAACCCAGATACGCTAACTGCTGCTACCACATCCTCTGGCAAAGAGTTCCAGAGCTTAACTATTGGTTGAGTGAAAAAAAATTCCTCCTATTTGTTATAAAAGTATTTCCATGTAACTTCCTTGAGTATTCCCTAGTGTTTGTACTTTTGGAATGAGTAAAAAATTAATTTACATCTACTTGTTCTACACCACTCAGGATTTTATAGACCTCAATCAAATCTCCCTTCATCCATCTCTTTTCCAAGCTGAAGAGCCCTAACCTCATTAGCCTTTCCTCATGCAGGAGGAGTTCCACCCCCTTTATCTTGCCTGAGAGCTGGGCAGCACTTTTGGGGCTTTGAGTTCCATGTGAGCCGATGCGGAAGATGGGGAATCTGTGGCCATGACTGACCTGGCAGCTACCCGTGGGCACAGCAGCGAGCAAGTGCAACACTGCCAGTGGTAGCGTGGTCGGCACAGATGGAGCCCACGGGAGCTGAGCCTGGGAGAGCATGGTTGCAGTGCCGCGGTGAACAGAGAGAGCAGTGCACATTGAGTGCCGCTGTGGAGGCTGGTTCTGGTCATGAGAGTGTGGTGCCACAGTGGGGGAGATAATAGTTGAAGCAGACAACAAGCCCGCTTCACATCCGCAGGGTGATCGCAGGCAGGCAGCAAGCCCACAACCCCACTGCAAGATCCGGATTAGACCAGTGGAGGTCTGTCAGCAATGCCTCTTGTGCGGATCGCCATGGACGTGGTTCTGGGTGAGACGGGAGTAACCGGGCCTGCCAGCTGCTGATCTTCAACACTTCAGAGGTGGGCGGCTCTTCTTCCAGAGCCAGCGAAGCATTGTTGACCTCTGGAGGCAGAAAGGCTCTACACAAGCCAGCCGAGGACAAAGTCTGTTAAATTTGCTGAAGTCCTGGCTCCTCTCCCCTGGGATCGTTTGGGAGGAATGCAGAGTGCCGTAATGTCCTCCTCATTTGGCAGCCCCTGGCCCGAATAGGCCGTGAATCTCTGGATCAGATGTTCAACTCCCACTCCCTGAGAGGTCTGGGAGGTGCTACCTGCTGCTTTTAAGACCCTTCCCTTTCTGCATCTGAACCAAAAGCAGTCTGCATATCTCCACTCTGGGACAAGGCCACTGTAGTAACTGGAGGATTCTTGTTGCATCAGAGCGCAAGACGTCTAGAACACGCCGGATCCTTTGCCTGCCATACTCCACCTTCAGATCCAAATTGGAAGTAGACACAATGCACACCATAAAACTCCTCCTAGGCCTATTCATCCTAACACTAACTATTACAACAGGAGCTCTAACACAAGATGACTACAACATTATACCTATACTATGCAGCCTAAACCACCCAACCAGAGACACCACCTTCCATCAAGTTAAAAACTGATCAAACAAAGGAGAGTTTCATGTATGAATCAAAACACAGCAGATGTCAAAGAAAGGGACCAAACCAACCCAACAAGCCAAACAAGCAGCAATTAGTGAAAATTCTCAAAATGTCAACAACAGGAGAAAACTACTTACCAGTTCCAGTGGGATACATAAACACTAGATCATCAGTAATCAAAACGGAAACTATAAAGGACTGCAAAATGGAGGAAGACCTTGGACTAGTTTTCCTCAACGAAACATGGATCCACAATAAAGCAGATCGTATAATCTCGGACCTCTGCCCTCCAGGCTATAAAATTCTACACTGGACCAGAAAGGGGTAAAAGGGAGGGGGCATCACATTAATTTACAGATCCTTCTTCACAACAGAAACCATTGCTGAATCCATTCTCGGTGTTACAATCGACCAGAACCTATCACTAGAGAACCAAGCAAAATCTACAATAAAGAAAATATTTCACTCAATGTGGAAACTCAAACGAGTGAAACCATTCTTCCCGAGGGAAACATTCCGCAATCTGATACAATCAATGGCATTAAGCCAGGCAGACTACTGCAACAGAATTTATGCGGGATGCAAAGAACAAATCATAAAGAAACTTCAGACCGCTCAAAACACAGCAGCCAGACTTATATTTGGAAAAAAGCATTTTGACAGTGCCAAACCCCTCCGAGAAAAACTGCACTGACTCCCAATCAAAGAACGTATTGCTTTCAAAATCTGCACCATGGTTAATAAAATCATTTATGGAGAAGCCCCGGGATACATGACAGACCTCATAGACCTACCAACCAGAAACACAACACAACAGGAACAAAATATAAACTATCACATGCAACTAGCTTCTCCTACACGAGCACACAGATGTGGAATTCAATACCTTCCAGCTTAAAAACAATTAATGAAATAACTAACTTTCGCAAATCGCTGAAAACATACCTCTTCAACAAAGCCTACCCCGAAAACTCCTAACTAAATTAGAACACCTCAATACCTTAACCTTCCCTGAAACTCTTCTTTACATAATTGTTTGATCCTTGATCTTTTGCATTACCAAATTCATAGGTGCCCGGTATGAGGCTTGGGGAGGCTAAGCCTCCCCTGCTGCAGCAGGATGGCTCAGCTGTCTCTAGCCTATTGTAACCAGTTGTAGAAATTGGTTTATGGTTTAATTTGTTTACCTTACTGCTGGGAGAGCAGGGGGGTTGGCTGGAGGTGTCCTGGGTTGCCAGGGAGATATTTAACGAGGGTGACTTCCTGACCTGCACATGAGCAGTTCATACCAAAGAGACTTACACTAACACCTGAGGACAGATAGCAGCAGAATCGGATACTGGGCCAGCATGATCAGAAAAAGTCACCAGACAACAAAGGTAGAAAAGATCATTTTATTTTCATTATAGTGTTTGGAATATGTCCACTTTGAGAATCAGGTGCTCAACATTAAAAGTTTATATTTATTTACTTATTTATGGCATTTTATCCCACATTAAACATGAATTGGGGTGTTTTGTGGCTCTACATGAGAATTGTGATGATATGATCCCTTGTTTAATATTGTTGACGGTCTGCATTTTCCGTATGGGTGGTATATTGGTGTATTAGGTTCTGCCCAGTGTAATATTTATGGTACAGTAAGGTTCTGAGCGTGTTTTTGCACAAAGTTGTGCATAGTGTTTTGCAGTTGAGTGATTGTGGTTAGTATATGCTTTGAGCAACCACTTTATTCTTTGACATATGATACATATCTAAATTTAATAAAAGGTATTAATTGTGACATTTATTTTTATTTATTTTTTCTGTGTGTTATCAGACAATTATGGATTTAAGCTCCACCCCTGGCCCCACCCCCAACCCCACCCCCTTTAGCCTCCCCAAACAGTTGGGCCACCGACCGCCTATGGTATCTCTGCTATATTTGATTATAACACCATATGTATCTGTTACCCTGTAATGGCATTGCCACAACAGACAATGTAAGCCACATTGAGCCTGCAAATAGGTGGGAAAATGTGGGATACAAATGCAACAAATAAAAAATAAAATAAAAATACCCAAGCTGCAAAGGCCTCAAATACAAATCAACGTATGCATCCAGCTTTTCCTATCAAAGCGCACAACTATGGAACGCACTGCCAAAAGTCGTATGACCACCTAAAATTCCGGAAAGAACTAAAAACAAACCTGTTCAAAAAGGCATACTCCACCGACCCAACATAAAGACTGAATACCTGCAACACAACGAAACCAAAGCATGTAATGGACATACTTAAATCTTCCTCTCTAAGATCCCCAATGTGTATATCATACACGAACCTTATTCTACCATAATATCACCTTGTATTTGTTCATACCGGAACTGGCGAACGCCGATACGGTACCATGCAAGCCACATTGAGCCTGCAAATAGGTGGGAAAATGTGGGATACAAAAGCAGCAAATAAATAAATAACACCAGAACTTGAAATTGCCTCAGTCAGAATAAAGGACAACTCTCTGCTTAACCACCTATGTTGCACCATATTCTATAGACCCCCAGGAAACTGGGGAGCAGCCCAGACAAACCTTATGGATTTTATCTCAAACATGTGCAGTAAACCCAAACGAGATATTAATAGGACTACTACTACTACTACTATTTAGCATTTCTATAGCGCTACAAGGCATACGCAGTGCTGCACAAACATACAAGAAAGACAGTCCCTGCTCAAAGAGCTTACAATCTAATAGACAAGAAATAAAGTAAGCAAATCAAATCAATTATTGTGTACAGGAAGGAGGAGGGTAGGTGGAGGCAGGTGGTTACAAGTGGTTACGAGTCAAAAGCAATGTTAAAGAGGTGGGCTTTCAGTCTAGATTTAAAGGTGGCCAAGGATGGGGCGAGACGTAGGGGCTCAGGAAGTTTATTCCAGGCGTAGGGTGCAGCAAGACAGAAGGCGCGAAGTCTGGAGTTGGCAGTAGTGGAGAAGGGAACAGATAAGAAGGATTTATCCATGGAGCGGAGTGCACGGGAAGGGGTGTAGGGAAGGACGAGTGTGGAGAGATACTGGGGAGCAGCAGAGTGAGTACATTTATAGGTTAGTAGAAGAAGTTTGAACAGGATGCGAAAACGGATAGGGAGCCAGTGAAGCGACTTGAGGAGAGGGGTAGTATGAGTAAAGCGACCCTGGCGGAAGACGAGACGGGCAGCAGAGTTTTGAACCGATTGGAGAGGGGAGAGGTGACTAAGTGGGAGGCCAGCAAGAAGCAGATTGCAGTAGTCTAAACGAGAGGTGACAAGGGTGTGGATGAGGGTTTTGGTAGAGTGCTCGGAAAGAAAGGGGCGGATTTTACGGATGTTGTAAAGAAAGAAACGACAGGTCTTGGCGGTCTGGTGGATGTGAGCAGAGAAGGAGAGAGAAGAGTCAAAGATGACCCCAAGGTTTCGAGCCGAGGAGACAGGGAGAATGAGAGAGCCATCAACAGAAATAGAAAACGGGGGGAGTGGGGAGGTGGGTTTGGGGGGAAAAATGAGAAGTTCGGTTTTGGTCATGTTTAATTTCAGGTGGCGTTGAGACATCCAGATAGCAATGTCAGACAAGCAGGCTGAAACTTTGGTTTGGATGCAAGGTGAGATATCAGGGGTAGAAAGGTAGATTTGGGAGTCATCAGCATAGAGATGGTAGGAAAAGCCATGGGATGAGATTAATGAACCAAGGGAAGAAGTGTAGATAGAAAACAGGAGGGGACCAAGAACAGAACCTTGAGGTATGCCGACAGGCAGAGGGATAGAAGTAGAAGAGGATCCACCAGAGTGAACACTAAAGGTGCGGAGGGAGAGGTAGGAAGAGAACCAGGAAAGGACAGAGCCCTGGAATCCAAGTGAGGACAGGATATCGAGACATTAACCTACATCTAGAAGATCAATATACAGACTCCACAAGAGAATACAACAAATTTCTTCAAATACGGGAATTGCACTACAAAGAAAATGTTCCACACAATGTGGAAACTTAAATGCATAACGCAATACTTTCCAAGAGATGTATTCCGCAATATGATCCAAACCATGGTTGTAGCCCATGTGGATTACTGCAATGCAATCTACTCAGGGTGCAAAGACCAAATCTTAAAGAAACTACAAACAGCACAAAATACAGCAGCTAGACTCATTTCTGGAAAAACACGGCTCGAAAGCGTTAGATCTGTTCTCCAAAAAATTACACTGGCTACCAATCAAGGCACGCATATCCTTCAAGATTTGTTCTCTGGCCTACAAAATAATTTTCGGCCTCTCAGCAGGCTACATGACTAACCTAATAGATCTACCTATCCGAAATGCAACTAAGTCAGCGAGATCTTACCTGATCCTCCACTTCCCTAGATGTAAAGGCATTAAATACAGATCAACATACACTTACAGCTTCTCACATGTTTGCACCAAGCTCTGGAACACAATACCGAAATACCTAAAACTAAAAGATAATTACCTAATCTTCTGAAAACACCTGAAAGCCCATTTATTCAGAAAGTTCCTCTCTGCTGAACCAACCTAACCCACCAGACTACCGAATCAGCACTACATGAATATGACAATGGACAGAACTGAACTAAGCTTCGTCACCCAATTCATCCCAAACCAGGGTTACTATGTTTTGTCCCCCAAACCCGCCCCGTCCCCTGTCACACCCCACCTGCCCCTTTCACGTCCTTGCTCCGCCCCCTGTCACATTTCCCCTCCCCCCTATCACACACTCCGTCACTCCCCCTCCCCTTACCTTACTACTGCCCTAGTGGTCTAGTGACCTCTTCGGGGCACGAAAGAGCCCCCTCTTTCCTGCCTGGAGCACTGCCTTGCATGCATCCTTCCTGTTGCTGATCTTGGCAGCGATTCAAAATGGCCGCCAAGAGTTGAAGTCTCGCGAGGTCACGTCAACTCTTGGCGGCCATTTTGAATCAGTGCCGAGGATCACCAACAGGAAGGATGCATGCAGGGCAGCGCTCCGGGCAGGAAAGAGGGGGGGGCTCTTTCCTGCCCCGAAGGCGGAAGAGGTCACTAGACCACCAGGGCAGTAGTAAGTAAGGGGAGGGGAGGCTAGCAATCTGCCCATTTGTCCGGATTTCTGGACAAACGGGCAGGCTGGCAGGCAGGCAGGCAGGCCGTCCTATAGGATGGCCCGCCCGCCAGCCTGCCCGTTTGTCCAGAAATCCAGACAAACAGGCAGATTGGCAAAACCCGCCCGGTTGCCCGGACATGTCATCAAAAAGAGAACATGTCCGGGTAAATCCGGACATATGGTAACCCTATCCCAAACACTACATGCCTACCTGAGGCAACTATAAACACAAAGCCTGTCAGACTCAAGACAACTATTAATCTCATCTAATATAATAAAACGCACCGTGAACATTCTGAGGACAAAGATTCTGAAGTCACAGCACACGATAAAGGGTTCATGGTTTCATGGTGGTGAAGCCATCCGACATAACACGGACCTATCAGAAGGGACCTATCAGAAGGGACCTATCAGAAGGGGCTTGCCCACTAACAAAGCAGAACTGTTACCAGGCAACGGAATGCGACATAGAACTCACCTATCAGAAGAAAAAAACAGAAGAAGGGAGGAGCATTCAGCTGTAGAATGCCTCATTGTCTGAGCAGCACAGAGAGCAGACGAACGAAAGCCGCTGGAAACAGAGAATATCCCAGCACTGGGTATGTACACAAATATTGTTGTTGGACCCGGGGAAACAGGAGTACAGCGTGCCCCTCGCCATCTGAAACATGCGCCGCCACCTGCAAAAATTAAACCCGACCTAGCCTGCATCACAGACTGACCCAGGCGGGGGGAGGAGTAGGGAAACTTCCCTACTCCTCCCCAGCATAGGATTCGGTAGAGACTGGCTGGCAAACTGCTTGAATATACAAAACCGCTAACTCCTTCAATATACAAAACCGGAGGCAACAAAGAAAAAAAAACCCATTATCACGCACGTGCACATAACTGGAACACCTCCCCCCCCCCCTTCACCTTCTCACGAACCAAGCAACCCAGGACGTGCAAAACCATCCCCCGCCTCAAAAAACCCGTCACCCACCTCAAGGATGCACACACCGCGCTGCTTCCCGCTGCGCATTCGTCCTGCATCATTCCTACGCTGCTGCCTTATAACGAACCGAAAGAGTGGCGTACTCTCTCTTCCGCAAACCACACCACCCAAAACAAGACGCCGCTGCTTGCCACTAGGACCAAAAATACCGTTAAAACCGACGGCCCCAGACAGTGCTGCTCTCCCGCCAACCAACAAAAAACATCCCCGGCATAAGGCAACCCCTAACCCACCTCAAGGATTCCCCGACCTCAATCACCCCGGGAAAAGACAGCGCCTTTCTCTTCAAAGGAAAAACTACAGGAGAAAAAAAAAAACTACATGCTAGCGCCCGTTTCATTTGTTTCGGAAACGGGCCTTTTTTACTAGTTCTTCTATATAAATTGTAACCAATTTACTTTGTTCTATATAAACTGTAACCGATTTACTCCAGGCTCTTGTATGCCACATTGAACCTACCAATAGGTGGGAAAATGTTGGGATACATATGCATAAATAAATATCATTTTGCTTGCTCTTCTTTGAACCTTTTCTAATTCCGCTATATCTTTTTTGGGATACGGCGACCAGAACTGAATGCAATACTCAAGGTGCGGATGCACAATGGAGTGATACAAAGGCATTACAGTGCTTTTAGTCTTATTCACCATCCTTTTCCTAATAATTCCTAGCATCCTATTTGCTTTTTTTTAGCTGTCACCGCACACTGAGCAGAAGATTTCGGCGTATTAACTACAAAGACACCCAGATCTTTTTCTTGAGCGCTGACCCCCCAAGGTGGATCCTAGCATCAGGTAACTATGATTCAGATTATTCTTTCCAATGTGCATCACTTTGCTTTTGTCCACATTAAATTTCATCTGCCATTTAGACACCCAGCGTCCGTTTACGCTTTCCAAAAATACTAGGACTAGGGGCATGCGATGAAGCTACAATGTAGTAAATTTAAAACGAATCGGAGAAACGTTTTCTTCACTCAACGTGTAATTAAACTCTGGAATTCGTCGTCAGAGAATGTGGTAAAGGCAGTTAGCTTAACGGGATCTTGGCCAGCCAATAAGGTATTTTGGCAGTGATCTAGGGGGCGGCAGCGATCCGGGGGGGGACGGGATGGGACGGGACAGCAGTGACGATTGTGGAGGGTGGGCAGCGGCGGCCCTGCCCTGGGCCCAGTACAGTCTCTTGGCGGCCCTGGCAAGGTCTGCTTTAGGATAGGGCAGGCAGGACCATCACCTGACGCATCGTGCAACAAAAGGAGTGCCACCGGGAGTCCTGAGCATGCACAAAAATCAGGCATGCCAAATCACCCCCTGCCAACCCAATCGGCACCCTCTGCCCTGACTTTGTACAATCCGCAAGTGCTGCAGAGCTCCCAAGCAACCGAACCTGCCCCATCTGACTAGAGAAGGGCATGATCAGTGGGACCACTCCCTCTTCTAGGGGGAGTGCAGCCAGAAGGGGTCACCCCCTACCCAGGGTGCCATCTACCACAGAGCTGGCATGCATATGGTTTCCTTCCCCAACCCAACCACATTGACAGGCATGCCTCTTTTTCCTGCACGCTGTGGCATCACACGTACCTTTAGCCAAATCATTTTACCTGAATTGAAATTTACCCTCATTATAATGGTGTACAACTAAGTTCATCACATGCCATCACTTTTCTATTCAGAGGGCAGGCTGAGGAGAAGAAAATGTTACCTATAGCTTGAGTGACTGTAGAACATGTTGGCATTACGTCATCAAATATCTCCATCGATTTGAAGTGTTTTATTGAACGGCATAGTGCGTTGAAATCAGTTCGTCTTTGCAGATAAAGGATGTGGACACATTGCTAATTGCAAAAGCACGATGGGACTTAAAAAACAACCCGTGTCAACTCCATGGAGTAAAAGCAGAGTTGACATCAGTTAACTGGGCAATTAGTGCGCTGGTTGTGAAGTTAATTCTGTGACAGGAGCTGTCAGGAGTTTCTTAGCGATTAATTTCTGTCAAATATGTAGGTCAGTATCTGGCCGCCTTCCATTTCTTCATTCTGTGGTCAACAGCTTAAAAACAACTCGGGGAAATAATGTATTTAAAGACCAGTGTGTTATATAACTGAGAAGACAGTGGAACAAAATTAGTTCTCAATGAGGACTATTATTAAAGGAGCATAAATAAGAGGAAAGTCTCCTCTCTGGTCACCGGATGTGACTCTGAAACTGAGCCTAAGATTCAGTGAAACAAGAGGAGAGAGAGCTCAGATTCACCAAAATCAAGTAAAGTGCTTACAGTCACAGGAATCAACCGTTACAGCGACCTCTCAAGGGAGTGACTTAGCAAAAAAAATGTTGCCTTCCTGGTATGTACCAGTGGCGTAGCGATGGGTGGGCCAGGGCCCACCCTATTTGGACTCTGGCCCACCCAAAATTGTGCACTCTTGCTATGGCTTGCAGAGGTCCTCAAACCCCATCAGCTGAAGATTTCCTCCTTCTCAGGCAGCACTTGTCTCGAGCTGAAACCAACACCAGCCCCTCTTCACATGCTTAGTTTTCACGCATGCACAGCCTGCTGGCAGTGGCATCAGCTCAAGGAAAGTGCTGCTGGCTTGTTTGGAAGAGTGCTGACTGTCTGAGCAGGAGGAAATCTTCAGCTGGCGGGGGGGGGGGGGGGGGGGGGTTGTAGATCCCCTCCTGCTCAGGTGTTTAATATTGTAGGCTTGCAGGTGGAGGGAGGGATGAACAGCAAAGTAGAGGGGGGCTAGGGACAGGGGGGAGGGCATGAATTCTATGCCCACCCACCTTGGACTCAGGCCCACCCAAAACTGACTGTCTGGCTACGCCCCTGTGTCAGCCTGATCTAAGGAGCCTAGCAGACCAACTCGGAATGAGCCACAGTCCCAGGCAGCAAGTCAGAACGTTGGAGGTGAGAATTATTATATAGGATATGTTTCCTGTATAATCTTTGTACACAGCTTTGAACTTTCTGTGCCTGGGATAGACATATAAACAACTAGAACTCATCCCTTCCTTCTTGTTTGCTTTCTTTCCAGCCCATAGCTGAGCAATATCCTCGCCAGCTGCTAATATGCAGTCTCTCACCAGTTACTAACATGCCAATAGGCAACCCTGGTGATACCCTCCAACTCTCCTCCGCTCTGAAGTGACAGCCAAGCTACTCATGGCTACCAGTCAGGCCCCCAGACATCACCGTAGCCATTATGATGTCAACTTCAGAACCCGGGAGGTGGGGGGAAACCATGCCTCACAGCTGATCCATGTCCAGAGGAGGGTTGCTGGACATGGGTTGCTGGCGGGGGGGGGGGGGGGGCAGGGGAGAGAGGAGGGTCGCTGGACATGGGTGGCTGCAGGGGGGGCAGGGGAGCCGAGGAAGACCTTGCTAGCGCCCGTTTCATTTGTGTCAGAAACAGGCCTGTTTTACTAGTGATATCATAAAAGCAAATTTAAGAAAACAACTATTTTAATAAATAAATAAAACACACTTGTAGTGATAGGCTTGCCAGCTGGCACCTTGTTCCATAGGACAGAATGCCAATTGGCAACTCTTGATCTAGGAAACTAAACTAGCCAAACACATTCCTGAATGAAGTGAACAAAAGATTCACCTGGAAAAAGGTATTTGCAACAGATCATGCACTGGAAGAGGAGAAATCAATAAAGAAAAGATCAGAAGTAAGCTGAAAACTGCTCTTCCCTCAGGCAATGCAAAGATGGTCTACAGGACCATGTGAGGCAGGCAGTGCACTCCTGACAAATAAAGAAATTCACTTAGTAAAGATGCCTCCTGAAAGGTCAGCCATAAGTGATTTCTATTAAATGTTATCCCCATCATCATTTCCTTAACCTACACCATAATTTGATTTCATTCGATTGGACTCGAAGCAGGTTTTTTTCCCTCATAAACATTGTTGATCTGCTTTGTGTTCTGTAGAGCGGCTGGACGCATTCCTTAGAGCAACAGCCTGACGAGGCCATATTGCCAAAAAATACTTCATCTCTTGCCTACCAGTGCCACCAAAAATATACTAGAAAGCTGCACTGGGTTTAGCTTGGAATGAAAAGGACTCTAATTATTATTTGGGTTTAAAACCATCAGGGTGTCTGCTTACATAGTACAGGCAGGAATGAGTTACCCTTGGCCCTTGGGCTGGCCTGGTAGAAAGCCTCAGACCCCTGGTGGAGGGTGGGCAATAAATCATCACCCAGCTTTCAGGGTAAGCCAAAGTCGCTATCACCTCTCGTCTTGATTATTGTAACCTGCTTCTCACCGGCCTCCCTCTTAGCCATCTCTCTCCTCTCCAATCAGTCCAAAACTCTGCTGCGTGACTCATTTTCCGCCAAAGTTGCTATGCTCACATTAGCCCTCTCCTTAAGTCACTTCACTGGCTCCCTATCCGTTTCCATATTCAGTTCAATGTTCTCTTATTGACCTATAAGCAGGGCCGGTCTTAAGGCGAGGTGACCGAGGCGGCCGCATGGGGCCCCGCGCGGCACGCCTAAGGTCGCCCTGCCCCGACCGCCCGAGTTCCAGTCCTCCCTCCCTCCCTCGTATGGCGTGCGACGGCGGAGTGGTGGGGGCGGTCCGCCCCGGATGTCAGCGGGTGGGGGGTGCCCTGCACCCGCTGCTCCCACCCTGTCCTACCTTTAAAAAAAGAATTTGGTAGCGCCGGAGTGACAGGCAGCGCCTCCCGTCTGCCCTGCTACTAAAAATGTCTTCGACGTTGTCGTTGGGCCTTCTCACATTGAGTCCCGCCCTTCTCTGAGGTAACTTCCAATTACTGCGAGGGTGGGCGGGACTCAATGTGAGAAGGCCCAATGACGACGTCAAAGACATTTTTAGTAGCAAGGAGGGCAGACACGAGGCGCTGCCTGTCCCTCTGGCGCTTCTAAATTCTTTTTTTAAAGCCAGTGAGGGTGGTGGGCGGCAGGAGAACAAAGCTAGTAGGTAGGTTGGGGGGGGGGACTCAGATGGGAGAAGGGTGTGTGGGGTGGGGGTTCTCAGGTGGGGGAAGGGTGGGGAGGGGGTTCTCAAATGGGAAGGAGACTACTACTTAACATTTCTAAAGCTGAGGTGGGGAGGGGGTTCACGGATGGGAGAAGGGGGTGGGGAGGGGACTGGGGTTCTTGGATGGGAGAAGGGGACCGAGGTGGGGAGGGGGGTTCACAGATGGGAGAAGGGGACTGAGGAGGGAGTTCTCGGATGTGAGAAGGGGACGGGTGGGGAGGGGACTGGGGTTCTTGGATGGGAGAAGGGGACTGGGGAGGGGGTTCTCGGATGGGAGAAGGGGGCAGGCACTGGGGTCTGAGAAGGGGCCATATGGGAAAATGGGGGCCATGCCTGGGGCTGGTGGGAAAATGGAGCATGCGTGGGTCAGGTGGGAGAATGGTTCTGAAAAGGGGGCCCTAATACAAGGCATGTGGATGAAGGGGGCTGGAACTGGGGGCTGAAAAGGAGGGTAGGTGGGATAAGGGGGCTAGTACTGGGACTGGAGGCTGAAAACGGGATAGGGAGAAGTGGCTGGGGGGCTGAAGCTCGGGACTGGTGGGAGAAAAGGGCTGGGGCTGAAATGGGGGACTGGTGGGATAGTGGGGCTGGAACTGGGGACTGAAAAAGGGGCGGAGAGAGGGGCAGAGCCTGGATGGGGGAGCGATAGGGAGGGCAAACCCTGGATGGATGGGAGAGGGAGGTCAAATTGTGGATTGAAGGGGCAAAGAGAAAGGGCAGACAGTGGATGGCAGGGATAGAAAGGGCAGATAGTGAATGGATGGGGGAGAGAGAGAGGGCAGACAGGGGCAGATGGTGGATGGATCATGGAAGGAGCAGAGATAGAGGGCAGATGTGGATGGAAGGGGCAGGAAGAGAGGGCAGACATTGGATGGAGGGGACAGCAGAGAGGGCAGACACTGGATGGCAGAGAAAGAACAAAGACAGATGCTGGATGAAAGGAAGACAGTGAAAAGAAGATGAGGAAAGCAGAAACCAGAGACAACAAACTGTAAATAAAATATATATTTTTATTTTTTTGCTTTAGGATATAGTATTGTAGCTGTGTTAATAAATGTTTATAAATAGAATATGTAAATAAGGTAATCTTTTTATTGGACTAATTTTAATACATTTCGACTTAACTTTCAGAGAAGAAAACCCCCTTCCTCAGGTCAGGATAGGATACTGTAACAGTACTATACTGTATTGACCTGAGGAAGGAGATTTTGGCCTCTGGAAGCCAAATGTATTAGTCCAATAAAATGGGATTATTTTATTTTCTGTATTTGTTTTATTTCTATTTGTTAATTTGTAAAGTGGTGATTGGTATTTGTTAGTTTTTTCAAATTTACATCTGCTGTCTTTATATTTTGCACAGTACTAGGGGACATTTTCTGTTTCTGTGGTGTTGCATTGTATGCAGAGTCTGGCATCTTGGGGGTTTAGTTTAATTTTTGTCTAAATAGAAAGTTTATGATTACTTATTCTATAGTGAATTAGGGTGTATCTGTGTTTGTGAAAAAGACATGGCTTTCAGTTGGCATTGACTGTGCAAGATCGACGATCTGTACTATTCTGTCTGGTTTTATTTTACAATAGGTGAATTGATGTTCTAGTGCTCACTGTAGTGTTTAAGATGCTTTCCTTTTCCTTGTGTGACTAGTAGAAATGACTGCTTATGGTATGGTAGAATTGCTCAATAGGTCCTGAGTGTTTTGTATTCTCGGCATACCTAGTACTGGATTTTGGAGGGGGTGTTAAAAAATGACCGGGAGGGAGGGGAGCCTTGGAGCTGGGAGCCCTAGGGGGGGAAGCCCTGGAGCTGGGGGCCTTGGAGCTCAGAGGGAGCAGCCCGGGAGCTCGGAGGGAGGGGTAGCCGGCCCTGGAGCTAGGGTGGGGGTGGAGCTAGGTGGGGGCGGAGTTAGGTGGGGGCAGGGCTAGGGTGGGGCCCCATCAAATTGGTCTGCATAGGGCCCCGCACTTGCTAAGACCGGCCCTGCCTATAAGTGTATTCACTCTGCCGCTCCCCAGTACCTCTCCACTCTCGTCTCTCCCTACACCCCCCCTCGGGTACTCCGTTCTGTAGATAAATCTCTCTTATCCATCCCCTTCTCCTCTACTGCTAATTCTAGACTCCGTTCCTTTTGTCTTGCTGCACCTCACACCTGGAATAGACTTCCTGAGCCTGTGCGTCTAGCCCCATCTTTGGCCGTTTTCAAGTCCAAACTTAAAGCCCACCTCTTTACCACTGCTTTTGACTCCTAACCACTACTCACTTGCCCTGTCCTTTTTCCTTACTTATTTATTCCCTTACCCTTAATTGTTCTGTCTGTCTTATCTAGATTGTAAGCTCTTTGAGCAGGGACTGTCTTTTTGTGTATGGTGTACAGCGCTGCGTATGCCTTGTAGTGCTATAGAAATGATAAATAGTAGTAGTAGTAGAAGCCTGCCCTTGCAGATCAGCAACACGGCCACACAGGCTTCTGTTTCTGTGACTCACAGAAACAGAAGCCTGCGCGGCCGCATTGCTGATCTGCAAGGGCAGGCTTCTACACGGAATGTTGCTAGTGGAATAGCAACATTAACATTCCATCTAGAATCTCAAATAGTAGCAACAGAATCTCAATAGTAGCAACATTCCATCTAGAATCTCAATAGTAGCAACATTCCATCTAGAATCTCCAATAGTAGCAACATTCCATGTAGAATCTCAAATAGGCAATATTCGCCTGGAATAGACTTCCCGAGCCTGTGCGTCTAGCCCCGTCTTTGGCCGTTTTCAAGTCCAAACTTAAAGCCCACCTCTTTACCACTGCTTTTGACTCCTAACCACTACTCACTTGCCCTGTCCTTTTTCCTTACTTATTTATCCCCTTACCCTTAATTGTTCTGTCTTATCTAGATTGTAAGCTCTTTGAGCAGGGACTGTCTTTTTGTGTATGGTGTACAGCGCTGCGTATGCCTTGTAGTGCTATAGAAATGATAAATAGTAGTAGTAGTAGAAGCCTGCCCTTGCAGATCAGCAACGCGGCCGCGCAGGCTTCTGTTTCTGTGACTCACAGAAACAGAAGCCTGCACGGCCGCGTTGCTGATCTGCAAGGGCAGGCTTCTACACGGAATGTTGCTAGTGGAATAGCAACATTAACATTCCATCTAGAATCTCAAATAGTAGCAACAGAATCTCAATAGTAGCAACATTCCATCTAGAATCTCCAATAGTAGCAACATTCCATGTAGAATCTCAAATAGGCAATAGTCGCCTGGAATAGACTTCCCGAGCCTGTGCGTCTAGCCCCGTCTTTGGCCGTTTTCAAGTCCAAACTTAAAGCCCACCTCTTTACCACTGCTTTTGACTCCTAACCACTACTCACTTGCCCTGTCCTTTTTCCTTACTTATTTATCCCCTTACCCTTAATTGTTCTGTCTGTCTTATCTAGATTGTAAGCTCTTTGAGCAGGGACTGTCTTTTTGTGTATCGTGTACAGCGCTGCGTATGCCTTGTAGTGCTATAGAAATGATACATAGTAGTAGTAGTAAGCAAAAAAAGAAGGCCTCTGAGAGGAGTCCTTGTGTCTTTTCGTGGTCTCTTTTCTGCCATTCAGCAGAAAGGAGTCCCAAGGCTGGTCAAGGCAGGGCCCTCAGCACCACCCAGCTCTCCTGACAAAAGAAGAGGAGATATCCATGCACCAGAGGAGGGTGTAAATCCCAGATCCCTGCCCAGAAGCAGCCTGAGGTTTGACTAGGAAAGTGAACTTCAGAGCCTGTGGTGGAATACCCCACAGGGGGATGGGGCAGGGAACTATGGGTCTGCTCATAGTAACATAGTAACATAGTAGATGACGGCAGAAAAATACCTGCATGGTCCATCTAGTCTGCCCAAGACAAACTCATATGTGTATACCTTACCTTGAATTTGTACCTGTCCTTTTCAGGGCACAGACCATATAAGTCTGCCCAGCAGTATTTCCCACCTCCCAACCACCAGTCCCGCCTCCCATCAGCGGCTCTGGTACAGACCGTATAAGTCCGTCCTCCCCTATCCTCGCCTCCCAACCACCACCCCCTCTTCCCCCCACTGCTCCGCCACCCAATTTCAGCTAAGCTTCTGAGGATCCATTCCTTCTGCACAGGATTCCTCTATGCATATCCCATGCATGTTTGAACTCCGTTACCGTTTTCATCTCCACCACCTCCCGCGGGAGGGCATTCCAAGCGTCCACCACCCTCTCCGTGAAAAAATACTTCCTGACATCTTTCCTGAGTCTGCCCCCCTTCAATCTCATTTCATGTCCTCTCGTTCTACCGCCTTCCCATCTCAGGAAAAGATTTGTTTGCGGATTAATACCTTTCAAATATTTGAACGTCTGTATCATATCACCCCTGTTCCTCCTTTCCTCCAGGGTGTACATGTTCAGGTCAGCAAGCCTCTCTTCATACGTCTTGGAACGTAAATCCCATACCATCCTCGTAGCTTTTCTTTGCACCGCTTCCATTTTTTTAACATCCTTCGTAAGATACGGCCTCCAAAACTGTACACAATACTCCAGGTGGGGCCTCACCAACGTCTTATACAGGGGCATTAAAACCTCCTTTCTTCTGCTGGTCACTCCTCTCTCTATACAGCCTAGCAATCTTCTAGCTACGGCCACCGCCTTGTCGCACTGTTTCGTCGCCTTCAGGTCCTCAGATACTATCACCCCAAGATCCCTCTCCCCGTCCGTGCCTATCAGACTCTCCCTGCCTAACACATACGTCTCCCTTGGATTTCTACTCCCTAAGTGAATCACTTTGCATTTCTTCGCATTGAATTTTAATTGCCAAACGTTAGACCATTCTTCTAGCTTCTTCAGATCTTTTTTCATGTTTTCCACACCCTCCGGGGTGTCCACTTTGTTGGAAATCTTGGTGTCATCCGCAAAAAGGCAAACTTTACCTTGTAACCCTTCGGCAATGTCACTCACAAATATATTGAACAGAATCGGCCCCAGCACCGATCCCTGAGGCACTCCACTACTCACCTTTCCCTCCTCCGAGTGAACTCCATTCACCACCACCCTCTGGCGTCTGTCCGTCAACCAGTTCCTAATCCAGTTCACCACTTCGGGTCCTATCTTCAGGCCGTCTAGTTTATTTAAGAGCCTCCTGTGGGGAACCGTGTCGAAAGCCTTGCTGAAATCTAAGTAGATGACGTCCATAGCGCGTCCTTGATTTAATTCTCCTGTCACCCAGTCAAAGAATTCAATGAGATTCGTTTGGCACGATTTCCCTTTGGTGAAACCATGTTGTCTCGGATCTTGCAACTTATTGGCTTCCAGGAAATTCACTATCCTTTCCTTCAGCATGGCTTCCATTACTTTTCCAATAACCGAAGTGAGGCTTACTGGCCTGTAGTTTCCAGCTTCTTCCCTATCCCCACTTTTGTGAAGAGGGACCACCTCCGCCGTTCTCCAATCCCTCGGAACCTCTCCCGTCTCCAAGGATTTATTAAACAAGTCTTTAAGAGGACCCGCCAGAACCTCTCTGAGCTCCCTCAGTATTCTGGGGTGGATCCCGTCCGGCCCCATGGCTTTGTCCACCTTTAGCTTTCCAAGTTGTTGATACACACTCTCTTTTGTGAACGGCGCTCTATCCACCTCATTCTCAGGTGTACTTTTGCTAGTCCCTCTCGGTCCTTCCCCAGGGTTTTCTTCAGTGAAAACAGAACAAAAGTATCTATTTAGCAAATTGGCTTTTTCTTCATCATTTTCTACATAGCGTTTTGTTGTATCTTTTAGTCTCACAATTCCCTTTATAGTCTTTCTCCTTTCACTAATATACAGTGGGGGAAATAAGTATTTGATCCCTTGCTGATTTTGTAAGTTTGCCCACTGACAAAGACATGAGCAGCCCATAATTGAAGGGTAGGTTATTGGTAACAGTGAGAGATAGCACATCACAAATTAAATCCGGAAAATCACATTGTGGAAAGTATATGAATTTATTTGCATTCTGCAGAGGGAAATAAGTATTTAATCCCTCTGGCAAACAAGACCTAATACTTGGTGGCAAAACCCTTGTTGGCAAGCACAGCGGTCAGACGTCTTCTGTAGTTGATGATGAGGTTTGCACACATGTCAGGAGGAATTTTGGTCCACTCCTCTTTGCAGATCATCTCTAAATCATTAAGAGTTCTGGGCTGTCGCTTGGCAACTCGCAGCTTCAGCTCCCTCCATAAGTTTTCAATGGGATTAAGGTCTGGTGACTGGCTAGGCCACTCCATGACCCTAATGTGCTTCTTCCTGAGCCACTCCTTTGTTGCCTTGGCTGTATGTTTTGGGTCATTGTCGTGCTGGAAGACCCAGCCATGAGCCATTTTTAAGGCCCTGGCGGAGGGAAGGAGGTTGTCACTCAGAATTGTACGGTACATGGCCCCATCCATTCTCCCATTGATGCGGTGAAGTAGTCCTGTGCCCTTAGCAGAGAAACACCCCCAAAACATAACATTTCCACCTCCATGCTTGACAGTAGGGACGGTGTTCTTTGGGTCATAGGCAGCATTTCTCTTCCTCCAAACATGGCGAGTTGAGTTCATGCCAAAGAGCTCAATTTTTGTCTCATCTGACCACAGCACCTTCTCCCAATCACTCTCGGCATCATCCAGGTGTTCACTGGCAAACTTCAGACGGGCCGTCACATGTGCCTTCCGGAGCAGGGGGACCTTGCGGGCACTGCAGGATTGCAATCCGTTATGTCGTAATGTGTTACCAATGGTTTTCGTGGTGACAGTGGTCCCAGCTGCCTTGAGATCATTGACAAGTTCCCCCCTTGTAGTTGTAGGCTGATTTCTAACCTTCCTCATGATCAAGGATACCCCACGAGGTGAGATTTTGCGTGGAGCCCCAGATCTTTGTCGATTGACAGTCATTTTGTACTTCTTCCATTTTCTTACTATGGCACCAACAGTTGTCTCCTTCTCGCCCAGCGTCTTACTGATGGTTTTGTAGCCCATTCCAGCCTTGTGCAGGTGTATGATCTTGTCCCTGACATCCTTAGACAGCTCCTTGCTCTTGGCCATTTTGTAGAGGTTAGAGTCTGACTGATTCACTGAGTCTGTGGACAGGTGTCTTTCATACAGGTGACCATTGCCGACAGCTGTCTGTCATGTAGGTAACGAGTTGATTTGGAGCATCTACCTGGTCTGTAGGGGCCAGATCTCTTACTGGTTGGTGGGGGATCAAATACTTATTTCCCTCTGCAGAATGCAAATAAATTCATATACTTTCCACAATGTGATTTTCCGGATTTAATTTGTGATGTGCTATCTCTCACTGTTACCAATAACCTACCCTTCAATTATGGGCTGCTCATGTCTTTGTCAGTGGGCAAACTTACAAAATCAGCAAGGGATCAAATACTTATTTCCCCCACTGTACCTGAAGAAGTTTTTGTCTCCCCTCCTTACATCTCTAGCCATTTGTTCTTCCGCTTGCGCCTTCGCCAGACGTACCTCTCTCTTGGCTTCTTTCAGTTTCATCCGGTATTCCTCCCCATGTTCCTCCTCTTGAGATTTTCTATATTTCTGGAACGCTAACTCTTTAATCTTTATTTTCTCAGCCACTTGCTTTGAGAACCATATCGGTTTCCTTTTTCTCTTGCTTTTATTTACTCTCCTTACATAAAGGTCTGTGGCCCTGTTTATTACTTCTTTTAGCCTGGACCACTGTCCTTCCACTTCTCGTATGTCCTCCCAGCCCATCAGCTCCTTCCTCAGGTATTCTCCCATTTTGTTAAAGTCAGCTCGCTTGAAATCCAGGACTTTGAGTTTAGAGTGGCCGCCATCCACATGAGCCGTTACATCAAAACAAACCGTTTGATGGTCACTGTTTCCCAGGTGTGCAGCCACTCGGACATTTGACACACTATCCCCATTCGTGAGCACCAGATCCAACGTGGCTCCCTCCCTCGTGGGTTCGTTCACCATTTGTCTGAGCAGAGCACTTTGGAAAGCATCCACAATCTCTCTACTTCTTTCCGATTTTGCAGACGGAACCTTCCAATCTACATCTGGCAGATTAAAATCTCCCAACAACAGCACCTCTCTTTTCTTCCCCAACTTTTGAATATCAGCGATCAGATCTTTATCTAGTTCTTCCAATTGTGTCGGGGCTCGGAGGAGATTCCAGAAGAAGAGAATTGGGTTCAAGGGAAGAGTGGCCATTCTTCCGGAGGTTAAGAGGAGAAGCTACCCTGAGACAAAAATAAATACTAAATGAAGCTTGAATGGAACGAAGTACTTAACTGTACTCTCCTGCTATAACTCTTGCGTTAAGCATTGCATGGCAGTCACTATTGTTTCACAACGTCCCAAATTTTCAAAGCTTTCAAACCCTGACAAGAGGCCCTTCTTGTTTCACCGAAGCTGCGTCAGGAGGAGAGAAACATCTCAACATACTTAAAATCAGTTAAGTGCTACGTTCCATTCAAGCTCCGTCCCAGTACAGTTGCAGCGTAGGCATGATTTTTGCAGGATTTAAGCAAGTCTTTTACAAAGATAAAAGGCCTCGATGATACAATATTATTCACACTTCTGAGTCACGTGCTGACGTCAGTCCCTTCTTGGTT